>NC_081414.1:197200888-197833388 GCF_030272615.1 Cryptomeria japonica | reverse complement strand
TCCTGGGTTTTGTTGAGCCTGCCTTTGATGAGCTTGGAGCCCCAGAACCCCGAAGTTCTAGATTATTCCTTTTTGTGAGAAAGTGATATCACTTAGCCCAAAACCCCTAAACCCTAGAAGTTCAAGGTCCACCTTTTATAAGTCCTCTTTCTAAAGTCCTACTAGGTATCTTTTATTTGGCTCGGGACTATGGAGTCCCGAGATAAGCTTAAATTCCCTACCCCAGAACACCAGAGTTCCAGATCATTTGTTATTTGTCAAGCTGGGAACCTCGGAGTTTCGAATCCTATTTTAAAGTTGTCTGGCTCAGAACCCCAGAGTTCTAGACCCTATTTTAAAAAGAAAAACTCCCTACCCCAGGGCTCCGGAACCCCGAAGTCCCGAAGTGAATAAATTTTGAATATTTTGGATAAGCAACTGAAAATGGCTTTCTTCTTGCAGATTCAAGCAGTGAGATGGACTCATCTTCCAGCAAAAGAGGCAAACATATTGATAGACTTCCAACAACCATGAAGTACCATTATCAAGGACAGGTCTACGCCTCAAAGTTGGATGATCAAATCAGGTGGGTCATTGATACTGAAATTGGCCATATCAAGATTGAGGATATCAGAACCTAGATGGATAAGCCAAGATTGGAGGCCCTACACAAGAGAATTAAGAGATCTGACCTAGTAGAGACAAATATCTTTCCACAATCAGTGCAAGCACTTGATTTTATAATGACAGTTGCTCAGTTCGATGACCCAGATACTAGAAAGTGCACTAACGCACATGAAAAAAATAGATATAGACTTGTCCCTTGACAAGATGGGATTCGTGTTCAGTATCCCAACTAGAGATGACATATTCCTCTCAACCGAAGAGGAGGCCTTAAAGGTATGGAATGACAAAGTTATAGTGAACAAAAGGAACATGAATGAGAACTGGTTGCAAGAAGAGAGAAAAATAGGTCTCAAGGCAACATAGATCTTGAGGGTAGACTTCAAGGAGCCTCAAAGAGACTTGATTATTATGCTAAGTAAGGCCTTTGGTAAGCTCGATTGTAAACACTTCCATCCATGGATGTTCCATTTTATGACCATTATCTTAGTAGGAAAACAATATTTTGATTGGCCACAGATCTTCTCTGACAACATATGCAACCAAATGAAGGAAGTCCTCCAGACTAAGAAATTCTTTTTCACATCTTATGTCATCTAGGTGGCTGCCAGAGCTGGAAAGTTTTCGGGACTATAGGTGGAGGGTCAATTAGGGGATGAGGAAGGACAAAAGAAGGTATGAGAATATTATTCCCAACTCCCCCTAGTCAATGCAAAGGCTCATTTCAAAATAATTAAAGATACCTTCATTTTCCCAGTAATAATTAAGCTAACAAGAGATACATGATACCAGATTATCCCAGAGGCCATGGCTATTATCTGAGAGTGGGCATGTTGGTTTATCCAAAACCCACGCTCCACTTATATTAGGTTTACCAAATTCAGAGGAAACCCAATGCTGCTCCCCAGGTACTACAATGACAAAATAATTTTGTTAGAATATGTAAGGAAACTACTGGGCCTCTAATCTCTTCTATCGTTTAAGCATAAAATGGGCATTGATTTTTCAGTATCCAGTGGATACTTCTCATGCTCAAAGATACAGGTTGCAAAGCTAGCAGAGCCAGAGCTTCAGGAATTGAACCTAAAAGAATATGATTATGCTAGGGAATTCAATGATCCCTACGGGAAGCTCAAACAAGCTATGCCCAAGGCATATGAGGGACACAAACTGAGACTGAAGGATTTTTGGGCCAACCTCCAGGATAGTTTTTAAGTGAGAGAGAAAACCTACAATAGGTTATCTGTGCCATAGATAAGAGATTTTGAAATTGAGACCAATCTCCCTAAAGACCTCAGGGATGATGGAGACCTAGTTGATACTTCTTACAAAGGATTGGAAATTAATAAGAAGGCCCTCTCCATAATAAAGTGGTCCGTGAATGAGGATGTAAATATAGAAACTATTTCCCAAGTGGTCATCAATAGGACCAAACAATGGCTAAGTCAAAAGGTCAGGCCGAGTGCCTCAAAGGGAAAACAAAAGGAGTCTACCTCAGGGGTACCTTAGTCAAGGGGTTATAAGGAGTATGCTTAGAAGATGAGATCAAGCTCAAGAAATATTACATCTACTGACTGCGATGAAGGAGTGGAGCCCCAATATAGAAATGAGGATCTAATGAGAAAGATTAGTGAGAAGATGAGGGAGATTGAGTTGTTAAAAAAGGCGACAGACCTTGGAGTGACAGATAGATTAGGAGCAATACCACTAGCCAAAGTCCTTCCACCAAGGATAGCTATAGGGAAGACTGCAAGAGAGGGTGCCCAGGGTCAAGAAGAATAAATATGAATTACTAAAGATATGCCCACTCAGCCACCTCCAATAGCTGCGACACAGGATCCAGTTACCAATGCCAATGCACCACTATCAGTTAACATAGTCGTAGGGCAGCTGAGGGTACAAGGTTACAGGTCTAGCAATGAATGAATAAGTGTTAGAAACATTGAATTTGATTTAGCTCATGAGAAGGAGGATCGCGAGTTACATCAACTAATAAGAGGGGAGAAAGAACGAAAATGAGGTGGAGGACCTCTTAAATGAAAGATTAGCTCTAACCCCTCAAGATGAAGAGGACCTCCTCAAGGACATAGTCACCAGGTAGGGTGAGGTTGGAGTGGATGATGAAGAATAGATGTTTGGAGAAGAGGTCAATGGAAAATTGGGAGAATTACACAAACAACATGCTCTCCAAACCAATTTAGCCCACCAAGGTATCCCACCACAAGATCCCAGGCAAACATACGCATAGGAAAGAGATGAAGCAAAGGAGTAGGCAGAGGTCCATATTATAACTGCACATATAGTGTCACATCAAGGAGACAAGTATCAATAAATACCACAATGGATCGAGTTCACTTTCAAGAAGAAAAAGAGAAGAGAAGAGCTTCCTAAGGTCACTTTGCAATAGGTAATCACAGAGGAGCCACCAAAGGTTAAGAAGTCAAAAACTGTAAATCATTTATCAAAGACAAGCTCTGGTGAAGTGATTGCAAATGTGGTAGTTCCACTCCAAGCTGAGGGACAAGCTTCCCCTAAGTATCAAATATCCTAGGTGAATTTGGGTAAACAAACTAAGTGGGGAGAGCTAGATACTCTTGAGCTAGCCACAAGTGTTGTAAGAGGGCGCATAGAGAAGGAACACATTTCAAATTTGGAGCTCAAAGCGCAACTGGGACAATAGAAGCAACTCCTGATTGAGTTGAGTAAACCTCTAGACTCTTCTAGGGTTGATGACCTACCTTCGACCTCATCGCTGCCAGAGGGAGAAGTAAAGGCACTAGTGGAGGTGAGACGGGTGGTTGTTGCAGCTAAATCATGGGCCCAAATAAATGCAACTAAGATTAGATTATTTCTGCAAGATACTATGAGGATATATTATGGGGCAGTCAAGGCAGGTAGAACTTTATCTTCTTTCTCTTCACAATGGGAACGAAAGATAAACATTTTTAATAAATAGTTTCGATTTTTGAATAAAGTTTTGCAATTAGGGGAAGAGGTAATAATGGAGGAGGACCTATTAGGAGGAGACAATTGTAAAAACTTGCAATCCTATGCATACATTTTGGAACCGAATATTGAAATGCTTTAGCAATATGTAAAAGATATGGTAGAGATTCGAGTCCCTCTCCTCAGAGAAATTTTGAAGTATGAGAGTTTTGTAAAGCATATGCTCGGAGCCTTTGGGTTAGGATTAACTAGTACTAGAATAATGGAACAAGAGCATGCTTTGAATCAATGGGATGCATATGAGGCCCAACATCTATGACCTCTGGCTTGGTTCGATGTCACCCTCATGGATAGGTACACATACTTGATTACTTAGTGTCAAGAGGTAGTGGATACAGTAAGGGAGCTGGAGGAAGGAAAGAAGCATGCAAAGGAAGTTTTCAAGAAATACAAATTTAAAATTAAACATGTAGCTAATCCTCCTATTCAAGTAGTCATTGTTGGCATATGTGCAGAGTTTGATGACATGATGGGATTGTATGTTGTCATTGATGTCAATATACTGAAGTATGAACCGGTATATTGGAGATGATGTCAATATGCTGAAGTATGAAGTGGTATATTGAATTAAGAAAACTAGCAAGTGAACCAACAAGTGAACTGGTATGATGGTATGAACCGGTATATGCAAAAAGTGAGCTGATATATGCAAAGTTTGTATCGGGGTTTCATTTGATATGACTATCGGTTGGTAGTCTCAGCTTCAGGGTTTCTGGTTGATGCATTCCAAGTCTGTGTGATTCAACCAATGACATCCTATGATGAGTTAGCATTGAAATAAAGATTATATCACGTTGCCACGTCAGCCTTATGTGCATGAAGGATCTTCTTGAGAATCTTGCATGAAGAAGATTGATTCTATCCACCTTGAGAATGAGTAAAATCTTAGTAAACGGTGGAGAGCGCGTGATGGGTTATCAGCTTCCAGAACAATGAAGAACGGACAATGGAGAACGTATTGAGATTTGTTCAAGATTGTTCTACCCTATGTAATGTGTTTAAACGGCCAGGATTGGACCGACTGTATTGTTAACCTATATGCTTAGGGTTTTAGGTTTTAGCTATCGACCTAATTGTTGTCTATAAGGTCGATGATGATTTTTATTTGAAGTTGTTGGCAAATGATTATATGAGAGGTGATTCTTGCCAGGCCAGAGAAGTGAGTAGATACCCATAGAGTGTAATTGCAGATGTAAAGGAACTAAAGTGGATCTGCCTTGGCATTAAGTGCTGTTATCAGACTAGTGTATTACCTGTTGACTTCTAACCATTTTAGCAGTTGGAAAATCCCTTTTCTAGGTAGCTTTAACAGTCTTTTTGTAAATCCTTTAACAGGGTGACTCAAAATCATTGAGTTCTTCAAATCCTCTTGCGAGGCAACCTTTAACATGGTTTTAACCTTTAACCAGGTATTTAGCCATCCCTTAACCAGGTGATCCCTAGCAGGATCGGTTCCTAGCAGAACCTATTGCAAAGTCTTTAACCGAACTATACTCCTAATAGAGTGAACTTTAGAAGAGTTCAAGAACAACTTTTGGGTATTCATCCCCACCGTGGTTTTTTGCAGTTGGATTTTCACGTGAAAAATCAGTGTGTTATGTGTGATGATTTTTCATGTGATGTTTTAGTGTTTTTTGTTAAGCGGTAATGCTAGCTGATCCAATGGTCATTGTATTTCTGATGTATTACTTGCTTAAGCATATGGGTAAAGTTTAGATGAGATATTAGGTTTTGAGAAGATCTAGATGTTACCGGTTTATGTCTGTTACCGTCATACTGTGTTTTACCAGTAGTGCCTTGATTTAGATCGGTGATGTTGTTTACCAGTTAGTGCAGTCTTTGCAGTTTAAGTTGTTTGTGAAAGTTTTTGTCTATACTGATTCACCCCCCTCTCAGTATCTATTGGGTATTTATTGTTCATCATTATTCATCAGTCATATGAAGTATCGATAATTATAGAGCTTTTATTAAAAAGTAAGAGATGAACGCACAGTTTCCAAAGATAGCAGGCTTTTTGCATGACTCCCAATTTTGTATTTCTGGCTGTAACTCCAACTTGAGTTCCAATTTTTAAGCAAAATTATCCATGACTACGAAAATGTGGCTCACCCAACATGGTCTTCATAGTGATCATGCAACCCCCATTTCGTAGTTGTTAACTAGAGTATAAAGGCAAAAACTTGCAAGTTAATTGCAACTCCTAGTTTTAGTTCTTAATTTAGATTAGGTTTATTTCTTAGATAGTAGGGAAAAATACTTTTATAAATTGAGAATTTGGATTCATTTTTAAGGGTCCCAAAATTGATGATTTATGGCCCACTTAGAAGATTTTTAGATTATTTTTTCAGATTATGATACTTTTCAGTTATTCTTTATTCTTTGAAATAAATACAAGAAGCAACTTGTAGATTGCTTGATCTGCATTTATATTCTAAGAAATTGTTCTGTGTAATCTGGTAATGTCTATTATTTCAAGTTAGCAATGTTCTTTGATATTCCATCTATTGTTTTATGAATCATATTGTGTACGTAAGTGGTGTATGAGGATTATTGTGATAGGTTATATTGTTGATGATTTTATTTCCATATGTCCGTGAAGTTGATGATTCTAGAGGTTTACTGGAGGTCCATTCTTGAATGCTAATTTGGATAATATTTAATGATTTCTTGGATTGCAGAGACCTAATTGAGTAGTTCATTAAGTTGTTATTGTATTGATTTAATTGTATTTTTCTTGTTTCCCTGATCTATCTTTTGTATTTTATTTTCTAGAGAATCTTAAATTTTAAAATAGAAAAAAAAGGAAGTTTGACCATTAATAACCAACAGGATTAGTTTCAACTAGCAGGCCTCTTAATATGTATAGCTACATCAACCATTGGGCTGCCCATCACCCTCGTGACTCGACTATACAGACCTTGGAGTAGTGAGTCTTCCAAAGCTTATTACTTTTTCAGGAGAGGTTGTGAGTGTTTACATTGTCTACCTGACTGTTGGTGGGTGTGTCAAAGCGGTTGTCAACATAAATTGGTGCTAGAAGGAGGGCCTAGACTAGTCCCTTTCCTGGTTAATCACATATGGTACTTCTAGGAGACAGATTGTTGCCCTTAACCCAGCCTAACCTTAACTACGAGCAAGATGACATTCTTAGCCAACTATACAATTTTGCTTGGGATAGTACAAGTGATTATAAGGATTGGTTACAAGCACAACAAGTCTTGGAAAATGAAAGACAAAAGGGTATACGTATAGAAGCAAAGTCACAAAGACAACTTAATCCTTAGGAGAATCCACAAGAAAATCCACAACAACCTCCAACCAGAGAATTAAGGTACTAAGATGGATCGTATATCATCTTTCTCTCTCTCGAGATTCCATAGAGTCCTTAGGAGTAGTTCTTCACCATATGACTTATTAGAGTTAGGACCTACCACTAGGAGAAAGAGGAATAAAGCTAAGAAACAATTCTCAATAGCCTCACCAGTAGAGTCATCCATACTCAACATAGAAGATCAACTGATTCCTAGTCCTCAGCCTGTCATTGCACCTTTTGTGACTCAACATCCACGATCAACACCTTCAATGGCCTAATTTAACTAAGATCAATCACCATTAGGAACTATCCTAGGGGGTATACATGACCTACCTAGAAACCCAGATAAATTTTGCAGAAAATTCTATTATTTGGAGGGACAAATGAATGATGAACATATTGAAGCATTCAAAGATGCGGTAATTCATAACCATATTAAACACCAAGATGTAGTATGTAGAATCTTCCCATATTCACTTGGGGAGAATGAATACAATTGGTATTTAATCCTACCTACAAATTCTATCATGGGCTTGGATGTCTTGGAGAAATATTTCATCGATCAATTCCGAGTGTACGTAGATCCTAGAACACTATACCACCAGTTCGCTTCTCTTAAGAAGTCACCAAATGCACCTTTAACAAATTTTAATACTATCTTTCAAAGGGAATTCAAGAGGCTACAAAATCCTTACCAGGTAGCACCCAATGTAGTGATCGACTCGTATCTAAGAGCTATTGACCCTTGGATTGCTATGTTTATTAAGGAGTGTTCCCCAAGGTCAAAGAGACACTTTGGCAAAAGTCTTCACGCTAGCAATTAGTATGAACCATGAGTTGAACCAAACCCCAAGAGGGATTAGATATAATCTACCCATAGGGTTAAATCAAGGGAATTACAACCAACTCCCTAGCGTACCCTCTCCTCTACTGGTAGGAGCCCCAATAATGAAACCGATGCCAATCTATGCACCCCAACCTCAATCAAATCAACAATTTACAACCCAAGCTTTGACTTGGCAAAATAATACCAATACGGCCCCCACTCAAATGCAATATGTTGGTCAAGTGCTAGGGGGAAATCAACAGTTCGGTAATACTCACACAACAAGTCACCCTCCAACTACGACACCTAAGATTCAAGGATCTCATATATCTGCTGAAGTAGAAGCGCTGAAGAAAATGATCTCACAAGTTACTTCAGACTTGAGCCAGTTGAAGATGAGTCCCCCAGGAGGGTATAACCAATCCCAACCATACAATAATCAATGAAATTACAATAACCAAAACCAAAGGTATAACAACAAACCTTACAATAGGCAATGAAATACGGGTCCAAACAACAATGGGGTGAACCATGATCATTCTGACGCATGAGATAACCCAAACATACATAGAGTATTAACATTGCTGATATGAATTTGCTAACTAATTGGTGTAGGTTGCATGATACACCTACGTATTCCGAGGTTAATTGCACCCAGTTCAAAAAGATCATATGGATTGCTCAAGTTGATTCTCAACCAAAAGATTGTTCCAATGATGAACCGGATAAAGTTAATACTGCAATGTTGGTTGACACGTTCCTGTGCAAATAATTTCAAGCTAAAGCCAAAGGTGAACCATATGTGTACGATGCTCAGGCCTTTTAGACCAGAAACAACTACAATCTTAGGAGTCAAGGTAAGGCTCCATTAACAGAGCCACCTCCCCCAAAGGGTGGATTTGTACCTCCCGATGCCAATGCAAGCAACAACCCTCACCCTCCTTAGGATTTTCAAGGAGCACACCTTAGACAATCTCAAGGGAAAGAATATGTTCTGAAAGGATCATTTAATGTCACCAAGGATATGGAGAGGACTCCCACCACTATGTCCCTGATGGAAGTACTGAGATATTGTCCTAAACAAAAGAAGGATCTCCTTAGGAAGTTGGCACTGTTAGAGTCACAGAGAAATTAGGTTAAGATGGCTGACCTTAATGTAGTCAATGCCAACGTCAGTAATGATGCAATTGAGAACCCCCCATTTTTACTAAGTTTGAGGATATGTGGAAAGAATCTATATAACTGTTTGGTAGAATTAGGTGCTTTAGGAAATGTAACGCCTTACTGTATATGTCAAAAGCTCGGTCTCAACCCAGTACATGCAAACAATAAGGTGGTACAACTAGACAAAACTAAGGTTAACGTAATCGGATAATTAAAAGATGTATACATCCAATTGGGTGTTGATTCCCAAATATTCCATCACATCGACATTCAAGTAGTGGATATTCTGGAAGTATATGAGATTCTCCTTAGTAGAGATTGGTCAAAAACATTGGGAGGATATTTCTCAACTTGTTTTACATACCTATGGCTTCCATGGAAGGGGGTGAGAAACCATATTTGCATTGATAGTGAACCTAAGTTGAAGAAGTTAATCATAGACTATGGGCCCCCCAATGAGGTAGCATATGCTAAAGTGAGTCCTGGAGTCTATAGAGTCAATGAAATCCTCACTTTCTTTGCATCGGCTCTTCCCTAGTTATGTCAAGCCGATATGATTGATTATAGAAGGTGGGTTAAAGGTTTCGCTACTGCAGTACAACAAGGGATGTGTCTGTTGGGAGACACTATGAAAATACAAGATTTGCTACTTCCAAAATGGTGTTGAATACATCATACAGAACACTCAGAGATGTCGTGTATCCCGTGTCAGAATGAGATTACAAAGTTTCTAAGCCCAATCCCTTACGAAGAAGATGATCATACCATCAATATGAAATAAATTCAAAGTCCAAGTTGTGAAGGATTAGAGCCCCAAACAATGGATCCTTTAAGTTAGACTTCCCTATCTAAAGAATACAACCAGGAGATTCTCGCAGTTGAGATTGTCAAACAAGAGAAGGAAGATATTCCTCTTGAGCAAGAGAAAGAAGAAACACAATCTCAACTTCAACCTCAAGTGGAACAGATTGTTCCTAACACTATTCAAGCATTCATGCAACTAGAAATTGAACAACCTCAATTGTTGCAAGACCTCGAGTCTGAGAAACAACAATCGCCTCCAAAAGCTAATCTGATCACTGACCTTAAGGTGGAAAATGTAAAGAAACTAAAAGATGAAATATGGTTTTTGAATTTTGATGGGTCAAGATCCAAGCAAGGTAGTGGAGTGGGCATAGAATTAACCAGTCCAAAAGGGAAAACCTTCTTAGCTTCTTACTGACTCCAATTTCCTTGTACTAATAATATGATAGAGTATGAAGCCTTAGGTAGAGGGTTACTTTTCGCTCATGAGAAGGGAGCTAAGTTCTTGAAAGTGCAAGGAGATTCTAAGTTAGTGATCAAACAAGTACAAAGCCAATATGCATGTCATGATAAAAGGATAGCAGCATACATGAATAGAGTATGGGGTTTGATTGAAGATTTTGAAAATTTTGATATTCAGCTAATAGCCAGGAAAGTAAATGAAATACCTGATGCCTTGGCCGTAGAAGCCAGTACGTTAGAACCAATGAGCCAATCCCCTTTGAAAAAGTTTTTAATAGAGTTGGTCTCCACATCTATTGTGCCTGATAATATTAAGCATTTTCAAGTTTTCCAGGATGACACTCACATTCTAGCCTATCTTGCCAATACAGAGGATTTTGAAGAACAAATTATTGATGAGAAAGAAAGATTAGATGATCTTGATATTTGGGATGATGCTGATATTTGGACTTACCTACAAACGTTATCCCCAAGGGTATCGTAATCTTAGAGAGGTTGTTTGACTCTGATCCTAGAGTGAAAGAAATATTAACAACAAATTCAGATGCCAGAAAGTACGAACCACATAATATTGGTCCCGAGGGCCAAGAGAGGATCATCTATATTGGGAAGATTTGCACTCAAAATGAAAAAGAGAAAATTTTACAAATCTTAAAAGAGTTCATTAATGTGATAGGCTGGGGGTATGAAGATTTAAAAACTTTTGATACATCGATCATCACCCATGTTATTCCCCTAAAACCAAATATAAAACCGTTCAGGCAGAAGCAACGACCGGTTAATTCACTAATCGAACCCTTTATTTTTAAACTAGAAAAGTTTCTCTCTGCTAAAATTATTTTTCCGGTATGTCATTCCACTTGGGTTGCCAATTTGGTACTAGTAAGGAAAAAGAATGGGGAAATTAGGCTTTGTGTGGACTCTCACAACCTCAACAAGGCATCTGAAAAGGATAATTAGCCACTACCTTCTTTGGATGAGGTACTACAAATCGTCAATGGTTCACAAATGATGTCATTTTTAGATGGTTACTCTGGATATAACTAAGTTTTAGTGAATTATGAGGATCATATGAAAACAACATTTATGACAAAGTGGGGAACATACGCATACCGAAGGATGCCATTTGGGTTGATCAACACTGGGGCAACCTTCCAAACAGAATTGGATACAACCTTTAAAGAACTGATTGGAAAATGTATTATAATCTATATGGATGACTTAACGATATTTTCCAAGGTTAGAGAAGATCACTCGGACCACCTCTGAAAAGTGTTTGAGAGGTGTCGAAAATATGGGATTTCCCTTAACCCCAAGAAATGTGTATTTGGAGTGGCTGAACGAAAGATCCTTGGCCACATAATCTCTGACAGGGGGATATGTATAGATCCTGATCAAGTAGAAGCATTATTGAAGTTACAAATGCTGGGTACTAAAAAAGAGATGAGATCTTTCTTTGGGAAGATCAACTTTATCAGAAAGTTTATCACTGGGTTCGCGGAGATAGTAAAACTGTTGAATGAAATGATGAAGAAATATTCTCAGATATAATGGACAATTGAGACAAAAGAGGCTTTCGCCTAGGTTAAGAAATCCATTGTTGAAGTTCTCGTGCTGACTAGCCCGGATTACAATTTACCATTCTACATATATTCTTTTTCTTCGCTACACTCAGGAGCAACTATTTTGACATAGAAGCAAGTCGAAGATGAAAAAACCATTGCATTTATGATTTCTCATTTCAAGAATGTTGAGGTTAGATATTCTGCTCTTGAAAAACAAGCTTTCGCATTAGTAAGAGCAGTCAAGAAATTTAGGCATTATATTCTGAGGAGTAAAATTTATGTGATTGTCCTTGATCAAGCGGTAAAGTCATTGCTTATGTAATCTGAGCTAGGAGAACGTCGAGGAAAGTGGATGACAATTTTACAAGAATTTGACTTAGAGATGCATCCAATGAGGCTGGTCCGAGTCCAAGGATTGTCCCAAGCTATGACAACCGACATTCCTCAAATCCAGTGCCAACAATATGCGTTATAATCATCACTCATGCCCCATGGTGCATAGTTTTAGTTTATATATTATTAAATAATAAGTGTTGTGAGGGGTTGACAACCACGCAAAGACGAGATTTAAGGCTCAAAAGTGCTAATTATATGATCAAACATTTGACACTTTATAGAAAAAATTATGAGGGTATCTACCTTTATGTCTTGATCATCAAGAAGCCCATAATATGATAGATGAATTTCACAGAAAGTATGATAGAAGTCATGGGTCGGTTGATGCCACTACACATCAAATTCTAAAGGCTGGATATTACTGACCTAGTATTTTTAAGAATACTCATGAACATGTTCATCACTGTCATACGTGCCAAACCGTAGCTTCCAGAGAGAGGAATCCCACCATGCCTCTCCAGCTAGTGTTTGAGGTAAGACCTTTTGCCCAATGGGCATTGGATTTTGTGGGTGTCATTATTCCTAATTTGTCTGCAAGACATAAGTTCATTCTCACCGTGACGGATTACCGCATGCGATGGACGAAATCTATTCCATGTCGAAATACTATGGCGGAGGTCATGTTGAAATTCATTGAAGAAAACATCATCACCAGGTTTGGCATGCCATTTTCTCTGGTATGCGACAATGGCCCTGCTTTTACTTCTGTACAGTTAATGCAATGGTCATACGAGTATAAGATAAGTTTGAAGTTCTCATCTAATTACCATCCACAAAGGAATAGAGTAGCTGAATCTAAAAACAAAAACATCCTAGATGTTATTAAAAAGGTACTTGAGAAGAATCCAAGGGACTGACATAATCAATTAAGATATCCCTTATGGGTTGATCGAACCAGAGTAAAAGCCGCCCTAGGAACTTCTCCATATTACCTTGTTTACGGCCAAACCCCTATTTTCCCAATTAATTTGCAGATACCGGTCCTCCAGCTAATGAAAGAACTTGAAATTGAGGATCAGGTATAGGTTCGCCTCTTGAATCTGTTAAAACTGGATGAAAAAAGGATTAATACTCTACAACACTTTGCCAAGCATCAAGCTGTTGTTAAGCAATGGTTTGACAAAAGGGCCAAGGTGAAAGCTTTTCAGATCTCTGACTTGGTTCTGTTATGGGACAAGGCCAAAGAGAAGAAAGGTGATCATCACAAGTTTGAAAGGTTGTGATTAGGTCCTTACCAAATAGCCGAGATTTTATGAGAAAAACACCTTTAGGTTAAGCTCTTTGATTGGAGAGCCTATACCATTGCCCATCAATGGTCACTTCCTCAAACAATACTTCGATTAACCCTCAGTGAAGCTTGGCCTATTGTATATAATAGATTAGTTGTTCTTGCTAGTTTAGTTGTTTTTGTTTGTTTCATTGCTTGTTTTGGTTTTTGCATGTTTGTTGTGTTTTCACTTTGCTCCGTGCTTGTTTCCCATTTATTTTGTTTCATTTGTTTCTATTTCTCTGTGTTGGGATATATATATTTTATTCTCAAAGATTCTAAAAGGGAGGTGTCCTTTACATAACAAGTTGCCAAATATTGGGAGACTTCGACTCTCTGCTATTTACGACTTCATTGTTCTTTGATTAAATTTGAAATCTTCGTCTATTTTTGTTCAAGGCGGTATATAATGGTTTAAATATGATTTGATTTTTTGATCCTCAATTGGAAGAGACTAGCTTGATAACTCAGCACCACCATCACATTAAGATACATTAGAAAGTTTTGTAAGATATCGGATAAACTGGTTTTCTAAGTGAAAAATCCGAAGTCAGGATGTTCCACGTTATCCACTGTGGTTCCCAACCCAGTAATTAGACTTCAATGTTTGAAAAGTTGCTTAAAAGGTTATTAAGGAAAGAAGTCATTCTATGTTCTATAATGTTTATAAAAAACAAAGAGAGAAAATAAATGATCCCCTTAAAGCAACTAAAATGGGTGTTTCAAGCAACCTCCACTAGGGCTATGGACGCCTGGCTGGCAGTGGAGCACTGCTTGACGGGAACTAGAGGTATCTCTATCAGGGCTATAGATGCCTAATTGGCAGCATAGCTATGCCTAGGATAACATTGCATGAAACACATTGGTTGGCTTCACCTACGTAGCTTGCATCCAGTTCTCTCTGATTATCTGCATGATTGAGTAAGAAATCATACGCACACACTTAAGAGTTAATTATGCTCAGTTATAGACTTGATTATTTCTTCATTGGTTCACTCATCTTTTTCTCTTATACACCCTTTTTAATGATAATAGCCTTAGGCATCGGGTTAACCAAAGATTCTAAAGTTCTAAATTGCCTAGAGTCATTTTTCCAGATAGTCGTTATTTGTTATTCCTTGCATATCTATCGCCCATTAGTTTCCTTGTGTCAAAGTATGGGTCCCCTATTTTTGCTTTGTTCTTTTTCTTTTTTGTTCTTTTGTCTTAGAACTCTAGAGTCTTGAGGTCTCTCTTTGTTCTTTTTTCTTTCTCCAACCCTGGAACTTTGGGCCCCCAGAGTCTCGAGGTTAGTCTCCTTTCTATGTGTTTCGTGTTCTTTAGCTCGGAACCTTGGAACCCTAGAGTCTTGAGGTGTGTTTTTGTTTATCAACCCCGAAACTTCGAAGTCCCGAGGTTGAGTGTTCGGTTGCTTGTTTTTGTTGATCAAACCCTGGAACCCCGGAGTCCCAAGATGAAGTATTTTGTTTTGTGTCTTTTTTGTCGAGCTCAGAACCTCGGGACCACGGAGTCCCAAGGTCCTATTTAAAGCGCTTGTACGAACGAGTTTGGGGGGAGTATAAATATGAATAGTAAGATATTTTAAGCTCATTTGCGCATTTCATCTTCAGAGCCCTTGCTTCCTTACCTCCCGACTGCGAGCTTCTAAACCTCCAAGCTTCCTTCATGTTCTTGGGCATTTTATTTCACCAGGTCATTGATTTTTCTTGCCCTCTTTCTCATTTGTAGGTTAGATCTTGTTTCCTTTTGTCTTTTTTTTGCGGGTTTTATTTTTGTTTTCTTCTTCTGTTTTTTTTTCTTGTGTGTCCCCACGTGCCCTAGTTCCTACCCCGAAACCCTGGACCCTAGGAGTTTTGGGTTGATTTCTCTTCCCTACCTAGAACCCCAAAATCCTAGAGTTCCTGGGTTTTGTTGAGCCTTCCTTTGATGAGCCCAGAACCCCGAAGTTTCAGATTATTCCTTTTTGCGAGAAAGTACTATCACTTAGCTCGGAATCCTGGAGTTCTGAGGTCCACCTTTTATAAGTCCTCTTTCTAAAGTCCTACTAAGTATCTTTTATTTGGCTCGGGACCACAAGGTCCCAAGATGAGCCTAAATTCCCTACCCTGGAACCCCAGAGTTCTAGATCATTTGTTATCTGTCAAGCCCGAAACCCCGAAGTTCTTGGACTTCATCCACGCATACCTAGATCAAAACCTCGGAACCCCAGAGTTCTGAATCCTATTTTAAATTTGTCTAGCTTGGAACCCTGTAGTTCCAAACCCTATTTTAAAAGGAGAAAATCCCTACCTCGGGACTCCGGAACCCCAAAGTCCCGAAGTGAATGAATTTTGAATATTT
This sequence comes from Cryptomeria japonica, assembly GCF_030272615.1. Taxonomy (NCBI): domain Eukaryota; kingdom Viridiplantae; phylum Streptophyta; class Pinopsida; order Cupressales; family Cupressaceae; genus Cryptomeria; species Cryptomeria japonica. The sequence goes on along the minus strand of NC_081414.1, from coordinate 197,817,642 downwards.
TGGATAAGGAGCTGAAATTGGATTTCTTCTTGCAGATTCAAGCAGTTAGATGGACTCATCTTCTAGCAAAAGAGGCAAAGATATTGATAGACTTCCAGCAACCATGAAGTACCATTATCAAGGATAGGTCTATGCCTCAAAGTTGGATGATCAAATCAGGTGGGTCACTGATATTGAAATTAGCCATATCGAAATTGAGGATATCAGAACCTAGCTAGATAAGCCAATATTGGAGGCCCTACACAGGAGAATTAAGAGATATAGCCTAGTAGAGATAACTATCTTTCCACAACCGGTGCAAGCACTTGAGTTTATAATGACAATTTCTTAGTTCTACAACTCGGATACTAGAAAGTGCACTTATGCACAAGGAAAAATAGTTATAGATTTGTCCCCTGACATGTTGGGATTCATGTTCGGTATCCCAACTAGAGATGAGATATTTCTCTCAGCTGAAGAGGAGGCCTTAAAGGTATGGAATGACAAAGTTACAGTGAACAAAAGGCACATGAATGAGAACTGGTTGGAGGAAGAGAGAAAAATGGGTCTCAAGGCAACAAAGATCTTGAGAGAAAACTTCAATGAGCCTCAAAGAGACCTGATTATTATGCTAAGCAGGGCCTTTGGTAAGCCCGATTGTAAACACTTCCATCCGTGGATATTCCATTTTATGACCATTATCTTGGTAGGAAAACAATATTTTGATTGGTCGCAGATCCTCTCTGACAACATTTGCAAACGAATGAAGGAAGTCCTCTAGACTAAGAAATTCTTTTTCACATCTTATGTCATCTGGGTGGCTGCCAGAGTTGGAAAGTTTCCGGGACTACAAGTGGAGGGTCAATTAGGGGATGAGGAAGGACAGAAGAAGGTATGGGAATATTATTCCCAACTCCCCCTAGTCAATGCAAAGGCTCATTTCAAAATAATTAACAATACCTTCATTTTCCCAGTAATAATTAAGCTAATAGGAGATACATGATACTGGATTAGCCCAGAGGCCATGGCTATTATGCGAGAGTGGGCATGCTAGTTTATCCAAAACCCATGCTCCACTTACATTAGGTTCAGCGGATTCAGAGGAAACCCAATGCTGCTCCCCAGGTACTGCAATGACAAAATAATTTTGTTAGAATATGTAAGGAAACTACTGGGCCTCCAATCTCTTCTATCATTTAAGCATAAAATGGGAATTGATTTTTCAATATCCATTGGATATTTCTCATGCTCAAAGATACAGGTTGCAAAGCTAGCTAGCCAGAGCTTCAGGAATTGAACCTAAAAGAATATGATTATGCTAGGGAATTCAATGATCCCTATGGGAAGCTCAAACAAGCTATGCCCAAGGCATATGAGGGACACAAACTGAGACTGGATGATTTTTGGGCCAACCTCCAGGATAGTTTTGAAGTTAGATAGAAAAACTACAATAGGTTATCTGTGCCACAGATAAGAGATTGAGACCAATCTCCCTAAAGACCTCAGGGATGATGGAGACCTGCTTGATGCCGCTTACAAAGGATTGGAAATTGATAAGAAGTCCCTCTCCCCAATAAGGCAGTCTGCGAATGACGATGTGAATATAGAAAATATTTCCCAAGTGGTCATCAATAGGACCAAATAATGGCTAAGTCAAAGGGTCAGGCCTAGTACTTCAAAGGGAAAAAAAAGGAGTCTACCTCAGGGGTACCTCAGTCAAGAGGTTATAAGGAGTATGCTAGGAAGACGAGATCAAGCTCAATAAAGAATACATCTACTGACCCTGATGAAGAAGTGGGGCCTCAAGATAGAAATTAGGATCTAATGAGAAAGATTAGTGAGAAGATGAGGGAGTCTGAGTTGTTAAAAAAGGCGATAGACCTTGGAATGACAAATGGATTAGGAGTAGTACCACTAGCCAAAGTCCTTTCACCAAGGACAGTATAGGGCAGAATGTAGGAGAGGGTGCGGGGTAGGAAGAAGAAATAGAAATTACAGAAGATATGCCCACTCAGCCACCTCCAATAGCTATGACACAGGATCCAGTTACCAACACCCCTGCACCACCACTAGTTAACATAGTCGTAGGGTAGCAGAGGGTACAAGTTTTCAGGTTTAACACTGAAGGAATAAGTGTTAGAAACATTGAATTTGATTCAGATCAGGAGGAGGAGGATCCCGAGTTACATAAACCGCTAAGAGGGGAGAAAAAATGAGATGAGGCGGAGGACCTATTATATGAAAGATTAGTTCTAACCCCTCAAGATCAAGAGGACCTCCTCAAGGACATAGTCGTCAGACAAGGTGAGGCAGGCGTGGACGATGAAGAAAGGATGTTTGGAGAAGAGGTCAGTGGCAAATTGGGAGAATTACACAAGAAACAGGCTCTCCAAACCAATTTATTCCACCAAGTTATCCAACCTCAAGATCCAGGGCAAACAGAGGCAAAGGAAATAGATGAAGCATAGGAGCATGTAGAGGTCCATGTTATAACTGCAGATATAGTGTCACATCAAGGTGACAAGGATCAAGATATACCGCAATGGCTCGAGTTCACTTTTGAGAAGAAAAGGAGAAAATCAGAGCTTCCTAAGGTCACTTTGCAACATGCAATCACAGAAGAGCCAACAAAGGTTAAGAAGCCGAAAATTGTACATCATTTATCAAAGACAAGCTCTGGTGAAGTGATTGCAGATGTGGCAGTTCCACTCCAAGCTGAGGGACAAGCTTCCCCTAAGTATCAAATATCCCAAGTGAATTTGGGTAAACAAACCAAGTGGGGAGAGCTAGATACTCTTGAGCTAGCCACAAGTGTTGTAAGAGGGCGCGTAGAGAAGGAACACACTTCAAATTTGGAGCTTAAAGCGCAAATGGGAAAATACAAGCAACTCCTGATTGATATGAGTAAACCTCTATACTCTTGTAGGGATGAGGACCTACCTTCGACCTCATCGCTGCTAGAGGGAGAAGTAAAGGCACTAGTGGAGGTGAGATGGGTGGCTGCTACAGTTAAATCATGGGCCCAAATAAATGCAGCTAAGATTAGATTATTTCTGTAGGATACTATGAGGATATACTGTGGGGTAGTCAAGGTAGGCAAAACTTTAGCTTCTTTCTCTTCGCAATGGGAACATAAGCTAAACATTTTTAATAAATAGTTTCAATTTTTGAATAAAGTTTTATAGTTAGGGGAAGAGGTAATAATGAAGGAGGACCTATTAGGAGGAGACAACTGTAAATACTTGCAATCCTATACATACATTTTGGAACTGAAGAATGAAATGCTTTAGTAGTATGTAAAAGATATGGTAGAGATTCGAGTCCCTCTCCTCAGAGAAATTTTGAAGTATGAGAGTTTCGTAAAGCATATGCTAGGAGCCTTTGGGTTAGGATTAACTAGTACCAAAATAATTGAACAGGAGAAAGTTTTGAATCAATGGGATGCATACGAGGCCCAACATCTAGGACCTTCAACTCAGTTCGATGTCACCCTCATGGACAAGTACACATACTTGATTACTTAGTGTCAAGAGGTAGCAGATACAGTAAGGGAGTTGGAGGAAGGAAATAAGCACGCTGAGGAAGTTTTGAAGAAATACAAATTTAGAATTAAACATGTAGCTGGTCCTCCTATTCAAGCAGTCGCATGCATTATTGATAATTAGAGAGCTTTTATTAAAAAGTAAGAGATGAATGCATAGTTGCTAAAGATAGTAGGGTTTTTGCATGACTCCCAATTTTGTATTTTTGGCTACAACTCGAACTCGAGTTCCAATTTTTGAGAAATTTTTTGCATGAATAAGAAAATGTGGATCACCCAGCATGGTCTTCGTAGTGCTCATGCAACCCCCATTTCATAGATTATAACTGGAGTATAAAGGCAGAAACTTGCAAGTTAATTGCAACTCCTAGTTTTAGTTCTTAATTTAGATTAGGTTTATTTCCTAGATAGTAGGGCAAAAGACCTCTATAAATTGAGATTTTGGATTCATTTGTAAGGGTCCCCAAATTGATGATTTATGGCCCACTTAGAATATTTTTAGATTATTCTTTCAGATTATGATACTTTTTATTTTTTCTTTATTCTTTGAAATAAATACAAGAAGCACCTTGTAGATTGCCTAATCTACATTTATAGTCTACGAAATTGTTCTATGTAATCTGTTAATGTCTATTATTTGGAGTTAGTAATGTGCTTTGATCTTCCATATATTGTTTTATGAATCATATTGCACACATAAGTGGTGTATGAGGATTATTTTGATAGGTTATATTGTTGATGATTTTATTTCCATATGTCTATGAAGTTGATGATTTTAGAGGTTTACTAGAGGTCCATTCTTGAATGCTAATTTGGATAATATTTGATGATTTCTTGGATTGCAGAGAACTAACTGAGTAGTTCATTAAGTTGTTATTGCATTGATTTTATTGTTATTTTCTTGTTTCCCTGATCTATCTTTTGCAGTTTATTTTCCAGAGAATCTTAAATTTTAAAATACAAAAAAAAAGGAAGTTTGGCCATTAACAACCAACGAGATTAGTTTCAACCAGCAGGCTCCTTGACAGGTATAGCTACATCAACCATTGGGCTACCCATTACCATCGTGACCCAACTATAGAGACCTTGGAGTAGTGAGTCTTCCAAAGCTTATTAATTTTCAGGAGAGGTAGTGAGTGTTTACATTGGCTACCTGACTGTTGGCAGGTGTGTCAAAGTGGTCCTCAATAGACTCAATCCCAATTTGTGGATGACACGTTATTCAGGGAAGCCACTATGTAGGAGGCTTCAACGATTAAGAACATACCAAAGGAGTACTCTAAGGCCTATGGGTAGATAATGAATAAAGAGAAATCATAGGTGTATTTCTCGAACACTAATAGGCAGGCTCATGTTAAGATTGCTCGCATGTTGGAATATCAAATTGGCACACTCCATTTCAAGTATTTGGGAGTCAATATCAACTCGGGTAGTAGACAAAACCAAATATGGGAGGATATGATTAACAATTGCAAGGTTAAATAAGAGCAGTTGAAAAATAGATGGCTATCTCAACAAGGGAGGTTAACAATGATTAGATTGCTATTATCGGCCATCCCCATTTACAGTATGTCATGCTTTAGGATGCCTTATGTGGCTAGTAAGAAGCTAGATTTGATGCTCAAAAAATTCATTTGGGAAGGGGCAAAGGAGGTAAGAAGAATCCCATTGATAAATTGGGAGACCATGTGCCTGATTAAGGAAGAGGAGGGGTAGGGTTGAGGAAAATAGATCTTCAAAACCTTTCTTTAGGAGCAAAATTAGCCTAGAATATATATAAATTTCCAGAGAGAATTTGGTGCAGGTTGTTTAGGATCAAATATTTGGATTCAGAAGAGACAGAGAGAATATTTACTATGGCAAATGCAAATAAGGGATCTATTGTTTGGAATTTTTTATGGGAAAGTAGAAACATCATCACAGAACACCTATCTTGGCAAGTAAGGAATGGGCGGATGGCAAAATTTTGGGATGACTTGTGGGAAGGAGAGAAATCTCTTAGGGAGATGCTTGAAGATCAGAGTTGGGTGAATGATGTGGTGAATGTTATGGGGGACAGAGTGGGTCAGTATTTTGAAGGAGGACTAAGGGGAGACATGGTTAGGTGGAAGAATATAGGGATAGGAAGTAAGGGACTTTTTTCCAAACTGGAAGGAATTTTAAGGTCTAAGACAATCCTGGTGTCAGAGGAGGAAGACACTCTTTTCTGGTGTGCTACTAAATTAGGGGAGTGCAGTGTAAAGCTTGGCTATGAAATTCAAAGATATAGATTGAGGGATACTGTTTGGCTGCACAAGTTATGTTGGAATAATGGAACTCTTCCTAAAGCTGGAACCTTTCTTTGGATTGCCCTTCATGACAGGGTACTTACTGGGAGTTGATTGAAGATCATTGGCATTGTTGAATCTAGTCGATGTGTAATGTGCAAAGGAGAGGAAGAGACAACAAATCACTTGTTGTACAACTGTCCCTATGCCAACAGGTGTTGGGATTGGTTGTTTGATATGGTGAACTTGTATACTGTCAAGAATGAAGGATTGAAATCTTTTTTATTGTCTTGGCCTCAAATGGTCAAATCTAAATGGACAGACATTTGGCTGGTAGGATCGGCTATGGTGGCATGACATATTTGGAAGGAGAGAAATAAGAGAATTTTCAAGGAAGTCAGTCTCTCTATCGAGCAACTTTTTAAAAAAATTAAGGTAGCCATAGAGGAAGTCATATGTGGTAAAAATTCTAAGAGGAAGACTTATAGATATAATAATTGGGATAGGTACATGGAGACAAAATGCTCTTTGAAAGGTATAGTGCCCAATTTCTCATCCAAGAGACAAGTGGATAGGAGTTAGATTAAATAGACTGTGCCACCAACAGATTAAGTGAAACTTAATTTTGATGGTACCAGTAAAGGAAATCTTGGGAGGGTTGGCTTCAGGGCAACACTTAGAGATGAGAATGGGAGTTTGATTTGTGGAGTGCATGGTAACTTTGGAGAAAGTTCAAATAATGAAGCGAAAAATGAGAGCATTGGAAGCAGGTCTGAGCATGTGTGTTAAGGAGAATATCTCCAAGGTCATCATAGAAGGAGATTCCCAAGTAATCATTAACAGCGTGATACAATCCTCATTTCATAATTAGAGATTAAACAAATGGATGCCTTGTATCAATAGCTTGCTAGATCACATTTGTGTTTTTAAAATTATCCACACCTATAGAGAGGGTACTAGAGTGGTAGATCTCCTGGTGAATATGGGAGTTGAAGGGGAGAATCAGTTTTGCTCGATCAGGCAAGATGATGTTTCACAAGAATTAATGGAAGCCATTAGAAAGGATGTCCCCTATTGTCTTCGACAATGTATAGATTAGGGGAAGACATTGTATGAGACATATGAGGTGACCATCACTTCTTTTCATAAGGAACTTAAAGTGTATTGGAAGATCAGTAATCCAGACATGTATTGTAGACTAGGGTTCAAAGTTTTTTATTATCGTTAGATAAAACAATATATCATGATTTGCCCAGTCATGAGGAGAGGAAGATAGGCATTTGGAGATTGAGGTGACAATTTCCAGAAGGACAAGACATCTCAGAGACGGCTGGAGGTGCATAAATAGCAGGGATTTGAGATATAAACAAGATTTGAATAGGATTTCCTTGACTTCGGATTTGATACGCTTTTAGATTGTGGAAACTGCCTTAGTAAGTTCTAGAAGCGATGGGAAACTATATGTGGAGATCTGTTGAATAGAATTTAACATCTCTAGGAGAAAGAAAGAAGACTTGTCGATAAAAGATGGCCCCGTTTGCAATGATTTTGTGCATGGTCTGTGAAGAGACACTTGAGCATCAGTGTATCACTCTGCTTAATGTAGAGGATGACATTTATGAGGTGATTTTGGAAATGGTGGACACTTCTCTGAATCTAGAGAGGCATTGGTGCGATGGCTTCATCTATGAAGTTGTGTTAGTGCCTATTGTGGATATATTGGAATCGAAGGAGAGATGTGTAGAGATCCTGGGGGATTTTGTGAATGAAGACTATGGGGATGCGGTGGCAGAGGCCCTGTGCAAATTGTAAAATAGTGTATTAGAAATTATTCTGAAGGTATATTTCAACCCAACAAACTATTATTCTTAAGATTCATAAGAGAAATCTAAAGCGGAAGGGGGTGAGACTGAAGATGAGGAGGATTTCGATATGCAGGATCTGAATGATAGTGATGAGGAGATAGAGTAAAGGGAGCAGAGTGTTGTGAAGAGGAGAAAGAGGAAATTTGTTAAGGAAGCATGGGCGATTTTTCAGAGATAGAGTATTGAATGGTGATCTGATAGAATTTAGGTAGCTTAAGCGTGCAAAGGATTGGTGGCTGACAGAGGCATCTTCAGATACTCTCTTCAACTTGGGAGAACTGATATCGCAATTGTTGCACTTCCCGAGGAATGGGTAATGGGTGATTTTTGCTAATGGTGTTGGTATGTGTCGACTGAATACTATGTTGGGTCTAGGTAGGGATAAGGTCATTTTTGGAGTCGAGTCTTGGACTGAATCTGTGGTAGGTTTGAAATTATGCTAGTATTGTAATGCGATTGAAAACTATATGTAAATTTTATGGAGTAATATAGGGAGCTATCCACATAAAAGGTAGCATTTACCATTAAAAAAAAAGACAAAAATTATTAAAATCAAATCTTAACTTAATGTAAATTAAACCTTAAAAAAGAAAATGATGATTAGAATAATTTAATAAAAAATAAGTTAAAATATCTTAATAAAAGAAGATTAAATTAAAATATATTCTTAGCAGAAAAAAACATAAATAAAAGATAGATTTCTAATTAAAAAATAAGTATTCTACAATAATCAAATTTTAATAAGAGAAATAATATAAATTAAATGAATTCTTATAATTTTGAATTATTATTTGTAATTTCATTAAAAAACATAAATATAATTAAAATAAGATTCACTCAATGAAAAATTAATCATTTAAAAAATATAAAAATAGCTAATTCTTTCTATTTTAATAATTTTGTCTTTTCCACTTTTGAAACTTAAATAAAATATGGAATATTCAAAGAAAAAAAATAAATTAAAAGATATTATTATTAAAAGGATAAAGTAGTATTCCTTGCTAGCTAGAAGCCTATGTGATTGGAGAATGTAATGTGTTTATATTTAATAAAATATTCTCGCTTGGACCTTTTACCCATTAAAAAAAAGCATAAAGTAGTAGATTTTTCTTTTGTGCACATTCTTTTTCTAATTAATCATATTAAAATATGTTTTTTTAGTTTTTTATCATTTTTAAATAAATAATTCTTTTTCTAATTAATTAAAATTAAAATATGTTTTTTTAGTTTTCAATCATTTAAAAAAAAATTAATATTAATATAAACAAAGATTGAGATCAATTCAATTGTCTTGCATTTTATAGTCAATTTTGAACTTGATTTCACTAAGTTGAAAGCTTCTTCATATAAGGCATCTTTATAGTCAATTTTGAACCTGATTTCAGTAAGTTGAAAACTTCATTCATATAGGGTATGCCTTCGACATAAAAATAAATAAATTTTTATTTTATAAATTAAATATACATAATAATATTGTAAAGAAACAAATTGTCCTATATAAATAATTTAGATTTATTATTTAATATAAATAATTAAACTATAATTAATTTAGAATAATTTAAGAATTGAATTCATAATTAAAAAATATAATATTTAAAAATTAAACCTAAAAGATTAGGTATTCATCTCTAACAACAATGATGAAGAATTCATATTAATATTATGTTATGTAGTTTGTTAGTTGTTGGTTTTGAGGAAGTAGTTATAATTTTTCTTAATTGGTTTTCTATAAATGAATTAATATTAATATTCAGTGTCATGCTACTAAAATGTTATTATATTAAAGAGAAAATAGATATATTGTTGAGATAAATGTAATCTTGGGCTCTCTTCAATGGTAGATTTTTTTACCAAAAGAAAATTCAATATATTTTTAAATTTTTTTCAAAAAAGAGATTCTCAATATTTTTTAACTTTTTTTCAAAAAAGATTCTATATGTATTTAGATTTTTTTTAAGTCAATGCTCAAGAACACTCATATTGGAGCTAGGCTGGTGGCGTGGTTGCCTATGTTATATTTTATTGCACCTTTCTTCTTTAGGTTCTGGATTTTTGCATTTACTAGTTTCAAAACAATGGGGAGAAGTCAAAACCAATCCTCCATAAAGCAGTATCTTTCAGATTTTCTTCTCCTGTTGTTTGTATGTACATCTCTTTTCTTTTTAGATCCACCACTTTTCTTCTTTCCATCCCCAACTTTTTTCTTTGTGTTGCACTGAGATACTTGCTCTTCCAACTGTGAAACTCGCAGACTCAGATCATGAATCATCTCACTCTGTTTCTCACTTTTCTTGAACAAATCAGATACACTCCTCATTAATTTCTCATTCTCTTCTCTTCCCAAGCCAATATCTTCAATGGCCTTTACTTGCTCTCTCATCTTATCCCCTGCTTCTTCATCATCCCTTGAATTTCCTAATTGAACACCTTCCTCTGTGCAAGGGATTGCAGGTGATGGATCAACTTTGTTTCTTTTCAAATTCTCTGCATCTTTATCAACAACATCAACCATTGTGCCAGACACAATTTTTCCATCTTCAGAAGAGCTCTGTTCAAAAACTTCTGCTCCAATGTTATTATTGTCTTCTTCAGGGGAACCCTCAATTTGCAAATCTCGCATTGGAGAAGGCAAAGACTCCTCTGCTAATGCTTTTTCACTACTCACAGAGACCTCAATTGCTCCCCCTGACAACTCCTTTCTCTTGAATTGCTCATTGGGATTCTCCTCCAAGCACCTTGCAGATCCATTTTCTTCAACAATGGTGCAATCCTCCACTGTCGCTTCAGAAGTTACTGAAACTTCTGTAGCAGCATCTTGCCTGGGTTTGGCTGCAATTATATCATCTACAGTCTCTTCCAAGTTAACCAGCTCACGAATCACAGCCTTTCTTGATTCTCGTACAAAAGGAATCACTCCCTGAATTTCGTCTAGCCTAAGCAGTAGAGACATGATCCACTCCGTCATTTTCACCCGCTCCTTCTCATCTCGTCTAATCAACTCCACAACATGTTCGTCATTCATACGCCTCCGAATTTCTGCAGCCTCTGCTTTGGTTTTCATTATAACCCTCAATTTGTTTAGAGGCCTTGACTTCCTCACACAAAACCCTAGGAAAGCCGATTGAATTTTTACAGCCGCTGTATTTTCGTCCATGGCGGGCGCCTTTTTAGATTTGGTTGTCTCAGAATCGACGAAATTGATTGGAATTGAGACGACCTTCTTGGCCTTTACCTTGGGCGTGCTCTCCGATTTTACTGGAGTTGCGTACGAATTTGCAGCGTAAGGGTTTGGATGATAATAATGCGGCCTTTGATAAGATCGTCTTTCAGGGAATCGACCCCAAGATCCACCAAACAAAGGATTATCCATGGCAGCAAAATTACTCAGAACTCCCAACAGAAACAAAAAAAATTCAATTGAATAGCCTGTAACACAAAAATCTAAATCAAAATACTCCTTCAGAATCCAGGAATGCTTATGTTAATGAGATAACGGTCCCATGTTTTATGGGAGCACGATGAAAGGTCTGGAGGGTTTCAGACACGCCGGTTCGAGAATAATTGTGAACATTCTCATATATTTTTATGTTATTTTTAATATGAAGAAGAGAACAAATTTATTAGTTTAATAATAATAAAAAACAGAAATAATACATTGCAATTAAATCTTTAAACAGAAGCTATACTAGGATGAGAGTCTGAGATTAACGTGAATAATTAAAATAAATAAATCTAATTAATTATTCATTAATTTAATATTTAATAATTAAGAATATATCTCAATAATAAATAATAAATATAATTATATAATAAAGATATTAACTTATAATATATATTATATAAATAACAAATATGTCAATTTCAATTGATTATTAACAAATTAATATATAGATGAAATTATCAATTACAACTACATAATATTAATAAGAAATATTTTTTAATATAAATATGATTTTCAGTTGAACAATTATTACAATATTTCCATGTTAGTATTTATAGAGACAATGAAAAAGAGTTGAAAATTTATAATTTATAATTAATTTTATTTATATAATTTGAATTGTGATAAATATAGAGATAAAAAAAACATTATATTATTTTAAGAAATTTGTGTTGAAAAATTAATTATCAATCATTAAATCAAATAATTATTATTTTTAATTTCATAATAATTAATATGTAATGTAGATTATAATTTAATTATCATATTATTTTAATATTTATAATAATTAATAATAATTTTTTAAATAAATAAAATTATTAATATATTTATTATTTAACAATATAATGTAAATATTGATATTAATCTTATGATGATATTATTATAATAATTGAATTATAATTAAAAAATTAATTACCAAAATGGGTTATGGTATTTTTAATAATAAAAAAAAAAAATATAGACACTCTTAGCTATGAGTAAATCATTGAAGTATGCAACTCAGATTAATTGTCACGCAAACAATGTGGACAACTGGGTTGATAAAATGAAATTATATTATGATATTGTAGAGATGCTCCAAAATAGAAAAGCATTAGAGAATAGGTTGCATTGCATGTTTATTATTTTCCTCTTGAGTTTTGCAATCTATCCATAATCTAACATAATCTAACGTATCAACAATGAGTAGAACGGTTACACATATTCTATGAATTTTTAATAATGTTATCTAAAATTTTACATATATATTTTAGAAAAATAAAAATATTTAAAGAAACAAAAGAAATATTTGAAAAAGAAATATTTGTTTGTGATTGGTTCAATTAAATTTTATTAAAAACTAATTAAATCAGTAAAAAGAAAATTCTTTTTATATATTCTAAACTTAAAATTTTTACATATATATTTTAGAAAAATAAAAATTTGTAAAGAAACAAAAAAAATATTTGAAAAAGAAATATTTGTTTGTGATTGGTTCAATTAAATTTTATTAATAACTAATTAAGTAATAAAAAATTAAGTCATTATAACAAATAATTATACTAAAAATTGATATAAATAAATAAAATTCAAAATTTCAATTGAGAAGTAAAATATAAAATGCAAAATTTACTTAAAAATATTTATATTTTTTAAATAATATTTTTGTACAAAATTGTTTAACATGTATTTTATTTATTTATAAAATTATATTTTCTAATCCTTGAAAATTCAAATTATTTATTAATTTTAAGAATCATAATTTTAAAAAAAAAATTGTTATAATTTTGAAATAGATATGATTTTTTTAAAATAATAATTTTAAAATATATATTTTAAAGTAAGCGCTACTAATAATCAACTTATAAAATTTAATAATCAATTTATACTCTATATTCAAATAAAGTACATCTAATTATAACATGCAGCTATTTGACCCCCTTGAGGGTAGCAAATCTGAATCCTCTGCCCTATGGTACACCTAGTGCAACTTTCAACAAGGCCCCAACCGAATTTACTCCAGATTAGACAAGTTCTATGTTAATAAAAATTTCTTCTCCTTCTCCCCTAACCACTTGGGGAACTCGGTGGCTGCTCTGCCAGTAACCTTATCTGACCATTTCCCTATCATTGTTGTCATCAATACTAGGAACTCCATCCCTAACAACATTCCTCTCAATAAGAAGTTTATCCTTAATACCTCCTTGCTAAATGACAAGGATGCCCTAACTGCCATTAAAATGGTTAGACTCTCTAACATGCACTCTCAACATCCCCAATCCCACACCCTCAGATGGAACATAAATGTCTCCTCTTGGCAAAACATATTCCAAACTATAGGCCAGAAGAAAGCCAAGGATCTTAGGCTTGTGGAAAAAACTCCCACTAATCGGCTCCACTCCTTGGAGCATGAAATACAATTACATCCTTCCTCCTTTGTCCTAGCGGAACGGGTAGCTCAGGCTAGAGACATTCTTAAGAAGCATCAACATGTCAAAATCAGGGTTGCCTTCATCAGAGCACGTAATCATTGGCTCAAATTCGGAGATAGAGGCTCTAAAGTCTTCTTCAATCTCCTTAAACAAAAACAAAATAGAGAAAAATTTGACAGAATCATAGTTGAGGATAAGGAACTCCTGAACATCAATGAGATCAAAGATGCTTTTGAAATGTTTTATAAAACCCTCTTTACCTCGGAAGATAGTGAAGCCTCAAAAGAGGCTAGAAATAAGTGTAGTAACATTATCCCAAAAAGAATCTCTGAGGCTGAAGCTCTCCCTCTCAAGACCAAAGTCTATGATAGAAATTGTTGATGCCATTAAAGCCCTTAAGGATGATAAGGCCCTAGGCCCCGATGGACTTCTTGCTGAGTTCTACAAAACCAATATTGAGTGGGTCACCAAAGACCTTTATGACATATACACCAAAGCATTTGATAGTGGCACCCTTCAAGAGTCCATCAATAAGGGCATTGTTAAACTTATCCCAAAAGATGGGGACAAAGCCCTCATAAATAACTGGAGGCCAATTACTCTCGTTAATGTTTCTTATAAAATCCTGGCCAAAGCCCTAGCCTCTCGCCTTGAGAAAATCCTTCCCAAGTTCATCTACTCTACCCAAACAGGATTCATTAAAGGAAGGTATATCTTGGAGAACCTTGTCACTAGCTGGGAATCTATGGAATGGGCCAAAACTTCAAATCAAGATACTGCCATGTTCCTTATTGACTTTGAGAAGGCCTATGATAGGGTGGAATGGGACTTCATCCTCATGATGCTCAAAGCCTTTGGTTTCCCTTGCGAGTTCTGTAAACATGTCCAAATCCTCCTCAAAGATGCCTCTGCCCTGGTTGAAGTTAATGGATCACTTTCCCAGTCTATTCCTCTTTCTAGATCCATTAGACAGGGTTGCCCCCTCGCCCATGCTCTATTTATCATTGCCTCGGACACCCTCTTTTACCTCCTAAGAGATGATACCCTTTCCCCTAAAGTTCATGACATTAAGATGCCAGATGACTCTGAATTGCTCAACATACAATTTGTTGATGACACTGCGCTTTTCCTGGAGCTCTCTAGGCATAACATTGACTCCTTCAATCAAAAGATTGCAACCTTTGGCAAAGCTTCTGGTGCTCGTATCTCCAATTCCAAGTCTATCCTGCTTGGGTGGAACGAGGAACCCCCAGATTGGCTTCAGCAGGTTGGATACTCATGGGGAGGACCCAATAAAATTGTTCGGTACCTCGGTATCCCTTTTTCTATCTCTCCCTCTCTCAAGGATATGTGGATTTGGGTCAAAGAAAAGATTGACAAAAAACTTAATAAATGGGACAGTAGGATTATATCCCTGGCTAGTAGGATCCAATTCTACCAAAAAATCATCTCCTCCTATAGTTTGTACTACTCCTCTGTCTGGATGTTCAGTAACTACCAAGTTTATGAGATCCAAAAATCTATCAGGCGCTTCCTTTGGTCTGATGGTAAGGGTAAAAGAAAGGCCCACGCGGTCAAATGGCTCTGGTGCCACATAGATAAGAAACTTGGTGGGTTGGGACTTAAGGATCTCAGAACGCAAGGAGTTTCCCTGGCTGCCAAGTGGATATTTCATGCCCTAGAAGGACAAGAATCCTGGAAGATCCTTGTCAAAAATAACATACAAAATGGCATCCCCAAGTCTGCCAAATCTTGGAAAGCCCTCCCCTTTAGTGATCTGATAGCAGGCGGATTCTCTGTGTCTGTTCAAGGTACTTGGGTGTTTAAATCCATATGGAAAGCCTGTGAGTATGTGCGCAAACTTATTATCAACTCTAATATTGACTATAATAATACTCTGCATGAGGAAAGGTCAATATGGTGGAATCTCTACCATAACTCTAAACCCCCCACTTTAACCCAAGGCTTCTCTACTAGGTACTGGTATAATAAAGGCATTAAATACCTCATGGACATCTTGGAACATGATAATCTCATCAGCTGGGAGGACCTTAGCAATAATTTTGAGCTCCCTGCCTCACATAAGAGAACCTACAATATGATTAAAAATGCTTTTGCTTGTCTAGATCTTCCTAGGAACACTGATGTAGATGCTCATAGATACCTCTCATTCTGATGGAAGGATGGCTCCCTCCTCTCCAAGGTCAAAGCCAAGTCTATCTACAAACTTCTCACTCATGATACCTTGGTGAACGATCATATTAACTCCCTCTGGTATGTTGACCTTAATACATCTGCCTGGCAGAAAACATTTGAGAAACTATGGAAGTTCCCCATCCCTCCTAAAATCAAATGCTTCAAGTGGCAATTAATGTTGGATAGACTATAGGAGTTGAGAAATACAACCCCACAGTAGCCTGAAGATCTTTTGCAAGCTGAATAACCTGTTACAAGGAGAAGCAATGAAGCAATAATCTGAAGAACACACAAAACACAGGAAAAATATTCTCAAAATATGAGAGCTCCAATTCACCAAAAAAGTATTGTGGAAAAGATAATACAATGAAAAGAAAAAATAACCTCTAATAGGTCAAGAAACCCTAAAAAGGGAAAACCCGAGGCTTGCACATAATAATTAATTAAAATAATTAATTATATGCACCTAATGTTAGCTTAAGTGTAAAAAGATAATTGGGAACTTAAAGAATTAAACAAATATTGTTTAATCAATCAAGTAAAGACCCAATTACTCTAACACCCCCCCTTAAAAAAGACTTAGGGAGAAGCTAAAACCTAGAAAAACTACCATGAAAGATGGGTCCCGGCAACAAGGCTTGATCAGGTACCCAAATACAATGAAATCCCTATGAAGCAGAGACAAAGGAGAAAACCCAGTGGGAAAAAAACTCCTCTCCAAAAAGAGATAAAAGAACATGCTGAAAGAAGAAGAAGGAATGAAGGCCTCATAAAGACCCCCCAAGGACAACTTCCTTCACCCCAAGCATAGAGTGCAACTGAAGATAGCGCGGCGATGCAAAAGGTTTCGTGAAGATGTCTGCAACCTGCTCAGAAGTGGGAATGTACTCTAGAATGAGAACACCATCTTGAATCAACTGACGGATGAAATGCATGTGAAGCTCAATGTGCTTCGTCCGCTGATGCTCTACCGGGTTGCGAGAAATATGAATAGCACTCTGATTGTCACACCAAAGAATAGTGAGACAATCAGGAGGAAAACCAAACTCAGTCATCAACTGTCGAAGCCATAAGATCTCCTGACTAGTGAGCACAACAGCGCGGTACTCAGCCTCTGTAGATGATAATGCATGAGCAGTTTGCTTCTTGCAAGACCATGTGATAGGACCAGAGCCAAGATAGAAAACAAAGCCAGAAGTAGACTTCTGATCAGCGACATCACCAGCCTAATCTGAGTCAGTGAAGCCAACAATGTGAGGTTCCCTTGATGTATAGTGAATGCCATGAGAACTAGTGCCCTGAATGTACCTCAAAATATGTTTGGCAGCTTGCCAATGACTCTCATGAGGATCATGGGAGAATCGAGAGACAAGACCAACCGCAAAGGAAATATCAGGATGGGTGTGAGTCAGGTACAACAAATTGCCAACCAACTGCTTGTAAAGTGTAGAATCTACTGAAGGAGTGGGACAAGCTGTAGTCAAAACAACCCCTGACTAAAATAGAGTAGGAGCAGGCTTGCAATCAAGCATGCCAAAGCGCTGAAGCATGTCAAGAGCATACTTCTGCTAATAGAGAGATCCCATCAGAAGACTGAATCACCTGAAGACCAAGGAAATAATGCAAAAGATCGAGATCTGTCATCTCAAACTGATCCATCAAGGCATGCTGAATATGCTGAATCATAGAGGATGAGCTACCCGTGATGAGAAGATCATCAACATATAGCACAAGAATCAAGATGTCACCCTCAAGAAGCTGAATGTAGATGGTGTGATCAGAATGACTGTGGGAGAACCCAATGGAGAGCAAGAAAGAGTCCATCTTCTCATACCAAGCCCGAGGGGCCTGTTTGAGACCATACAATGAATGCCGAAGTTTGCAAACCAAAGAACTATCCTACACAAATCCATGAGGTTGTTCTATGTAGATTTCCTCTTGTAGATCCCCGTGCAAGAAGGCACTCTTCACATCCATCTGAAAAATAGGCCAACGCCGAGAAGCTGCAAGAGATAGTACAAAGTGAATGGAATTCATCTTGGCAACAGGGGAAAATGTCTTGGAGTAATCAATACCCTCAACCTGTGAAAACCCCTTCACAACAAGATGGGCTTTGTACTTATCAATGGAACCATCAGCAGCATATTTAGTGTGAAACAACCAGCGACACCTAACCATCTTTCTACCCTTAGGAAGAGGACAGAGATCCCAAGTATGATTCCTCATCAAAGAAGAATACTCCTCCTCCATAGCACAATCCCACTTAGGGTGACCTGTCGCCTCTGAAAACTTCTAAGGATCATTTGAAATAGCATGACTCAAAAGACTAGAGCCCACAATATGAGAATGAGTGTGATGAGTATCCGAAGGATCACCAGCCATAGGACCTGCCGCCTCAACAGTAAGGTGAGCCCACTTGGGCATCTGAGGTGGAGCAGGTGGAGGTAGGGATGGTGGAGGTGGGGATGGTGGATCATCAGCACCATCATCAGAATCATCCTCAAAAAGATCTTAAGGGGGTGCAGTTGCCGGAGTAGGCAGAGGAGTAGACATTGGAGTCGGGGTAGCCACTGTGGGAAGACGCTCATCAAACTGAACATCCCGTCGAAACAGGACCTCTCTGGAATCAGGATCAAACAACCTGTACTCCTTAACATCCTCACAGTAGCCAACAAAAATGAGTGGTCAGCTCTTCCGCTCCATGGCTTTCCTCTGAGCATCAGGAATAAAGGCCCATGCCTCACTGCCAAACACTTGAAAAAAGGAAACATCTGGATTGTCATGAGACCAAGCTTCCTCAGGAGTCATATGTCAAATAGCCTTGTGAGGCATCTGATTCTGAATATAGTTGGCACAATTGATTGCCTTAGCCCAAAAAGATGAATCCATGGACCTAGACTGAATCATACAATTCGCCATCTCCCGTAAAGTTTTGTTCTTGCGTTCAGTGACACCATTCTGCTGAGGGGTGTAGGGAACAGTAAACTGATGCTGCAAACCATGCTTAGTGCAAAAATATTTGAAAGCCTGATTCACATACTCCCCCCCATTATCTATACGTATCCACTGAATAGAACAACCAGACTTCTTCTCTACATATGTCTTGAAGATTCGAAATGAATCAAAGACATCAGACTTGTACTTAAGAAAGTACACCCATGTGCGTCTGGAGAAGTCATCAATAAACGTGAGTACATACTTGGCCCCTGAAAAAGGAGTGGGAAATGACATGAGGTCACTGTGAATCAACTCCAAGGGAGCCAAAGCACGAGAGGCTCTTCCCTTCAGAAAGGGATCTTTGTGATGCTTGCCAAGCACACAACCATGACAAACACCATCAGTGCAGGAAATCTGTGGGAGCCCAAGAACAAGTGTCTGTGTACTCATTTGCTGAAGATATCTGTAATTGACATGGCCCAATCGCTTATGCCAAAGCTTACTCACTGAATCTGCATGTGCTATGAGAGATGAACCTGTACCCGAAGAGGGCTCAAATTCATCAAAACTGTAGAGACGAGATGCAAAATCTACACTACCAGTAGCCACAACCAAATCAGGGTCATGGAGGTCCTGAATAGCCACATCATGTGGTGAGAACTCAACTGTCTTACCAGAGCCAGAGTGGCAAATCTGATAAATAGATAGGAGGTTTGTCAAGATGTCAGGGACAACTAGAACATCCTGTAGAGTACCCCCATCCAAACAGACAGAACCTGAACCCAAGATGGAAAGCTGAACTAAGTCACCCACTACAATCTGTGAAATACCACAAGAGGCAAGAGAAGTAATCAACTACTGAGTGTGTGTCATATTGTGAGAAGCACCAGAATCTAGAATCCATGTGGACCCATAGGTCAAAGCTCTAGCAGTGAGAGCATGAACTTTCCCTGTGGAAGGAGAAGATGCCTGAGGTGAGGAAATGTGATGCTGTTGCATGGCTTCCTCTAAAGCCTCTAATCGTTTCCAACACCTGGAAACTGGATGTCCTTCCTTGCCACAAAGATTGCAAGTGTTTGATGATTTCTTCTTAGTCTTGGAGGAAGACTCACTAGACTGAGAAGATTTCCCTTGTTTGGGAGGAAATGGTTTTGAATCAGACTTAGGAGTAGGCTTGGAGGAATTCTCACTACCTACAGAAGGCTTTTTCGGCTTCAGTTTCTGCTTCGGTTTCTCCTTCTCCTTAGAGGACTGAGCAACCAATGCTTTGTTCTTGGAGCCTAAGAGCATATCTAGCTGAGAAAGATGAGACTGCTCACAAGACAATCGCTCACAAAAGACATCAAAGGTAGGCATGTTGAAACAAGTACCCAAGCCATCCATGGTGGAGTAGAAAGAAGAGGCAAAAAACTGAAAGTGACCTCGAAGCTTCGAAAGAATCAAATGAATGCACTCTGTATCAGTCTTGTTCTTTCCACATCCCTGAAGAATAGATCTAGTAGTCTTGAATTTGTTCAAAAAATCCTCAATAGTGGGAAAGGAATCAGGTAACAAATAAGTCAACTCTGCCTCAATCTGTAATGCTCGAATCTCATTGACCCTCCCGAAGAGAGAATCAAACTTCAACCACATATCCCGAGGAGTAAGCAACTCATCAAGGTGAAACAGAAGACTGTCGGAGACATGCAAAGAGATCAAACCCATGGCCTCATCTAGCTTGTTCCGGTGCATAAGAATCTCATAAGGATGCTGCAGGACTGGCTGAACCTCATCCAAAGAAGCCCACAACCCTCCTAAGAAGCCTCGTGATGCGGGTCTTCCAGGTGTGATAGTTGTGTGAAGTCAACAACTCAACTGAAGGATCTTCCATTAGAACAAAGAAAAATTTGCACCTGCACCTGCTTGTTGGTTGTTTTTATTATGTGATCTTTTAGAATAGACAGAAGATGCAGAAGGGCTTGTTTGTTTTGAGAGTTTAGGTGTTCTTGATTTCTGATATAAATGACAGAAAGCGAGAAAAAAACACCCCCCCACAATAGAGAAAGCCAAACCCTAGTACATAGTAATGAGAAGGAAGTAGTGCATAAGAAAAAAAACTTCACACTGATATCTCATGTACCTAGTGAAAATTCTGAGAAAAAAGATCACAAATATGAATAGAGCATGCTGAGAGCTTTCCAACACCTATTCATTTTCGAAAAATGGAGTCTGTTTGCCCATTCTACGGCCCTAAAAGTGCAAAAAAGGAAGCCCAACTTTGATTGGTAAAAAATATAGTCAAATAATAGATGTAGGAAAACAATCCACCACCATGAGGTCTGGCTTGGAATCACCTTTCTGATGCCTATTTGTTTGCCAAAATCTGACTCCGGATGCACAATCTAGGCCCAAAAAACCAACCCCCTCTCAAAAAGACTAGAGAGGAGGGGCTGGTGGTGGTCCGGGCGGAGGTGGTGCGGCCCGAGATGAGCGGAGTGCTGGCCAGGCAGAGTGGAGCTAGGGCTGAGTTCGGGCTGAGTGGAGCTTGGCGGGGTAGAGGCGGTGCGGCCTGGTCGGAGCGGAGCTTGGCGGGGCTGCCGGGACGGACGGTCGGCGAGGGGGCTATCGGAGCCGACGGGAGGAGCCATTGCTGTTTGCAGCCGGCGGGGACCACAGTGACCAGAGGGCCAGCGGGCCAGTGGGGCCGGCCTGACTGGTCCGCAGGGGCCGTACTACGCCGGACAGTCAAGTCCGGTGCCCGAAACAAAAAAACTTTTTTTTTGAAAAACCTTTTTCGCCCTACAATTTTTGTGATTTTTTTTGTGAATTTAAAAAAAAAAAAATCAAAAAAATCCAGCCTGCATGCCGTAAAAAGGCAATTTTTTTTTCAAATTTTTCTTGATTTGCGTGCCAGAGCTGTACGGCCTGGATTTGAGAAAAAATTGCTCCCAGAGGCTCAAGAACCAAAATAGGTCAAATTTTATATGGCCATAGGGGTTTTTGGGCCTTCTAAGCATGATGGTGAGGTCTGTTTAGGCCCAAAGTGCGCAAAAAAAGGGTCAAACCTTAGGTACATAAAAAATCCTGAAACCCAGATCTGCTTCCAATGCAAAAAAAATTCTCAAAAATAGGAATAGGTAGCTACATATCTGTGCTCTAATACCATATAGGAGTTGACAAATACAACCCCACAGTAGCCTGAAGATCTTCTGCAAGTTGAATAACCCGTTACAAGGAGAAGCAATGAAGCAATAATCTGAAGAACACACAAAACACAGGAAAAATATTCTCAAAATATGAGAGCTCCAATTCACCAAAAAAGTATTGTGGAAATGATAATACAATGAAAAGAAAAAATAACCTCTAATAGGTCAAGAAACCCTAAAAAGGGGAAACCCTAGGCTTGCACATAATAATTAATTAAAATAATTAATTATATGCACCTAATGTTAGCTTAAGTGTAAAAAGATAATTGGGAACTTAAAGAATTAAACAAATATTGTTTAATTAATCAAGTAAAGACCCAATTACTCTAACATAGACTGCATATTAGGAATAACATTGTTGCCTTCGACCTATGCTCTATATGTAGGAAGCTTGAGACTATGCGGCACATTTTTTTTGACTGCATTTTTGCCAGAGAGGTCTGGCTGATGTTTGGAATTTCCATTACTGAACATGTTTGTACTCTTGATATTATTGCTAGATTCATTCATGGCCTCAAGAAGGATGCTAACCTGTTCTGGCAAATTCTCTCTTCTTTCATACTTTGCTTTATTTGGAAGCTTAGAAATGAGGAAAAATTCCAAGGTACTGATAGGACTCTTATTGGGTTTTTTAAAAAACTCACACGTTATAAAATTGCTGTGCAGGTATGTTTTTTGATGAATGTTGAAAGGGAGAAGTTGCTGCGTTTCCTCAGGGATGGTCGGGAAACCATGTTCATATATGAGATGAAGGATGGCTTTGAATGGGCTAGAATTGTGGAGAACCAAAATGCATTCGATGAGGCTCTAAAGAAATTGATCAAGGAACTTAGGGACAACAGGGGTCCCTACTTTGATAAGCTCAAAAATGTTTACCTAGGTCTTGGAGCGGAAGGAGGTGGTGTGGATGGAAGGGCCACAAGGATGGACAACATGGATGGAAAACCAGGATGAGATTCTGCAATAGGTGTCTAGTAGCCTCTAGTTGATGTATATGGTTCACTGTATATACTCTCTCTCGTATCTCCTTTTTTTGTAGGAGGTTGTCTTTTTTCAGTCGGATAATCCCACTGGTTAGTGGCCAAGGCTCTGCCTCCCATCCTCATTTTTGTATAAACTCTCCTTATTTTGGTCTCTCGATATTTAATATAAAAAAAATTATAACATTAAAATTTTCAAATTATTATTTATATATAAAAAAATCAAATAAAATTTATAATTTAAAAACTTAAACAACAATAAACCTTAATAAAATAATATTTCCTAGTCCGAAAATTGAAATGTGGTGGAGTTTCTATTCACATTCCAAAGTGCAACCATGAGGACGCATATGCATGCAAGACAACAAAACCTGAGATAATACGTTGTTCCGAGAAACCCGCCTATAAGAGGCAAAACAATATTAGCCAATCGTTTACAACAAAAATAATTTTTGTAAATTATAATGTTAACAAATGTGCATCTATACTATAAAATAAATTAAAAAAAATTAAAAAAAGAAAAATAATTACTTTTCATTGGTCTAAATAATTTTTTTAATAACCATATAAGCACAACAAATGAATTTTCATTACAATAGTATTGCTTAACGACAAGTACTAATAATAAGGAATATATTGTAATGTCGTTAGTGTGCTAACAAGAACTTTTTAACTTAATTTTTATAGCTATTTGTGTCAAATTATTAATATTTAATAATAAATATAATGTTATTGATATTATATAATTAAAAATCATGTTACCTCGACTTTTGATGTGGATGAGGGAACACAGGACATGTTTTAAGTCTCTAATTTTTTGAGCCATTTTTGGGATAGCTAGGGCACGACAAAGGGAATGAGTATAAAACATATAAGGAAATTTTAATTTATTTTTTTATTTGAGAAAAGAAAAATAAAATTACATATCACTGAGTGTCTTTAGTTTATATACCTATAACAATTGAAATATGTTCAACTGAGAGGTAGTAGCAACAACTACCAAGATGGTTGTAGAAACAAGAAAACAACAGTTGAAAGCAACATTTGAACACTACAACAAGAACCACCATAACAAAGTGGCTATAGATAAAAACAAACAACAAAACTTGAGAACCAGTCTCAAGAAAATTCCAAAAGATACAACAAATTCTAGGCATATCAATCTCCACCTATAGGTGAATGTTACACAGGTTGGGTCTTTGTTGCTCTTTATACTTGTTTGTAGTTGTTGAAGATGATCATGACCATTGCCATCCTATGAAATAATATGCCAATTGGTTTGCAGATTTTCAATTTGGAGAGACAAATTAAATTTGAATTTCTATTTGCAAAGGAAGGATTGTCTTAGAGAAGACAACACTGCAATGAAGTTTCCAAAGGCATTTTATAATCACATGTTTGCAAGTGTGGGATGGAATATTGAAAGATGAAGAATCACCAAGGAGAGATAATTTCTACGACCAAACTCAAAGGAATAAGGAAAGAAAGGTAGTGAACAAAGAGTTCCATAAGTTTCAAGCATGATTGCAAAACCAAAAGGCATGTTTGATAGATTCTAATTTGGCACAAAAGGGCAAGTGTGCAAGGCGCAAAAAAATTTAAGGTGATTACTAATAAGTAGTTTATTGTGAAGAAATTTCTATGCTAAGAGTTGGATTTCACATCACCTTTGGATTTCTAGATTTGGAGGCCAAGCTTGTTCCATTTTGACTAGAGAAAAGAGCAATGACACACCCTATTGAGATAAGGTGAGATAGTGATATGAGAAAGGAGTTGTTTGTAAATGATTTGAAGGGGAAAGAAGAAAATTCCATGAGAATTAGGCCATCTCCAATCATTCAAAAAGTTTGCATGATAGTCCAAGGATAAGTATTTTGAAGTTCAGGAATAACTATCTACTGAATTTCAATAATTAGCTTCTTATAAGAAGCTGGAGGTGGAATTGAGTTTTAAGAAGAGGCCATGTTTTCTAATGAATGGTGGAAGAGTCCTATAGATCCTGAAAAACATGAATACCTATTTTAAAAAGATGTTTTCCTTTGAACCTATTACAAGTACCTAATGGTTTGTCATTTTGTTGGACCAATCAGTTCCACTAGATAGAGGAATACATAAAGCTTAACTTTTTGTCATATTGTTGGACCAATCAATTCCACTATGGTTGAGAGACTGATCAAACCAAATTAATTTTGTTGAAGTGATATGCCAAGCTTTACATAGTTGTATCTTGAAATCAACTATAATCAATAACATGGACTATGGAAATCTGATTTATATAAGAATTAAATAGTTTAGAGCCATGTGTTTTAAAGAATGGAGCTAAAAGGATCTTGTATTTCCAACTAACATTCCCCCAAGAATGTCCAACAAATGCAATTTTGAATGTGAAATTCAATTCCAGTTCCTTCCAAGGAGAATCTCCATCCAAAGCTTTGATTATCCATTTAGTTGTTAGGAAAATTCCTTGTGTATATGGATCAATGATTCCTAGCCTTCTCTTGTCCTTAGGTTGGATGTAGTGCTGATAGGATGCCATAGGTAGTCCCTTTTTATTTCCCCGTTTGGCCCATATATATTTCTTGATAAGTTGGGTTAATTGTTTGTAGAAACTTTTAGAAGGCAGTGAACATAAGGAAATATAAATATGACTAGCAAGCAAGATTTTGTTTGCCACTTGGATGTGACTAGCCATAGATAGGAATCTATTAGTCCAATTCAAAAGTTTTGTCTTGATTTTGTTCACAAATCAGTTCCACATACCTTTGAGAGAAATTCCAACTCCAAATGGGATGCTTAGATATCTGGTGATTTTGCCAAGTTTTATTTCTTTCCATTTAGTAAGAATCTACAGTGGGCAAAAATAGATACCCATGGAGGTGTGGTCTAGTAAGCAGCCCTTATTGAGACATCTAATCTAGTCTTTGGTTGTGAGACATATGCATATATGCCAAGTGAGAAAAGATCAAAATTGGAGAATAAGGTGGTTAAGTGTATCTTCATTGGCTATGGTGTTAGTGTGTAAGGTTATAAGCATTAGGATCTAGTTGTAGAGTAGGTGCTCTATAGTAGAAGTGTGGCCTCTCATGAGTTGAAACCCTCCACACTTGATTTGAAACTAGAGAAGGAAGAGAAACATACAAAAGGAGGTATTTTAGATACCATATACTTTGATAATAAATGAACTACATACTCCTATTAGGGTTTATGATAAGGAGAGCTCAAGTAGTTCTTAAAGCTATGAAGAAGAGAAATAACCTCAATATCAACAATTGAGGAGGTCTACCTTGTGATAGGAAGTAACTTGACAGATATGGTTATTCACCAAAAAGGTTTGGATAGAATTTTTTGGATTCCATTTGCATATTTACTTTGATTGCTAACACTAATGAACCTAGGACTATTAGAGAGGCTATGCATATGCACAATGTAGATTTCTAGATAGAAGCCAAGAATGAAGAGATGGATGCATTGAAGAATAATGCCACATAGTATCTAGTACCTTTTCCTAAAGGTTGAATTCCATTGGATGTAAATGGTTTTTCAAGAAGAGATTGGATCTAGTTAGTAGTGTTGAGAAGTATAAAGCATGGTTGGTCATGAAGGGGTATACTTAGGTGGAGGAAAGTGATTATGGTGAAATATTCTTTTCTGAAGCTAAGATGACATCCATTTGATTCTTGTTATTACTTGTAGTAGTTTATGACTTGGAAGTCAAGAAAATAGATGTGAATACAATATTCCTTTATGATGATTTAGAGGAGGAAATTAACATATCAAAACCAGAGCATTTCATTGAAAAAGGTAAAGAGAACCTTGTTTTAAAGTTGAAGAAATATATGTATGGTTTGAAACAGTCTCCTAGAATGTGGTATCAAAATTTTGAAACCTATGTATTTTCTTTGAGATTTCAAAGATCTACATCTGACCATTGTGTGTAATACAAATTTGAAAATGGTGACTTTCTTATCATAGTCATATATGTGGATGATATGTTGTCTATTTTGAATGGCAGAAGAATGGTTTTAGATTTGAAGTCTCGATTAGGTGAACAATTGTCGATGAAAGGTCTAGGTACAAAAATATAAATTATTGTGATTGAGATAATTAGAGATAGAGCTAGTAGAAAGCTTTGGATGAGATAGATTAAGTATCTTAACTCTATGTTGGAGAGATTCAACATATCAACTTGTAGGTAGTTAGTTATTCTGGTATTACAGGGGATGAATCTTTTTGTGGAGGATAGTCCAAAATCTTCCTACTGAGATGGAAGACATATCAAGACTACCTTTTAAAATGTTGTTAGTAGCTTGATGTATGCTATGGTCTATATGAGGCCAAAAATTTCTCAACCAATGGGAATCCTTTGGTGATATATGGTTAATCTTGGTAGGGTGCATTGGGATGCAGTTAAGAGAGTATCTGGGTATTTGAGGGGTACTTTCAAGCATTCCTTGTATTTTCATGGTTATCCCTCTGGACCTGGACATTCAGTTTGCATTTATAGATATGTGGCTTTAGATTGGGTAGGTGACACTAACGACAAAAGATCTACTAGTGAAAATGTTTTCATGATGTTTGGTGGTACTATCAATTGCATTAGTAAGAGACGGGCTATAGTTTGTCCACTATAGAATTAGAGTGGAAGATACTCATGCTTGTAAGGAAACCATTTGGATTAAGTGATTATGTTCAGATATTGATTTTGATGCAAGTTATATTACTATCTATTGTGATAGCTAGAGTTATATTTGTTTAGCAAAGAATCTTTCTTTCCATGCCAAAACAAAACATATTAATGTAAAATTTAATTTTGTTTAGGATATGGTGGAAGATGTAAAGGTGAAGGAATTTTATACTTTGGTGAAAGTTGTAGATGCATTAATGATGCCAATGAGCACTAAGAAGTTTAGACATTGTTCCATTTCTATAGGCCTTAGGGCCTTGAGTAGATGACAATATTTTCTCTTGATAGGCCTTTGACATGTGGGAGAATATTGCGATTAAGGTGTGTCAATTATGAGTCCAAACATGTTTGTTTAATTATTTATTTATTTTATTTTATTGCACCCACTTTTGAAGTCCTAAAAAGAGGGGACTAGAGTCATAGGTTTCTATGTTGGAACAATGATGATTTATTTGATTTACTAAGATAGTTACTAGTTTGATGGAAGACTCATGAAGAGTTATTATTTGGTAATTGATATATATGATGGAGTTAACTTTTGACAAGTGGTTTGAAGTAGGTGTTGCATGTGGCAAGGTGACTGTTATGGATGAGTTATGCTTTATTGCTTTGGAAGTTGCTATGTAAAATGTGTCATGGGTTTAGAAATTTTTTTTTGAGACCACATACCTGTTTGGCATTGGAGTTGGTTTTTGAAACCATGGGAACTTTTTTCTTGTGTTGAGCTCTATAAATATGTGGCTTCTTAGTGTATTTTGTATGATAGGTTGGATATATTCTAAGAAGCTTTTATGTCTTGGATATTCTCTCAAATTCTCCGTTGCTATAAGTACTCGTTAAGAGGATTAGATCTAGGCATGTATTGTAACTATTGGTTGTTCTTGATAATACAATTGATTCTAGCTTTTGGAGTGTGTGTGTTTTACCAAAAAGATTTTCCTACGTATATCTGGTATTGCGATTTTACTTGTCTAAATCCAATGTATATTTTTATCTTATTTGTACTAGGTAAGGATTTACAAGATATTTTTGCATCATCTCTCCTGTTAGATTTAGCATTTGGAAGCATTTATTTTGCACTTGGCTTCCTTTCAAGCTCATGGTTTTTCAATATTGTTTTATGATTTCATGTATTGTATCTCCTATATATTAGGTGTGAGATATAGATGTTGTGTAAGAGATATATTTTGAGTTACAACATTGATAGTGGTATTACATGTAATTTTGAATAAATGTTTTATGCATTGATTGAGCAAACTAATTAGTTGTAAAACCATAATTGAATTTTCTTATTTTAAATATTTATTTTAATTAATGATATATAAACCATATCAAGAAGGATATCAAGAAACATAATTTACATAAATTTTTTAAAATAGAAGTATTAAGCTTTTGTTTTTGATTGAGGGTAAAACTGTTGGCAATTGACACTCTATTGGTTGGTTTCATTATGTTGTCATTGATGGTAACATGATTTTGGGTCTCGACTTCATATGGTATACTGGCAAGAACTTCACAGACTCTACACTAACACCAACACCGACAGGTTAGAAGATTTCTTTAGTCACCGACAATGCAGGCCGACATGGTATAGAAAAGGTCATCAATATTGGATGTCGACACATCTTGGATCTGACATTGGCAAATAGTTTTAATGCTTTTTCATTTATGTTATTTGGCTGACATGTAATATGATATTGTATATATCTTTGTAAGCTAACATAAGGCATGAAAATTGTATAGGGTATATAGGCCAGTTTGATAGATCATTTTGTGATATGAGAATGAAG
This sequence comes from Cryptomeria japonica, assembly GCF_030272615.1. NCBI lineage: Eukaryota > Viridiplantae > Streptophyta > Pinopsida > Cupressales > Cupressaceae > Cryptomeria > Cryptomeria japonica. The sequence continues at coordinate 197,788,365 of NC_081414.1, read as the reverse complement.
GATATGGGCATGAAATGTAATATGATGCAAAATCATTATGAGAGACTATGTATGTGAGGAATTCATTGTAAGGGTTATTACGGTAATAAGGTTTAGGGTTTTAACTCGAATAGACAGAGCTTAAACCAAAACTATATTCTGGCATAAGGAGATGCTATATTAAGCAGTTCATACTTCTCTGGATTGTTGTTTGGATTGTTATGTAGTTAGTGAGGCTCCTATTGTGATGAGAAATGTGCTCTAGGCTGTAAGCCTTCCTACAAGTGCAGGCCCATCATATATTGTAATATCTCTTCATATGGCCAGTGAATTGATATTATGGGTCACAAATCCCACTATGGTTTTTCCTCTTTGAGGATTTCCATGTATAAATCTATGTGTTATGTCTCTCATCTATGTGTTTGGCTTATTGGTTGCATTACTTCTTTCAATTCTATTTATACCGATATACCGATTGGTGTATGAATTTTTTGTTAAGATTAAAATCTTCTATTCCAGTATAACATTGATTCACCCCCCTCTCAGTGTTATTGGTTTCCAACAATTAGTATCAGCTCCTTGTGCCTCGGAGGAAGTTTAATAGCTTGAGGAAGATCCTGAAACCAGAATCATTGAAGATGGCTTTGGAGAAGCAGCTTGAGCTGGAACTTGAAGATTATGATCCTGAAAGATTGAAGATTTTAAAGCTACAAGATTATTTGAATTCTTCCAAGGAATTCATTCTTGTCCTACAAGAGAGACTTTCATCTGTTCAAGCTAGGAGGAAAGAACTTCTACAAAATTAGGATTATGAAAATGCACTTAAGGAACAATGTCAGAAATTGAGTTAGGAGAACATGGTTATGAAGAATGAAATGCAAACTATGACTATGAGGATGTCGAAGGAGATTGAGGACATAAAGAAAGAGGAAGAAAGTCTTGTTGTATTCCTGAAGAAAAAATTTGAAGAATGTGGTAGGTTGACTCATGAAAATGAGATGTTGAGGTTAGATTTGGTAAACCCCAGAGCAATAAGAAAGAGATTGAGAGACAAATGATGATACTAAGAGAAGACTTAACTGCTACTAGTGAGTACAAAGAAAAATTCAAAATCAACTCAGCACAACTTGATGACTTATTGAAGAGACAAAGGCAAATTGGAGATTCCAGTGGACTTTGATTTGAGCAAGGACAAAGTTCCGGTACTTCTAATGATGATCAAAACCATAAAGCACCGGTAAGACAATTCAATGCTTATAAATTAAATGGTAGATGTTTTGTTTGCAATAAATTTGGACACATGGCTAGGCAATGTAGAAACAAAGCAAATCGGAACCTTGACTTTGCTCCCGGTAAATGTTCTAAATACAATAAGTTTGGTCATAAGATATAATATTATAGGATGAATGTAAAATGATATACTTGTGGAAAATTTGGACATATGGCTAATCAGTGCAGGTCAAGAAATTTCACTAGTTTTAGCAAAGCAATTCAAAAGAACAATGTTACATGTTATGCATGCAATGAAATTGGACATATTGCTAAGTTCTGCAGAAGCAGAAATCCACTGGTAGGCAATAGAGGATCAAATGATAAATACAAAGGGAAGGTTAGTGAGATCTGACATGTTCACACTCAGAGATGGGTTAGGAAGACTGAAGATAAATCATTAGATGGGAATGTCGCGATTATCTATTCGACAGAAGAGGTTGCTCCTGCACCGACAGTGAGCTCGATTGGTAACTAAGGAAGATGCCTTAGGGGTAGGTAAACTTCATGGAAGATAATGCATATGCGCCGAGAAGAGATTCTAGAAGATGTTCCAGATATTGGAAAGGATTATCCGACATTGATATGTTTAGAGTGAGATCTAGTATCTTTCATCGATAGTCATTTATGTCAATATAAGATTAGGGTTTTCTCGATGGATAAAAGGTCGATTACACTTCATTGTTAATCACCTAGCATTCAGAGCAATTGAAGAGTGATTCAGAGGTGATCAAAATTCTTCTTGAGTGATCACATCGACGTCTGGAAGGATTTGTTGGAGGTTTTCACTGACAGTATTCAAAGGTATTTTTCTTGAATCATGGAATCAGGATAATCTTCTGCTCCTATTTTTGTTACAAATCCAACTATAGTAGAAGTTAAGGACCATCCTAGGCCAATTTTCAAATGCTATCCACATGTGGCTACCAAGGAAGATTCAGTTGGAGCATTTTCTCGCGTTCTGGAGGGAGTGGTATATGTAGAATATGTTAGGGCCTATATTCATTATCATATAGAGGACTTAGGAACTTCAAAGATCAAAGGGATGTATATGAATGAACTCATGGGAGAATCTAGTAAGATCAAATCAACATATCAACACATCGAAGATCTAGGGTTTATTGATATTCTAGATATTCTAAAATTCGAGGATGAGATAGTTAGATATGTACTGAGAAGAGTACATGGGAAATTCATATGGCTAGGCCGACCCTACAAAATCACTCAGGGAATCCATCTGGGCAATTACTGGCTTGTCATCAATAGGGCAACATCTAGATAAGAAAGTATCAAATGATTTCATAAGGAAGATCATCGACACCACATCAGACAAGAGATCAATGAAGGTGAGCATCATCACTGACATCAACATCAAGTTTGGCAGCATGGTTATAGGCTACAATGTAACTCAGTCTAACTGGTTGAATTGAATTTCAAGTTTATGTATTTTGGTTGCATATAGGATGGTGAGAGAATATCAAGTTATATCTTTGTGGCTGGATGCTTGAGGAGTTATTGATCAATTTAGGGAAGATTAAAGGTGAGAAGAAGGGCACCTTTCGGTATGGAAATCTGTTGGTCTGTTTAATATTATACTTTTTAAATGATACCCCCGATTTTGGAAGGAAGCAATGGGATTTTGACATCCCGGTAGGAAGACAACTTAATCAATCAATTGCTATATTGGGAAGTCTTAAAGATGATAAGGTATGGGGCTACTTCAAAGATTTTTAGAAATATATGAGGTCTATAATAAGAGTACCTGAGCATATAGTAGAGAAATACTCTACCGACATATATTTCATGGTCAAGAAAGATGAGACCCTCATGGAGGAAGTCAAGCCCCAGAAGATATGGATAGCTGAAATGAGCTATGAGGTAGATGCATTAATTCTTGATGCATATGCAAAAATTCTACTTGATGCAAATATATATGAAACAAAAAAACCTTGTGGAACTACACAACAAAAGAATCTTGAGGTTGAAACCAAGTTCAATCAAAAGAAGAGGGAAAAACAAGAAGGTAAGGCAAGAAATTTTATACAAGAAGTTTCTAAAGACATTAAGGCTCTTATTGATGTTGTCCTAGAGGTAGGGACAAAGAGGAAGGATCCAGTAGTTAACATTGAACCTGTGACTACAAATTTTGAATTTGAGGACAATACTCCGTTAGCATTAAAAAGAGTTGTGAGAAAGAAACTAGAAGAACCTAAGGTGGAAGCAAAGAAACAACCGGTTAGGAAGGTTACCATCAAATTATCGGCATAGAAGTAGGCACCTAAGGACACACCATCAACTGCATCCAGTACTACCAGGAGGAGGAAGAAAAGTGACATTGATTTGGTACTTGAGATTGGTAATGTAGCAATTATTCTGCCTACGACTTGTGCTGAAATTGTTGATGAAATCACTAAGGATGGAATATTGATAAATGTTTAGTTATATTATGATGAATTAGAAGTTGATGAACAAAGAGAGGTAGAGGAAGCACCGCTTCTATATTTAGATATCTATGAGAAATAATTAATTGAAATATAAAATTAAATACCGATAGAGTTATATAACATGTTAGATGGCAGAAGGTTATCTGCAAGGCAAGAAGACAAACGCATTAAGATGAAGAAAATTTTAGCCATCCATGTTACCATAGCTCCAAATGAGATGGAGATGACAATTTAGGCTACAGACAAAAAGTTTTTTAACAACAAACACATAATAACTAGCCTAATTCTAGGGAGAATGAATGAGGTGATAAAGGAAACACAAAAGGCTTGGATCAAATTTTTGGGAGAACATAGAGGATTCTTTACTTCACCGGAGACCAAAACTAAGATTGTAGATACACCAGTTGAAGGGAAAGGTAAAGGAAGTATGGGTACTCCACCCACAGTTTTGAAGAACATCAAGATAGTGGAAATTGAGCCACCGATTATCACAAATGTACAGACACATATTGAGATATCGGTTATTACTGAGAACATTGTACATGACACTAACATTGAGGAAAATTGGCCTCCGAATGTTAATATACATGTTGAGGATATTGCTCCTAGAGAGGAACCGGTAGTTGCACAGACTACACCAAGTGGCAAAGCCACCAATATAAGTGAGGAGGCAATAAAATTTAAATCACCAGAGAGAACAAGGGAATCCAATAAGGCACCAGTTGGGAGCCCATCATTGTTGACAATTGATACTTCTCAAGTTGAGAAGAAATCCACCATGGATATGAGTCCCATAGAGCTAATGATGATGGCCACTCAGAAACTAATGAAGAAGGGATCGACGTATAAGGGGATAATAGATCAATCAATAATAGTTTTGCATAGATTGGTCCCACAATGTAAGATTGGGAATGAAGTGAGCCCTTCCGACAAGATTAAGATAATAACAGAGCACATCTCTAAAGATTTTCAATCATTATAACATATCTCTAACCAACAAGCACTTGAGAGATTCACTTTGGCTAAGAGAGCCGCTTTTGATCAGATTATTGAGATAGACAAGAGGAAGATAGAGGAGAAACTTATTCTTATTGAAAATTATTTGAAACATGGTACTAACATATATAGGGTATGTTGTAATACAAAGATTCTTACAACAAATGTAGATAAGAAGATAAAGGAGTTACAGGAAAAGATTGATAATATTGCTAACTCTTTTGATGGACTAGCTTCACTGACCACATCTATTGATGGACAAATTTTGACTTTGGAGAACCAAATTTATTCTCTTGAAAAGGAAAGAGATAAGATCATTCGGAGAGCCAGAAGTCTCAGAGGTTTGGTGAGTCCAAGATTGGATTCACTTGGTGTACATAAAAGGGAATGCATGGATATGCTAGGGAAGTCCACACCGACAGAAGTCATTGAGAAAGAATCACTTGCATATTTATTGAGTGAACTTGTATCCATCTCTGCCATATTAAAAACCGCCTGGGATACTTATCTAGAGTTACTGGAGAAAGCTTATTTGGAAATCTTGAAATTGGTCAAGCTCTGGTAAGACATTTTTGGAGGTATTCAGTGTACAATTTATTCTTTGACATTACTTTTACAATTTTTGGGCATTGATGTTACAGGGGGGGTAGTATACATGTAAAAAATAATGAAGAGTTGCATACATTAGGGGGAGCCACAAAGTTTTTGGAATTTTGGTATCTTGGAGTATTTTGCATATTCAGCTCAGGAGGAGTAGGGTAGGATGAAACCGATAGGTAAAACCATGACCATTTTTCACATGAGTGTTGCCATCAATGCCAAAGGGGGAGATTGTTGGCAATTGATACTCTATTGGTTGGTTTCATTATGTTTTCATTGATGGCAACATGATTTTGGGTCTCAGCTTCATATGGTGTATCGACAGGCACTTTACAGACTCTACACTGACACCAACACTGACATGTTAGAAGATTTCTTTAGTCACCGACAATGTAAGATGACATGGTATAGAAAAGGTCATCGGTATTGGAGGCCGACACATCTTGGATCCGACATCAGCAAATAGTTTTAATGCTTATTCATTTATGTTATCTGGTCGACATGTAATATGATATTGTATATATCTTTGTAAGCCAACATAAGGCATAAAAATTGTATAGGGTATATAGGTAAGTTTGATAGATCATTTTGTGATATGAGAATGAAGGATATGGACATGAAATGTAATATGACGTGAAATCATTTCGAGAGACTATGTATGTGAGGAATTCATTGTAAGGGTTATTCTGGTACTGAGGTTTAGGGTTTTAACCAGAATAGATAGAGCTTAAATCGAAACTGTATTATGGCATAAGGAGATGCTATATTAAGAAGTTCACACTTCTTTGGATTATTGTCTGGATTGTTATGTAGTCAGTGAGGCTCCTATTGTGTTGAGCAGTGTGCTATGGGCTATAAGCCTTCCTGCAAGTGCAAACCCATCATATATTGTAATATCTTCATATAACCATTGAATTGATATTGTGGGTAACAAATCCCACCATGGTTTTTCCTCTTTGAGGTTTTTCACATATAAATCTATGCGTTATGTTTCTCATTTATGTGTTTTGGCTTATTGGTTCTATTACTTCTTTCAATTTTGTTTATATCGGTATATCGATTGGTGTATGAATGTTTTGTTAAGATTAAAATCTTCTATTCCGGTGTAACATTGATTCACCCCCCTCTCAATGTTATTGGTTTCCAACAAAAACAAGTTTTAAGGGGACCAGAAACCCCGTACAACAGGTTTTGAAGGGAACTGAAACCCTCAGAATCAATAGGGATGCGAACCATGGAACAAATAGCTGCCAAAAGATACAACAATGAAAAAAATCAGCCCCAACTCAACATAGCAACAAAAAAATAGCTGAAACTATAGAAGGCCAAAGCCAAATACAAGAACACGGGCTTTTATAAGGCTCCCTTAACCTTCATCAGATATAAATGGTTTTTCCAGTCACCCATAACCTTCACAAACAACAGATAATAGCTAATAGCCATACAGTCACAATCTGAAAACAAAGGATTTTGAAAGGCTCCCTAACCTTTAACTTGGGTTTTAAACTAGCTCCCAAAATTAGTATGTACCCCGCTATGGGTAGCATGTTACTCACTGATTTCATCTCCAAAGGAAAAAAATGGGAGAAGAAAGAAAAATTGCTATCAACAACTCCCATGCAGCCAAACATCTGAGCTTCATCTGCTCCCCAACAACACTTCCAAACATATCTAGAAGCATCCAACTACACCTTAATAGGAGATAGGTCACCTCCAGCAGCATCCATCTCCCCTTCCATAGAAGACAAGACCACCTCAATAGGAATAAACAAAGATACCCCAAGTTGCAGAAAATAGAGCATAACAATAATAGCCATGGAACCAAGAAAGAGAGGGACAAAAAAACACTCATCATAAGGAGACCCAAGAGTCATAAAATAAAAACATGAAAGAGTAGGCCCTAAAAATAGAATAAATAAGGGTTTTAACAAGGCTCCCTTAACCTTCCCTTGAGCCAAGAGAATATGGGAATTCACCAGGATCTCTAAAACAATAAAAACCACCCCAAGGGATTTAAACATGCTCCCCAAATAATAAGCTCTCAGTTTTAACATGGCTTCCAAAACCATGATAGAAAAAAAAACCAAAGAAACCTCCAGCCATACGCAAGAAGGTATAGGATAAGTGAAAACCAAATAATCCCCAACAAATCTCCAAGAAGAATAGGAAGAAAGATGCTCCTTCAAGGGAAAACAACCAACCAAAATAGCTCTCTGCATCTACTCACAAGAAAAGAAGTAGAACACATCTCCACCTCAATAGATAAATCCACAAATAACCAATGAGAAAGAAAATAGAGAGAAAACACAAAATAGCAAAGAAATTTAAGACAAAGAACAGCCGAGAAGGCATTGAACCAAAGCCCTCTAAGATATCTAGCATCCATCACATCTAAGAAAGTCCAAGATCTAGGAAGGAAGCAACAAGGAACAACTAGCAGAAAGACCCTCAAACTAAACCAGGGGCACCAAACAACCATGCCAAAGAAAAGGTACAAGCCCATATTAGCACCCACAAAATGACCTCCACCAAAACACACAACATCTACCAGAGTAGCAACCCTCAAGGACTAGAAAAAGAGCCTCCACATCTAGGACACAGGGGGCAGCCCACAAAATAAAAGATGAGCCAACACCTCATAAACCCTCATGCGTAGCCCAAGATTCCACTCCACTCCAAGAATAGACCAATCCCCCTTTTGAACAAGGGATATGGAGTCAACAAAAGAATCCAAGAAACCAATAGAGATAGGGAAAAAGCATCACCATCATCAAGGGAAGCCACTATCGCCCAACAGGCACCCCTACACTCAAAACACCATGCCAAGCAAGAAGAGACCTAGCCCATAGACTAGGACATAGAACTTGGGCCACTGAAAGGACTACTCCAACTATCTACATCTCCATCTGAATCATCTTCACCTCCATCAAGAACCCTGCCTACATAAACCCTGTTAGAATCATAGATCACTAAGAGGGGGGGTGAATGAGTGATCTACCAAAAATCAAATCCACAAATTGATTCTTTATCTACCGGTTAGCAATGCATAATAGAAAAGAACATAAAAATGCAACAAAGAATCCTTGAATCTACAACACTAGAATTTTTACATGGAAACTCAGAAAGGGAAAAATCATGGTGGGGGTGAAACCCACAATATTCATATACTATGGCTAGGAGTACATAAATATTACATAGATGGGGAATGCACTTGCATTCAAGCTCAATGCCTAGAGATCACTGCTCAATTACAATTTCCTAGAAGGCTACAACCTTCAGGGAAGTCTCAATATTTTACAATTTGATTACAATGAGGAAATACAATTAAATGAACTCTCAAGTAACATCTGACAATGCAAGAATGAGTTTTGGTTAAGTACCAAATCTCTGACTGTCTTCCCTCTACTGAATACTTTGTTTCAGTCTCAGTCAACTACCTGATTGTCTATAAGAAAAGTGTGCACATGAAACTATGCTCAATAGCATAAAAATAGATCACCACAATTGTATTACCTCCAAAACCAATCACCAATTCAATCTTATATATCCGGTCTTAGCACAAAAGTAATTTCCTTCAAGTCAGCTTCAAGAAGTGTAACATGTAGCTCCAAGATGGCTTCAATCTTGAACAAAATATAGCACTGTACCAAAAGATTGTATTCACATGCTTCATAAGGATCTTCCCATTCATCAAGAACATGAAATCAACCACCAAAATTAGTGCAATCATCAGAAGTTATTCTAGACCAAAACATAACCGAGATACCCTGTTTTACTAGTTAACTACCTACCAACTCCATCTTTTGGATAAGATGAATCACGACCGCTGGATCAAGTCTCCAAGAAGAGTTGCCATCAATGACAACCCTAGACCATAAATCAAGCATCAAAGATCACCAAATAAGTGTCAATTGCCAACAAAACCCTAATCCCTCTCCCTCATCTCCCACTACTCTCCATCCTCAAGTATTAAGTTTTTTTGTTAGTTTTGAAGGTTGCAATATTTTATTTTTAGTGTCAATAAACCATGTTCTCGTTTAGAGAAGACATGCACAAATATTATTTAATATCTAACTCATAATAGTTGTAATAATAAATATAGCATAATATAAATATTATTAAACTTTATATTAGATTTTATAATAAAATGTGCAAATGCTCATATAGTATTGCATTCTCACAAACCCTTAAAATTATCCTAAAATACCAACAAGAAATTAACTATTTTAACAATAAAGATTAAATTTAAATCACAGAGTCACCAAGGTGACATTAAACTTTAAAATATTTAAACCTTACTATTTCTAAATCCATCTTAAAGTTTGCATTACATAGTAAAACATGTTGAACAAAAAAAAACAAATACATCTCAAAATATGGTTACAAAAAATGTTCTTCAATATTTATAGATTACCCAATTCTGGTTTGTTGGTACTGGGTTGTCATTGCAGTCAACCGATATGGGATGACTAACGGTATGAGAAATGTATGTGAAACACTATCATGGAGGAGTACAGGAGGAGATATCTTTGATATCACTCGATGTTGTAGGACACCAATAAGGTAAGGATGCAAGACACCGACAAGGTAAGGAAGAGAATGTCATTCAGATGGATGACCACTAGTGTTACCAGTACACGTTAGTACCTAACTTGTGTGGATGAAAGGTATAGGTTACTAGTAAAGTGTATCACCGGTAAGGAAAGGATGTCAACTGGTAAGTGTTGTGTTGACATTGGAAAGATAGTGCAACCAAGTGAGTAGCTGCCAACCGACAAAGCTCATGACCAGTGTACCAGCAGGATGGGAAAGGTGTTTGAGTGGTTGTTTGTGATGAAGAGGAGAAATTCTATCTAAATCACATTAACACCGTAGGTGAAGTTTGTGCAGGCCACCAGATTGCTGGTGTAAGGATAACTAGCAGGATTACCACCGAATGAAGAAGCTATCACAGGCTAGGTGATAGGTTGACAGAGTATGTTGCCTCTATGTGCAGGATGACATATGGAAAACCATCGAGACATATATCATGTTGAAGATGATGATATGATGAAATAAATAAGTATCTGGTAGAATATTGAGAGGGGAGGTGAATCAATATACTAAAAGACTGACACAAACTCCCAAACTTCAAAATAACTTATCAACAAAATAGATCTGTTAGAATAATATCTCAGACATTATCAATATCAACCAATTTGAATATCATTATTTACTAGTTTGACTATTATATCAACTTAATAGTAAAACTTGTAAACATCAACAATGCTTAATCAAATAATATCATAACCACAAAATGTATTCACCACTTGACACAAATATTTATACGTGGAAAACCCAAATAGGTAAAAACTACGGTGAGATGAGACTCACAAGGATAGCTATCGGAACTCTCTTGAAGTTCACCTTGTTAGGAGCCAAGCCTATTAAAGCTTTACAATAAGTTCTGTCAGGAGCTAATTCCATTCAGGAATCACTCGATTAGAGGATTTACAAATATGCCTTGATGAAAAGCACAATACCCTATTAAGAGTAACCTTGCTGAAGGATTTTAGAATCCAAACTAATGGACCACCTTGTTAGAGGATTTAGAAAGTAACCAAGCTTGTTAGAGCTTACCCAGTTAAGGTATTTCAATGTCTTTTGTGATTTTTAGAAAAAAAAAAGGTTTTTATGATCTGTCTGAATAACACTACATCTACTTGATTAGATCCTTCTTAAGCTTCAATATCTGCCTTCACTCAAATTGCAAATCCATCCTCCTACTAGGCAATCTCACACTCAACTAATTCTACCAACTTTGCCTATATCAAATAAAACAACATCATCGACCTTAAATACAAATCAATATAGGTCGGTAACATAACAAAAACTAATTCTCATCATCCAAATTACAAACAAGTCGGTACAATCTTGACCGTTAGAAAACATAACAATCTCTTCACATTTAACAAAAAAATTCCAAACGCTCCATTATAACCACTTCATCGAATTTATAACTCATCACGCGCTATGCATTTGTTGCAATCCACTTTGCTCTTTTTCCAAGATAATCAAATGCACCAAAATAACATGAACTCATCTTCAAACAATTACCAAATGTGTCACCATCATTACCGCTTGATCATCAGAACTTGAATCAACAAACTTGATCGGTAGGGTTTTAACAAAAATAACTAGTAGGGTTTACCGGTTACAAAACATAGAAAGGTTTAACCTTACATCTAGTTCAACATACAAACTACCATATACCAGTTTACAACATCTTCAAAGTTTATCATACCGATTGTAATACAAAAAGAAATAACAATAATAACATCAACAATATCATGAATACCATTCATCGGTTCAATTGACATCAATGACAACATATCAATAATGCAATCTTTATGCAAAATACCAACACTCTGAAAATGCCAACAGAAGATGTATCATCCCCCCGATAATATCACACTTGTACTGACATAATGATTCCTTGAGATAGACAAGTGATTGAATGTAGAGACTGGAAGTACAAGTGGAAGATGAGGAAGCCTCCAGAGCATGAGATCAGAAATACACCCCAGATAAACAAGTGAAAATAAGGTGTGCTATCGGGACAATGAAGGAAGAATGAGGAGTTGAGATGGTGTGTTTGTCATCTTGACAAACAAGTTGGGAGAGAACAGATTAGATGAAGAAGGATGCTAGTGAGTCTGTAGGAATATACATGGTGATACTGGGATGCTGAAGGAAAGTTGATGTAGAACAATTGGAGTGTGATGACTTGGTGTCATCAATGTATCTCTCCGGCAAGAAGGAAAGTATGTTGTCCACCGACAGACACATCTACCATAATATTTATTTGTGATAGTTGACATGTTATGTCAATCGGTGAAACATTAGAGAAGAGACAAGGAAGATAAGGTTCTCACCTGATGAAGAGGAATGCAACAAACTGAAGGATAGGGAGAGTTGGCGGGAGTTGCTATGGTGCCTATAAGTGAACATATTCACATAGGTGTTTCACTGACAAAGCGGTGAAGTGTTCACATAAGGGTTACACTAGCAAGATAGAAAAGGTGATGGCAGGAAGGATAACCGACAAGGTGATTTGTGTCAATAGGGTCAGTGAACCAGTATGTGTGTACCGGTTATGTAGGTGGTCGATGACTAAGATGAACCAATAGGGCAGTAAGCCAAGGTGGATACCGATAGTAATGCCACATGGAGATGAAGTAGAGAACTTGCACAAGTTGGTGTAGAGTGACGATGGAGTAGTTGGCAGTTGGTCCAACATTTTTAGTGACTACGAAGCTCGGGGGATGTATGTAGATGGGTTGCAGCTCGAGGTAGGGCGAATCTAACTATATCCATGGTGTGCACTAATCAATGTAGATTGTCTGATGAAGATCAAAGTTGTTGAAGCAATTCATCGAGTCATTAATGGTGATTGTCCAAAGGGTGTACTGACAGATTGATTATAGGTTGCTGAAATAGGAAGGCATGTTCTGGAAGGCACGAAAATGGCAGATATGTGCAAGAAGTCATCTCTAAGTTGTGATCTGATCAGATTTGATTAGATTTGATGTGTCTCATGATCAATGGAGAAAACCCTAACCGCTTGTGATTTGAATTAGCTTTTGGCGGGAAGACTAGGCTATAAAGATGCAACATAAAGAGATTGTTAAGTTCTACTGAAGAAGAGAAAACAAAATTTCTATGAAGTGATTAAGTGTTGCATAAGAGAGATAGATCAGTTAGAGTGAAAATAGCAGAAGGAATAATGACTGAGTGAATGAAGGTTAAACCTATTCAAGGGTTTAATAGAGGGCTAACCGGTATGGTTTGAGCAACTGGTATAGCATCTAGAGTGCATCTAATGAGATAACCAGTAGGTGCTTGTACATGGAGGAAGACAATTGAGAGAACTGAAGAGAAGATCACTAAGGAGGAAATCCAGCAGAGAAAAAGAAGAGTAGAAATGAACCGATAGAGGTTACCGGCAATGCAGTAGCATATGACAACAACATAAGAGTGAACCGGTGTGACAGAGATGGTGTCTCACAGGTAGAGTGAGGTATATGAAATGGTTACAAGATTCACTTGTAATTGTATGACGAATTTTATATTTTAAGTTATCATTGTGCTCACTGAGTTATAGCTCGATGCAGGGGTTGTATCTCCTTTGGGTTTTAGCCCATAAACAAGGTAGGGGTTGTTGCTCCTTTGGGTTGGTTCCCATAAACTAGTAGGGATTGGTGCCCTAAATTAGGGGTTGTAGCTCATTGGATTGGTGCCCTAAATCAGGGGTTGTAGCTCATTGGTTTGGTGCCCTAAACATTGTAAAAGAGTTTCATTGTGAGGCTGGTTGGAGGAGTACAGTCCAACAACATTGCTCACCGATTTTTTTCCCATCTTGGGATTTCCTCGTATATGTTGGTGTTATGTGATCCTTTGTGTGTGATTGCATTTGTGATTAAGTCTCCCCACTAACCGGTAAGTCTGTATTGTGTTAGATCCCATAACCGGCATACACACATAAGTTATTTAAAGAGAAAAAAGATTAGGAACCACTGATTCACCCCCCTCTCAGTGGTGCATTGTGTCTAATAATTGGTATCAGAGTGTAGGTACCCTGTTTATCAATATTTCTCTCACTTGGGTAGATCCGGTCTAGGACACACTGGTGAAGTGTGAATCAATTCTAGCTCCTGTATTTGATGGGTCAAAATATACCATGTGGAGTTATATAATGGAAGTCTATTTGTCCACATTAGGTTATGATGCCTGGATGGAAGTTGTTAATGGTCTCCCTAGGAATGTCAATCCTCCAACCAGTCCTAAAGAAGAAAGAAGATTCCTATGCAATGATGAAGCCATGAAGGCTATTTTCAGTGGACTAACTAGTGATGTATCCTCACAGGTGGATAAGTGAAAATTGGTAAAGAGTCTATGGGATAGACTAAAGAAGCATTATGGAAATGAACCCTACACCACTGGATTAGTTTGTGAGAGTGAGAAGAACAATGTAGCAGATACATTTGTAGATGATGAAGGCAGATCCACTAGAATCCACAACATTTATGAAGAAGGAACCCACCTCTTCATGGCTCAAGAATTTGAAGATGAGGAGCACACATCTGAAAGTGATAGGGAAAAAAGATCCCATCGGCAAGATGTGTTTGGCGGTGATGATGAGGAAGAAGGAGACTAGGAAGATAGATCTAGCCATCAAGATCTATTTGATAGTGAAGGGGAAGAAAAAGAGGAGGCAAAAGTTGATCTTGAAGGAGAGCTCGTGAATGCACTTGAAGAACTCAATAGAGTAAGAAGTGAATATAGGCTATTCAAGAATACTACTATAGTGGAGTAGAACCGACTAACAAAATACCTTGAAGAATTTGAGAAATGCATCTCAGAGTTGAATACTCAAGAAGAAGGCACCAAGGAGTGCTGGTGTGAAGATCTAGCATCTAAGATAGAAGTTAAAAATAAAGAATATCAACAACTACTTGGATAAATGGAGACTCTCCAAAGTGACCTTGAGAAGTGCAAAAATAAGCTCAAGGTAAGGATCTGGTATGATGGCAACACTGAGGGTTTGGGAAAAATGTTGAGTCAGCAAAAACATTCCAAGGATACTAGAGCATTGGGATGTGTTGCCAGTGAATGTTCTACAAGCAAGGAGACCTCCCACAAAGATATTCAATTTGTCTCCTCAAATGAAAATGGAAAAGGTCAAACCTTCACGGTCAGAAATGATCCAAAAAGGAAGATTAATTTGACTACAATCAGCGAGGACATGAAGCTGAGGATGAAGAATGGTGTTGCTTGGAGGAACAATGCATATCTGAAAGGAAAAGGGAAAATAGGAGAAGATATATTCTCCAGAAGCAAGAACAAGAGAAGGTAGCTTAGAAGGCCTTCCATTAGTAGAATACAAGGAGATGTTGCTACCCACACATCAAGCCAAGTGTGGAAGAAGAAGGGATCAGATAGAAGACCTGCAAAGAATGATCATCCCAGGATTCACTCCTTGGGAAGTAGATATGGAGATGCCAAACCAGTAAGATCACCTCATGTTTGGCAGAATAAATTTGTAAGTAATAAGATTCCTTTCTCCGGTTATTGTTTTGCATGTAAAGATTATGGCCATAGGGCAGAAGAATGTAAAAGGAGGTCTAGGAATAGACAAAGTGTTCTTCCTAGGTATAATAAATCAGGTGGCTATAGATTTCATGCATATAAGCAGAATGTTTCACAGAGTAGAAACATGCATGTTCCCTTTCCCAATTATACTAACAAGAATCCATGTGTTGACCCTAAAAATATAAGTATTGTGTGTTATAATTGCAATGGATTAGGTCATAAAGGTTATGAATGCAGGATGAAGAATATGCATTCCTATGGCGACCGACAGATCAATCATGCTCAGTGTGAGAGAAGCTACAGGGGATATGAGCAACATAGATCTGCTGGGAACAAGAGGAAAAATGTTCTTGCACAATCAAAGAATTCAAGAAAACCGGTTACCAGCCAAAATGGCATGATCAAATAAGGAAGAGAAAAATGGTATGTTAGAAGGTTCCCCAATCATGAGATTGGCATGGATGTTGTATGCTACTATAGCACTATTTGCAGAGAGAGGACCAATAAGGAGAAGAAGGTCAACCCTGCTGCCAAGGTTGTAGATGTGGAAAGGAAAGAAATCAAGCAGACATGGAGGAAGAAGCCTAAAGATAAGAGAATGGATCAACATTGCACATTCAATGCAAATGTGATATCTCATATGGCTTAAAGGAGACGCAGGACTCAAGGGGAGTTACATATTGACTAGATCATTCACCCCTTAGTTGAAAGTGGACAAGGAAATGAACAAGTTGTTGCCGGTAAGAGGAAGAAAATGAGATGGAAGTGTGTGTGTACTTACCATCTTGACTACACATGGAAGATGGTTTACTGCTACAGGTGAAGTGAATGGTAGCAAAGGTAATTGGAACTTGGAGATAAAGGTAAAGAGGATAGTGTCATGGTAGAGATAATAGACGGTATGTACAACATGTTATCGACACAGATGTTGATCATTGTTGAAGTTTATGTAAGTCAACGAGTTGAGGGATCATTGCAGTAACTCTAGTAGCCTGGATGGATGAGGTTAAGTCTCAGGTGTTATTGGAAAGGACTTGAATAACATGGGTTGGTTCGGTAAGATGATCTTATGAGCATACATATTTATGGGCCAACCAGTTGGATATGTGACTTGCAGATGACATTGTGGTCATGGTGGTAGATGTTACAAGTGTATATATGAGTACCAGTTTAGGATCTGGAAGATCAAAATTAAAGACCAGAGATCTGTGTTTCAAGGGGAGTTCAAGGCCATACTTAAGATTAATATTAGATATACTGAACACAAAAGCTAATCGAGAAAATGCTTGATAATACTAGAAAAGAAATTGCTCATGTGACTATGGGTCATTAGTAGAAAGTAAGAGAAGTTTGGCAAACTAGTAGAACCACATGCACAAGAGAAGAAATTCATTCCTCAACTAGTTTTGAGTGAAAGAAGGAAAGAGAGACCAATGTATGCTATTAAGGGTTGTTTGGCACATGAGCTTTCCATCTTAAAGTGTTGATGGTTGAGATGATGTTGTGCATAATCATCCAAGGGGGAGATGCACCTGACAAAAAGGGGGAGAAAAATTTTTGTTAGTACCCGGTAGATACAAGGAGGAATGTTATTCAGGCAGTGCTCTTTGCCATTGTTGTCAAAGGGGGAGAAAGATACTGTAGTACACCAGACACTACATGTGTTGACATTAATGCCAAAGGGGGATATTTTTTACATTGGGTTGTCATTGATGTCAACCGGTATGAGATGACTACCGATATGAGAAATGTATGTGCAACACTATCATGGAGGAGTACAGGAAGAGATATCTTTGATATCTCTGTGTTGAAGGACACCAGTAAGGTAAGGATGCAAGACACCAGCAAGGTAAGGAAGAGAATGTCATTCAGATGGATGACCACTGGTGTTACTGATACACAAGATAGTGCCTAACTTGTGTGGATGAAAGGAATATGTTACCGGTACAGTGTATCACCGGTAAGGAAAGGATGTCAATTAGTAAGTGTTGTGTTGACATTGGGAAGATAGTGCAACCAAGTGAGTAGCTACCAACCAGAAAACCTCATGACTAGTGTACCTGTAGGATGGGCAAGATGCTTGAGAGGTTGTTTGTGATGAAGAGGAAGAATTCTATCTAAATCACAATAACACCAGAGGTGAAGTTTGTGCAAGCCACCAGATCGCTAGTGTAAGGATAACTAGCAAGATTCCCACTGGATGAAGAAGCTATCATAGGCTAGGTGATAGGTTGACAGAGTATGTTGCCTCTGTGTGGAAGTTGACATATGGAAAACCACTGGGACATATGTCATGTTGAAGATGTATCCTCCCCCCCATAATGTCACACTTGTACCAGTAGAATGATTCCCTGAGATAGATAGGTGATTGAATGTAGAGACCAGAAGTACAAGTGGAAGCCTCCAAAGCATGAGATTAGAAATGCACACTAGATAAGAAATTGAAAACAAGGTGTGCTACTGGGATAATGAAGGAAGAATGAGGAGTTGAGATGGTGTGTTTTTCATCTTGACAAACAAGTTGGGAGGAGAATCAGTTAGATGAAGAAGGATGCTAGTTAGTCTACAAGAATATACATGGTGATATTGGGATGCTGAAGGAAGGATGATACAAAGTAGTTGGAGTGTGATGACTTGGTGTCATTAATGTGTCTCTTTGGCAAGAAGGAAAGTATGTTGTCCATTGGTAGACACATCTATGAGAGTTTGCATTGGTGATAGTTGACATGTTATGTCAACCGGTGAAACATCAGAGAAGAGACAATGAAGATAAGGTTCTCACCTGATGAAGAGGAGTGCAACAAATTGAAGGATAAGGAGAGTTGTTGGTAGTTGATATGGTGCCTGTAAGTGAACATATTCATAGAGGTGTTTCACTGACAGAGCGGTGAAGTGATGACATAAGGGTTACACCACTAGGATAGAAAAGGTGATGGCAAGAAGGATAACTGGCAAGGTGGTTTATGTCGATAGGGTCAGTGAATTGGTATGTGTGTACCAGTTATGTAGGTGGTCGATGACTAAGATGAATCGATAGGGCAGTGTGCCAAGGTGGATACTGACAATAATGCCAGGTGGAGATGAACTGGGGAAATTGCACAGGCCGGTGTAGAGTGACGATGAAGTAGTTGGTCTAGCATTTATAGTGACTACGAAGCTCAAGGGATGTCTGTAGATGGGTTGCGGCTCGAGGCAGGGTGAATATGAGCATTTCCATGGCATGCACTAATTGATGCAGATTGTTTGATGAAGATCAAAGTTGTTGAAGCAATTCATAAAGCCATTAATGGTGATTGTCCAAAGGGTGTGCTGACAGATTGATTGCAGGTTGTTGAAATAGGAAGGCGTGTTCTAGAAGGCATGAAAATGGCGGATATGTGTAGGAAGTCATCTCTAAGTTGTGATCCGATCAGTTTTGATTGGATTCAATGTGTCTCGTGATCAGTGGAGAAAACCCTAACCACCTTTGATTTGAATTGGCTTTTGGTGGGAAGACTGGGCTATAAAGATGCAAGATAAAGAGATTGTTAAGTGTTGTTGAAGAAGAGAAAACGGAATTGTTGTGAAGTGATTGAGTTTTGCATAAGAGAGATAGATCAGTCAGAGTAAAAATAGTAGAATGAAATTAGTGATTGAGTGAGTGAAAGTTAATCCGGTTCAAGGGTTTAACAGAGGGTTAACTGGTATAGTAGCTAGATTGCATCTAAGGAGATAACCGGTAGGTACTTGTATAGGGAGGAAGACAATTGAGAGAACTAAAGAGTAGAGAACTGAGGAGGAGATCCAATAGAGAAAAAGAAGAGTAGAAGTGAATTGGTAGAGGTTACCAACAATGTAGTAGTAGATGAGAGTAGCAGAAGAGTGAACCGGTGTAGAAGAGAAGGTGTCTCACCGGTAGAATGAGGTATATGAAATGGTTACAAGATTCACTTGTACCAGTATGACTAATTTTGTATTTGAAGTTATCATTGTGATCACTGAGTTGTAGATCGGTGCAGGGGTTGTAGCTCCTTTGGGTTGTAGCCCATAAACAGGGTAGGGGTTGGTGCTCCTTTGGGTTAGTTCCCATTAACTAGTAGGGGTTGGTGCTCCTTTGGGTTGGTGCCCTAAATCAGGGGTTGTAACTCCTTGGGTTGGTGCCCTAGATAAGGGATTGTAACTCATTGGGTTGGTGCCCTAAACATTGTAACAAAGTTTCATTATGAGGCTAGATTGGAGGAGTAGACTCCAACAACATTGCTCACTGATTTTTTTCTCATCTTGGGTTTTCCTCATACATGCTGGTGTTATGTGATGATCCTTTGTGTGTGATTGCATTTGTGATTAATTCTCCCTTCTAGCCCATAAGTCTGCATTGTGTTAGATCCCATAATAGGTATACACACATAAGCTAGTTAAAGAGAAAAAAGTTTAGGAACCACTTATTCACCCCCCTCTCAGTGGTGCATTGTGTCTAACAATTTGTATCAGAGCGTAGGTACCCTGTTTATCAAGATTTCTCTCCCTTGGGTAGATCTTGTCTAGGACATAATGGTTAAGTGTGAATCACTTCCAGCTCCTATATTTGATGGGTCAAAATATACCATGTGGAGTTATAGAATGGAAGTCTATTTGTCTGCCTTAGGCTATGATGTCTAGATGAAAGTTGTTAATGGTCTCCAGTAGACTCCAACAACATTGCTCACCAAGGTTTTTCAAATCTTGGGTTTTCCTCATACATGCTGGTGTTATATGATGATCCTTTGTGTGTGATTGCATTTGTGATTAAGTCTCCCCACTAACTAGTAAGTCAGTGTCATGTTAGATACCATAACCGGTATACACACATAAGTTAGTTAAAGAGAAAAAAGATTAGGAACCATTGATTCACCCCCCTCTCAGTGTTGCATTGTGTCTAACATGGTTTACAACCATAAGTTGTTTTATTTTTATTATGATTCATATGAAATGCTTCTAGTATCTTCCAATATGTAGTTATGATTAGTTTTGAGGTAACGGAGACTGTTTTAAAATTTTCAACTGTGAAGATGGCTCTTATACTATAGAGTAGAAAAAATAAAAAAATAATCTAAAGATTTACATTACAAATTAAAATAAAGGGGTATTATTTTATCATTATTTGGTTAATTTATCACATCTAATGTATCTACTTTAAAAAACTATTATTTTTATATTATCAAAATAACTTCCCACCTAACTAACTTAATAACTACATTATTAAATGCAAACCTTAATTCCCTGACAACTCCCTCTTAAGGTTTGCATTGTGAAAAAAGAAAAACAAGAAAAAATTATATCAACATCAACCTAAACTTCTCTGTCAAGGTAAATGTCTTAATTATCCGACTCTTCTTAAGCATCAGCCTAAACTTCTTTTCCTAAGAAAATGTTTTGATTATCCAACACTCATAAACATCAACCTCAACTCCTCATATTTGGACAAATGTTTTGATTACCCAACTCTGCATCAACATAAACCCAAACTTCTCATGTCTAGACAAATGTTTTGATTATCTAATCAACACTAAACTATCCATAGCCACTCTACATATTCAACTATCCACATACCAACATGTCACCAAGTTTGTGGATTTAACTATTCACAAACCAACAAATAAATGCATGCCCCCTCTTTCTATTGAAAGGATTAGAAACAATTGATAGCCCTGAAAACTGATTGCATAAAAATTCAAATTTTAGCCCAAAACATTGATTTTTAGGTTGATACTTTCATCCTCTGAGAACATTTCAAGGCTTAGGGTTTAAGAGCTATCAAAATTTCTTATATTTTGTGAGGAAAACCCTAGAAATGATATATTTTGCAATTACTTTTTTGCACTTAAACTAAGGGTACCCTTTCCATAAACGGGGCCATTTTTCCCTAAGGCAAAAGTTGGTAAATCGGTTCATAAGATAATATTTCTTAAGTCAAGTTCATAAATTCCTTATTACCAGCCCCCTTTTATTTAAGGCTGCACTTATTTTTCCTAAGTCCGGCAAGTGCTAAATACCCCAACCACCTGTTAAAGAATGGACAAAACTAACAGCAAGCGCTTCCCCACAATCAAATATGTGAGGATTTTAATGATCACGGTATCACGAGATGATGTTGCATGTTATTAGCAAAACCAGAAGGGTTAGTAGAAAAACCGACAGGGTTAGTAGCACAACCGGTTGAAAGCTTTGTAATACCAGTTCATAAGCGGTAAAGTCCGGTCTACTAATAGTTTCATTAATTTGCACATGTTCAAAATGAATGAGGATGTTTTATCCTAAGGAGAAAGGTGCGCGTATTTTAAGTCTTGAGGGAGTTGGCGGGTAGTATGCACAATGGTAAATATCAAATAGATCGGATGGCCCTCGTGTTCTCGCAATGGAATTTGCGTAGTGTTTAAGAACCGCGGTATCATGAGATGATACCACGTATCTTTGTTTATTCAGAAGGACTTGTAGGAAGGTTGCTGACAGAGTTTGAACGAAGGATGATATGGCACTGCCTAGTCAGAATTTTGCGGGTCCACAAATACAGTTGGAAGATCAAACTGCTAAGTTGGCAGAGAATGACCGTTAGATTCTCCAGGTTAGATGAGATCTACCGCTGAATTTTAAATGAGAAGTTTGGAGGGATTTCTGAAGGCACCGATTATATATAGCTCGTGGGAAAGGGAAAAAAGAATGGGATTCAAAATTGTCGATTTAGGTTTGATTTGATAGTCAAAGATGATAACTTAGAGATGTGAAAGGATTTGGATAAGGTTTTATTACAGGTGTGATGAATAATGAGTTCTTTGACGAATTTAGAGATTTTTTTGTCGACCTAAAATCTTGAAGCTACAGATTGTACACTGAAAAGAGAGACAAGATCAGAATAAAATCACTTGCATTAGATGAATTTTGACAAAGAATGTAGTGGATGTGATATGCATGATTTCTAGTGTTCGTGACTGGCAAAGTGAATTGAAAATATCAAAGTGATGATGTTTCTAGAAATAACCATTACTTGACGGAGTATGGTCCAGCTATAAATACAACAAGGTGGTGACCAAATTGGTAGAAGAGTATGAAACCTTTTCATTTTCTTGGTGTAGTTTCTTTTCTTGCAGAAGAAATGATGTTTGAGCAAGTTTATGAATGGAGTCGTTACATATTTTATGACACTGGATGGATGATCTTTCTCTGGTTTGAAGTTTTTCATTGCCAGAGGCAATGCGAAAGCTCAGGGGATTACTAGAGGGGGTGTGAAACCCTTTTGGTTTCAACAAAAGTCACCTCTGGCCTATTTCCCGCCCTTACTCTACATTTCGTTGGCAGAGTGTTTTAGGAGGAAGCTCATAGGGAACTCAAAGATGGGTTTGACTTTGGGAGGAGTGGCATCTAGTCTTCTTTGCAACAACGGAGAAGCTACAAGGCCTTCTCAACAAATTCTATTTACTCCCAAGCTCCTCTTTCCATTTTCTCTGATCCAGGGCATAATGGATGGAGTTTTTCCTTTACTTTGGGGGGAAAGTCTTGTTTCATGCTGAGATTTGTTTTCCTTTTCAAGAAGAGAAATGCTATGGAATAGAATGAGCATCTTAGAGTCCATCCAGAAGTGTTTGGGTGATATCAGCATGACTCAAGTATTTTTGTTTCTACCAATAATCAGTTGGAAATTTTGGTTCCACTTCATCAAGGGCGCCAACATGCAGATAAGAAATATTTTGTTACAAGAATTGTGTATAGCCTTTAAGGCCTCATTCTATTGACAAGTGTCTTATGGCCTGTAGCTTGTTTCTCCCTTATTTTTCTATAAAAGGGATTTCAAGGCCATAAGTTAGGGTCCAAAAATTTTCTGAGAAAATATCTCTATAAAATAGATCTTTTCTGTAGGGTTAGGTCCAAAATAGTTCTAGAGAGTCATAGGAAATAACTGGGATTGTAATATTATTTTGCAAAGGAATTTTTTTAAATAAAATGGTTGCAATTTCCCCTTTTTCAAATGGGTCACTCTGTATTTGAAGTTGTTGGATATCATATGATAAAAGATAGCTCATAATACTAATGCAAAGATAGTTTCCGAATCTTTACTCTCCTGTGTGTGATTTTATCTTCTTTTAAGCAAATGGAATGTAGGTTTTCTTTTATTTATTGCATTGTTATGATGTATGTACTCTTTTATTCAATTCTTTAATCCAAGGGGTTAATTAAAAATTCTTGAGTAAGATTACAGAGAAAATAAGGCTTGCCATGGGATTTGCTAAGTAGTTCAGATATAGGATCATAAGAAAAATAATACTGTAAGGCAGTATTATTTCAAGGCAAGACTAGCTATTAGACAAATTTTTATCATATTTGGAGCAACATCTTTCATCGACTCTGTAGCCCCAATGGATAAGGCACTGGTTTTAGTTAGCAAATCTCATTAGGTTATCAATTCTCTGGTTTTATCTTCTTCATGATCTCTCAGAATGAATCTTATAAATAATCAGAACAATCATTTGCTAAGATTTATGTATTTTCTGAAGAATAGTGTCACCATCTCTCATACTCTAGGTTAAGGTTGAGGATCACTGAAGGATTTTCCATCCTTGAGTAGTCTCCCATTCTTTTGAGTTTTATTAATGAGATAATATGCTTTGTTTTCAGTAAGTTCCTTGAATATCCTTACGGAGAGCAAGAAAGTTCTTACTGAAGGGATCGCCCTCCCTGGTTCTGCAGAGCCTAAAGTGAAGGAGGACCTTTCGTCCTTGTTATTGTTGGTCCAAGCCTAACAGATATTGATAGTTGGAGGTGGCTCTCCATAGATATTTGGAGGAAATCGGCTTGGTCTCTACCCTGCAAGTAGTGTAAACCCTTCGTCTGTTTTTGGGAACCAACAAAAATTTGTGACTCTGCTGGGGAGGAATGAACTGGTGAGAATCTCTGGTTAAAAATTAAATATAGTTCAGATTACCCCAAAGAGTGAGGAAGTTTCTTATTTTGTCCCTTGTTGGTTTGAGTAAATTCTCATAAATGTTGTCAAGAATATGCTGGAGGTTATCATTCTATAAAGAGTTTAGTCTAGATCTATTTGTTTTTTAAGATTATGTGTAGTACCTCATGATTGTGAGTGGCGACTCTGAGACATTGAGATTTATGCACCAGTGTGTGTCTGCTAGAAAGAGAACCAAGAAATTTGCAGGAAGAATGAAGTAGATTTAAGCTCTTATGATGAAGTACCCTGACAAGTTGAGGATAGAATCAGTAGCATCGCTTGAATTATAAGGAAATGTGGTCGTGTTGTGTTAGAACAAATCTGACCTATGAAGAAATTTTAGCTATTCAAGTTTTGGTCCTCTGCAAGGAGGTGGTGACTCTATCAAAGATTAGTGTTAAAGATTTGAAGGAATGAAGGTGATTTTGCAAATCCCAGGTTGAAAAAGGCAGTAGCATTTCTAGGTATTTAGATTTTCATGAGCCGTGTGTTTTCATGAAGTTTGTAAAAAAATGTGTTCCCTAAGTAGTGAAAAATCACTAAGGAAGAGAATGGTGGTGATTATTTTACATGCTCCCGTGACTCAATTTTTATCTTTGTTGTATAAGATTAGATGGAGTATGTTTTGAGCCTTATAATGAAATAGTGTAAGAGAAGGAGAAATAGACAAGGGAATGAATGTAAATATGTATCATATGTCTGCATTTCCTTATGAAATATCAAGAACAAATGTGCAATCTATGTCAAGTCATCATGAATATTTCTTTAAGAAAAGATATAAACCATTAATTTTTAATGGTATCCAAAGTTTCCCAAATCCTTTTCCTGTAAGGGTTAGGGAAAATTTACTAGGATTTATTGGGAAGAAGTCAGAATCAGCAAGACAACATTTACAAGAGTTTTCTGAATTAATTGAAGATTTTGAAATAAATCAAGAAAATGTTTTCATGAAGTTATTTGTTCATACTTTGAGGGAAAATGACAGAGACTGGTTCTCTTACATGTCAGTATGTTCTATTTCATCATGGGATGAGTTGAAGGAGGCATTCATTGAACAACTTGGTGAAAGAATTGACCTGAGCTCAGTTATGAAAACATTCATGAACATTCAGAAGGAAGAGGATGAGTTAGTACCAACTTTTAATCTCAGATTTGCTAGGACATTGGATAACATTCCTAGTAGTTACAAACCAAATGATGCAGTATGCCTAGTTGTTTATTTGGCTGCTTTTGAAGAGGAAGAGAGTTATTTGTTAAGAGATAAGGAGCCTAAAACCTTGCATCATGCTTATAGGATAGCAATGGAGATTGAAAATAATTTGAAATATGGGATCCCTAGGAGATATTTATCTACAAAAGTATATCATCCTAAGATAATAGGGTTGGAAGCAAAGTATGAATCTGAAACAAAAGGACTATGTCAAGACTTATACATTCCTATTGATTTCATTAGCCTTGATATTGATTTTGATATGAGAAAAAATATGAGTGAAGAGGACTTGTCATAGACAATGGTCATTCCTCATATTGATGAAGAAGAGGTTAATGAGACAATGTCTGACATATTAAATAAAGAGACAAATATGGTGTCCATTACTTATTTAAGGACAACAACAATGATTTTTCCAAGGAGAACGCCTCATAGGATATTGGTTTTTAGTCTTGCGTTTCAGATGGATATGATAATGAATATGAAGAATTGGAAAATTTTATGTCTGAAGTGGTTGTACATTTGCAGGACTGTGATAATAAAAATTCAGATGATGCGATATCATCAATTTTTGGAGAAACAATTTGTGAAGATTCTATTATTGGGTGTTGTTCCAGTTCAAATTCTAAATCCTGGTTTCTTGATAAACTTGAAGATGAGATCATAAATAATTTCAGTAAAAATATCAATGCATTATTTGATGAAAATCCAGATGAAGATCAATTGGTTCTCTGTTACAATATTTTTGAGAAGGGTCTTCATGTTTTTCTTAACCCTTTATATGAAGAAGCAAATAAGAATCTAGAGACTATTGCATCAACTTCTGAAATAGACCTTTGTGAAGATGAAGGTTCAATATCTAATTTAGAGGTGAGTAACTTTGAACAGTCTTCCCCTGTTGCTGATATTGTTGACATTAGATTGGAAACAGAGCAAGAGAATGAGACATATGAAGAGGTCATTTATGATCCTTTCCTTCCCCTTGATAATAGCTTGCTGGACATGATCAGTAAGAAGGAGGATTCTTTGGAGAATCCTCATTTTAGTAGGCAAGTTGACAATACAAAAGAGGCATTTATTTTCAATTATGTGCTAGAATATGAGATTTTCCTTTTCCAACAAGATGATGCATTTGCAGAAAAGGATATTGGTTGCAATTAGGGCGTGTGCTATATCGAATACATAACATGTATGTCCCAAGATTGCAAATGTACTATGTCATTGCACAGTTTTCAGATTTTAAATAATAATTGCAATGATAAAGTTAAGCATAGTGGATAGATAGGACTAGCCGACAAATTTGAAAAGTTGTTTTCCATTTATGTTACTAGATTATATTTGATGCTTTCAAAAGAAAATCATGTTTATGACGGAGGAAATAAAAAGTTGACATTTGTAGATGACTTTGAGCCATCACACTTGGTTTGATCCTACAGGTCACAAGTGAATTGGGATAGAGTGGTTTCTTTGACTTTATGCCCAATGTAGTTATGAATAAATTCCCTCTTAATTGCCTCTTCAAGGACAATTTTGAGGTTCTACTTTTCTTAAAGTAGTTGTTATCCATGAGCATTAGTTAGGTTTTCTTTGTTAGTTTAGTTTATTTTCAATTGAGGTTACCCTATCCTGGTGATTTCTTCTTGGTTTTCCTTGCACTTGGTCTACTTTACCAAGAGATTTTGGTTTCTCGCTTCATTCTTGAAAAAATGAGCATCGCCAACTAAAGCCAATGATAGCCCTGAAAATTGATTGCATAAAAATTCAAATTTTAGCCCAAAAAATTGATTTTAAGGTTGATACTTTCATCCTCTGAGAACATTTCAAGGCTTAGGGTTTAGGAGTTATCAAATTTTTTATATCTTGTAAGGAAAACCCTAGAAATGATATATTTTGCTGTTACTTTTTTGCACTTAAACCAAGGGTACCCTTGCCATAAACATGGCCTTTTTTCCCTAAGGAAAAAGTTGGTAAACCGGTTCATAAGATAATATTTCCTAAGTCAAGTTCATAACTTCCTTATTACTGGTCCCCTTTTATTTAAGCTCGCACTTATTTTTCCTAAGTCCGACAAGTACTAAATATCCTGACTACTTGTTAAAGAATGGATAGATCTAATAGAAAGTGATTCCCCGCAATCAAAGATGTGAGGATTTTAATGATCAC
This sequence comes from Cryptomeria japonica, assembly GCF_030272615.1. Lineage (NCBI taxonomy): Eukaryota > Viridiplantae > Streptophyta > Pinopsida > Cupressales > Cupressaceae > Cryptomeria > Cryptomeria japonica. The sequence goes on along the minus strand of NC_081414.1, from coordinate 197,760,620 downwards.
GACATCACAAGATGATGCTGTGTGTTATCAGCAAAACCGACAGGGTTAGTAGCACTGTAGCTAGTTGAAAGCTTTGTAATACTGGTTCACAGACGGTAAAGTACGGTCTACTAATAGTTTCATCAATTTGCACATGTTCAAAATGAATGAGGATTTTTTTATCCTGAGGAGAAAGGTGCACAACTTTTAAGTTCTGAGGGAGTTGGTGGGTAGTATGCACAATGGAAAGATCAAACAGATCGGATGGCCCTCATGTTCCTGAAATGGAATTTGCAAGGTGGTACAAACCACAGTATCATGAGATGATGCCACATGTCTTTGTTTATTCAGGAGGACTTGCAGGGAGGTTGCTGATAGAGTTTTAACGAAGGATGATATGGCACTGCCCAGTCAGAATTTCGCAGGTCCACATATACAGTTGGAAGGTCAAACTGCTAAGTTGGTAGAGAATGATCGTTAGATTTGCTAGGTTAGATGAGATCTATAGCTGAATTTCAATTGAGAAGTTTGGAGGGATTTCTAAAGGCACTGGTTATAGCTTGTGGGAAAGGGCAAAATGAATGGGATTCAAACTTGTCGATTCAGGTTTGACTTGACAGTCAAAGATGATAGCTCAAAGATGTGAAAGGATTTTGATAAGTTTTCAGTTCAAGTGTGATGAATCACGAGTTCTCTGATGAATTCAAAGATTTGTTTGTCAACAGGAAAATCTTGAAGCTAGAGATTGTACACTGAAAAGAGAGACACGATCATAATAAAATCACTTGCATCATATAAATTTTGATAGAAAACATAGTGGATGTGATATGCATGATTTCCAATGTCCGTGGTTGGCAAAGTGAATTGAAAATATCAAAGTGATGATGTTTGCAGAAATAGCCATTACTTGATGGAGTATGGTTCAGCTATAAATACAACAAGGTGGTGACCGAGTTGGTAGAAGAGTATGAAACCTTTTCATTTTATTGGTGTAGTTTATTTTCTTGCAGAAGAAATGATGTTTGGTAAAGCTTATGAATGGAGTTGTTGCATATTTTATGACACTGGATGGATGATCTTTCTCTAGTTTGAAGTTTTTCATTGCTAGAGGGGATGTGAAAGCTCAGGGGATTGCTAGAGGGGGTGTGAAACCCTTTTGTTTTCAAGAAAAGTCACCTATGGCCTATTTCTCACCCTTACTTTGCATTTTGTTGGCAGAATGTTCTAGGAGGAAGCTCATAGGGAACTCAAAGATGGGTTTGATTGTGGGAGGAGTGGCATCCAGTCTTCTTTGCAATAGCGAGGAAGCTGCAAGGCCTTCTCAACAAATTCTATTTACTCCCAAGCTCCTCTTTCCATTTTTTGTGATCTGGGGCATAAAGGATGGAGATTTTCCTTTATTTTGGGGATAAAGTCTTGTTTCATGCCAATATCTATTTTCCTTTTCAAGAAGAGAAATTCTATGGAACAGAATGAGAATCTCAGAGTCCATCCAGGAGTGTCTGTGTGATATCGACATGACTCAAGTATTTTTGTTTCTACCAATAATCAGTTGGAAATTTTGGTTCCACCTCATCAAGGGTGCCAACATGCGGATAAGAAATATTTTATGACAAGAATTGTGTACAACCTTTAAGGCCCAGTTCTGTTGACAAGTGTCTTATGGCCTATAGCTTGTTGCTCCCTTATTTTTCTATAAAAGGGATTTCAAGGCCATAAGTTAGGGTCCAAAAATTTTCTGAGAAAAGATCTCTGTAAAATAGATCCTTTCTATAGGGTTAGGTCCAAAATAGTTCTAGAGAGTCATAGGAAATAATTGGGAACGTAATATTATTTTGCAGAGAAAAAATTGTAATAAAATGGTTGTAGTTTCCCCTTTTTCAAATGGGTCACTCTGTATTTGAAGTTGTTGGCTATGATCTAGTTAAAGGTAACTCATAATACTAATGCAAAGATAGTTTCTGAATCTTTACTCTCCCGTGTGTGATTTTATCTTCTTTTAAGAAAATGGGATCAAGGGTTTCTTTTGTTTATTACATTGTTATGATGTATGTACTCTTTTATTCAATGCTCAAATCCAAGGGGTTAATTACAAATTCTTGAATAAGATTATAGAGAAAATAAGGCTCACCATGGGGTTTCCTAAGTGGTTCAAATATAGGATCATTACCAAAATAATACTATAAGGTAGTATTATTTCAAGGCAAGACTAGCTATTAGATAATTTTTTATCAGATTTTTAGCAACATCTTTCATCGACTCTATAGCCCCAATGGATAAGGCACTGGTTTTAGTTAGCAAATCTCATTAGGTTATCAGTTCTCCAGTTTTATCTTCTTCATGATCTCTCAGAACGAATCTTATAAATAATCAAAATAATCATTTTCTAAGATTTATGTATTTTTTGAAGAATAGTCTCACCATCTCTCATACTCTAGGTTAAGGTTGAGGATCACTAAAGGATTTTGCATCCTTGAGCATTCTCCCTTTCTGTTGAGTTTTATTAATGAGATAATCTACTTTTTTTTTTAGTAAGTTCCTTGAATATCCTTATGGAGAGCAAGAAAGTTCTTACTGAATGGATCACCCTCCCTGGTTCTGCAGAACCTAAAGTAAAGGAGGACCCTCCGTCCTTGTTATTGTTGGTCCAAGCCTGATAGATATTGATAGTTGGAGGTGGCTCTCCATAGATATTTGGAGGAAATCATCATGGTCTCTGCCTTGCAAGAAGCGTAAACCCGTCGTCTATTTTTGGGAACCAACAACAATAATGTGCATCTACCTCAAAAAAACTCTTATCAATGCCTGAAAAATTGTGCCCCTTTTCTATTGCAACTTTAGTGAACATGGAAGAACTGATCGCCTTTTCTAATTAAAAACTCCTTTATCTTCCATGTGCTAAAACCAGCTTTTGAATTGACTTCAATGTTGTAAAATAAGAAAAAAACTTCCAAATTTGCAATGGAGTGAACTTGGCCCCTTGGGAAAATGCATTCTGCATCATTGAAAATGATGTGATAGTCTAAAAAATTGACTCACAATAAGAAAGTGCTCTAAATTCATCCACAGAGTGCTGCCATCTACTTGCTACTCTATTCAATGTAAATATAGAAATTATAAATTTGAAGCAAAGTGATTTATTCAATTTATCATATGACTAGAACAAAACTCAAAGTTGTGGGCATGTTTGGCTATCACTTTGTATAAGACAAGAATGGTGATCACAAGATCATCCACATATAAGACAAGAATGATGATCTTCATCCCTGTCTTCTTAATATACAAATTAGGATTAGAGGGGCTACAAGTGAAATCATCTTGCAAAAGGTGACCATATATCTTTATGTACCATGCTTGAGGGGCATGTTGAAGCCAATAAAGTGACATCATTAGATGGCATACCTTGTGAATATTATCTTCAACAATAAATTATTTAGGTTGGATCGTATAGACTTCTTCTATGAGATCACCATTCAAGAAAACACTCTTGACATCCATCTATTGAAGCTTCATTCCTTTATGTATGGCTAATGCACTAACAACTCTAATGGTTTCGAGCTTTAGAGTGGGTGGAAAGGTCTTTTCATAATCAATGCCCTCCTATTTAGAATATCCATTTTCAATAAGTCATTATTTATATTTTTTAATGGATCCATTTTCAAACTATGGTTTCTTTCCTTCAAGAAGATCACCAAGCTCCCATGCTTGATTCTTCATTAGAGAGTCATACTAAACATCCATGGCTTTCTTCCAATGTGGCGGACTTAGTCAATTAATACATTTCAATCTTTCCTAGAGGTGTGCCCTTCTTCATTAACATTTGATGCAACCATTGATATTGTACCTTCATCTAATAGACCAGGAAACATTGCTAAAGTATGACATATTTCTATTTCTCCATTTTGATGGCTTCCCTTCAACACTTTCAAAATTCTTGCTGCTTGACATCTCTCAAGAAATAAAAATTGCAAGAAATAGAATCATAGTCATAAAATCTAAGAATATGGATCCCATGACCCAAATTACTTAGGCACTAAATGGCTCCCTATCAAATAGGCTGTAACAATGAACTAAAATTCATAAAGACTAGTTGATAAATAATCTTATAATAATATAAAAGAAATTGTCACTTGCCATTAAGTTTTGTCAAATTCTATTACATAGCAATGTTTGTAGTAGAAAACTGTCTATTATCTAATTTGAGAGGCAAAGCTAAAAACCAAACAAAATCTATTAAAAAAATATACCAACTTTTGTTTTTCTTTATATCAATCCATATTGGGCAATGTCCATGTGGCATTTTAAAATGCGATCTTAAATTGGGCAAATCACCGCAACTAATAATATGATACGTTTGAATTTTCAACATGATTATGGACCTTTGATTACTATTTAGTTATAACTTGGCTAGTGAAATGGTTTCTTCTACACGGTTTTCATATCAAACCATTGATCTAGTATTGGAAAATACATGGGTGGGATAATGTAAACTGATATGATATTTTAGGAAAAAATATTAATTACATACATAGACTATGTCAAAACTATTTGTGAAAAATATGAAATATGTATGACTGGTCCACAAAAATAATGGTGAATTACCTTACATTGGGCCAAAAATTTATAAAAATGGGGTGATTGGTCCAACTTGCGATGTGCTAGGATTTGCCAATTTCAGAATCCCCTGATCTGATATATTCGCCAATTGGCAAAAATTCACCACCAAAATTATCGCTATCCATCAAGACAATGAGAAGCATTTCTTTAAAGGATATTTGAGTCTTTACCAAAATACCAAATGCCGAAAGTTTAAGAGGTATTTATTATATTAAAATTGCAAGGTGGAGTGAAACAACAAAATAAGTTATTATCTTGTTTTGGGAAGGAGTCAAAAGGAGCAATATGGAAACTTTCAATTTTTTCATAAGTCATTATCCCTCTCTTTTATCTCCAACACAAGTTATAAGGGTGAAAGAAGTGGCTAATGGGCTTTGAATATTTATATCTCATATGACTTCAAAGGATAATGTATTCAGAATGTAGCATCATAGATGAAAAATGATGTAATATAATTTCTTGATATAATGTGAGTTACTCCCTTGGTAGCATCTTTTCTATTAAAAAAAATTGCTTCATTAAAATAACAATTAATATATTGCAGATGTAGTTTGTGAGCTAACATTCCCATCTTAGATAAATCAATGTAAAATACGCCAATAGATATTCTTCTTGAGGTTGTTACACGTTCTTGTGCATAAGACCACTGTGGGGGGGGGTGGGTGAATCAGTTGTCCACACAACTTCAAAATCTTTTCTTTAAATCAAATCCAAAGTAACTCAACTTTATCACCTAATCCATAGAAAGATATGAGCATGAAATAACATGAAAATAAGAATGCATCATACATAATGAAACACAAAATTTGACCTAGAAAACACTATTAAGGGAAAAACCACAGAGAATATTATTCTCACTATATGCACACCTATTAGCATGACACTAGTTAAGGTGATATTTACAAAGAAAGGTTGAATGCTAGAGGCTCACTGCCCAAAAGAAAAGAAAGAAAGGCTCACTATCAAAGGGTTCACTATCTAGATGAAGAAGAGTAAAAGAGAAAGAATAAACCACTGATATACCTCCACAATTGTATGATCTATATATACCTTCAGCTCACTACTTCCGGTAGCTAACACATGTAAGTCCACAATGCTAAACACTTTTCGCCAACTCAAACAACACTTATTGTCAAAATAATCAAGAAGATAGATCCTCTTTCACACACCTTCATCGCATATACCAATACACGTATGCCATGACTCACACTTTCTTGCCCATCTCATCCTGAATAAATCATCCTTTATTTATATCATCCTTATATATACAAAATCTCCCAAGTTCAGCTAAGCATCTTAACTAAACACAAATTCAAACTAGGTCGACACTAAACATTTCCATAGTGGAAAAGAATGTAAAGTGGGCCACAACATGTCTTAAACTGAAACAAAAATCATGATACATGTTACACATCAATCCATAATAATCAAAGAAACACTATGAAGTGTAAACACGTGAGGTCGACCAAACCTATAGTAAACACCATCAAACTTTGAAACCATGCCTCTCAAGCCTAAGAACTCATGCCAACTGAATAGAATGAAGCTAATGACATTACCAACTTATCTCCAAAACCACAACATCAAAAAACATAAACTGGAGAAATGTTGAGCATGCATTTCACACAAAAAAACTGTCAAACATTGTCATGCATTGGTGAGCAGAACTTCCTCAACACTTCAGTCTAGAGCATCAAATCCCTAATCTAACATCTCTAAACACTTCTTAATAACATATCCAAACTGCATGAATAAAGGTATAATATAAAAGAAATGCAGACCAAATCTCTCAGTACAACTATAGAGGAAACTCAACATCAACTATACCAACTAGTCTTGGGGAAACTTTGTATCAGTTCATCTTATCTTCTTTGAAACAAAGTGACAAGATGCATTGTCTCAAAGAGGGGCAAAATGTAGACACCTAAAATTGTCCAGTCTAATTAAATAAATATCTTTATTTATTTAATTAATTCATTTAACCTTTTCTAGCCTTATTTCTCATTTAAATAAATAAATTTATTTATTTAAATTACCCTTTTCATAAATTAAATAAATATTTTATTTATTTAATTGATCCCACTTCTTCTATTAATTAAATAAATCTTTATTTATTTAATTAATTCATTAACCTTTTCCACCTATGACACATGTCATTCATCTCTTAATTCATACACTACCTACCCTCTTATTATTTTATTGTTTTCTTTACCTACCCTCTAATCATAGCCGACCATTTATCTTTTACAACTCTCAATCTTATCCCTCCATTTCTTATAGTGCCTTCTATATAAGGAAATGCTTCCTTCATTAGCAGACCCTGACTATGCATTCTAACTACTTGATTACTCGACTAAACTACACCTTTGCACTTTTACATACGATCCTACTTGCAACCACATTTCCATTCTTTGTTGAGCTCTTGTGCACACAAAATCTGAGAGCAAATATATCAAGCAAGATCAATGGAGATAGGAAGAATGGAGATCCAAACCCTATTGGACATGTGATGGTATAATCTTTGTGATTTCATTTGATTTGCATTGTCTTAGGTAATCTTCATATGTTATGGTGGATCTTTGTTGTTGTTAGGCTAGGGTTTTGTGGTTGAATTCATTTAGTCTTTCAACATTGTTGTTATCCATTTTCACTGTATATATTTTGGCATGCCCCGGTGGGACCCTTGTCCCTTTTTGCATTTAACATCTTTTGTTGCAGATTTTGTGTTTTGAAGTTGCAATTCTGACATTTCTGACAACATTTTGATATTTTTGCATCTATGCACTTTTTGATTTTCTGCCACGTTTGTGACATCTGGAACCGCATCTGCGTCTTCGATAATATTTTTTTTTTGCAGATTTTAGGAAACTCGTCTGTGTTTCGTAGTCGCGTCTATGAAGTCTTCAGGCATGTCTGCGTTAGGGAGCCGCGTTTATGTCAGATCTAGGCATGTCTGTGTGTTCTTGCAGCATCTGTATCTGTGACAATTGTGTTTGTGTTCAGTTGTTGCATTTTTGGTTTCTTTGATTCAGTTTTGGTCGTTTAAGTTTCAGATCTGATTTATTTTGAGCTAACATTTTCAGATCTAGCTAACAAAATCGGTGCAGCTTGTCTTGAAAGCAAAATCATTTTGTTGAAGGCCCCTATTTTCACAGTCTTTTGGATCTAAACTTTACCTAACTTGTGTGCTTGTAGGAAGGGGTGATTATTAGAAACAATCCAAACTACTAATAGATCTTTGTTGTAGGACCTTGGCAAGGGTTTTTGATCTTTATTGTGTGCCTTGTTTTCATAGACTAGCAAACACTTAAATTGGTGCACTAAAATTGAACCATTGTCTTTTGTGTCTTGAGCAATAGGCTCTTTTTATTTAATCTTTAGAGGGCCTGTCTCCCCGTGTGGTCATTAGGACTACTAGTGAGGAGAGAACGACCCAAGTGGTAGCAAAAGAAAATCCATCTTCTTCCAAACCACTATATATAGTTGTATTCATGGTGAAAACTATGGATAACGTGTGCTGATTAGTTCATACCGACACTATGTCTCCCCATAAACCCGTTTGATCAAATTTATTTGATCATTTGTAGGGCGTAACCCCTACTAGCTAGGAGTCTTTTGTATTTATAGAGCTGAAAGTGCCACATGTATGGCCACACAAGTGGATGCCCTTACTAGCACCTTTTTGTTTTAGAAGCCAAAATTCTTCTAGTTGTTGGGGCAGGAGGTCAGACCTTTGGTAGCGGCCCACACACATATGGTTCTTAGTAGAGATACAAAGTTCTTCACGAGGATTTTTCTTGGGGACTGATGCTTGGCTACCCCGAGAAGTGAGTGTCGAGGGTGGAGCCAGTGGGGTCAAGCATCTAAGAATCTGCTCTAAATAACATAGCCTCGGGGGAAATTCCATGTGGCATCAACAACTATTGTCTTGGCCAGCCATAAGAATTGTGCTTGACTTATTTTGAACAATCAAACATTCAAGACCAAACATCAAAACATTGGGTCTTTTGTGTCTTCAAGTGTATGCAAAACAATTTTACATCAAACAACACACTTTTTTTTGGAGTCATTTTAGAGTCTAAACACTTGCAAACATTGAGTCCTCATCAACACTGTGCCCTCTTGTCACGAAAAACAGTCAAACATTCAGATTTGGTCATAACAAAATAACTTCACAGATTGGAAAAATTGCACAAAGTTTGCAGAAACACGTCTGTGTCTGACAGAATAGCGTCTGTGTCATCTAAACACGTCTGTGAAGGGTAGAAATGCGTCTGTGTCTTTTGAGCAACATTGCAGCATCTCAGAAATGCGTCTATGTCTGGTAGAACCACATCTGTGTCATTTAAGCGCATCTGTGTATGACAGAATAGCGTCTGTGTCATTTAAACGTGTATGTGAAGTATATAGGCACGTCTTTGTTTAGAATTGAAAACTTTCATAATCCAGCAAACAAGGAACAGTCAGTTTCAGAATTCTTGAGCTTCCTAAGTTATCTCTCTGGGGTTTTCATCTAGCATTCAACCTATCTTTTGGGTCTCACAAAGTCCATCATTTCTTTACATCTTGCATTACATTCACATTTGTCTAAACTTGAGTCAAAAGGTCACTTGCTTTTCCTTATCTTGCTTTGTCAACACATTACATACAACAACATTTTGCTAAGTGGTCCCTCATCAAGGTCTATCACCTTTGGCTCTCATTTGGTCTTACTTAGAGTCAAGGTCAACTTATCTCATCAAGAGAAACTATCATCTCTTTGGAAGCCACACCTACTCTACTACATACATACTTAGTCTTACACTTTGGACATTACAAGTAAACCTTAGATTCATTTACATTCCATCCAACTCTTGGTCTTCCATACTCTTTCCATTTTCATCTAGTCTCAAACATCATGGTCGATACCTAGTTCATGGTTAAAACCCGTTCCCAAAAATCTAGGAGAGAATTTAAAGAAGCTCAAGAGTCCGGAGTCCGCAAACATGAGTTCCTATCAGTATGACAATAATATCTTTTTCAATTCTGATCATACTACATTACCTGACATGGATGCCTATAGAAACATTCCAAATGTTTAGAACATGGACACTACAAACAATAATGATACACACAATGACAATATGGATAACTTTTCAATACATTCAACAGAAGTGGAAGACACCATTATGGATCCCCATTTCAATCGATTGGTTGAGGAAATAATGAGGAGAGATAGACAATACTTCTTACAAGTGATGGCACAAAGTGGAGCCAAGATCCTTCATGATTTTGACATGTCTCAAATAACAGAAAATCAACCTTTGCAACAACCTCACTCCAACATGGATCAAAGGAGGCCTAATAGTGGAGGCAATAGAGGACCATATCTTGTGCCTGAATCACCATCATCTTTGTTTCAAAAACCAGAGGTCCCATATACACATGGTCAAGCATATGATACTCACCTTCATAGACCATTATGGAAGTCTTATGCAGAAAAATATACTCAATCACATACCACTACTAAGGATCAACCACCAAAGCAATTGGATATTCAAAGGCATGTTCTAAATTTGGACACAAGGAAACCGCACGTCAAATTTGGGGGCAACACACTATAACAAACTCATGACATTCCTATAGAGTATGGTATACATGGACAAAGAAGATATTCCATTCCTCACCATGACTCTATACCAAGTGGTCCATATACGCAGCATCATTATAGGCCTCCTCCATATGAACATTTCTATGATCAATATCATCCATATATGCAACATGCTCCTCCTCCACCTAGTGGTTTAGGCATGGGGTATGGTTCAAGAAATCGGTCTCCACCTAAGAACAATTTGGAACAACAAATTAAGGACTTGCAAAAGAAAATGGAGGACATAAATACACTGAAGCCAACTTACACAATGAGAGACATATGTCCCTATCCATTTGACAAAAGCATTCCAATGCCTCTATTTCCTACACACTTTGTGACACCTAAGTTTGATAAGTATAGAGGAAAAGGGGATCCTAAGGTACATATAAGACAATTTTTCATAGCTTGCATTGAGGTAGCAGCAGAAGAGACATATTTGATGAGATTATTCCCACAGAGCTTAGGTGATCAAGCTATGGAATGGTTCTCCCAACTCCCACCTGGAATTAAGTCATGGGGTGACTTAGCTGAGGCATTTATCCAACATTTTTCATACAACATAGAGATAGACATATCAGTCACTACTTTGTGCAACACCAAACAAAAGGATGAAGAATCTTTTTCATCATTTTTACAAAGATGGAGAAATCTAGCCAGCAGATGCTCTTGTGAAATTCCACAAAAACAAATGATAGAGATGTTCACCCAGAATGTTAACAAAGACATTGGTTATGACCTAAGAAAAGCTTGCTTGTCCACCTTCAAGGACATCATTGAAAAAGGTTTAGCAACATAAAAGGTCCTAATTGAACAAGGAGTCATTAAGATATTCAAGGAAAACAAAGATGACTTTAACGGAAAAGATAAGCCAAGATTTTGGAACAAAAACAAGAACACAGTCAATGATGGTGTTGTTGATGCCAATACAGGATGACCCAAAATCATTTTCTCTGGATCAAGCTCTACAAACAATCAAGTGAATACTCAAACAACTTCGAAATCACGAAGGAAGTACACCCCATTGGGAGAACCACTTGAGTCAGTTTTCAAAAAGCTAGTGGTAAACAAAGTAATCACAGTTCCAGATTTTCCTCCATATGAGCCAAAGGTTAAACCAAATTTGTGGAATGATGATGAATATTGTGAATTTCATAAGAGAAAGGGTCATAAGATAGGAAATTGTCATCGACTGAAAAACATCATACAAGATCTCATTGATAGAGGTGACATTGAAATTGAAGGACACTCATCCAACCAAGAGCATGAAATGTTTAAGGAACCATTCCCAAAGCATGACAAGGGAAAGTCTAAAGCCACAGATGACCAAACCAACTATACTAGAGCATCCTATAACTATTATTCAACTATCAATCACATTTTGATGGACAATTATGTCTCTACCATTATCAAGGACAAAACGCCTGAGAATTCTACCCAAAGACCCAAGATTGTCCTAAAAGGCATTGGATCTTCTTCCAAACCTATCTATGAATGTAATGTTACAACTTGTCAAGGTAAATTCACTTTGCAAGGTGCTCCAGCTAAAAAAACTACTTCCTCATCAACCAAGCCTGAGTACAATCTTGTAGAATAGTTAGGGAATACACCCGTGCTCATCTCCATCCTTGAGCTCTTGTGCATATCCCCTGCACATAAAGCCATTCTTGACAAAATCTTGAGAGATACTTCTATCCCTACTGATCTAAACGTGGACCGGTTTCAAGCCATGGTGGGATACCTTTCCATTCCACACTCCCTTACATTCACAGAAGCTGATGATGCCTCCGTAAGTCAGCCACATAACGCACCGTTACACTTCGAAGCCTTCATACACAAACATCAAATAAAATGAGTCCTGATAGACGGAGGAGCAGGTCTAAACATTTGTACATTGAGCACTATTAAATAATTGGGATATTCTAAAAAAGCTGTGAATTCTACAAACAAAATTACCATCAAGGCATATGATGACGAAGAGCGTTCATCTAAAGGCACAGTCACCTTACCTCTCAGAGTTGGGCCAGTTACAAAGGATGTGGTTTGTCAAGTCCTAGACCTAGATCTCACATACAACATATTACTAGGACGTCCTTGGATTCATGAAATGAGGGCAATCCCATCTACATATCACCAATGCATTAAGTTTCCTCACAATGGAGTTGAAATAACAGTTAATGGAGATCCTAATCCATTCGTATACTGCAATAACTTGAGACCAAAAACTGAGACGATCATTCCTAGTAATCACGAAGCTGTTCCTTCTTTTGCATACATTGATCCTGAGTCATTAAAACCTTCGACATAAAAACAAGGTGAGCTTAAAGGCAAATTTTAGGACAAGGGCATGGGTGAATACACTTTGAATCAAACCATGTACTTACAACAAGTCATGAGTTCACCAAAAGAATATGGAAGACCACATCCTAATAAGCAGGTATCTATCATTATACTTAAATGGGACCCTACTATCTTTCAAAGATGGGGTGAACTGGAAGAGGAAGACGTATACAAAATACTTTACAAAGACCCTGAAAATGATACACAAGATCATATCAGTATACCATGTGAAAAGTATGGCAAAGGGTTCAAGATTATACAAAAATTTGGGTATGATGGCAAAAGCCCTGTTGGCTTAAGAAAGGAAGGCATCATTGAACCTTTACAACCTGAATTGACATTCAAAAAGGAATGCTCGAAGGGACTTGGTTTCATGACTTCCAAGGTCCACACTCAAAGGATAGAAGAAGCATTATAAATCAAAGCTGCCAAAATTTAACAAGAGAATCACTATTCCACAGACTCCAATGAATAGGAATGGAGTTCAGACAAATCTGCCAGTGACTACGAGCTATCGAGACATTCAGAGAGCCAGATGAACCCACAGAAGAAGAGGAATTTTATGAAAAATTCAAAGTTGGTCAAGAAACAACCCTGGAGGATCCCATATAGTCCTTGCCTCTAGGTCCTAGGTTGAAATCACATAGAATGAGAACACCTGTCCCAGAATGCGCTACTAGTCATGATAATTTGGATTCATTCATGATCGATACTGATGAGGAGAGTGCCAACGATGACCTTGATAACTACCTCAACATACCTGAATATAACTGCATCTTTACTCTTAGCCCCGCTAACTTCGAAGACATCAAAGGCCTTCCCATTGTCCACCACCAACTTATTGACTGGGACCATGAAGGACTTGCACAGTTTGACACATTCCAAAATGATGAAGCTTTTATTGACTATCTTGACATACGAGATGATCTTCCCCCTGGGGACCATAAAGCGGGATACACTATAGAACTCAATAGCGTGGCATATTTTGGTGAGGGTGTCGGGCCTTCTAGTCGCAAAAATATAAAAATAAAAACAAACCAAGGGTCTTATGGTGAAAACCACATTGTGGCGCTGTCTGACCCCAAAAAAGTAAAAAGAAAGGATGTATCTGAGGGTGAAAACCTCTCTGAGGCACTCGAAGATGGAAGGCTCGACATTCTTCCAGCATCATATGAGGAAAAGTCATCCATGTTGGTAGAGGAGACTATAAAAAAAAAAACATTGGCACATAAGAAGTTCCACACAACATATTCCTGGCTCAATCTTTGACAGAGTCAGAAAGGTCAAAATTCATAAGTTTCTTCATAGAATGACAAATCAACTTTGCATGGTCATACATTGATATGCCTAGATTGGATCCAGATTTGGTAATGCATCATTTGACAGTTAAACTGGGGGCAAAACCAGTGAAATAGAAATTAAGGAAGATGCATCCATAAGTCACATTATTAGTCAAAGTAGAGATTGAGAAATTATTGGATGTTGGATTCATACGCCCAATTGATTATCCTGAATGGATCTCCAACTTAGTGCCTGTTAGTAAACCAGATCATAGTATCAGAATATGTATAGATTTCAGAGACATCAACAAAGCTTGTCCTAAGGATGATTTTCCATTACCAAATATTGACTTGATTGTCGATCTCACAATAGGTCATGCAATGTTATCTTTGATGGATGGATTCTCTAGTTATAATCAAATAAAAATCGCATCCGAGGACCAGCACAAAACAACATTCACTTGTCCTTGGGCAACTTTCTACTGGAATGTTATGCCCTTTGGGCTAAAAAATGCAGGCGCTACATATCAAAGAGCCATGACTACTATCTTTCATGATCTCATGCACGTGACTGTGGAAGATTATGTTGACAACCTCTTGGGCAAATCAATAGACACAGATACACATTTGGACATACTTTTAGTCGTCTTTGATCGGTTGGAAAAATATAAAGTAAGATTAAATCCCAAGAAATGTGTCTTTGGAGTAACCTCTGGGAAGCTCCTGGGATTCATTGTCTCAAAAAGAGGAATCGAAGCCGATCCAGCAAAAGTAAAGGTCATCCTAGAGATGCAACCACCTAGAAATATCAGTCAACTTCGATCTTTGCAAGGGAGACTCTAGTCCATATGAAGATTCATAGCATAACTTGCAGATAAGTGTAATCCTTTTCAGCACTTGCTACATAAAAACATCAAATTCAAATGGGATGATAATTATCCACAAGCTTTCTAGGTACTTAAAGATTATCTTTTGAATCCACCAATTTCGATGCCACTAGTTCTGGACCAATCTCTATTACTATACATATCAACTACTTCAACAGCACTGGGGGCACTCTTAGCACAATAGGTTGCTGAGGGCAAGGAAAAGGTAGTATACTATGTCTGTCGCACATTGGTGGGATATGAGCTAAATTACACACCAATTGAGCATGCATGTCTTGCTATGGTCTTTGCTTCACAAAAATTACGACATTACATGCTAACTCATAAAACTAAGTTGGTTGCAAGGATCGATCCATTGAAATACCTTCTCAATAAAGCAACACTTACTAGGTGACTAGCCAAATGGGTGATGCTCCTGAGTGAATTCGACATCGAGTATGTGGATAGAAAAGCTATAAAAGGACAAGCTATCGCAGATTAGTTAGCAGATTCTCCCATGTTAGATGATGTTCCTCTAATTTCAAAATTTCCAGATGAATCCATTTTAACAGTGGCACACGCAAAGCCTTGGCAACTATACTTTGATGGATCATACACACAGCATGGGGTAGGAGCTGGCATCCTCTTCATAACTCCTCAAGGGGATTCTATACCAAAATCATATCGATTATCATTTCCCTGCACTAATAACATAGCGGAATATGAGGCATTAACAACTAGATTACGAATTGCAGTTCAATGGAAGATCCAGGAACTTTGTGTTTTTGGGGACTCTCAACTTGTAATTCATCAGGCAAATAATGACTACCAAAAAAAGGATGATAAATTAATTCCTTACAAAAGAAAGGTGGATGACCTGAAACAACATTTCATGACGATAGACTTTGAGCAGATACCCAAAGAGCAGAATCGAGTTGCGGATGCCATGGCTACATTTGCTTCACTAATTGATCTACCACTGAATGAGACCTGCTATGAGTTCTTGGTGGATAACCTTTTGGTTCCCTCATATGAAATCACTCCTAATGAGATGATATGTGTTGTTGGTCCTGAGTCCCAGTTATACGGTTCTATTTTCGCATACCATCATGACAATATCCTACCTCCTGACCTATCCAATAACCAATGTCGCACTTTCATTCGCCAATCTTCTTGATACGTCATTTTAGCCGACATCCTATACCATCGAGGTCTAGATGACACTCTTCTTAGATGTTTAGAAAGCGACAAAGCTCAGATTGCGTTACGTGAAGTACATGAAGGGATATGTGGTCCACATTCTAGTGGTCCTACCTTAGCTAAGAAACTCATCAGGACTGGATATTATTGGCCCAATATGGAAAAAGATTCATATTAGTTTGTCAAGAAATGTAAGCAGTGTCAACTTCATGGAGACCTCATCCATGCGCTAGCGCAAGAACTTCAACCAATTGCAACTCCTTGGCCATTTTGTCAGTGGGGACTCGATCTCATAGGCAAGATTCACCCTCCATCTTCCAACGGTCATAAATTCATCATCACTGCCATAAAGTTTTTCACAAAATGGATTGAAGCGGTGCCTCTCACACAAGTCACTGGAAAACAAATTGCTACATTCATTCTCAACTATATCATTTGTCGATACGGTATTCCTATTTCCATCATCACTGATAACGGGCTTCCCTTCAAAAATCAGGATGTTCGTGAAGTCTATGACCGCTTCCATATTACCCATCATTTTTCCACACCTTATTATCCCCAAGGTAACGGTCAAGCTGAGGCGTCTAATTAAACAATCCTTAAAATCTTGAAAAAGACAGTCGACGACACTGGCCGTAATTGGCATATCCAACTTAATCTCGCACTTTGGGCTTACCGCACAAGCATCCGCACACCTATAGGAGCTACACCCTATTCACTTGTCTACGGCACTGAAGCTATCTTTCCTATTGAGGTCAAGTTACCCTCTTTATGAGTCTCTTTGAAAAACATTATCAGTGATGAAGACTACATGGTCTCTCGTTTACAAGAACTTGAACTATTGGATGAATGAAGACAAACTGCTTTTAATCATCTCAATGCTTATCAACAACGAATGAGTTGCAGCTACAATCATAAAGTCAAGCCTCGCACATTTGAGGTAGGTGACTTGGTTCTCAGAGAAAATCCTAAAAATCAGCAAGACAGAGAGAAGAAGGGCAAGTTTGAACCAAACTGGCTTGGTCCTTACATCATCACAACAGCCTATGGATCTGGTGCATATCAACTCTCAACTATAGAGGGTGAACCTTTGGAGGATCCTATCAATAGCATACACCTTCGCAGGTTTCACACATAGCTCTTCAGAGTATCCTAATTTAAAAAGACAAAAAAAATCAAAAAAATATCAAAAATACAAAAAAAAATCATAAAAAATTAAAAATCGTTACTTGGTGAAAACTTGGCAAACAAGCGCCTTGTGACACAAAAAAAAAAAAAAAATTTGAAAAACAAAAAACATTTCGTCCAACGGTGAAAACCACTTCGGTGGCATCCTGGGCAAGTACCATTGTGAAAACTGGGTCACCAGCGCCATGCGTAGAGACATTGCTCCTCCCTCTTTCAAGGTTCCATTTCATCCTTTCACTTTGCACACACTCACAAGCTCTTCATTCATAATAAACTTACTCATTCCCATCATGGCTTGTTATTGATCTACCTAAGATTGGTTAGCCATTCATAATAACCCCCTTTTCCCCCTCTTTCCATCCATAATAAATCAGCTCCTATCTATGGTTAAGGCAAATCCTACGTCTAGTGATGGGTGTGGAATTGAGAGCATCGCTTGTTCTGAGGAGTACAATTTCTTCTACTTTTCTTCAGTATATCCACGCACAATCCGCAATAAATTTCCATTTTTTTCGCAATAAAGTATCAATTTCATGGATTCAGTCAGTTTCAGATGAGACACAACAGCAACAATGGACTTCAACAAATCAAATCTTTCAACAGACTCAGACAACATTATGGTTAAGTGTTATCTATCCTTTTTGTGAAAGTAAACATTGTGACCACAACCAAATAAGACTTATACAAGTGACAAGAGACACTAAAACTTGAGGACTACAGTGGATGTTGGTGTCGAGTCTTGGTTTTCTTTTGATTTTTATTTTTTGGTGACATGTCTTTTAGCTTTTCTGGGATGTCTCTGACTAGAGATTCTATCTCTAGGATGCCTTTGACTAGAAAGGCGAGCGTCACCTATTTTTCTTTGCTATCTGTGGGTTGTCTCTTAGTAATGCTATGAATTGTCCAAGGATATGAGGACGTTGTGAGTCTAGTATGAACTGGGGCATTCCTTGTTTGCAAATGTCTTATCTCCATGCAAACAGGTACAATGACTTTCTGGGTCGAACATATGCCTCGATTGTCATAACCTACTTGCCATAATAAAGCTCAATGATGATAACGCACAAGAAGCTCTTTCACTTTCATATCTTCTATCTTCCATCCCCCTTTCTTGATTGACCTCCATCATCCTTCTTTAGTCCATGTAATCTGCTATCACATTACTGAGTATAATGACACACCAAAAATATTTGCATTTCATGTAGTATGCACCTGCATTACCACATATTAAGCATTTCATACATACATATAGATATCACAATTGCATCACATCCTGCATAGAACACATGTTAGCACATCTAACATTTTTATCATGAAAATAGTCATTTGCATTATCATATTCATCTGCATTTCATACATTCACATTTGCATTGGCATAACATATTAAAAACATAAAAGAACAAAAATATTGCATTTCATTATGTACATATTTGCATCCCTTTCATAACCATCACATAGAAATATACATCATGAAACATACATCACATAGGTACACATGCATATAGCTGCCACAATGATGAATCATCTCATATATATATAATCAAAAGTGTCATGATACAATGATGTCAAAATCATATGGCTACAACCACCCGAAGGTGTCTACATCATAATACAAAATGGTACAAAACTGATACATAGGGAGCCCTCTACGGCTATGATGAACTCCCTTCCTTGAAGCCACTTGGACTTGATGGAGTCTGAGCCCTATAAGGACTCACCCTAGGATCATCTCTCCTGCCCCCCCTATCTAGTGGTGGTGGAGCACCCATAACACCACCGCTAGATGCCTGTCTCCTCTAACTCCCTCTAGTAACCATCGCTGTCCGCGATGGTCTGTGGAAGCTCCTCGCCTACTGCTCTGGTGGCACTACCCCGTAGTATAGGTCTCGCCAATAACCCATCTCCTCTCCTGCCCGTAGAACATAGGTGTATCCAGCCCCTGTGTCCTCTGTCGCCTGCCTCCCAGCCCTCAATGCTATCTCAACCTCAGTGTAGCACTGGATAGCCTGATCCAGCTCCCACTCAGTATCCCTCAGCTATCTCCTGAGCCTAGTTGTCTCCCTCTCCAGGTCCTAGATCTCATCTGTCTGTCCCTGGCAAATCTCCCTCAACTCAAATAGCTCATCCTCCTCCTCCTCAGTCCCTTGTGCCTGTGCCTATGCCTGTGGCTCCCCCTGTACTGGTGGCTGTGCCTGTGCCTATGCCTGTGCCTCTTCTTGTACCTATACCTACCTACCACTCGAGCCTACCTCTCCTCTCCACCCTCTCTCCATGGAGCCACCCTCCTCTCTCCAACTGCACCCCGCCTCCTCTGTCGGCCTGGTGTAGGAGCACCTAGGTCTCATTTTCATCTCAGGTTTGATAGCAATTTTGGTTTTTATTAGTTTTAAGTTGGAAAGTTGTCTAAGATGTTTTTGAAGTTGTTCTAGATTGTTTGGATGAGTTTTGAAGTCATTGTGTGGTTTTGGTTTCTTGTTTTCATCTTTTTTCTCAAAGTTGCCAGTTTGGAGTTGCCTAGCAAAATGATGGAAAAGTGAGTTTTTAATGTGGTTTTTGTTTTGAAAGTTCTTAGACATGTCTTATGCTTGGTTTGTAGGTGTGAGTAGTGCTCTTAGTTGATTATAGGTCTTTAAGATCAACCTTGCATTTTATAGGCACCAAAAGTTGTCATTTAGGCATCAAAATGTCAAATTTAAGTGCTCTTGGACATGTACCAATCCATATAGGAGGCTAACCAACTAGGAGAGGTATTTAATCTCCTATTTGAACTATTGTAAGGGTTGATCATTCGAAGTTATGAAGCATTTTGCAAACTTGCACTAGTTTTTACCTTGTTTTCCCTATGTTTTGACTCCATTTTGAGCAGCAGTCCATACACTTGTTGTACGTGGCCGTACTATTTTTGCATTTTTTAGTACTCTCATGTTTCTTGAAGCTTTTCCCTTTGGTGGCATTTAATTTCATCAAGTTTTGAGTTTTGTACAAAAATATTTGGTTTTGACAGTTTCACTGCCTTGTCTAGGAAATTGGCAAGGATGCTTGACCAACTTGGCTTCTTGAGGCCCTAAATGCTCATGGCTTCCCAAGAACTAGTTGGTCAACTTTTAGGATATGTACATATTTGTTTTGATTTCAAAATTGCAGGTGTAAGGAGTTTTGTGGCCATGAAGCCCTAGGCAAGTGTGCCATTTGGCTAGGGTCTTTGAAGAAGTTTGATGCTTTGCTCTTCTATAGCAAATGCATTCATCAGGTGGACAGACTTTTCTTGTTGTCCAAGATTGTAGATGAAAGCTAAGAGACTTTCTAAGCCAAGAGAAGGAAGGTTGCATTTTCAGTTTGTGTAAATTGTAACAAAAACAGTGAGTCACTGTTTTGGAGTTTCTATCCACTCAATTGCTTGCTCTCCACCATATATTGGTGTGTGTAAAGCCTAGTTTCTCAGTTTATTTGTAAACAAGGATAAGGAGTGGTGTTAGATCCTGCCCATGGGTTTTGTGTTTGCCAAGATCAAGCAATGATCTCTTTAGGCAAAGTTGTAACGCCCAGCAGGCCGTCACAGTCATTTATGACTAATTTTAGCATTTTAAATAAAGTTGTTATTGCATTCTTCCTCTTCCAAATAGCAGGTATGAAAGACTACAAACAACCAAGGATAGAGCAGTGATAGAAAGGCACCAATCAGACCTTTGCAAAGGTGTTTTTGATAGTGGTAAAGTGCAGGTCAAAGTGTGAAAAAACAGTGAAAGGGCAAAGTGCAGTGATGATATTTAGATTTGACAGTGAATGAAACAATGTTTGTAAATTGCCTAATGCTTTTGTGCAGGGCTAATGATGGTTCTCTTTTGTCTCTAATGACAAACATGTTTACATGATTGAATGTAATTTGTATTTAAGCAAAGATGTGTTTGTAGAAAGCAAGAATGGAAAAGTTGTCAATTGTTGCACTCTCCTTATGTGCATTTTGTGAAATCTTGTTCTTTAGCCTTTGAAGGTGTCAATCTGTTTTATTATGGCCTAGTTGGTATGTGACATGGTAGGACTAAGGTTTCCTGATGCACCTTTGAAGGTTTCTTTCCTATAGTTGATTTTGCCATTAAAACCCTTACAAACCCTCCTTTTGCACCCATTTTTTTGGACAGTCACGGAGAAGGCCTAAGGACCCTGAGACTTAAAAAATATTCAAGAACTCCCAAAAGGGTGTCCGAATATCAACTTCTTTTTGTCTGGAAGTCCATCGCTAGAGCAGGGTGAGCACAAAACCCCAAAAGGAGGGCTAATTCCTAGTAGCCCGTTTTTAGGCCTAAAACTTGGATTTTGTCAAATCGGGTATGACAAAGAAGGTTGTAAAGCAAAAAACCCAACAAATCAAGTTGAAATAAGTGAACCTTGCATGAATCCAACACATTTGGTGAGTTTTACTCCATAAGTCGGTTTTGTAGCATTTGTGAAGGAATACTAAAATAATGGAGTTGAAGCCCTTGAGCAACCAGGAAGTGTTTGACTTAGGTAGGTGGAACAAGGAGAGTTGCTAGGTTTCCTACTAGCTTGTTACACTCTGATTTTGGTGTCTACACCATGAAACAACAAGAACCTTTCATTTAGTAAACATTCTAGCCACTTGGCAACCACCTTGCCCTGCCTCCCTATCATAGTGGTATCAGAGCACAGTTACACTTGGGAAGAAGTAGCAATTTGGCAATCATGGTGACAAATGCAGAGTTAGCAAAGAAAGTGGAAGACCAGGAAGAAGAAAATAGGTTACTTAGAGTGAAGCTAGACCTCCTAGAGTAGAAGTTGGGTGAAGTAGAAGTGAAGGCAGATGAAGCCAGCAATAAGATAGAGGGAACAAAAGGCAGAGGTAAGTTATTAGCTATAGAGGATGAAACCCCTATACCAGACCCTGTGATAGAGAATGAACCCTTTTTGAAAGCCTTGAAGGCTATGAGTGGGAGAACACTAGAAGGAGTCCCACTATTTAGTGGTAAAATGGACCCAAAAGTGGTCATGGAGTGGATTGAGGGGCTTGAGAACCATTTTGAATGTGATGGTGTGATGGAGGCCCAGAAAGTGAAGGTGGCTAAGTCTAGGTTGAGAGGAGCTACCTTAACATGGTGGAAGTTCATTAAGGATGAACGTGAGAAAGAGGGCAAAAAGCCCATAGCAACTTGGAAGGGAATGTTGTCCAAGATCAGAGAGACTTACATTCTAGAGGACTATGAAATACAACTTCATAGGAAAAGGCAAAACCTTAGGCAAAAAGAGTTAGATGTTAGTAGTTATACCAAGGAGTTTCAGAAGCTATGCCTTATGTCAAAGATCCAAGAGGATGAAAATGTCAAGGTTGCTAGGTATCTCAATGGTTTGAGATGGAACATACAGGAAGAGTTAAGTTTGTTGTGCCCTACAACAGTCCAGAAGTGCTATCAACTTGCACTCAAGGTAGAGGAAAGGAGTAGGAAGAAGCAAGAGCAACATGAAAGAGGTAGAGGAAGAGGCAAAGATGGTAGAGGCCATCGAGGTAGTTTTGGGGGAAGACACATAGATCAAAGGTCCCAGGGAGAATCTAAGCTTATAAAGAAAAGCAGGGATTCTCAGAGAAAGCCCAACTATAGGGGTAGGAGATCAAGCAACCCAGGAAGGGCTAGATCTAGTGGACCAGGTAGAGGGTCTTACTTCTCCACAATGAAATGCTATAACTATCAGAAATTGGGTCATCCTTCTTATAGGTGTCCAGAAAAGCCTAGTTCTTCCCATGGAGGTGAAAAGAGAGTGAAATATGTTTAGGAGGAAGGAAGTAGTACAAGAACTCTAGCAATGCACCTAGCACCTGAAGATGGTGAGAGTCTAACGATGAGGAGAGTATTGATGCAAGAACCTACCAAGTGCAAAGTGTCTTAGAGAAGAGCATTGTTCAGGATCAAGTGCAAAATATTGGGCAAAGTATGTAAGGTGGTTATAGATTCAGGTTCCACAGATAACATTATTTCAGAGGAGGCAGTTAGCAAATTGAACCTACCTAGAATGAGGCACAATGAACCCTACAAGGTAACCTAGTTAAACAAGGGGCAACATGTCCTAGTGAATGAACAAGCATGGGTAGACTTCAACATAGGTGAATACAAGGATAGGATACTATGTGACATCCTTCCTATGGATGCTTGCCATCTACTATTGGGTAGACCTTGGCAATTTGACAGAAGGGCACACCATGATGGTGAAAAAAACACATATTCCTTTCAAAAGAATGGCATTGTCTACAAAATTCAGTCCCTTAGTGAAGAGATAGAGAACAACAAACCATAGGCACCTAAAGTGTTACTAGTCAATGAAAAAGAGTTCATCCAAACCATGAAAGAGGGAGATGGGATTGGTTATGCACTTGTAGTGAAACCTAAGGAGGAGAAGAAAGAAAAACAAGTTGAGATCCCACAAGAAGTGCAGCAAATTGTTGATAACTTTAAAGGCATCATCAGTGATGGACAACCAACAACATTACCCCCTCCTAGAGCCATTAGTCATCAAATTGACTTTATACCAGGAGCTTCTTTGCCAAACAAAGCAGTTTATAAGATGACTCCTGAACAGAACAAAGAGGTAGCTAGATAGATTCAAGAGTTGTTGGATCAAGGATTAATAAGAAAGAGTATAAGTCCTTGTGTCGTACCCACTGTGTTGGCACCTAAGAAAGGGGGCACATGAAGACTATGCACAAACTCTAGAGCTATCAACAAAATCACAATAAGGTACAGGTTCCCTATTCTCAAGATAGAAGATTTGATGGATTGTTTAGGGGGTGCAAGGTATTTCACAAAAATAGACTTAAAGAGTGGTCACCATCAGATAAGAATAAAAGAGGGTGATGAGTGGAAAACTGCTTTCAAAACAAATGAGGGTCTTTATGAATGGTTGGTTATGCCTTTTGGACTCTTTAATGCTCCCAGTACCTTTATGAGGCTAATGAATGAAGTCTTGCAGGAATTTCTTAGTAATTTTGTGGTAGTCTACTTAGATGACATTCTCATTTTTAGTAAGACCAAAGAGGAGCATTTGAAACACTTAGCCATTGTTTTGCAAATATTATCTGATGAGCAGTTAACCATAAATCTTGAGAAATGTGATTTTATGCAGCAAGAGCTAGTCTATCTTGGTTTTGTTGTGTCTAGTGGAGATCTTAAGATGGATCAATCTAAAGTTGCAGCCATAACAAGTTGGCCAACCCCACAATCAGCCAGTGAAGTTAGGAGTTTTCATGGTCTAGCTCAGTTTTACAGAAAGTTTATCAGAGGGTTCAGTGAGATTTGTGCACCCATGTTAGATACAATAAAGGGTGGTCATAAGGTCAAGTTTCAATGGACAGAAGCAGCCAATAAGGGGTTTGAGTTACTCAAAACTAGAGTTGCTACACAGCCAGTGTTAATCCTTCCTAGCTTTGATAAGCTTTTTACTATAGAATGTGATGCTAGTCAGCTTGCAGTAGGTGCAGTCTTGAGTCAGGATAACAGACCAGTTGCTTTCTTTAGTGAAAAACTGAATGATGCAAAGAAAAAGCATTCATCTTATGATTTAGAGTTATATGCATTGGTGCAGGCACTCAGGAAGTGGAGGCATTACTTGCTTCCTAAAGAATTTGTTGTGTATACAAACAACCAAGCAGCCAGTTTCTTGAATTCTCAGGATAAACTCAACCATAGGCATGTGAAATGGGTAGAGTACCTACAAGCATATACCTTTACTCTTAAGCACAAGAAAGGCCAATGTAACAAAGTAGTTGATGCTTTAAGTAGGAGATTGTTGACTATTCAGGAGATCCAAGTTAAGAGTATTGGTATTGATTGCTTTCAAGATTTGTATCCTAATGATGATGATTTTGCTGCTGCTTATAAAGTTTGTCTTGCTTTTGAGAATCATTTCCATAGTTAGTATGCTGACTATACATTGCATAATGGTTTTTTATTCAGGGGAGGACAACTATGTGTTCCTAAAGGTTCCATGAGAGAGAACCTTATCCAAGAGAAACACAATGGGTGTTTGAGTGGCCATTTTGGTCTCAATAAGACCTTAGAGTTGGTTCAACGCTTCTATTACTGGCCTAAGATGTAGAGAGATGTCCGGAGGTATGTTGAACAGTGTATGGTATGTTAGAAGGCCAAAGGTAATAACACTAATGCTGGTTTATATCAGCCACTTCTCATTCCTTCTAGGCCATGGGAGTGCATCAGTATGGATTTTGTTGTAGGTTTACCAAAGACAAAAGCAGGGTATGACAGTATCTTTGTGGTTGTTGACAAATTTAGTAAAATGGCTCATTACCTTGCAAAACTACTAATGATGCTAGTCATATTGCTTTCCTTTTCTTTAAAGAAGTTGTCAAAATACATGGTTTTCCGTCTAGCATTGTATCAGATAGAGATGTTAAGTTTTTGGGTCATTTTTGGAAGACTTTGTGGAAGAAATTGGGTACTAACTTGTCTTTTGGGTCAACTTACCATCCATAGACAGATGTCCAAACAGAAGTGGTGAATAGAACATTGGGTAATCTACTCAGATGTCTCACGAAGGAGTATGGACAAAGCTGGGATCAGCTCATCCCACAAGCAGAGTTCGCCTATAATGATAGTGTAAACAGATCCACTGGTAAGAGTCCATTTCAGATTGTTTATGGTATGCATCCCAGAGGTGTTTTTGAGTTACATGATGTGACTAACTTGCAACATGTTAGTGGGATAGCAGAGGAAATGGCACAATCTCTAAAAGAGATCCATGAACAGGTTAAGCAATCTTTGCAGGACACCACAGCAAGAGTCAAGGCAAGGGTGGATGCTTCAAAGAGGGATGTCCAATTCTAAGTTGGAGATTTTGTGATGGTGCATCTCAACAAGTCTAGATTGCAACAGGGAGTTCCTACCAAGTTACAGATGAGAAGAATTGGACCTTGCAAGATTTTGGCTAAGTATGGTCCAAATGCTTATAAGCTTGATTTACCTGCTGATGTTTCCTTGTCTCCTATCTTTAATGTTGCAGATTTGGTACCCTTCAAGGGGTAGCCTCCAGAAGAGACTCATAGAGCTTCAGACATTTCACATTCCCTTTCTGATCTATCTCTCCCCTTTTCTTCTTCTCCCATTCTTGAATAAGTACTTGACTCCAGAATCATCAAGAAGACTAGAAAGCATGACTACTTTGAACATTTGATCAAGTGGAAAGATCAACCAGCTTCTGAAGCCACTTGGATACCTTAAAGTGACTTCCACAAGGCTGATATTCCTCTCTCTTTTCTTCCCAAAGGAGTCACATGACTTCTTTGTCACCGGGGGAGTATGGTGCAGGAGCACCTAGGTCTCATTTTCATCTCAGGTTTGATAGCAATTTTGGTTTTTGCTAGTTTTAAGTTGGAAAGTTGTCTAAGATGTTTTTGAAGTTGTTCTAGGTTGTTTGGATGAGTTTTGAACTCATTGTGTGGTTTTGGTTTCTTGTTTTCATCTTTTTGCTCAAAGTTGCCAGTTTGGAGTTGCCTGGCAAAATGATGGAAAAGTGAGTTTTTAATGTGGTTTTTGTTTTGAAAGTTCTTAGACATGTCTTATGCTTGGTTTGTAGGTGTGAGTAGTGCTCTTAGTTGATTTTAGGTCTTTAAGATCAACCTTGCATTTTCTAGGCACCAAAAGTTGTCATTTAGGCATCAAAATGTCAAATTTAAGTGCTCTTGGACATGTACCAGTCCATACAGGAGGCTAACCAATTGGGAGAGGTATTTAATCTCCTGTTTGAACTATTGTAAGGGTTGATCATTTGAAGTTATGAAGCATTTTGCAAACTTGCACTAGTTTTTACCTTGTTTACCCTATGTTTTGACTCCATTTTGAGCAGCAGTTTGTACATCTGTTGTACGTGGGCATACTATTTTTTTCATTTTTTAGTACTCTCATGTTTCCTGAAGCTTTTCCCTTTGGTGGCATTTAATTTCATCAAGTTTTGAGTTTTGTGCAAAAATATTTGGTTTTGACAGTTTCACTACCTTGTCTAGGAAATTGGCAAGGATGCTTGACCAACTTGGCTTCTTGAGGCCCTAAATGCTCATGGCTTCCCAAGAACTAGTTGGTCAACTTGTAGGATATGTACATACTTGTTTTTATTTCAAAATTGCAGGTGTAAGGAGTTTTGTGGCCATGAAGCCCTAGGCAAGTGTGCCATTTGGCTAGGGTCTTTGAAGAAGTTTGATGCATTTCTCTTCTATAGCAAATGCATTCATCAAGTGGATAGACTTGTCTTGTTGTCCAAGATTGTAGATGAAAGCTAAGAGACTTTCTAAGCCAAGAGAAGGAAGGTTGCACTTTCAGTTTGTGTAAATTGTAACAAAAATAGTGAGTCACTATTTTGGAGTTTGTATCCACTCAATTGCTTGCTCTCCACCATATATTGGTGTGTGTAAAGCCTGGTTTCTTCTCAATTTGTTTGTAAAAAAGAACAAGGAGTGGTGTTAGATCCTGCCCATGGGTTTTGTGTTTTCCAAGATCAAGCAATGATCTCTTTAGGCAAAGTTGTAACGCCCAGCAGGCTGTCACAGTCATTTATGACTAATTTTAGCACTTTAAATGAAGTTGTTATTGCATTCTTCCTCTTCCAAATAGCAGGTATGAAAGACTACAAACAACCAAGGACAAAGTAGTGATAGAAAGGCACCATCAGACCTTTGCAAAGGTGTTTTTGACAGTGGTAAAGTGCAAGTCAAAGTGTGAAAAAATAGTGAAAGGGCAAAGTGCAGTGATATTTAGATTTGACAGTGAATGAAACAATGTTTGTAAATTGCCTAATGCTTTTGTGCAGGGCTAATGATGGTTCTCTTTTGTCTCTAACGACAGACATGTTTACATGATTGAATGTAATTTGTATTTAAGCAAAGATGTGCTTGTAGAAAGCAAGAATGGAAAAGTTGTCAATTGTTGCACTCTCCTTATGTGCATTTTGTGAAATCTTGTTCTTTAGCCTTTGAAGGTGTCAATCTATTTTATTATGGCCTAGTTGGTATGTGACATGGTAGGACTAAGGTTTCCTGACTCACCTTTGAAGGTTTCTTGCCTATAGTTGATTTTGCCATTAAAACCCTTGCAAACCCTCGTTTTGCACCCATTTTTTTGGATAGTCACGGAGAAGGCCTAAGGGACCCTGAGACTTAGAAAATCTTCAAGAACTCCCAAAAGGGTGTCCAAATATCAACTTATTTTTGTCTGGAAGTCCATCGCTGGAGCAGGTTGAGCACAAAACCCCAAAAGGAGAGCTAATTCCTAGTAGCCCATTTTTAGGCCTAAAACTTGGATTTTGTCAACTCGGGTATGACAAAGAAGGTTGTAAAGCAAAAAACCCAACAAATCAAATTGAAATAAGTGGACCTTGCATGAATCCAACACATTTGGTGAGTTTGACTCCATAAGTCAGTTTTGTAGCATTTGTGAAGGAATACTAAAACAATGGAGTTGAAGCCCTTGAGCAACCAGGAAGTGTTTGACTTAGGGAGGTGGAACAAGGAGAGTTGCTAGGCTTGCTACTAGCTTGTTGCACTCTGATTTTGGTGTCTAGACTATGAAACAACAAGAACCTTTCATTTAGTAAACATTCTAGCCACTTGGCAACCACCTTGCCCTGCCTCCCTATCACGGCCTCTACCCCCACCATCTCCATCATCATCCTCATACCCCCCACCATCTCCATCTATCTGCTCCCCTGGGTCTGTCAGTCGTGGAAATGGATGCTCAACCCAATATGCAATGTACTCCGCATCCATACCTGCATCCTCAATCTCAGGCCACATATCCCATGGCATGGGCACCATCTCTACCAGCTGCATCATGACCTGATCATATGATAATAGTGGCCCAAAGTATGTCTGGTCTCGTATTGTCCACGCATACATATCGGAACCCCATGGCATCCGCTGGATCCTGCCAAACTGCCTGCATACCTTGTCTACCAATTGCCTCTCCAGTACACAGGGCGTCCGCCCAATCAGATATCTAGTCCTGAAGGTATAGGGTAGATCCACTGCATCATCCTCCCACTGCTCGCACTCACAGTACGGCCTCCATATCACAGTGTCAATCTCATCAATCACTTGACGCGAGTGTTCCAACCTGCCAATCCGTGGCTGTGAGGTAATCATATCATATAGATGAACAAAACTGCGTCCATGATCCCAACCTCTAAAATGTATCGGCCATGTGATTAACAGATGCTCATATGCCCAAACCTGCAACAATGTAACTCCACAGCCCAATCCTTCAGATCCATGATAAACAAACTGATGAAGCTCATAGTACAAGTGTGCCAGCACACATGGTCCCCAGGCATATCTGGTATGTTGTGTAACTAGTGTCTCCAAGGTGCTCCCCTAGCCCACAACCAACCCCCGTGTCACCCTGTCTGGACACAAAAACCCACTAATCACTCCTCCTAACACTATTGGTAGTGCTAGTCCTATCACTGTCATCGTGTCCCATGCCATGTGTGCAGCCCTCATCTCCAGTCCTGGATCCTGGAACACTCGTCTCAGGGCCTCCCTATCTCCATCTCGATCATAGGGTATCAACTCCCCATCGATCGGTATCCTCAATATCCTCTAAACATCCTCCAAGTGACTATCATCTCACCCATAGGCAAATGAAATGTGCATGTCTCAGAGTGCCATCTCTCAGCAAGTGCAGTCAGCAAACCCATGTTCGCCCGAACTCAAGCACATACAGAATGTATCTCAGACCCATAATGTCAATGGTAGCCCTGTCCTCAAATGTCAGCTTTGGTCGTAACCTCTGAGTTGATGGGAATCTCTCCCGTGACTCCAGCATAGGCAAGTACTCCTGTAGTCAAGCAAATCAATCATGTCAGTCATAGTGGCATTCCCTGTTCATCACAAAATGTTGCTCTTTATCCTAGTGCTTATATTTATCATATGACGCTATTTATCCTAGTAACACTCATTGTTCATCACAAAGTGTTGCTATCTATCCTAGTGACACTCACTATTATCACAAAGTGTTGCTTCTATCCTAGTGGTACTCCTTGTTCATCACAAAGTACTACGTATTTTGCACTCCTTGTTCATCACAAAGTACTACGTATTTTGCACTCCATGTTCATCACAAAGTGCTGCTCCTATTGATGCTCCCTGTTCATCACAAAGTACTATGTCTTGGTACTCACTGTTCATCACAAAGTGCCTCGATTTATCTTAGTCTTCCCTAGAGGACCTGCTTGAGTGTATCCTCTCAGCAACTTATCCAATCGACAGTGTATGTTCATCACAGAACTGTCGATTTGACCTTGAAGACATAAACACGCCTTCATGACATAAACGTGCTTACAGACTGCACAAATGCGCCTGTTCTGCACAGACGCACCTAAAATACATAGACGTGCCCACATAGCACAAATGCGCCTAAACAATGTAGACGCGCTCACATTTGGCACAGACGCTTTTTCTAGCACAGATGCACCTGGCACAAACATAGATGCGCCTACCCAACCCAGAAGCGCCTAGCACCAGCACAGATGCGCATTAGCATTTTTTGACCTTTTTTGACATATTCTAAAATGCATTAAATGCGCTACCTAGCATGCATTAATGACAACATTTATTGTGACAAAGTACAAGGAGGTTTTGTGGTACTTAGCGGCTCTCTTGCATCAGCTGGCCTTTGAATCGGCGAACACGATCGAATCTATGCACCAATGCCATCGCTGCTGACTGTTGTTGCTCTATTATCTCTCTGCACTCTGATCTCTTAGATGTGTGGATGACAATGAGGATGTGTTCCCTCGTGGTCTATCTTATAGACTACCCTAGCCCTAGCCCTAGCCCGAGTCAGTCTTCTTTATCCCGTGACTCTATCACTCTATCTTATTAGTCCTTTCTAGCCTTTCTTTCTTATCGAGAGATTGTCTGCGATCTTTTCAGACATTTTCATCCAATCTCTCGAGGGGGTATATCATTCCCATTTTGGGGCAACTTTGTATTAGTTCATCTTATCTTCTTTGAAACAACGCGACAAGCTGCATTGTCTCAAAGAGGGGAAAAATGTAGACACCTAAAATTGTCTTGTCTAATTAAATAAATATTTTTATTTATTTAATTATTTAATCCTAATTCTTCTATTAATTAAATAAATATTTATTTATTTAATTAATTCATTTATCCTCTTCTAGCCTTATTTCTCATTTAAATAAATAAATTTATTTATTTAAATTATCCTTTTTTCTAAATTAAATAAATATTTGATTTATTTAATTGATCCCACTTCTTCTATTAATTAAATAAATCTTTATTTATTTAATTAATTCATTAACCTTTTCCACCTATGACACATGTCATTCATCTCTTAATTCATACACTACCTACCCTCTTATTATTTTATTATTTTCTTTACCTACCCTCTAATCATAGCCGACCATTTATCTTTTACACCTCTCAATCTTATCCCTCCATTTCTCATAGTGTCTTCTATATCAGGAGATGCTTCCTTCATTATCAGACCTTGACTATGCGTTCTAACTACTTGATTACTCGACTACACTACGCCTTTGCACTTTTACATGCAATCCTACTTGCAACCACATTTCCGTTCTTTGTTGAGCTCTTGTGCACATAAAATCTGAGAGCAAATATATCAAGCAAGATCAATGGAGATAGGAAGAATGAAGATCCAAACCCTATTGGACATGTGATGGTATAATCTTTGTGATTTCATTTGATTTGCATTGTCTTAGGTAATCTTCATATGTTATGGTGGATCTTTGTTGTTGTTAGGCTAGGGTTTTGTGGTTGAATTCATTTAGTCTTTCAACATTATTGTTATCCATTTTCACCGTATACAATACCTATGTACAACAAGATGCAGCAACAATATATTTAGCTTCAACAATAGACAAAGACACTAAATCTTGTTTCTTAATTGACTAAGCAACCAACCAAGGTCCAAGGAAAAATGCACCACCGCTTGTACTTTTCCTATCACCCACACAACCAATCTAATCTACACTAGTATAATGAATAAGAGACAAGTCAGATCTTTTGGGATACCACAATCCATAGTCTTCTATTCCTTTTAAGAATCTAAAAATTATTTTAACAACAATAACATGTGTCTTTCTGGGCTCTTGCTAGAATTTAGCTACAAGACATTTAACATAAATGATATCTAGTCTACTAGTAGTTAGGTACAATAATCCTTTGATCATTGATATATATTTTCTCTAATTAGTCTTCGGAGATTCAACATCTTTTCTCAACTTACAACCAGTAGCTATAGGAGTACATACCGGTTTAGCATTTTCCATTCCAAACTTTTTCAACATTTATTTTAACATACTTTGATTGTGAAATAAAGATACCATCATCCTTCTAACTAACTTGTAAACTAAGAAAGAAATTCATTTCCTTAATAATATACATTTCAAACTCTTCTTGCATCTCATCAGCAAACTTCTTGCACATACCATCATTTCCTCCAAAGATTACATCATCCACATAAACAACTACAATCAGGATTTCATTTTCATCAACCTTAAAATAAATATTATTGTTAGCAATACCTTTTTTAAACCCTTTCTTCAACAAATACCTGTCAAGCCTTGCATACCAAGATCTGGGAGCTTTCTTCACTCTATGCAATACCTTCTTCAATTTGCAGACCATGTCCTATCTAATAATTTGAATCCTTTTGATTGTTCTATATACACTTCTTTTTTCAATTCTCCATTCAAGAATGTGGACTTAACATCCATCTGATAAACCTCGAAATCCTTATGTGCCACAAAATCCAAAAACTATCTAATAGCTTCCATTCCTTCAACTGGAGCATAAGTTTCCTCAAAATATTTTCCTTCTACTTGTAAGTAGCCTTTAGATATAAGTTTTGCCTTGTTCCTTACTATTCGTCCATCATCATCCAATTTAATTTGAAATACCCATTTCGTTCCTATCACAATCTTGTTAGCTTGTCTTGGGACAAGTTCCCAAGTCTGATTCTTCTCAATCTATTCCAATTCTTCTTTCATAGCTCTTATCAAATGTTGATCATTGCAAGCTTCTTTTACTATCTTTGACTATATTTCTTAAATTAAGCACAAGTTAATCTATTCTTCATTAGCTTTACTTCTTGTGATAACACTGCTTTTTTTTGTCTCCAATAATCTATTTCTCCGATAGGTTCTTCTACTCATACCTTTGAGTCTTAGGAGCAATTTTTTAAGCATCTTCCTTATCATTTTGCACTTTTATTTCTTCAGCCTTTTTTTCTTCTTCTTATTTACTCGTAGACTCATTTGATTCATATCCTATCTCTACAACTATTTTATTTAAAATGTCTTCATCAACTTTCACATTTGTGCTTTCAACAATTCTTCTCAGTATTTTCTTTTATTAGGGAAAAAACGAGTTTTACAGGGACCCGAAACCACCAAATTACAAACGAAAATTTAAAATAAGAAGTCTAAGTTCACCAACATAGAAAAACTGTCAAACATACAAAAAGACAATAGACTAGACAAAAAGACAATAAACCAGACAAAAAGACAACAACAACTAAAACTAGAAAAGAATTAACCTAAAGACTTAATATTCTCCGTTATCTCAATCTCCAGATTATTCATCTCTTGGGCCGATCTTTTTAGGTGCTGAAGCTCTTGATTTGAGGACTCCGCCTTTCTTTTCAAATTGGCTCTAGTTCTCTTAGACGGGCAAGAATCCTCTTTCTGGTATTTTTCTCTGTCAGCATCAAGATCCACAATCAGGGTGTTGTGCTAGGATTTGTCCAGTTTCTCCACCATCATCTTCATCGCGGCCACAAAATTCTTGATGATCTTATGACTTTGTTTCATTATTGAATTGAAGGACTCGCTAATTTTTCTAACTTCTCCCTCAATCTACAAGATTTTCTTCTCATTATCTTTTTTTATTTTATCAATAAGTTCCACTATTCTTTGTAGACACACCACCATGGATAACTTTTCCTCCTTTGTCTAGATTACCCCTACAGTATTCTAGGGCTATTCTTTATCAACCAACTCATCCAGTTTACTAGCAACTGACCTGTTCTTTAGGTTAAGGTCTTTGATTTCATGAAAAGCCCATTTAAAAACCCTAAAAAGGTCCACTGCACTATTCCTTGTAATAGTCAACACATCATCAAGAGATTCCTTGTCCAATTTAAAGTAATATTCATCCGGTTTGAGGTCTTTTGGAAATCTTGGCCTGTTCTCTCTATCAGTAGCAGGGTGGGAGTAAAGGGAATCTTTAGAGGAACAAAAAGTATCAGAAGGGTCACCCAACGAATCCTCAGAATAAGGCACCAATTTTTTCTTTGCAGATGCTTTCATTTTCTTTTTAGCCTTGGAGGGGGTTTCACAGAGGTTTTTGGTTTACCTGAAGGCCTGCTCAATGGGGATTTTTTAGGAGTCTTTTTAGAGGGAGGAGAAATTTTTTCCTCCCAATCTGAATCCCCATCAAAGTTTCCCTCAGACACACTAGTTTTAGTGTCACACCCATCAGAGTTCGGGGGTAGAATGGGATTGGACGGATCAGGAAGACTAGCAAAGTGCTCATAAATGAGGTGGATAAGGCCGACATGCAAAAAAGGGGCACTCCTAGGACTTTTACAATGTTCCAGAATACAATGCTTAAGAGAACACAACAAATAATAGGGGAAAGAAATGCTTACCTTGTACCTTCCTGAAGTGGTTGAGAAGGACAAAGTGATAGCCACACACCTTGGTAAATCTCCCGTTGACAATTATATATTCCATCACCACCCTTAGAACCTCCCTCCAGAGATTTTTAATGGTGCCGACCTCAAAGTAACTATTTGAAACCTTTACCAGCACTTCCCTCTCCTCCTTTGATTTGGGAAAATTCACAACCGCTTCATCAAAAATCTTCATGTAATAGAAGAATTTCATGCCTTCAGTAGAGAGGCCTACAACTTCTCCAATCAGACCCTCATTGATAATCACATTTCTACCAGACACTATGATGCCTTCCTCCTTCCATTTGTTTATGAAATACCTCACAATATCAAGGTTAGCACCATGAAGCTTATCCAGGAAAGGTTTCAGCCCCCCTTTGACAATCTGATTCCAAACTTTCATCTTTACTAGATCTCATTACAAGAAAATGGGTGATCAATCCATCCAAGCTCTGAATGACATAAAAATTTTATCCACATGAGCATTTCTCAACTTGAATTCGAAGCTGTTGAGACTATGAAAAACTTAAAGTAGGTGTCCCTTGTTGTTTTCTTGTTTTTAGTTTCTCGTTCCCTCTTTTTTTTGGTTGAGCGTTGGCTACTTGTTTGTTGTTGGTTTGCTAATGGGAGCTTCTTGTAAATAGGGCTTCAGGTCCATTCAAAACCTATTTGACCTTTAATCAAAAACATTAAAAACGGATTAAAATAAATTTGAAAAACAAGTACATCATTAAAGATGGGTTTGCACATAGGAGAGGCAAGGAGAGGTTTTATTTCTCTTATTTATCATGTTGTCCATGAGAAAGTGTCTACTCATGAAATGCAATTAGTAAAAAATGCTTCTTATTCTTTATCCCAATATAATTTAGTATCGAGTAAAATGATATACTCTCCTTATCAAAACATAAAACACACATTCCTTAGAGAATAATTTGTACAATAGAAGATAGTGAGTATGAAGATGCGTAATTATTTTTTGCATTATTGAGAGATATATTTAGAATTTGGAAATATCATTTAAGGTATAGTGTTCTTCGGCCCTTTTATTTGTACAAGAAATTTATAAATTCTTTAACCTCAAAGTTTTTTTGTTTAGTTAATTCAGTAACAATATTGAAAAAAAAATATTAACAAATGAAACTGAACATTTTTTTAATAGATCTATCATCTTTGATCTTTCACTTATTAATAATTTCACTTTTTTATTTATTTTACCTTTATCAAGCTTATGACTTAGATTAATGTTAGAAAGAATTACGTTATAAAATAATAATCTATTTTTTTTAAGATTTAATTATAAATAATTTTTGATTAAGGGTCAAACAGGTTTTGAGGGGACCCGAAACCCCTTACACCAAGTTTTGAAGGGACCTAAAATGCTCAGATTTTGCACAGATCTGGAACCCAAAGAAGAACACTGCAATAAGATACAACATATTCAACCAACATCCCAACCACATCCTAACAACAACTATTAAACATTGAACAACCAAATGTAAGAAAAGAAGGTCGAAGTTAGAAACTAAAAGACTCAAACAAACATAAACATAGGGTTTTTCCAGGCTCCCTCAATCGTAATAATGAGTTTTAGCAAGGCTTCCATAACCTTGAGAATGAAAAACATAGAGCTCACCTTACCCTTCAAGATCTCCACCCCAATAGAAGAGAATGGAAAGAAGTCAGAAGAAAAGGTAGCAACAACTCCCTTGCAGCCAAGAAACAGGGCATCATCATCTCTAGCAACAACCGTCTCCGTCTCAATAAAAGATAGGTCTATCTCAATAGGAAAAATCAAAGAAAACCAAAGATGTTGAAACAAAAGTACAAAGGCCAAACTTGTATTTCACATCCCTAAGACCAATGTGTACAAAACCAGTGAGGGGTTGTTGGTAATGTCATAAAGAGGCATGGTGTCTATGCATAGGAAGGAATACAAGCCTCAAACAATTAATTTGGACTGACCTGTATCTGGTGGAGCATGTTGAGTAAGGCATGGTCATCCATCAAAGCATAGAGAATGATAGAAAATATTCAAGAAAAGGAATGGTGCTAGTATGGCCAACACATGAAGGTATGGCACCCTACAACTTTTGTCAGCATTCCTCCAGTCCAAGTCATAATAATAGCTTTGCAGAGTTTCTTTGGGAAGTTCGACATGAGTGCCCATGAAGGCAGGAAACACACTAAATGGATTTGTTGAAAAGGATCTCATTCGACACAGGCAGGATGCTGACAAAGCTGTGGAATTTGGCTTTGCTCCTGCCTATTGCATTTGCTTGGAAGAACCTAAAGACTTCTCAAAACATTCACAGTGGCTGACTGGGCTGGAGAGTTAGTGCTGTCAAATTCTTCTTTGGGAAGAGGAGGAATTGGCTGCTGGTTGCACTGGCTTAAAAGTTTCCAAGTTCTTTACAGAAATACCCATTTGAACATATCTTGCAATCATGGCATCCACGAGATCACATTTCTTTGAGGCATTCTAGCAAAAAGTTCACATGCTTTGTTGGTGCGTCCACAATTTCAATGCTTCTTCTTCTTCATGTTGATGGATGTGCGTACCCTGATTCAATGCTCCCATTTCATTACAGGAAAAAATGCCTTGCCGCCTTCATTGGCCAAGTCAATTTCTCCAACTTTGCATAGATTTCATGTGCCCGTGGATGTGATTTGTCTCTTACACAAAATTATGTACTATTTTATGTACGAGTGTTGTTGCAGGGTGACATACCCAAAACTCCCATTTCGGCACAAGCAAGGAGGATGTAGGCTAGAGTCAGCGAGAGTGCATTTCAAAGAGGAGTAAATAAGGGGATAGAATACATGAAGGGAGAGGGAGCGCACATGAGAAAATCTACACTCCCAAACTATAGTCGCCAGATGGAAGACTTCAATGCCTACAATAAGAATGTATTCAACATCATTCTCATAAAATATAAGTACACTTCTCTACCATATTTCCTTTCTATATAGTATTAAATTAACTCATACACACTTTTATGGTTGAAAAGATTTAGTGAGGAGAATAATAGAAAGATCATGTTGTTTAGAACAACATTAATGGGAAAAGATGATGTTGTGATAATTCAGTCATCATTAATATTAACTTTACAAGGTTTTATGATGCATGCCATTATGTGCCTTTAGATGTCATTTTCTTTCCACCAATATGCTAGTGTGATTTAAAGTGTTATTTCATTATGTTGCAATTTGATATAAAATTGATATGTGAATTCTATTCATTTGAGTGCAACATTTTAGTGTTATATCAAGATATAGTAACATTCATGGAAATATGTTAAGAGTCTTCTAGATTAACAAATTTACGGAGAAGCCATGCATTGCGTCAAATAAAGTGAACAAATACTAACAAATTGAGCCAATTCTCCCATGCAATATTACTAGAATGGTGAATTCAGAGTAGTTTCGGGATATGTAGGAATTGTTCATGAGGTCCTATTACTGGTGATTGGTTTTCAAAAGGGACATGTACGCTAAACACCAATTTTAATACATTGAACAAAATAAAGGGTATTTATCATTTCTCTAGAAATAAAATGTTGTACAAGCAATTGTGACTTTGCTATTGATAACCTAGATTAAGTAATTAATGTACTTCATACTAGGATATACACATGGATTGTCCATGCTAGGCTACTGTAACTAAAACCATAGGAGCAGTGCAATTTCTGAAATATGGGTAGATGCTTTGGCCAATAAAATAAACTATTTTTATTTCCTTATGACAAGAAATATCTTAGAGTCATATAAGGCTTGCATGTTGGGGGCTTTGTGAAGATGCTTTAGTTGTAGTTATCTCACACTATGTTATCCCTTGGGTTATAAAACTTGGTATATAGACAATATTAATAATAATTTGGACTAGATATGTTGACCCTTATTGATTCAAAATATGGTAAGACTCCTTTGGACTCCTGAGTAAAAAAATTGATATATCATGTTGTACGTTTGACATTTTTCATTACATACCCATAAATAGATTACCATTATGAAGGGATTAGTAATCATATTTACTATCTCAATGCATGATACCATGAGAATTGAATTGTGAAAGGACACATTGATTCTTAACATTTGATCATGTTTGTGCAGGAAATGAGGAGTCCTAAATTTGAAAATATAGACTATATTTGCAAGAACATATTATTACATGTTGCAGGGTGTGACTTCTAAGTTCATACCTTACAAGGTGAAGATGAATTAACTAATTTTAAAAGTAAGGTATCCATGAGGGAATATTTGAAACAATACCTTGATAAAATATGTTTAAGTTAGAAGCATTGAATTAATTGAAGTATAATTTTAGTGAATACCGATTTGAATCTTCATGGTACAAGTCACCTCTAGCCCCAAGGTACTACTATATATATATAAGACATGATATCATGAATATGAGGACCCACATGGCTAGGGTATTTGGTAGATCATGCTTGTTACTCAAATATTTAACAAATGAACATCTTGTATGTAAGAAGGGCCTTTTTTGGAGATTAGCCTATGAAATGGATATCCTAATATAGTGTTACAAGGAGTAATAAATTCCTTTAATATCAGTTTATCTTCTTTCTCAATGGAAGATTAAGATATGCTATATTATTCTAGCGTGATATACGAGTATATGACTACAACATGTAGATTAACCCCTTGAGAATGAGAACCATATATTGGACCTATTATGTGAATTTTGAATGGAAGTAGTTCCTTTGTGTTTGGGGTAAACCTAGCTAATTCCACATTGAATATTAAGCTTAGCTCCCATTGTAATATGATGTATAAGTTGCCTTATGAATAATACTAGGTAGAGTTTGATTCAAGACATTGAAATCCTTAAGGGAGTTGTGTTATGATATGAGACTAATGGTGACCTTACTTATGCCTACCTAACTATTGCTAATGATTATTATTTGAAGGGAAACATTAACAAAGCCTAGGTATCATGTGTGTAGGTGTCCACTGAGAGACCCTTGTAAGGAGAACTACATGTGACTTTGACCCATTTGGAAGCAGGAATGTAGGCGGTCCTTGGGAAAAGGATGCTCCTATGACCTTACCTCCCTAGTAGGATTCAGATGAGGCTGATTAGGCATTAAAATATTATGAAGGATTTAAGAAAATCAAATAAGTGCAATATTAATTTAATGAGCCATCGAATAGCAAGTTCATGAAAGTGAACATGGGTTGACTACCATACAATCGGTAATGACTTAAGGGTATAGGATGAGATGAGGCCATCTTATGCTGGTTCTTTATATTTGTATCATGTGTTGGTGAAGTGAAACCTAGAGTTATAGGCTCCTCAATAACTTGATTGTGTTGTACTTATCTATTTGTCAAGTATTGTGAATCTTGATGTGTATGACCCCCACATGAGTGAACCACCAGGATATTTATGCAAAGACATGCAGTCATTGGACCATGCCAATGATCGATGTTTGGGCTACTGCAAGGGATTAGTCAGCAATCACCTGGTTCACAAAGGTGATGTTGCCTAGACTACCCTGGACATGATACAGTAACAAT
The DNA here is from genome assembly GCF_030272615.1 of Cryptomeria japonica. Classification (NCBI taxonomy): domain Eukaryota; kingdom Viridiplantae; phylum Streptophyta; class Pinopsida; order Cupressales; family Cupressaceae; genus Cryptomeria; species Cryptomeria japonica. Next base: position 197,720,257 of record NC_081414.1, on the reverse strand, counting down.
TAGCAGGTCGAGTCATTGGATCGTGCCAATGGCAGAGGCTAGAGCTATTGTTGTAATGTTGGATTAGCCAACACTCACCAGGTTTATGGAGGTGAAGGATTTCTAAGGGATATCAAGGATTTGATACGGTAATGGTTGCATGGGTAGTTGCCTTACCATGCGAGTAGCGGTAGCCGAAGCTAACTATTGTATCAGGAGGGTTCACTGGTAGTCTCATAGCATGGGAGTGATAAATGCTAGGTGTTACTCAGGTTTGTGAAGGAGATAGTTGACAATTTATCACTAAGGTCACTGAGTGGCATGTGTCAGAAGCTACTTCTTCCTGGATGGATAAACTTGTCATCAGTGGCCTATTGGCGATTGAAGTCAAAACCCATTGGGTTGGGTTGGTTCACTCCTTGTGGAAATCTTTGGGACTAAGGATAGACCCACGGTGTAGTATTTGATGCACCGAATCCTCTTCCAGGTTTGGGACTCATGGTGTAGTGCACAATGTACCAACATTCCTTCTCTATCTAGGATGCACTATGGATAGGAGATAGTTAGCCATTGAGGATGAGTTAGTCATATTGTCTCTGCGATGCCTACATGAGCTAGTTGCTATTATATGTGATGTTTTTACTTGAGTCAATCACTATTATCTATTGTTGCATGTACAGGAGCCATTCACTACTAACTCATGATGCATGAATATGAACCAGCCATTTATTCGTGAAGCTTGTAAATGAGCCAATCATTTATATCTTGTGATGTATATATATGAGACAGTCCTCGTCATCTGTAATGCCTATATGAGAAAATCAGTAATGTTTATGTGATGTATGTGTGAACTATTTGTTAGGTATGTGATGTATGTTGGAGCTAGCCATCATGTGATCTTGTAATGTCTAGGAAATATTTCCTTGTGTATATATGATTGTGATAATCACCGTGTAGAAGATGTGATATGACCCTTGTGTGTATATGGTCTTGTGTGTATATGTCCACATTGAACACCAACTATCAGGTACTCTTGGATATGGGAACAAACACTTGGTGGTAATGTGTATCTCTTCTTGCAATGAGACTTTAAGTCAATAGGTTCACTTAATTAGTTGTCAAGTTTTAGATAGGGATCAAGATCTCATCAAGAGAAGAGAGCAAACTCTGTTTGAATGTTAACTACAAAGCCTCTGACTCCCTTTGAGAAGATACGTAGGTTGAAACATCAAGAGTGAATCCTAGAGGCTTAAGCTTGGGTCTGGAAATGACCCTAATTATGGAAGGCTAATACTTTAATTGCAAGTATAAAACAATGTTGTGTCATTGGGTTGCCACCATTGTGGTGAATAAAGGAGTATTAGAATTGACGCTAAATTAAATAGAAGATTCTTGATTTGTTAAGTTAATAATCAATATTAAGTGAAAAATAAATTAAAAAACGTAGTGTCCAAAAGATGGATATTACATTGTAGACCCAAAAAGAAAAAAGACAACAAAAATCCCAATAAAACAACGAGACCAAATAATTGAAAGATATATACAAAAGTAAAGCATGCCCCATCATCACAAAAATCTGAAACCAAAGAAATTCATAAAACACCCACAACAAAATAACCTCTCCCACATTAACCAAAATATCAAAGAAACACAAAAAGAAAAGAAAGACACAGAAACCACCACACAACCAATGCAATGGCAGGGACGGATCTGCAACATCAAAAGAAGCCTCCAAACGTGAAGTACTCCAAGCCCAGGCATAAGGAGGGGCAGATCGGGCACATTACAGATGTTTTTTTCGTAAGATCATATTCTATCATCTGTAGTCAGAATGAATCCTAAAGAATTCAAAATAATATTATATTATCTAACCGTTCTTTATATATTCAAATTGACCGTTTGCCTTAGCACAAAGAAAATTTCAAAATCTTGAATTCCTAACCAGAACTGTCAAAATGTGAACGAATCAAGTTTGAACTATATAAACTATAGATTTAAATATCCAATTCCCTACGACGGGTACAGTTAGTTACATTTAGTAGTCTTGATTACAAGATGTATTAGTACATGTAAAAAGGTTGAACGTGGAGATTACAAGAAAGACAGCCATTACAAGATTGTGTGATAGAAGAAAGAGAGAAATACAATAATACAATACAATCTCTGAAGTGTTTTATCGGTAGAGAAATGTGGTGGAATTAAGGCAGAAGTTTGCAGGAGCGGAGAAGATAGATAAGGAAAAGAAGCATGCTGACTGTTCGTCGATTCCCACTTGAGTTTGCTGAGATTGAGGGTGTTGTGAGGGAGTCTTTCTGGGCTATAATTTCACGGTTGGCCAAATTTCTGGTCGACTCTCATTTGTATGATAACATTGAACATTAGCTGGGCTGGGTAAATGTTACCATGTTTGAATGGGTCAATGACTGGCCAAGTGCAGAAGAACGTTGGTTACACAGATTTATTATATTTCTTCAATCTTGCAAGCCTCGAAAGGGGATTCCAGTGGAGACATATGTGGTTCCCTTCTATGATGGTCTTCCTAGTGGAGTGATGAACTTTAATGCAGTTCCCAGCGATGTAGTTTTCGTGCAGTTATATGCTGATGAACCCAACCCCATGGATTTCTTGCGGAAGCGCCATCTGTATATTCAATCTTTGTACAATTCCCACATGTCACCAGCTGTGAGAAGAGAGCAAAATCGCATTGTAATTCTACACCTCATAGATTGCAGTAATGATCCGCTCGGGCCTGCTATTTACGACCTTCTCTTTGCTGGATCTCGAAGAATGCAAGCAAATCATGTTATTAGGGCTACTTAAATGAGAAGTGCTAATCAGTAGGGAATTCTACAATGCGATGTCCTCTTCTTTCAAAAAGCTGTATTAATGATGCAGAGAGCACAGCAGGAAGTGTCAAAATGGTCTCACATGTTACCAAACTCAAAAGGTGCCTCTCCAACCTAACCCACCTTACTCACACTGGACAAGGGTATGAAGACTCCCCCTCACTCAACCCTTAGACCTATACAAGGCCAAACCCACCCTCTTATGGGTTACACAACTTAGACACAAAAATTGAATCAGAGACTCAATCCCCTAATAGGACTCAAATAGGGCAAATGACACAAATCTGTCCTCTGATCCAAAACAGCAGTAGGGACACCCTTAAGGACCCTAAACAACCAAGAATCACCCACTGGTTTGATTCCCCAAACCTCACAACACCAAATTCGCTTATTAGACCTACTAGGCTACTAGGTCTCACAACTAGAAATCGGTTAACAAAGGACCAATTTCTCAAACAACCTAATACTGTTTTGAAGGTTTTAGAACCTCTTCAAGGTGACCACACAATTCCCAAGAAGGCAGAGCCTCAACCCACTCCTGCACTGCCAAACCCTACAAGGCTCACAGGCCTAATTGGCCAAGTTAGGCGTGGAACACAAGCACAAGTTTGATGATGGGTTCATGAGACTGAGGCAGTGGTTTGGGAAGGTGTATCCACCTCTCTGAGACACCACTCAATGGTTTTCACAAACTTCCTTGCTGCTGTCCTTGACTGCTACCTCCATTCACCAATCTGCAGGTTGAATACATGAAGATATTCAACCTAAAATCTGATCATGGACCTTGAGGACGTCCCTTCCAGACTCTGAGCATTTGAAAACATAAAATACATGTCTACACCTTGCAAATCCCAAAGGGGCATGAGTTATTACCTCTGGGAATGCAAGATATAGCCCATTTAGTGTCAAAACCCCTAAAACCCTAGGGTTTAAGACAGTTTTCAGAAAAAAATCTGATTACTTCCACCATACAACTCCAAATTCACTCAGACTAGGCTCATTTGAAAGGTATCTCCCTTGTCTATGCAATCATGGATATGGTTCAGACCTCCCAGTCTGTACAACGGTCGTACAAGTGCGTGAATACTCATAAATCTGTGTATATTCCAGAAAAATTGATCTCTTTTACATCAAAACTGCTCTCCCCTTTTGGGAATCGATGTGAGAGCCTAAAATAGGCTTCCCAAATAGACTCAACTGAAACATGGGGGTTAGAACCGTTGGAACTAACATTTAACCATTTTTTGAAAAAGTTGTCAAAGTTGCAAAAAGTTGTCAAGTGCAACTTTTGCATTTTTTGCATTTTTGCATTCTAGGACTCCTAAATGATTTCAAACTTCTAAATGGTTCCCAAATGTCTAAAATGATTGCAAAACATCAGAAATCTACCTCCTAATGCCAAAACTCATCAATATGAGAAAATGACCTATTGGACCTAGAAGGATCCTAGTGGACTAAGGTTAACTCAAGGTTTATAGAATGACCTTAGAGTTCCTTGACCGCACAAAAGGATCAACTATCAACTGGATGATTAACATTCATCCTTATTACATTGCATAAAACAAGAAAATCAAGTCTAGGTGCCCTGCACCAATTAAACCAGGTGTTCTTTTGATCTGAATTGATTTGTACCATCATGAATTACCTTTCAATCAGTTAAATCTTGAATTTCTGTTAATCTATGACATTATTGTCAATTAGATGGAGACTATTCTTTAGATGGCTGAAATATTAAACTTCAGTTATCTATGACATTATTCTCAATTGTGTCTTGAACAGCATGGACAATTCAGTGTATACAATGACAATCTATATTACTGGATTTTTTTGTATTTTGTATTTGTTTTGCTTGTGCATGGTCAATGCATTATTCTTTTTGCATGATCGATACATTATTTTCTTTGAATTAATATGTGCTTTTCTTTAGTTAGTCTTTTCTCTAGATCCAATAGCATTTATTTATGCATTCGATGCATGTGAATTTCTTCTATTTTTAGATCTAATTGTTAGCTAAATCCTCCGCTATTATTAGCATGAATGGCAGCAAAAGCTAAAAATTATATGTAGGCTGTTTTTGAGAATGAATGAGCATAGAAATAAATAGACCATTATTATTGAGAAAATCCCAATCAAGAATAAGCATAGATCTTGGTGGGAGAAGAGCAGATAGATAAAGGAAAGGAAGAGCAGATAGATAAAGGAAAAGAGGCATGTCAATTTCTCACGGTTTCCCACTCGAGTTTGCAGAGATTGATGGTGTTGTGAAGGAGGATTTATGGACATTAATTTCAGGGCTGGCTGAAAATCAGAAGCAACACCCTGAGTTTAATGGGGAGATCGAAAATGAGCTGGAGTGGGTTAATATTAGCCAGTTCAAATCTCCAGAAAACTGGCCAAGTGCAGAAGAACGTTGGTTACACCGAATTGCTATAAATCTTGATAAATCAGAAAAGGGGCTTCCAGGAAAGACATATGTGATTCCCTTCAGAGGTGAGGGAATTCCTGGGGACGTGTATGTCGTTCATTTATATAGTTGCATGGTTTCCTTGAGGCATGGTTTCATGGTTTGCTTGCGGCTAGAGCATCTCTGTGCTCAATCTTTTTACAGAGTACAGTTTGCTGAGCTTCCATCTGTCAGAAGAGAGAAGCTACTCTTTGCCTCCAAATGTAATCCCTCCCCTGGACTAGCATTTTCAACTTTCTCTTCTTTTTGGTAAGCAGATGGAAAATGTTTCTTTACTGCAAGACTAAAATTTTTAGATTGACGAGATGTTTACGGTCAGAACAACTGTAAAATCTGTCACTGCTCTCTGTGTTGTGCTGAGTCAATTATATTAGCATCTTTATCTCTGGTCTGATCAGATGGTTTTGTAATTCGATTGAATATAAATATTTATTTGCTTTTGAGCAATTTTTGAATGTTTATTTAAATTTTCATTTGATATCGGAACCTTGTTTGGGAAATTATCCAGTGGTTAAATCCATACATTAATTCAGAATTCAATTTTTTTTTAAATTACTTATATTGTTAGATAATCCATACATTGATTTATGTTAGAATATTGATTCTTTCGTTGTATGGAAAAACTGTAGTTTGTGGAGTTGGAAGACTAGTTTGTGGAGTTGAAATCTAGTCCAAGGGCTTTTGGTGTAGAGAGAGATTAAGTTCTTGAAGTTTTGATATTGCTCATGCATAGTAACATTCATACCCCAGATACCCTTAACAAAAATTAATAAGCTAAACTGTCCTCTATGCTCAACAACTTAGTAATAATGAAATTCAAAGCGTTGGATCATTTCTATGTTTGTCTACTTAGTCTACTCCTCTAATTTATCTACTCTCAAAAAGCTGTAAATTATGCATTCCTTTGATCTGAATTGAATAAAATGTTTCCCTTCCCTATTTTAAATCTTGCATTTCTATTACTCGCATTCATTTATGGGTAGCATTCTTGTAAAGGCAGCCTATTCCTCAAATGTTAAAAAGTTGGTTCTTTCACAAATTGGGCATGCTATGTAAATAGAGTTTTCAAGAAATGGATTGAATGCTATTTTAAAGCTACATAACATTCAGTTATTGTTAATATTTTTTTTGTATTTCTCAGTTACTGTAGTTCTCAGTTCGAATCCTGGAGGGGAGTGAGTCTGAGATGAATGGAAAGCAAACTCACGGCCCAAGCTAACTCCCCTATCCGTACAGACTTCAATCCGAACAATTGACTCCAACTTATTAACAATCTTTTCAAAAATCAGGATAAATGTTAAGAAATTATCCAGTGGTTAGATAATCCATACATTGATTTATGTTGGAATAGTTTTAAAAATAGAATTTGCATGAACTAATTAATGCAGTTTTGATATTGCTCATGCATAGTAACATTCATACCCTTAACAAAAGGAATAAGCTAAACTGTCCTCTACGCTCAACAGCTTAGTAATAATGAAATTCAAAGCGTTGGATCATTTCTATGTTTGCCTACTTAGTCTACTCCTCTAATTTGTCTACTCTTAAAAAGCTGTAAATTATGCATTCCTTTGATCTGAATTGAATAAAATGTTTCCCTTCCCTATTTTAAATCTTACATTTCTATTACTCGCATTCATTTATGATAGCATTCTTGTGAAGGCAGCCTATTCCTCAAATGTTAAAAAGTTGGCTCTTTCACAAATTGGGCATGCTATGTAAATAGAGTTTTCAAGAAATGGATTGAATGCTATTTTAAAGTTACATAACATTCAGTTATTGTTAATATTTTATTTTTATTTTTCAGTTACTGTAGTTCTCAGTTGGAATCTGGGAGGCGAGTCAAATCTGAGACGAATGGGGAGCAAACCTACAGCCCAAGCTAACTCACCTACCCATACAGACTTCAATCCGAATAATTGACTCCAACTTATTAACGATCTTTTCAGAAATCAGGATAAATGTTAAGAAGAGTTTTTGGCTATATAATCATGGTTAAAATCTCTGTTAATCTGGCAGTTGAGAATCTGCTATTTCAACTTTTTATAGTTTATATGATCTTGGATGTCATAAACCTGGTAGTTTTGGGAATGATAGATGATGATGCATATGGTTTTTTGTTTGCCTTGAAACCTTTTTCTCGAAAGTGCCGAGAATGGTTTCAGTAGCATACAATAAGTTTTTTGATCCTTCATCATTCATCTATGTTTATACTGTAATTAGCTATAATCAATATAAAAACTCGGCTCTGCCTTTACTGATAAAAAAAAAAAAATAGAATATAAGAGAAAGAATATTTAGATTGAACAGTTCATATTTTATAAAAGCATTGATATTATATTGCACAAATTTTGAACAAGTGGATTGTCAAGAAGATCTGAATGAGTTGAAAAATATTCCACTTATTAAAAGAGAAATGAATGAAAATAAGACTCATAAATATTTTTCTATTAGCTTAATTTTTCTTTCATGTCTCTTGCATTTGATCATACAATTCAAATTTATTATATTTCGTATGTCTAATGCATGTTTATTTTTGTTTTTGTTTTTTATTTATATTTATATGAACATGATTTTGTAGTAATGAATGTTTTTTTAATCTATAGGAGATATTTTATGCATTTCTTTCTAAATACATTTGGATTTTCACTGAAAATTGAGTTTTTAAATTGTGTATAGTGTTTTAGTCAACAAAAATTCATCTAATCCAATGCATACTTTGAAAGGGTGTATTTTATTTTATATGTTTTGTTTTTACTCATACCTACTAATATGTTGTCAATGTACTACTTTTGTTACAAACACAATTTATTAAGATGATAATAATTGATGATTTGTTGAATTGAACATTGAACTAGAAGCTAAAATCCATCTTTCGGAAGATGAATCTCCCCCAAAATACTAGTGATTTTTATCTTGGAAACTAAGTAAGTGATGTGGTCACATTTTCTAGATTCTATGAACCAAATTGGATGACAACGGGTTGCAGTTGGAGGGTGGAAATAACAAGTCATATAAAGAACAAACAATTCATACATATAGTGGTTGCAATAAGAAAATTAGAAGAGATGAATTGATTTATGTTGATTAGAATCTAATAAATACAAGATTAAAAAAATAAATTCAAGTCAAAGCCAATACATTTTTATTAGATAAGCAAACATTTTAAAAGGGCCTAGACCCATGTACATAAAGAAAGAACAATAAATAATAATTATATTATTAAATAGGATAACCAAGAGAAAAAATTAAATTAAAAAAAAACATAATTCCTTACCCAAAAAACCAACCCAAAATTATGGTGGTTTGAAGCGAAATTTATCTAGTGATTTTTGTTTCATACTGAATTTGTCTTCCAACTCTAGTTATAAATTATTTAGTTTGTTAATTCTTTTAGTTGTTAATCTTAATATGTACTTTTAGACTAAACGATGTCTAAATTTGTAATTGCCTACGATGTCTAACTTGGTAGATTATGACTTCTTTACAGATTATAACATATATCTTCAATATCCCACACTTTTTCTTTCCATTCAACCATGTTTCTTTTGTCACATATTATCACTTAAGTAAAAGTTTTCCAAGATGCTTTTTTGAAGGTGATTAACTTGCATATTTTGAATTTTACATAACATGTCATATATGGAATTCTTCTTGTAGAAATCTTCAAACATTGTGTAAAGGAAACTAATAATTTATGAGAATACGATTGTTCTCTCTATGGTAGGTTGAATAACTTTTGTAGTCACTTGAAGCATTTGTTTGTGAGAAATTTATGAAGGCTACAAACATAAAAAAATATTAAGATCATCATTTGTTAATCCACACAACATTTTGTGAAATCAATTATGGAGAAAGATGTAAACCATGATTCCTGAGATACTCTGTTGCATGTTCCTCTTTATTTTTTTCATTTCCTTTGTTTTTTCTTGATTCAGTTCTTTTCAATAATTGTTCATCTTAATTAACTAGTACATTATAAACTCTTAGAAAACAAGGGGAATTTTGAGCATTTCAATACATGAACTTCAATAAAGTTCAATTATTTGGAGGAATGTAATTATTTAGTTTGGTTTCATTAGGAAGCATGATAAATTGGATGAGAGTGTAGTTGCATGACATACACTATGATCAAAACTCAATCTTGATGGTACATGAGAAGTATCTTGTTCATTAATCCATGCATTCCTAATCATATTAGTTATCTAAACACATCTAATTCACTTTGGTTCTGAAATGTAAGAAAAATGAGTCTAGCCTAAGAATATAAACTACATGAGCCATTTCTAAACTCTTTCATTGGGGAAATAACCAATTAGGATCAAATTTAGTCCTATAGGAGAGCTGATCATTGTGAATAATTGTTTTCTTTTGAATGTTGACTAGATTTGACTAGATTGAGGATGCAAGAACTAGATAAAATGATGTAAAATTTATAATATTCAACATAAACACAAATACGCAAAACTATAAATAAAAATCTATGATCAAATCTGGAAATGAGATGTAGAAAGGATATTATCAATCAAATACGAGCCTAAAAATGGAAGACTAGTATGTTAGGTGTCATAGTCTTGGGGTGCTTCCATTAGCTAAAACTTCACATTCTATATTAAGATGCTCTAAAAATTACTCTATCCAAATTTCAACCAAAATGTGTTAGACAAGTTTGCTAGTTGACATAGTCCATGAGTTTTTGTCTTTTCAAAATATAGAAGTGTGTGTCAATCTTCTCTGTACAAATCTACAAATTTCTAATATGGATTTGTGTAAGACTTGGCTATGAAGGTAGCCACCCAAGATCTAGAGGCAATAGAAAGCACAAGAACAAGAGAGAAAAAATATGTGACAAGAACAAATTGTATTCTCATCAAGATCCAAATAGATGGTGATAAACTTATAAGGCACTGAGAGGGGGGTGAATCACTACAAGCAAAAACAGTATAAATTTGATCACCACTTTAATCAACTTGAAACTTAACAAGCATGCAAGGAAAATAACCAAATAAGATAACACCCAATAAAATATGCACCACATACCACAATGTTTTTCATGTGGAAACCCAAATGGGAAAAACCACGATGGGAAGTGGTACCCACAAAATTTGCACTCTTTTGGAATTTGCCCTATTAAAGGCCTAGCCTAGTTAGGAGCTTTACAATAATTCTTGGTTAAGAGAAGACCCTGTTAGGAGTTACCCTGTGAAGGGATTTCAATCTCAGCCCTGTTAGGAGCTATACCCTATTAGGAGTAACCTTTCTAAAGGATTTAAACTCATGTTAATGAGTCACCTGGTGAAGGGATTTACAAGATCAGGCCTTTTAAGACCAGCCCGGTTAAGGGATTTCAATAATGATGGAGTTGTTAGGGAACAATAGGTAAGTGATTTGCATATAGCACTTTTGTGCCTAATAGATCCACTTTAGTTCTGCTTCAATCACTGAGTAAACATCAATACAGAGCTTCACCTTCCACCACACAATCAAATCCTTATGCTAGATCCTTCTACTTGATACATCATCATACAATATTCATCTCTTTATAAACAACTCTGCTAAGTCGGCAAAATAACCTTGGAACAATTTCCTAGGTTCAATGTATCTAGAGAATCTTGCTCATTATGCCTTACTCATGTCGGTCGCATAATTGATAACTTAAAAAATATAACAAAAATATAATCTTTCATATTTTTGAAATAATGTTGGTAAATTATTCAAATTTTTACTTCAAGTTTCCTAACCCCGTTTTCTGATTTTAATTGCCACTTATGGGCTTGTTTGGCCAACCATGATCCTGCACATACCCCTGTGTTTACTAGAATTTGTCTTAGCATTCATCAAGAACCGAACTTGCCTTCAAATATTGAGATCAACTTTAAATTTGGGGTCTGAAATCAATTCATAGAGTTTGTAACTATGCATTTTGCATGTTTTGTTTGCAGGAAATCTTGACACTTGGGGGAAAAAAGCCCCTCAATGGCTCCTTTGAGGATGAACAAGATGTGGAAAGAGAAAGCAGGGCAACCCGCTTTGGATGGTATTAAAGATAAAGGAGCCAATATTACAGAGGGTGAGACATTTGGATGTGGGCTTAAGGTGATCAATTTAGTGTATCATGTAGAAAGAATGGTGACAGAGACAATAGAGCACCCTAGTCTAGATGATAACATTAATAAAGGCTCCCAAAGACCAAAGGTAAAATATCAAGGAATGCTCATAAGGTAGCTACTTTGCCTTCTCACAAAGAAATTATTATTCCCTGTATATTGGATACAAGTTATATTACATGGAGAATAAGAAAGTTGCAAATGATAAATCTTCAGACAGTTTTGCTAAGGATGACTCTCTAAAGAAGGGGGAAATATGTCCTGACATTCTTGAAAATGGGATAGAAGGGTTTCCAATGAATAAGAATGGAGGGTAGAATGATTTGATTATCTCTATCCAGGAGAACATCTTGACTCAATTACATGGTATCCCTATCCCTATTAAGAAGATTAAGCCTTCTAGAGATAACATTATCTAGTAGACCCATCCTCATGGCTGGTTTAAGGTTAATTTAAATGATAGAATAGAAAAGGGGAATCCTGGGTCGACTGTGTAATGTCCCCACTCAAGACTTGAAGCCAACAAGAGACAATAGGCTATTAAATAAGTTTTAATTAAAGATTTAAACTTATTCTTCTAAGCCATCAACAATCATCGAGGATCTCAATTATATATGAAGACCAAACATAGACATAAATGATCATCATCACAAACAAAGATAGCAAGATATATGATCATCATATCAAGTAAGAGCATACGAGTGAGTTGATAAAGATAACTATGATCCATCAAAATCATCTTAGCTGATACATGGACGGTTCACCATAAGCCACATCCATATCAAATTGCATGAGCATCGAAGATAATTAATTAGTGAGGTTAATAGTAGAGGCTTGGCAAGTAATAGATTCAAGTCAATGATTAAGACAAAGTCAACCATATAAGGAGGGGACGATGATACTCAAAACAACAATTAGTTAAAATGATATACATCTAGATTCAATATCGATCTGTAGATTGTAGCAGAGATACAACTAATGTCAGAATTAATATTGCCTATCATAGTCAATTAACTAAGGGGATATGGATGCAAATTAATACCAAACATTACAAGAAGTATAAAGGCAATTGGGTAGAAGGAGAAAACTTTGTGAGTGATTATTATAACCACTATACAACAAATTGCCATCTTAGAGAGAAAGAAGGTAGAAGCTCGTACTTGGTTTTTTAAGGCCGACTTAAGAATGGAATGTGATCTGCTAAGGAGTTAATATAAACACTGATATTTAAAGGATTAATGATTGAAGTCAAAACCGATGCCAAAGAAATAAGTATGACTTGTTTAGAAGTAATAAAGTGCTAACTATAATGAAGGGCCACACCCATTTATTCTCACATCTCCTCATGATATATAAAAGGAGGATATTAAACATTAGAAGGGGGAGTATTAACTTATTTTTGTTTCAGACAACAGTAGGTAAAAACTTCTTAAGCACAAAGTTGGGTATCTTGATATGAGAATTCATATCTCAAGATTAATCCATTTTGGGATATATTTAATAAAGGTAGAGTTATAAAATGAAGAAAGGGGAAAACAAGAATATATATATTAAGAAGTGAGTGGGAAATATGATCCTGAGATTACAATACGTGGGAAATGAAGAGTTTCCAGAGTTATGTGAATGTGAGGAAATAAAAGAATTTATACATAACAGATCGAATACTTCATACAAATCAAAGTGATATGAAATGTAATTTATATTTATACTAGAATATATGAAGACTGTTAATGTTGTGAAGGGAAGAATATAAGATACAATTTTTTAGAGAAAAAGGTTGGAGAAGACATAGCCACATTTATGATTGATTTTGAAGAGAGATATTACCATATTCATGATCAGCACAAGCTAGGGGAATCTATCAAGATAAGTCCTATCCTCTAGTCTATTATTAAAATATTAAGTCAATATTATAATTAAATGTATTCCTTTCTAATAAAGTTATGTTTATTACTGGGTCAGTGCAAGAAGATGAGTCCACTTTTTGGCCAAAAAGTGGAAGTGTTTTCCCTGATTTTCAGATTTTGTCTCATTTGAGCTTAAATTTTGAAACACTTAGAGATTGAATCTTGGAAAAAGTCAGTAATATAAAAGATATCCCTCTGAGTGTACTTTCCAAATATATAATTTATTTTAATACCCACATAATAAAAAATAACTTTTTAAATGGAGTTCTGAAAACTATGTTTTAAAAATGTCTGTTTCAGGACCATACCATGCATGTGTACGACCCACACTTTTTGACACAATTAAAATTATTTTCTCAAACCGTTTTGGGAAATGGTTTGTAACACACTGAAGATTGATGAGCATATTTTTCTGTATTTTTTTTTTAATATTTTTTTTTTAATTAATTTTTTAATGGCCGTAATTATTGTTTTAAGAATTTGACGTGTACGACCCACATAATTTGATGTAAACTTAACATTTTTTGATTTTTTTTTTTTTTTAAATACAAAAGAATTTTGTGTAGATTGATGACATATAATTTTTTTTCCAAAATTCTTTAAAATAAAAAAGTTATTAAATTAAAAAAATTAGTTAATATTTCAAATTTATGGACCCGATTTAGTATAAATTAACTGAAAAATAGTTAAAATAATCAATTTTTAAATAAATTTACATATTTAGAATCTAGACAGTATAATCTGAAATGGGTTTTAATTTCGTATAAAAATTCTTTGATTAGAGGCGCGTAAACTATTTCTGAAGTTCATATTTGTGCTTTCATTCATGGAGATTTGAATTTGTAGGTCCATGTCTCAGGTGTGGCCATCCCAGGCCTATCCCGGGCCTAATCCCGAGCCAAGTGGCGGGTTGTGGAATCAACTTCCACAAAATGGGCCCCCGTTTTCAAACAAGGGCGGCTTGTGGAAAAAAAAGGAAAAATGCCATCCCGTTTCTAAAAACAGAGCCCCGTTTTGTTTAAAAGCGGGCCCCCGTTTTAGAACAAAATGGGGGCCCGTTTTTTTTTTGCTTCGGACCCCCGTTACCTTTCGGCTCGGGAGCCCGAAGCACAAACGGGCCCCCGTTTTTTGAAAACGGGCCCCCGTTTATAAGAGCACGTTTTCCAACGCACGAACTTCCGCGAATTTGTGACTCATTACCTTGCACTTGCCCTAATATATTCCTTATTGAATAATTTGTACAATATAAGATAGTGAGTATGGAGATGCCTAATTCATTTTTGCATTATTGGGAGATATATTTAGAATTTGAAATATTATAAGATATGGTGTTCTTCGACCCTTTTATTTGTAGAAGCAATTTATAAACTCTTTAACCTCAAAGATATTTTTGTTTAGCTAATTCAATGACAATATTAAAAAAAAATTGATTAATGAAACTGAACACTTATCATAGATCTATCATCGTTGATCTTTCACTTATTAATAATTTAACCCTTTTATTTATTTTACCTTTATCAAGCTTAAGACAGATTAACATTAGAAAGAATTATGTTATATAATAACAATTTAAATGTTTTTAGATTTTATCATACAATGTTTTTATTAAGGGTCAAACAGGTTTTGAGGCGACCAGAAACCCCTTATAGTAGGTTTTGAAGGGACCTAAAATCCTCAGATTTTGCATAGATCTGGAACCCAAAGAAGAACACTTCAATAAGATACAACATATTCAAATTGCAGCCCAGCCATAGTTTAACAACAAACACTAAACATTGAAAAATCAGTTGTACGAATAGAAGGTCGAAGCTAGATACTAAAAAAACTCAAACAAACATGAGCATAGGGTTTTTCTAGGCTCCCTCAACCATAATAATAGATTTTAGCAAAGCTCCCATAACTTTAATCTTGAGAATGAAAAACATACAACTCACCTTACCCTTCAAGATCTCCACTTTAATAGGAGAGAAAGGAAAGAAGTCAGAAGAAAAGGCAACAACAACTCCCTTGCAGCCAAGAAACAGGGCATCATTAGCCCCCAACAACACCTCTTGTCATCACCAGTAACAACCATCTTCGTCTAAATAGAAGATAGGTCCACCTCAATAGGAAAAAATGGAGAAAACCAAAAATGTTGAAACTAAAATGCAAAGGCCAAAACGTTAGACCCAAAAAGGAGGACAACGAAAGCCCCAATAAAGAAAGACTAGAGAATCAAAAGATGTATACAAAATAAAGCTGACGACATCATTGTAGAAATCTCAAACCAAAAAAAAGTCATAGAACTCCCACAACAAAATAGCGTCTCCCACATTAACCAAAATATGAAAGAAACACAAAGAGAGGAGGAGGACAGAGGAACCACCACAGAACCATATAAGTTGGTTCATCAAAAGGGGAAGCATTGAGTACACCTTTAATATAGTTTCATTTTATATGTATATTTTTCCTTGAATTAGAGAAGCTAAAGTCGCTTCGCACTGTCATTACTTGTACGCCAATCCATACTATTCGAGGAACGACAACTTCTGATACTACCCCTTCATATACAAACTTATCAACAACCCATGGGTGGGCACTCAGTAGGGTAACAAATATGCAAACAACACATAAACAGTATGGTATTCCGATACCCATAAGTAAACATACCCTCCATGGTTGATTACTTCACTATCCAATGGGCACACAAAGTAAGTACCGGTTTCTCACAATTCACAATGTAAGCATTGGTATTGGTTTATTCACATTTACAGGGAGTACTTTTTAGTAACACTATCATCTACTCAAGGAAAGTCTTCATTACGTTTCCCACATGAATAATTGTATAGAATTTATTTCTAGATACAAGTACCCCAATTCTTTATAACTCCCTTTAGAGTAAATAACACTAACCAAGAATAATGATAAAATGCTTGACCAAAAATCCTAGTGTTGCAACTTGCGCTCTGATACCAATTGTAATGCCCGCCTAAATAATCTAGAGAAATTAACCAACTAACATGAAAACATATATAATTTTTTTTTTAAACACCTACTAATATAACATAATCAACTTTCTACTCACAAGCACCTATAATCCATTAATATGATTTGTCATTGCACATCATGATAAAATCACCAAACACGATACACAAGCGGAAATAAGACACATCATAACATATCTATCTTCCCTAGGGTATCTCAGCGTCATTTTTTTCACTTGTAACCATCATAACAACATAATTATAACTAATTGAATGCACACTACTTCTAGTATCAATTATTCTTTCCATGCAGATATGCAAGATCATTTCTAATCTATTTATGATAAATACAATCTTCACCAATGCAACAACGCATTAACCCCATAAGGTTCATTTTAAAGCACCAATGACAAAAGTTCCTAATCCCAATCACTTTCTCATATCTAACATCATAATATATTACCAATACTAATTACCACATTCTTAATCCATTCCCTAAACCAGAATAGATACACTAATAACACTAATAGTAGCAACCAATTTTATTTAAAACAATCACATATTACAATATTACTAAGAGGTTATGACTATACACACTGTAACACAATGAATTCTTATATAATCAACACTCAATTCATAAACCTGTCACTTCATACTAGAGATTTCTCTTCCCAGTTCAGAACACGCCTAAACCTGCCACACATTCCTGCACTCAAATATACACCGCTAGATACACACATTATGTCTATCGATTGCTACATAAGAGTTCAACATGCTAAACCATATGAAAACTTTAACTGGGTCAAACATCCAACAAAGTACTTGCAAGGGTAAACATTTTACCTAGGAAAAGTGACAAGACCAAACAACTCAGAAGAGACAGACCTAAGGGCTCGACCTACAGTCTCGGGGGCTCATTGCAGATGGCCTTTCCTACATGAATGCGCAGAGTCTTCGTAGTTCGGCTAAAAAAAAAATATAAATTTATAAAAGCGGGTACGCAACCCTTTCTAGGGCCTTATACCCCAGATAGTTCTCTCGTCAGATGCCACCCACTAAGGTGAAACAGAGATAAATTCTTGGCTGGATTAGGCAATAAGATTATTCACACCTAGGTCTCCCTACAAATATAATCTTATCAATATGTTGTAAATGGTTGTGTAAAGAACACAATGTACCAATCATAAGTTGTAAACTACATTATTAAAGGATCAACCTAAGGGAGATATACCCGTCATTACTATAAACATCTCCGAAATGAGGTATGAGCAATCCTAAGGAACGTTGGTCCAAGATCAACATATCATCTGGGACAAGGCTCACGAAAGTAGTCTAACCGTGGCCAAGACAATATTTACATCATATTAACTTAGTCTTATGTAGTTACTAGATATAAGGTAGTTAGTTTTCTTAACACCTTCATAATCATCTTAGAGTCAATCACATTCTTATGTGCTAAAACCTTGCAATAAATCATCATAACACCATCATATCTCTATTGTCTCTATGCGTCACCCATACGAAGGTTGGACTATATTTTAAGAAAGAATAACAACATTAAAATATAATTAGTTACATAGATAAATATTATATATTCTAATACCTAACTAATTAATGGTATCTAAATAGGAATATATAGATAAATGTCAAGTACCAAGAATAGAATCTACATACTTGGCTATGGTAGAAAAATTAAAGAGACCATATGAAACATTATTGCTTAAAACTCTAACTTAGAGCACTGTATATTCAATATTCATATAGAGATATAATATAGTTTTAAGAATTTCATGCATAAAACCAAATTGTATGTTACCTATAAACAATGACCGAATAATGCTTACAACTAAATTTATGATTTATAACTCATTTTCAATAACATCCCCACTACTATTATCAAATTATTTAGTCTATACTTTCTTACAATGAGATTTAAGATAAGAATCTCCTTTAAAGAAATGGTATCTTTTTGTTTTAACTACTAATATGCTTACGATGATATATATATATAACCTCTTGTGAAATAGAATGATAAATAGAAGTAACCTCTCGTGAAATAGAATGATAAATAGAAGTAACCTCTCGTGAAATAGAATGATAAATAGAAGTATAGACAAACATAACATTATAATGGATCTAAATAGTATTAAAATATGATAAATTTTAATAATATTTGAAAGATTAGAAAGAAAGAGTACCTTGAAGAAGAGAATAAAGAAAATTACATACTTAAACCAATTGATGAACTTGTATTATGAGAATATATGTGCAGCTCAAGATACAATAATATCATTCATAAATGTACAGCCAGAAATATAATTATTATTCATGTATGTAAAGCTGAAGCATAATAATATCATTTATATAGCTGAAAAATATTTAACACACATAAGTACAGCTAAACTATAATTAATCATTCACATATATGCAGCTGTAAGAAAAAAATAAAACATTATCAGTTAAATATTGTAAGTGTGTATGCATATGATGAATGTAATGCTTTCGAAAACTCTCTGTAACCAAGTTCATTGTAAATGATTTGATCTATGATTAGCATTCATTTACAATGATCTATGCTTAGCATTCACTTGTCTCCATGTGCATCTGTGTCAACCAATATGAAAAGAGAAGGAAAGAAATAAATAACTAAATGAGTAGGCATATTGGCATAAATAGAATGCATGCCTATTTAACTTTTATAAATATATATAGACTTATGGTTGCTAGATGACAGCTATGCTATCAATTTTTTTTTAAGTACAACGGTGGAACATAGACTACATATCTATGAACAAAAAAATAATATATCAGCTTGTTCGCAGCTTGAAACAAAGAAAATATATATATATATATATATATATATATATATATAGTTGAATACTTCACAGACTTCACAGACAACCGGTGATTTTATAATTATGACAGAAATTTGTAACTCTAAAATCTAATAAGACTGTCAAAACAGCGAATTAAGCACCATGAATTCAGCTCAAATACAGTCAAAGGCTTTAATGACAAAGAGATGTTAGTCTTTTACAGTCCAATATAGGGACGATAGAAAGAAGATGCATCACAGCCAAGGTCCTAATAGGTTGTTATTGACAGCATAGAGGAAATAGAAACCACAATCTATTGGTTGAGAATGTATCATTGAAATTCCGATATTGAGTGCAGCCTAAAGAGGGACAGAACAGGCACATGACAAATCTCACATAACAGATTTAATTATACAATATTTTTTATCTATAGTCAGAATGAATCATAAAGAATTCAAAATAATATTATAAGATCTAACCGTTCTTTATATATTCAAATTGACTGTTTGCCTTGTCACAAAGAAAAACTTCAAAATCTTGAATTCCTAACCAGAATGGCCAAAATGTGAACGAATCAAGTTCGAACTACGTAAACTATACATTTAAATATTCAATTCCCTTCTATCTGAATAAAATCTCCTACGACCGGTAAAGTTAGTTACATTTAGTAGTCTTGATTACAAGATGTATTAGTACATGTAAAAAGGTTTAACTTGGAGATTACAAGAAAGACAGACGTTACAAGATTGTGTGATAGAAGAAAAAGAGAAATACAATAATACAATACAATCTTTGAAATGGGTTATTAGTAGAGAAATGTGATTTGGGAATAAGAATAGTTGGAATAAAGGCAGACGTTTGCAGGAGCGGAGAAGATAGATAAGGAAAAGAAGAATGTTGAGTTTGCTGAGATTGAGGGTGTTGTGAGGGAGGCTTTCTGGTCTGTAATTTCACGGTTGGCCAAATTTCCATTTGTGAAGGAGGCTTTCTGGTCTTTTCCGTGCAGATATACAGTGATGAACCCAACCCCATGGATTTCTTGCGGAATCGCCATCTGTATATTCAATGTTTGTACAATTTCCACATGTCACCAGCTGCCAGAAGAATGCAAACAAATCAACCTCACAGCTTGCATTGTATTTACGACCTTCTCTTTGCTGGATCTCCAAGAATGAAAACAAATCATTATTAGGGTTGCTTAAATGAGAAGTGTTAATCAGTAGGGAATTCTACAATGCGATGTCCTCTTCTAAATGGTTTACTTTCAAAAAGATGTATTAAACCGGGTGTTCTTACTTGATTTGTACCATCATGAATTACCTTTCAATCAGTTAAATCTTGAATTTCTGTTAATCTATGACATTATTGTAAAGAGGGAGACTATTCTTTAGACGGCTAAAATACACTTCAGTTATGAGATTCCTACTTCCTATTTCTGTAATGGCAATTGTGTCTTGAACAGCATGGACAATTCAGTGTATACAATCTATATTACTGGATATTTTTTTGTATTTTGTATTTGTTTTGCTTTTGCATGGTCAATGCATTATTCTTTTTGCATGATCGATACATTATTTTCTTTGAATTAATATGTGCTTTTCTTTAGTTAGTCTTTTCTCTAGATCCAATAACATTTATTTATGCATTCGATGCATGTGAATTTCTTCTATTTTTAGATCTAATTGTTAGCTAAATCCTCCTCTATTATTAGCATGAATGGCAGCAAAAGCTAAAAATTATATGTAGGCTGTTTTTGAGAATGAATGAGCATAGAAATAAATAGACCATTATTATTGAGAAAATCCCAATCAAGAATAAGCATAGATCTTGGTGGGAGAAGAGCAGATAGATAAAGGAAAGGAAGAGCAGATAGATAAAGGAAAAGAGGCATGTCGATTTCTCACGGTTTCCCACTTGAGTTTGCAGAGATTGATGGTGTTGTGAAGGAGGATTTGTGGACATTAATTTCAGGGCTGGCTGAAAATCAGAAGGAACACCCTGAGTTTAATGGGGAGATCGAAAATGAGCTGGAGTGGGTTAATATTAGCCAGTTCAAATCTCCAGAAAACTGGCCAAGTGCAGAAGAACGTTGGTTACACCGAATTGCTATAAATCTTGATAAATCAGAAAAGGGGCTTCCAGGAAAGACATATGTGATTCCCTTCAGAGGTGAGGGAATTCCTGGGGACGTGTATGTCGTTCATTTATATAGTTGCATGGTTTCCTTGCCGCATGGTTCCATGGTTTGCTTGCGGCTAGAGCATCTCTGTGCTCAATCTTTTTACAGAGTACAGTTTGCTGAGCTTCCATCTGTCAGAAGAGACAAGCTACTCTTTGCCTCCAAATGTAATCCCTCCCCTGGACTAGCATTTTCAACTTTCTCTTCTTTTTGTTAAGCAGATGGAAAATGTTTCTTTACTGCAAGACTAAATTTTTTAGATTGATGAGATATTTACAGTCAGAACAACTGTAAAATCTGTCACTGCTCTCTGTGCTGTGCTGAGTCAATTATATTAGCATCTTTATCTCTGGTCTGATCAGAAGGTTTTGTAATTCGATTGAATATAAATATTTATTTGCTTTTGAGCAATTTTTGAATGTTTATTTAAATTTTCATTTGATATCAGAACCTTGTTTGAGAAATTATCCAGTGGTTAGATAATCCATATATTGATTTATGTTGGAATAGTTTTAAAAATAGAATTTGCATGAACCAATTAATGCAGTTTTGATATTGCTCATGCATAGTAACATTCATACCCTTAACAAAAAGGAATAAGCTAGACTGTCCTCTACGCTCAACAACTTAGTAATAATAAAATTCAAAGCGTTGGATCATTTCTATGATCGAAATTACATGATCTAAAATATAGAATATAGGAGAAAGAATATTTTGATTGGACAGTTCATATTTTATAAAAGAAATGATATCAAGTGGATTATCTGAATGAGTTGAAAAATATTTCATTTATTAAAAGAGAAATGAATGAAAATAAGATTCATAAATCTTTTTCTTTTAGCTTAATCATTCTTTCATGTCTCTTGCATTTGATCATACAATTCAAATTTATTGTATTTCGTATGTCTAATGCATGTTTATTTTTGCTTTTGTTTTTTATTTATATTTATATGCACATAATTTTGTAGTAATGAATGTTTTTTTAATCTATAGGAGAGATTTTATGTATTTCTTTCTATACACAGTTGGATTTTCACTAAAAATTGAGTTTTTAAATTGTGTATAGTGTTCTAGTCAACAAAAATTCATCTAATCAAATGCATACTTTGAAAAGACGTATTTTATTTTACATGGTTTTGTTTTACTCATACCTACTAATATGTTGTCAATGTACTACTTTTGTCACCAACAAAATTTATTAAGATTATAATAATTGATGATTCGTTGAATTGAACATTGAATTAGAAGTTAAAATCCATCCTTTGGAAGATGAATCTCCTCCAAAATACTAGTGATTTTTATCTTGGAAACTAAGTAAGTAACGTGGTCGCATTTTCTAGATTCTATGAACCAAATTGGATGACAAAGGGTTGCAATTAGAGGGTGGAAATAACAATTCACATAACGAACAAACAATTCATACATATAGTGGTTGCAATAAGAAAATTAGAAGATATGAATTGATTAATGTTGATTAAAATCTAATAAATTCAAGATTAAAAAAATAAATTCAAGTCAAAGCCGATACTTTTTTATTCGATAAGCAAATATTTTAAAAGGGCCTAGACCCTTGTACACAAAGAAATAACAAGAAATAATAATTATATTATTAAATAGGATAACCAAGAGAAAATATAAAGTTCAGAAAAAACATAATTCCTTACTAAAAAAACCAACCCAAAATTATGGTGGTTTGAAGCGAAATTTATCTAGTGATTTCTGTTTCATACTGAATTTGTCTTCCAACTCTAGCTATAAATTCTTTAGTTTGTTAATTTTTGTAGTTGTTCACTACCTTTTTTAAGCTTAATATGTACTTTTAGAAGTCATGATCTATTTAGGAAGGGCGATATGAGACTAAACGATACATCTAAATTTGTAATTGCCTATGATAGGAACTTGGTAGATCATGACTTCTTTACAAATTTTAGGGCCGATCTGCATACCAATCTTTCCTTGTGCT
The DNA here is from genome assembly GCF_030272615.1 of Cryptomeria japonica. Classification (NCBI taxonomy): domain Eukaryota; kingdom Viridiplantae; phylum Streptophyta; class Pinopsida; order Cupressales; family Cupressaceae; genus Cryptomeria; species Cryptomeria japonica. The sequence goes on along the minus strand of NC_081414.1, from coordinate 197,697,033 downwards.
AGCCATGAATTTTGACTTACATTTCCCATTTCTCAAGCGGACATTTATCTTCAATATCCCACATTTTTTCTTTCCATTCAACCATGTTTCTTTTGTCACATTTTATCATTTAAGTAAAAGTTTTCCAAGATGTTGTTTTCAAGGTGATTAACTTGCATATTTTGAAGTTTACATAACATGTCATATATGGAATTCTTCTTGTAGAAATCTTCAAACATTGTGTAAAGAAAACTAATAACTTATGAGAGTATGATTGTTGTCTCTATGGTAGGTTGAATAACTTTTGTGGTCATTTGAAGCATTTATTTGTGAGAAATTTATGAAGGCTACAAACATAGAAAAATATTGAGATTGTCATTTGTTAATCCACATAACATTATGTGAAACCAATTATGGAGAAAGATGTTAACCATGATTCCTGGGATACTTTGTTGCATGTCCCTCCTTATTTTTTTCATTTCCTTTGTTTTTTCTTGATTCAGTTCTTTTCAATAATTGTTCATCTTAATTAACCAATACATTATAAAATCTTAAAAAACAAGGTAAATTTGAGCATTTCAATACATGAACTTCAGTAAAGTTCAATTATGTGTAGGGATGTAAGTATTTAGTTTGGTTTCTTTAGGAAGCATGATAAATTGAATGAGAGTGTAGTTGCATGGCTACACTATGATCCAAACTCAATCTTGATGGTACATGAGAAGTATCTTGTTCTCTAATCCATGTATTCCTAATCATACTAGTTATCTTAACACATCTAATTCACTTTGGTTCTGAAATGTAAGAAAAATGAGTCTAACCTAAGAATATAAACTACATGAGCCACTTCTAAACTCTTTCATTGGGGAAATAACCAATTAGGTTCAAAATTTAGTCCTATAGGAGAGCTACTCATTATGAATAATTGCTTTTGTTTGAATGTTGATTATATTTGACTATATTGAGGATGCAAGAACTAGGTAAAATGATGCAAAATTAATAATATTCAACATAAACACAAATACATAAAACTATAAATAAAAATCTACGATCAAATCTGAAAATGAGATGTAGAAAGGAACCTATCAATGAAATACAAGCCTAAAAATGGAAGAATAGTATGTTAGGTGCCATAGTCTTGGGGTGCTTCCATTAGCTAAAACTTCACATTCTATATTAAGATGCTCTAAAAATTACTCTATCCAAATTTTATCCAAAATGTGTTAGACAAGTTTGCTAATTGACATAGTCCATGATTTTTTGTCTTTTCAAAATATAGAACTATGTGTGTCAATATTCTCTCTACAAATCTACAAGTTTCTAATATGGATTTGTGTAAGACTTGGCTATGAAGGTAGCCACCCAAGATCTAGAGACAATAGAAATCACAAGAACAAGAGAGAAATAATATGTGACAAGAACAAATTTTATTCTCATGAAGATGCAAATAGATGGTGATAAACTTATAAGGCACTGAGAGGGGGGGGTGAATCAGTGCAAGCAAAAACAATATAAATCTTATCACCACGTTAATCAACTTGAAACTTAACAAGCATGCAAGGAAAATAACCAAATAAGCTAACACCCAATAAAATATGCACCACATACCACAATGTTTTTCATGTGGAAACCCAAATGGGGAAAACCACGGTGGGAATTGGTACCCACAAAATTTGCACTCTTTCGGAATGCGCCCTATTAAAGGCCTAGCCTGGTTAGGAGATTTACAATAATGCCCGGTTAAGAGAAGACCCTGTTAGGAGTCACCTGGTGAAGCGATTTCAACCTCAGTCCTATTAGGAGCTATACCCTATTAGGAGTAACCTTGCTAAAGGATTTAAACTCAATTTAATGAGTCATCCAGTGAAAGGATTTACAAAATCGAGCCTTTTAGGACCTACCTGGTTAAGGGATTTTAATACTGCTACAACTTTTAGGGAACAACAAGTAAATGATCTGCATATAGCACCTCTGTGCATGATAGATCCGCTTCAGTTCTTCTTCAATCACCAACTAAAGATCAATAGAGAGCTTCACCTTCCACTGCACAATCAAATCCTCATTCTAGATTCTTCTACTTGACACATCATCACACAATATTCGTATCTTTATAAACAACTCTGCTAAGTCTGCAAAATAACCTTAGAACAATTTCCTAGGTTCAATGTATCTAGACAATCTTGCACAATATGCTTTACTCATGTCGACCACATAATTCATAACTGAAAAATATAACAAAAATGTAATTTTACATATTTTTGAAATAATGCTGGTAAATTATTCAAATTTTTACATCAAGTTTCCTAAACCTATTATTTTATTTTAATTGCCACTTAAGGGCCTGTTTGGCCCACCATAATCCTGCACATACCCCTGAGTTTGCTAGAATTTGTCTTAGCATTCATCAAGAATCAAACTTAACTTCAAAAATTGAGATCAACTTTAAATTTGGGGTCTAAAATCAACCCATAGAGTTTTAAACTATGCATTTTGCATGTTTTGTTTGCAAGAAATCTTGACACTAGGGCAAAAAAAGCCCCTCAAAGGCTCCTTAGAGGATGAACAAAATGTGGAAAGAGAAAACAGGGCAACCCACTTTGAATGGTATTAAAGATAAAGGGTCCAATATTACATAGGGTGAGACATTTGGATGTGGGCTTAAGGTGATTAATTTAGTGTCTCATGTGAAAAGACTGGTGATAGAGATAATAGAGAACCCCAGTCTAGATGATAACAATAATGAAGGCTCCCAAAAGGCTAAAGGAAAAATCTCAAGGAATGCTCATAAGGTAGCTACTTTGCCTTCTCACGAAGAAAGGATTATTCCCTCGATATTGGATACAAGTTATATTACATGGAGAGTAAGAAAGCTGCAAATGATAAATCTTCAGACTTTATTGCTAGGGATGACTCTCTAAAGAAGGGGGAAATATGTCCTAACATTCTTGAAAATGGGATAGAAGGGTTTCCAATGAATAAGAATGGAGGATAGAATGATTTGATTATCTCTATCTAGGAAAACATCTTGACTCAATAAGAAGATTAAGCCTTCTAGAGATAACACTATTTGGCAGACCCCATTTCCATTTCAATATTTAACAATCTATTCACAACAAATGTGAACAATTAAACAAGTTTGCCTCTAGAAAAGTGAAAAAGTTTCCAAAATCTTGAACTCAATACAATCATGAAGATAAATAAACATGCTTGCCAAGTCAATACCAATGTATTTCACGTACAATTTGAGAGAAGGGAATGGTTTGATTCTAGAGCCAACTAACAAAAAATTGAAGAAGATATCGTGAACTATCGATATCACTCCACAATATCTATATAACAAAAATAAAAAATAATTCTATTTTTATTTGATTCTCAATTTTCTCCTTTGGGTCAATTTAAATCCCAATATATAACTTTCTTGCTTTGGACTCAATTTCAATCTCATATAGCTTTCTTTCTTTGGACACAATTCCAACTTCACCATCTTTTTGTTTTCTTTCTTTAGGATGAATCTAAAGCTCCAAATGTTTTTTGCTTTCAAATCAATTTCAACTCCATCACCTTTCAGTTTTTCTTTTTCCAAGTTGTGCAGATACACATAAATGCTTACTAGTTTTTTGATGGGATGAATAATGTATGTGATATGTATTCGGACTCACTCTGATTTTTTTTCTAAGATTTCACTAATTCTTTGGGCTTCCAAATATTCACTTTTGCCACATTTACTAAGCTTAGTGAACTAGATGTGGCTTCTGGACCGATTTCAATCTCAAACAACTCTTTTAATTTGGACCCAATTTCAAATTCTCCATCTTTCTATTCTATTTACTTTTGGATCAATATGAATCTCCTTTCTTCTTTTGGCTTTTGGATTAGTGTCGATTTCAACCACAAAAAACTTTACAACATCATCTGACTTATTTTGAATTTCATTTTCCACAACTTTTCTTTTTCCAATTTCAATCCCACATAACTTTACAACATCATCTACATCATTTTCACTTTCATCTTCGATAGCTTTTGTTTTTCCAAGTTGCCCAGATCCATGGAAATGATTGCTGATTTTTAGATGGGATTTATAATGCATACATGGATAATCTTGAAGCAGTTTCTTCCCTTGTATTAAAAGTGTCCAACCATATTTGTGCTCCCCAGTGGCTATTCTTTAGAGAAACAACACCCTCTAATTTTAAAGAAGCCTCCTTTCTCTGAATATTTCTACTCTCAGATGTTACCTCAGTATTACCCTCTATTTCATATGATTAGACCTAGTTGATATGATTTCATACCCTTGTTCATGTTGCTCAGTTGAAAAACTCTCCATTGCAAATCTAAAATACACTCAACCTCTGCTTGTGTTTTCACCACCATCCGATTCTTAATTTGCATGTATATTATTTCATAATGTTATTTTATTATATAAAATAATATTTAATATTATTTAATTGTTTTAGAAAAAAATAGAAAGAAAGCATAACTAAACTGAAAGTACTCCAAAAATAAAAAATAATTAAGTGAAGTTGCCTTTCACCATAAATTTTGAATGAACTATAGAATATTTTAAAAAAATAAAAAAACTCTTACAACTATGTAAAGTCGAGTAGAAAAGCAACTGGAATTTTATTATTTAGATATCTAATATTATTTTTCATTAATTAATATTGTGAGAGTTTAGTGGTGTTATCAATGGTAGATAATAGGTCATTTTTAATTTGGCTATTTGAGGTATTTTTGATAGATTTGTTTGTAGTATAAAATTGATTTAATATGTTTTTTTAATATTTATATTTGAAGTATAATTATTATATATAAAAATTAAAAAAATATTATTTCAAAATTTTAAGTTGAATTTAAAACTAGCAATTGTATCTTAGTGTGACATGGTATGCCAAAGAGCTGTGGAAGGTCAATTAGGGAAAAATTTGGTCCATTTTTTGCATAAATTTGTGTAGTACATGAGATCAATTGGTAGACCAAATTTAGAAAATAATGTTGTTTATACAAAAAAAGGTCTCAATGGAGAAGTGATAGTTTCAAATCCACTTTTGCATCCTCTTACAAGGTTTCAATTATAATGAAACAAAAAAATTCAATTAGGAAGATAATCAAGTTCCATAACCAATAGGCTCATGTTACGTTTGCAATCAAGTGAAAGGGAGAGAGAGGTAGAGGGGTGAAAAGAAAGAGAGAAAGAGAGAGGGGTAAAGAGATAAATGGAGATATATAGATAGAGATGGAGATGGAGATGAGATGAATATGAATATGGAGAAAGAGGAGAGAAAGATGGAGAAAAGGAAAGAGGAGAGAAAGCTGGAGAAAAGGAAAGAGATATGGAGGGAAAAAGAGAGAGAAGAGATAGGATTAGATAGATGATGAAGCTCAAAAAATAAGTAGAGAGAGAGAGAGAGAGAGAGAGAGAGAGAGAGAGAGAGAGAGAGAGAGAGAGAGAGAGAGAGAGAGAGAGAGTTTGCAGTATAGAGAGATAAACAAATAGAGATACATGGATAGATGAAAAGAAGAAATATGGAAAGATCGATATAAAGAGGAAAAAAGATATGAATATAGAAGTTTAAAAGGAGGGATAGGGAGAGAGAAAAAGAGGGAGAGAGAGATGGATATATAGAGGGAGACATGTATATAGATAGAGGGGGGAAAGAAAGATAGAGGTAGAAAGGAAGATAGAGTGAGAGAGAAAGAGGATAAAAGAGATATGGAGGGAAAGAGAGAGAGAAGAGATAGGATTAGATAGATGTTGAAGCTCAAAAAATAAGTATAGAGAGAGAGAGAGAGAGAGAGAGAGAGAGAGAGAGAGAGAGAGAGAGAGAGAGAGAGAGAGAAACAAATAGAGATACATGGATAGATGAAAAGAAGAAATATGGAAAGATCGATATAAAGAGGAAAAAAGATATGAATATAGAGGTTTAAAAGGAGGGATAGGGAGAGAGAAAAAGAGGGAGAGAGAGATGGATATATAGAGGGAGACATGTATATAGATAGACGGGGGGAAGAAAGATAGAGGTAGAAAGGAAGTTAGAGTGAGAAAGAAAGAGGATAAAATAGATAGAGAGATAAAGAGATGTAGAGTAAGAGATAAATATATAAATCTGATACAGAGATAAAAGAGGAATATAGAGGAATATGGAGAGATAAAGAGATATATAGATGGTAAAATATCTAGAGTGATAGAGATATAGAGATATAAGGAGACATAGAGAGAGGGGGAGATGGAGAGACGTACAAAGATTGATATATAGATATATAGAGAGAACTATAGATTAACAAATAGATATGAAGGGAGAGGGAGATAAATATGGGGAGATAGAGGAAGAAATAGATATATATTGAAAGAGGAGTGAGAGATAGATATATACAAGAAGAGAAAGGAAGAGAGAGATAGATAGTGAGATACAAAGCGAATGAGGGAGGGAGAGATAGGGAGAAATAGAGAGAGAGGGAGAGACATAGAGAGAGGGACATATAAAGAAATGCAAGGGATGGAAAGAGAGATAGAGAGGGAGAGGGAGAGGGAGGGAGAAACAAGGAGTGTATGTGTATGGATTAAAGAGAGAACATAAGTAGAGAGATATAAAAATAAAAATTCAAAAATAATATTCTACAATAAATTAAAATTTAATAAGACAAATATATAAATTAAATTAATTCTATTATCTTTTAAAATTATTATTTGTAACTTCATACGACAAAAATAATTAAAATTAAATTTTAACTTAATGTAAATCAAACCTTAAAAGAAAAAGATGATGATTACACTAATTAAATAAAAAATAAGATAAAATATCTTAATAAAAGAAGATTAAATTAAAATATATTCTTAGAAAAAAAGATAGATTTCTAAGTAAACAAATAAGTATTCTACGATAATTAAAATTTTAATAAGAGAAATAACTATAAATTAAATGAATTCTAATAATTCTGAATTATTATTTGTAATTTCATTAAAAAATATAAATATAATTAAAATAAGATTTTCATTCAATGAAAAACTAATCATTTAAAAAATAGAAAAAATAGCTAATTCTTTCTATTTTAATAATTTTGTCTTTTCCACTTTTGAAACTTCAAAAAAAATATGGAATATTCTTTTTCTAATTAATCATATTAAAATATGTGTTTTAAGTTTTTTATCATTTTTAAATAAATAATTCTTTTTAATTAATGAAAATTAAAATATGTTTTTTTAATTTTTAATGATTTAAAAAAAAAATTAATATTAATGTAAACATAAAAGATTAGGTATTCATCTCTAACAAATATTAAAAAATAAATTTAAAAATATAATATTTAAAAATTAAAAAAAATAATATTTAAAAATTAAACATAAAAGATTAGGTATTATCTTTAACAACAATGATAAAGAATTCATATTAATATTATGTTATGTAATGTAGTTTGTTAGTTGGTTTTGAAAACAATGGGGAGAAGTCAAAACCAATCCTCCATAAAGCAGTATCTCTCAGATTTTCTCCTCCTGTTGTTTGTATGTGCATCTCTTTTCTTCTTTCCATCCCCAACCTTTTTCTTTTTGTTGCACTGAGATACTTGCTCTTCCAACTGTGAAACTCGCAGACTCAGATCATGAATAATCTCACTCTGTCTCTCACTTTTCTTCAACAGATCAGATACACTCCTCATTAATTTCTCATTCTCTTCTCTTACCAAGCCAATATCTTCAATGGCCTTTACTTGCTCTGTCATCTTATCCCCTGCTTCTTCACAGTCCATTAAGTCTGCAGTTTCTAGCTTCCCATCAGGCTGGATAGTCTGCACCTTCAACAAGTCCAGAGATTCAGAAGAATTTTCATCATCCCTTGAATTTCCTATTTTAACACCTTCCTCTGTGCAAGGGATTGCAGGTGATGCATCAGCGTCCAAAAAGTCCAGAGATTTAGAAGAATTTTCATCACCCCTTGAATTTCCTATTTTAACACCTTCCTCTGCGCAAGGGATTGCAGGTGATGCATTAGCGTCCAAAACATGTTCCACAACATGTTCGTCATTCACACGCCTCCGAATTCCTGCAGCCTCTGCCTTGGTTTTCATTATAACCCTCAATTTGTTCAGAGGCCTACTTCCTCACACAAAACCCTAGGAAAGCCGACTGAATTTTTACAGCCGCTGTATTTTTGTCCATGGCGGGTGCCTTTTTGGATTTGGGTGTCTCAGAATCGACGAAATTGATTGGAATTGAGACGACCTTCTTGGGCGTGCTCTCCGATTTTACTGGAGTGGCGACCGAATTTGCAGCGTAAGGGTTTGGATGATAATAATGCGACCTTTGATAAGATCGCCTTTCAGGGACCCACCAAACAAAGGATTATCCCAACAGAACAAAAAAAATTACTCAGAACTCCCAACAGACAAAAAAACATTCAATTGACCTGTAACACAAAAATCTAAAGCAAAATACTCCTTCAGAATCCAGGGATGCTTATGTTAATGAGATAACGGTCCCGTGTTTTATGGGAGCACGATGAAAGGTCTGGAGGGTTTCAGACACGCCCGTTCGAGAATATTGGTGAACATTCTCATATATATTTTTTTGTTATTTTTATTTAACGTGTATGCAATCTAATATTCTTAAAAAAATAAAATAAAAATTAGGTAAGAGCGGAAATTGCTCTAGATTTTATATTTTTATTGAAAAAAAAGTGTAATAAAATATAACATAAAATATGAAGAAGAGAATAAAAAAATTAGATTAATAATAATAAAAAACAGAAATAATACATCTAGATACGATGCATGCAAGACCGGTTTAAATTCCACCTGGATATTCAGTTAAAGAAAACAATTATTTATTTAATATAACTACCTAAAACAATATTATTGAAAAGGCCTAGTTCGAGATAGTGAAAACTTATGCATTGAAACCGAAATAATCGATGAAAATCTGAGGTGAACTTCTGATGTGAACTTTTGATGTGACATATGAATGGGAATGTGAACTTCTGTTTAGAACCGAATACGAACTTCTGATGAAGCTAACCGGAAGGATTGAAAAATACATGCCCTAAGAGCAGATTTAATAGAAGATTTTGAAAGCGCGAATACTGAGGCTCCTGCTTTCACAGTTATCCTCTCGATGTTGTTGCATTCACAGTTATCCTATCGATAAAACATTCTCGGTGACATTAACATCTCCAACGCTCTACGCAACAGTAATGATTTGTTAGGGCAAAAAATGCGAATGGCATGAAGACGAAATCCAATAGAGGACTGTTGAAAGCAGATCGCCAAATCTGGATTGAGGCACATGAACACTCGATGATTTTGGAGGAATCCCTCCTCCATGTGGTTTGCAAACAATTCTCCCTTATGCTCTTCATTTAATGCTCTTCTTTACTCTGCGTCCTCTATTTTAATTACTTCTTCTGCATGCGAATTTTTGTCTACCCTAATGGAGGTGGAAATGGATGGAGACCCTCAGTCTCATCCTTCACCTACCTCCTCCCAACCCCATCTGCGACCAAAAAAAACCTCCAGTGAAGCCGTGGGTAGGGTTTCGTCGTCAATTGACCAGGATGCCATATTCGTTGTTGTCGATGGTGATGTTAGAGCGAGTCCAGATGGTATCGACCTTGGCCTCGACTCCAACACTATCTCCATCTCGCCTAATGATTCTATGGCCAATGAAATTGCTATTGAAAAAAACAGGTTGAAAGATTGCAATTTTTTTTGCTTATGTGGATGTTGATAAATGCCCTCCTCGAAAATTTATGGATGATTGGTTTCATAACTACTGGAATTTAAAATTAGGATTTCGAATCTCCTTCTGTAGGGAAATTCAAAAAGGATTGTTCATTATTTTTTTTAATACACATGAAATGCAGTTAAAGGTTCTTAAGAAATTGTATTGGAATGTTGTTAAAACTTCGTTTCGTGCGCTAGGTTGGTCTCCTGAGGTGATTTCTGAAGAAATCTTGGCTTTGTCATGCCATAGGTGGGTAATTATCAAGAACATCCCTACATTTTTGTGGAAATTTATCCCTCAAATTGTGGAACCCATCAGTAAATTCATCTGTATGGATGACTCTCCACGGCTCGTGCCCCATCTCGATGCCAGAGTGCTCATTTCCATTAAACCTGGGATTGATCTTCCTAATTTTCTCAATCTCAATATTGAGGGAGATATTTTCTCGTGCCCTCTAGAAATTTGAGGGGGGTGAAATGTGTGTTTCCTTTATAAAAAAGATGGCCATATCCATAAAAAAATGCCCAATTCTTAATAAGAAATCGTCAATTTTGAACTCATGGAGAACCAATACGGATAACATTGGTCCCCTCCTAACCCTATGGCTCCATCCTCCCCTGTGGTCCAGCCTGTCATGGGTAGCACCCCTGCAACTATTCCTGACTTACCCATATTAGATACATGCCCTAAAAAATCTCAAACCAATACGGCTCCCCCCTGCTCCACTACTGCAGATAACATAGAACAGCCGGGTGTGGAACAACAAGATAGTTTTCAAATGGCTACAAACAAGTTTAAGAAGCGTAGAAGGAAGAATGCGCAACAATTAGCCATTGATAAGATTAGGTATGATAATGTCGGTGTTAACCCTGCTCAGAATAATGTCAATCTCACCCCACCCACAGTTGATGCTAATTTTTCAAAAGATAAGAGTATCATTAATAATTTTGAAACCCCCGGTAGGTGCACTAGTGATTTCCATATGGGTGATGACTTTGTGATTTCCACCACTGATACACCTCCACAATTTTATGATCTATAGATACCATCGGCTCACTACTTCAGGTAGCTAACACATGAAAATCCACAATGCTAAACACTTTTCACCGATTTAAACAATACTTATTGTCAAAATAATCAAGAAGATAGATCCTCTTTCACACACCTTCATCACATATAGCAATACACATATGCGATGACTCAAGCTTTCTTGCTCATATCATCCTCAATAAATAATCCTTTATTTATATCATCCTTATATATACAAAATCTCCCAAAGTTAGCTAAGCATCTTAACTAAACACAATTCAAACTAGGTCGACACTAAACATTCCCATAGTGGAAAAGAATGTAAAGTGGACCACAACATGTCTTAAACTGAAATGAAAATCATGATACATGTTACACATCAATACATAATCATCAAAGAAACAATGTGAAGTGTAAACACGTGAGGTCAACTAAACTTGTAGTAAACACCATCGAGCTTTGAAACCATGCCTCTAAAGCCTAAGAACTCATGCCAACTAAATAGAATGAAGCTAATGACATTACCAACTTATCTCCAGAACCACAACATCAAAAAACATAAAGTGGAGAAATGTGGAGCGCGTATTTCACACAAAAAAACTGTTAAACATTGTCATGCATTGGTGAACACAACTTCCTCAACACTTCAATCTAGAGCATCAAATCCCTAATCTAACATCTCTAAGCACTTCTTAATAACATATCCAAATTTCATGAATAAAGGTACAATATAAAAGAAATGTAGACAAAATATCTCAGTACAATTGTAGAGGAAACTCAACATCAACTATACCAACCAGTCACTAATGACAATGAAAGAATATTGACACCAATGACAACACACCAATAGGTCAATCTACCCAAACTTGCAACAATCTCCCCCTTTATCATTGATGGAAATACATTAACAACAACAATATCAATGATTCTCATACCAAATTTTCAATTCTTTCCAATAAATTATGATCCCCCTTTCCAACTATGCTCTAGAACATTCTACCTTCAATGTCATTTACTCTCCAATTTTGCTAATCTTGTCATTCTCTCCCCCTTTTCCATCAAGGATAAAGGACCAAACTCAAAAATTGTTTGCTCATTCTGCTTAGCTCCTCAAAAACTTAGAACTGCATTGAGATCCCTCTAAGAGGAAGCCCCAATCATTAGTCTAGATTAGTAATCTAAATGAAGTTCACTAGGATAATACACCTCTATATGCATCTAGTTCAGAAAAGGAGGGGCAAAAACCTCCAATTTCTTCTAGAGATACTCAAAAGTATCGTTAGAAATAACTTTAGTAAAGATATCAGTTATTTGTTCTTTTGTAGGGACATAATCAAGCTCCACCTCATTCTCCAAAAAATTCTCCCTCAAGAAGTGATACCGGATTGAAATGTGTTTTGTCCTTGAATGCAATACCAGATTCTTAAAAGTATTTATTGTACTGATATTATCACAAAAGATATTAATTGGCTCATCAAACAATATTGCAATATCCTTCATATTTTGTTTCAACCATAACACCTATGTACAACAAGATGCAACAACAATATATTTAGCTTCAACAATAGACAAAGGTACTAAATCTTGTCTCTTAATTGACTAAGAAACCAACCAAGGTCCAAGAAAACATGCACCACCACTTGTGATTTTCCTATCATCCACACAACCAACCTAATCTACATTAGTCTAATTAATAAGAGACAAGTCAGATCTTTTGGGATACCACAATCCATAGTCTTCTTTTCCTTTAAGTATCTAAAAATTATTTTAACAACACTAATATGTGTCTTTCTGGGATCTTTCTAGAATTTAGCTACAAGACAATCAACATACATGATATCTAGTCTACTGGTACTTAGGTACAATAATCCTTTGATCGTTGATCTATATTTTCTCTAATCAGTCTTCAGAGATTCAACATGTTTTCTCAACTTACAACCAGTAGCTATAGGAGTACATACCGGTTTAGCATTTTCCATTCCAAACTTCTTCAACATTTATTTTAACATACTTTGATTGTGAAATAAAGATACCATCATCCTTCTAACTAACTTCTAAACTAAGAAAGAAATCCATTTCCTCAATCATACACATTTCAAGCTCTTCTTGCATCTCATCAACAAACTTCTTGCACATACCATCATTTCCTTAATCATACATATTTCAAACACTTCTTGCACATACCATCATTTCCTCCAAAGATTACATCATCCATATAAACAACTACAATCAAGATTTCATTTTCATCAACCTTAAAATAAATATTATTGTTAGCAATACCTTTTTTAAATCCTTTCTTCAACAAATAACTGTCAAGCCTTGCATAGCAAGCTCTGGGAGCTTTCTTCAATCTATACAGTACCTTCTTCAATTTGCAGACCATATGCTATCTGATAAATTGAATCCTTTTGATTGTTCTATATACACTTCTTTTTTCAATTCTCTATTCAAGAATGTGGACTTCACATCTATTTGATAAACCTCAAAATCCTTATTTGCCACAAAATCCAAAAACTATCTAATAGCTTCCATTCTTGCCACTGGAGCATAAGTTTCCTCAAAATATTTTCCTTCTACTTGTGAGTAGCCTTTACATATAAGTCTTGCCTTGTTCCTTACTATGCGCCCATCTTCATCCAATTTAATCTGAAATACTCATTTAGTTCCTATCACATTCTTGTTAGCTTGTCTTGGGACAAGTTCCCAAGTCTGATTCTTCTCAATCTGTTCCAATTCTTCTTTCATAGCTCTTATCAAATGTTGATCACTGCAAGCTTCTTTTACTATCTTTGAATCTCTTTCTTAAATTGAGCACAAGTTAATCTATTCTTTATTAGATTTACTTCTTGTGATAACACCTCTTTTTTTTTCTCCAATAATCTATTTCTCTGATAGGTTCTTTTGCTCATACCTTTGAGTCTTAGGAGCAATTTTTGGAGCATGTTCCTTATCATTTTTCACTTTTATTTCTTCAGCCTTTTTTTTCTTCTTATTTACTTGTAGACTCATCTGATTCATATCCCATCTCTACAACTATTTTATTTAAAATGTCTTCATCAACTTTCACATTTGTGCTTTCAAATATTCTTGTCAGTATTTTTTTTTTACTAGGGAAAAAGCAGGGTTTACAGGGACTTGAAACCACCAAATTACAAACAAAAATTTAAAATAAGAAGTCTAATTTCACCAACATAGAAAAGATGTCAAACATACAAAAAGACAATAGACTAGACAAAAAGACAATAGACCTGACAAAAAGACAACAACAAATAAAACCATAAAAGAATTAACCTAAAGACTTAATAGTCTCAGCTATGTCAATCTCCAGATTATTCATCTCTTGGGCCGATCTTTTCAGGTCCTGAAGCTCTTGATTCAAGGACTCCACCTTTCTTTTCAAATTGGCTCTAGTTCTCTTGGACAGGTAAGAATCCTCTTTCTGGTCTTTTTATTTTTTAGCATCAAGATCCACAATTAGGGCGTTGTGTTGGGATTTTTCCAGTTTGTCCACCATCATCTTCATCGCGACCGCAAAATTCTTGATGATCTTATGACTTTGTTTCATTATTGAATTCAAGGACTCCCTAATTTTTCTAAGTTCCCTCTCAATCTGCAAGATTTTCTTCTCATTATCTTTTTTCATTTTATCAATAAGTTCCACTATTCTTTGTAGACACTCCACATTGGATAGCTTTTCCTCCTTTGTCCAGATTACCCGTACAGTCTTCTGGGGCTATTCTTTATCAACCAACTCATCCAGTTTACTAGCACCTGACCTGTTCTTTAGGTTAAGGTCTTTGATTTCATGAAAAGACCATTTAAAAACCCAAAAAAGGTCCACTGCACTATTCCTTGCAATAGTCAACACATCATCAGGAGATTCCTTGTCAAATTTAAAGTAATGTTTATCCAGTTTGAGGTCTTTTGGAAATCTTTAGAGGAACAAGAAGTATCAGAAGGGTCAGCCAACGAATCCTCAGAATAAGACACCATTTTTTTCTTTGTAGATGCTTTCATTTTCTTTTTAGCCTTGGAGAGGGTTTTCACAGAGGTTTTTGGTTTACCTGAAGGCCTACTCAAAGGGGATTTTTTAGGAGTCTTTTAGGGGGAGAATAAATTTTTTCCTCCCAATCTGAATCCCCATCAAAGTTTCCCTCAGACACACTAGTTTCAGTGTCATACCCATTAGAGTTCAGGGGTAGAATGAGATTGGACGAATCAGGTAGCCTAGCAAAGTGCTCATAATTGAGTTGGATAAGGACGACATGCAAAACATGGGCACTCCTAGGACTTTTATGATGTTCTAGAATACAATGTTTAAGAGAACCCAATAGATAATAGGGGAAAGAAACGCTTACCTTGTACCTGAAGTGGTTGAGAAGGACAAAGTGATAGCCACACACCCTGGTAAATATCCCGTTGACAATTATATATTCCATCACCACCCTTAGAACCTCCCTCTAGAAATTTTTAATGGTGTCGATCTCGGAGTAACTATTCGAAACCTTTACCAGTGATTCCCTCTCCTCCTTTGATTTGGGAAAATTCACAACTGCTTCATAAAAAATCGTAATGTAATAGAAGAATTTCATGCCTTCAGTAGAGAGGCCTATAACTTCTCCAATCAGACCCTCATTGATAATCACATTTCTACCAGACAGTATGATGCCTTCCTCCTTCCAATATTTAATAAAATACCTCACAATATCAGGGTTAGCACCATGAAGCTTATCCAGGAAAGGTTTTAGCCCCCCTTTGACAATCTGATTCCAAACTTTCTGATTCTTCTATTGCTTTTCACAGTTTTTTGGCTCCACCCTTTTCCTATTTCCCCCCTTTTTGGGAAGGTTTCTTTCTTCTCACTTTCAGAGAAGCTGATCTTGGCCATAGATTTACAACAAAGCCTAGGCACCCATAAAACATGCCATTTCACGTGGATAGAAGGGACGATAATGGCACTGACAAATTATTGAAAGAAACAGTACCTTGCACTGATCCTCTTAATCATTTTTAAAAATGGCAACACTTGCATGAATAATATCATATCTAATTAAGGATTTCACCCCCGCTTCTAGATTCTTGTAGGCTTGCTACGACCATCATCTAGAGAGCTTAACTCCTTTGTTAGCAAAATAGTCAGCGACCACGTTTTCTTCCGTAAACACGTGTGGGATTCTTATGTTCTCAAAGTTTCCAATGAGGGATTTTGCCTCATTAATCTAATTTTCAATGGCCCATGAGGGGGAAGAATTACCTAAAAGGCATTCAATAATATTTTTTGAGTCCCCCTCAATCCATAGATTTTTAATATTCAATTTTCTAGAAAGGTCAATGACCTGGAAAGCTCCTATGGCTTCACCTAAGTGATTGGACTGAGAGCCCAAGGGGAGTGCCACCAATGAAAAAAAGGTGCCATAGTGATCTCTTAACACCCCCCACTCCCAGGTGGCCCCAAGACATAACATTTGTAAGTTTTTCTTTTAGTAGAATATCCAAGAAATATACCTTCGTTAGCTCTTGTGTCAAACTTTCACAAATTCTCTTCATCTCTTTCGATATTCGATTTACTTCCAAATAATCTGAAATATTTCATAGACAGAGTCCTTCCATACCATACTTCATAAGATGTGTTTCCATAGTTTCTTCTAATCTGTACGTGTGTATACTGTAGTATGTATTGCTTCATTTGAGTAGATGTTCGATAGATTTTCCTTATTCATCATTGTTCTAGCTGCCTCTTGAATTTTTCTATTCATCCTCTCAACCATACAAATGTCTTATTATCTCATGGTTCTCATAAAAATTATCGAACTCATTAGAAAGTATAAAAGGCTAGAGAAGGATGGTAAAAACATGGTGGTCTTTGTCCAGAAGGCGGTTAGGGATTTTAAGGACATAAAGAATGATTATGAAGAAAAAATTTTGAGGCTAAAAAATAAGTACAAAAAAAACTAATGACAATCTGACCACTTTGGATAGTTTCATTTATAAGGTAATTAAGAGTATTGCAAAGAGTATAAGGGTCATTTTCGATAAATTTGAGAAAGTGTAGGAAGCTAAAGCCCAATCTATTGGTCTTGAGACATGTGATAAAGGAAAGTAGATTCTTCAAGAGGAAGACAAGGAACCCAACACTTGTGGTAGATCTCATTACAAAAAATGGGTGATCAATCCATCCAAGCTCTGAAGGACATGAAAAAACTATCCATGAGCATTTCTCAACTTGAATTCAGAGCTACCGAGACTATGAAAAACTTAAAGTAGGTGTCCCTTTTTGTTTTGTTGTTTTTAGTTTCTTGTTCCCTCTTTTTCTTGGTTGAGGGTTGGCTACTTGTTTGTTGTTTGTTTTTTGTTGGTTTGCTAATGGAGCTTCTTGTAAATAGGGCTTCATGTCCCTTCAAACCTATTTGACCTTTAATAAAAAACATTCAAAATAGATTAAAATAAATTTGAAAAACAAGTACATCATTAACGATGGGTTTTCTCATAGGAGAGGCAAGGAGAGGTTTTATTTCTCTTATTTATCATGTTGTCCATGAGAAAGTGACTACTCATGAAATTAAATTAGTAATTTTTTTTCTTATTCTTTATCCCAATATAATTTAGT
Organism: Cryptomeria japonica; assembly: GCF_030272615.1. Classification (NCBI taxonomy): domain Eukaryota; kingdom Viridiplantae; phylum Streptophyta; class Pinopsida; order Cupressales; family Cupressaceae; genus Cryptomeria; species Cryptomeria japonica. Next base: position 197,679,706 of record NC_081414.1, on the reverse strand, counting down.
ATCGAGTAAAATGATATACTCTCCTTATCAAAACATTAAACACATATTCCTTAGAAAATAATTTTTACAATAGAAGACGGTGAGTATGAAGATGCCTAATTAGTTTTTGCATTATTGAGAGATATTTTAGAATTTGGAAATATTATAAGGTATGGTATTCTTCGGCCCTTTTATTTGTACAAGAAATTTATAAATTCTTTAACTTCAAAGTTTTTTTTGTTTAATCAATTCACTAACAATATTGAAAAATATATATTAATAAATGAAACTGAACATTTATTGAATAGATCTATCATCTTTGATCTTTCACTTATTAATAATTTTACTCTTTTATTTATTTTACCTTTATCAAGCTTATGACTTAGATTAATGTTAGAAAGAATTGCATTATAAAATAATAATTTAAATTTTTCTAGATTTAATTATACAATGTTTTTAATTAACGGTCAAACAGGTTTTGAGGGGACCCGAAACCCCTTACAACAGGTTTTGAAGGGACCTAAAACCCTCAGATTTCACACAGATTCGGAACCCAAAGAAGAACACTACAATAAGATACAAGATATTCAACCAACATCCCAATCACATCCTAACAACAACTATGAAACATTGAACAACCAAATGTAAGAAAAGAAGGTAGAAGTTAGAAACTAAAAGACTCAAACAAACATAAGCATAGGGTTTTTCTAGGCTCCCTCAATCGTAATAATGGGTTTTAGCAAGGCTTCCATAACCTTGAGAATGAAAAACATAAAGCTCACCTTACCCTTCAAGATCTCCACCCCAATATGAGAGAAAGGAAAGAAGTCAGAAGAAAAGGTAGCAACAACTCCCTTGCAGCCAAGAAACAAGGCATCATCAAGCCCCAAGCAGCACCTCTTGTCATCTCTAGAAACAACCGTCTCCGTCTCAATAAAAGATAGGTCTATCTCAATAGGAAAAATCGAAGAAAACCAAAGATGTTGAAACTAAAGTACAAAGGCCAAAGTTGTATTTCACATCCCTAAGATCAATGTGTACAAAACCAGTGAGGGGTTGTTAATAATGCCATAAAGAGGCACGGTGTCTATGCATAGGAAGGAATACAAGCCTAAAAAAATGAATTTTGACTGACCTGTATCTGGTGGAGCATGTTGAGTAAGGCATGGTCATCCATCAAAGCATAGAGAATGATAGAAAATAGTCAAGCAAAGGAATGGTGTTAGTATGGCCACCACATGAAGGTATGGCACCCTACAACTTTTGTCAGCATTCCTCCAGTCCAAGTCATAATAATAGCTTTGCAGAGTTTCTTTGGGAAGTTCGACATGAGTGCCCATGAAGGCAGGAAACATACTAAATGGATTTGTTGAAAAGGATCTCATTCGACACAGGCAGGATGCTGACAAAGCTGTGGAATTTGGCTTTGCTCCTGCCTATTGCATTTGCCTGGAAGAACCTAAAGACTTCTCAAAACATTCACAGTGGCTGACTGGGCTGGAGAGTTAGTGCTGTCAAATTCTTCTTTGGGAAGAGGAGGAATTGGCTGCTGGTTGCACTGGCTTAAAAGTTTCCAAGTTCTTTACAGAATACCCATTTGAACATATCTTGCAATCATGGCATCCACGAGATCACATTTCTTTGAGGCATTCTAGCAAAAAGTTCACATGCTTTGTTGGTGCGTCCGCAATTTCAATGCTTCTTCTTCTTCATGTTGATGGATTGGCGTACCCTGATTCAATGCTCCCATTTCATTACAGGACTCCAACTTTGCATAGATTTCATGTGCCCGTGGATGTGATTTGTCTCTTACACAAAATTATGTACTATTTTATGTACGAGTGTTGTTGCAGGGTGACATAACCAAAACTCCCGTTTCGGCACAAGCAAGGAGGATGTAGGCTAGAGTCAGCGAGAGTGCATTTCAAAGAGGAGTAAATAAGGGGATAGAATACACGAAGGGAGAGGGAGCGCACATGAGAAAATCTAAAATCCCAAACTATAGTCGCCAGATGGAAGACTTAAATGCCTACAATAAGAATGTATTCAGCATCATTCTTATAAAATATAAGTACACTTCTCTACCATATTTCCTTTCTATATAGTATTAAATTAACTCATACACACTTTTATGGTTGAAAAGATTTAGTGAGGAGAATAATAGAAAGATCATGTTGTTTAGAAAAACATTAATGGGAAAAGATGATGTTGTGATAATTCAGTCATCATTAATATTAACTTTACAAGGTTTTATGATGCATGCCATTATGTGCTTTTAGATGTCATTTTCTTTCCACCAATATGCTAGTGTGATTTAAAGTGTTATTTCGTTATGTTGCAAGTTGATATAAAATTGATATGTGAATTCTATTCATTTGAGTGCAACATTTTAGTGTTATATCGAGATATAGTAACATTCATGGAAATATGTTAAGAGTCTTCTAGATTAACAAATTTACGGAGAAGCCATGCATTGCGTCAAATAAAGTGAACAAATACTAACAAATTGAGCCAATTCTCCCATGCAATATTACTAGAATGGTGAATTCAGAGTAGTTTCGGGATATGTAGGAATTGTTCATGAGGTCCTATTACTGGTGATTGGTTTTCAAAAGGGATGTGTACGTTAAACGCCAATTTTAATACATTGAACAAAATAAGGGTATTTATCATTTCTCTAGAAATAAAATGTTACAAGCAATTGCGACTTTGGTATTGATAACCTAGATTAAGTAATTAATGTACTTCATAATAGGATATACACAGGGATTGTCCATGACAGGCTACTATAACTAAAACCATAGGAGCAGTGCAATTTCTGAAATATGGGTAGATGCTTTGGCCAATAAAATAAACTATTTTTATTTCCTTATGACAAGAAATATCTTAGAGTCATATCAAGGCTTGCATGTTGGGGGCTTTGTGAAGATGCTTTAGTCGTAGTTATCTCACACTATGTTATCCCTTGGGTTATAAAACTTGGTATATAGACAATATTAATAGTAATTTGGACTAGATATGTGGACCCTTATTGATTCAAAATATGGTAAGACTCCTTTGGACTCCTGAGTAGAAAAATTGATATATCATGTTGTACGTTTGACAGTTTTCATTACATACCCATAAATAGATTACCATTATGAAGGGTTTAGTAACCATATTCACTATCTCAATGCATGATACCATGAGAACTAAATTGTGAAAGGACACATTGATTCTTAACATTTTATCATGTTTGTGCAGGAAATGAGGAGTCCTAAATTTGAAAATATAGACTATATTTGCAGGAATGTATTATTGCATGTTGCAGGGTGTGACTTCTAAGTTCATACCTTACAAGGTGAAGATGAGTTAACTAATTTTAAAAGTAAGGTATCCATGAGGGAATATTTGAAACAATGCCTTGATAAAATGTGTTTAAGTTAAAATCATTGAATTAATTGAAGTATAATTTTAGTGAATACCGATTTGATTCTTCATGGTACAAGTCATCTCTAGCCCCAAGGTACTACTATATATATAGGACTTGATATCATGAATATGAGGACCCACATGGCTAGGGTATTTGGTAGATCATGCTTGTTACTCAAATATTTAACAAATGAACATCTTGTATGTAAGAAGGGCCTTTTTTGGAGATTAGCCTATGAAATGGATATCCTAATATAGTGTTACAAGGAGTAATAAATTCCTTTAATATCAATTTATGTTCTTTCTCAATGGAAGATTAAGATATGCTATATTATTCTAGCGTGATATACGAGTATATGACTACAACATGTAGATTAACCCCTTGAGAATGAGAACCATATATTGGACCTATTATGTGAATTTTGAATGGAAGCGGTTCCTTTGTGTTTGGGGTAAACCTAGCTAATTCCATGTTGAATATTAAGCTTAGCTCCCATTGCAATAGGATGTACAAGTTGCCTTATGAATAATACTAGGTAGAGTTTGATTCAAGACATTGAAATCCTTAAGGGAGTTGTGTTATGATATGAGACTAATGGTGACCTTACTTATGACTACCTAACTACTGCTAACTATTATTATTTGAAGGGAAACATTAACAAAGCCTAGGTATCATGTGTGTAGGTGTCCACTGAGAGACCCTTGTAAGCAAAACTACGTGTGACTTTGACCCATTTGGAAGCAGGAATGTAGGAGGTCCTTGGGAAAAGGATGCTCCTGCGACCTTAAGTCTGTAGGGGTAGGTCTAGGGGGAAATAACTTTAAGGTACAAATTTGTTCCTAATGTTTTTACCTTACCTCCCTAGTAGGATTCATATGAGGCTGATTAGGTATTAAAAGATTATGAAGGATTTAAGAAAATCAAATAAGTGCAATATTATGTAATGAGCCATCGAATAGCAAGTTCATGGAAGTGAACATGGGTTTACTATTGTTCACTTGTCCAAAGGGGAGCGAAATGGGTCTAAAGGTGGATTCCTTAGAGGGGAAGTATGATCTCCTTTGCTAATTGAGGTAGATTGTAGGGTTTTAGCTTCCTTGGATACCAATACTAAGGGGTGAGAGGGTGGTACAGAGGAGGGTGACTCAACCCTGGTTTTATTGTGAGGAGCAAAGCGAACTGAGGGCGCGGTTGGGGGAGGATTCATATGAGGCTTTGGAGTTGAGATTGGCTGCCTGATGTGATTGTTTTGGTTATTATCAACGGGGCTATGATTGATGACTGTCTCTTTAATAGCATTTCTCTTATGATAGATTTTCATTTCAGAAGCATCAATAATACCATCATAGATTAAAGGGGTGATCTCCCATTTCCTTGCTGAGGAGATTAATTCAAAAGGGCTCAAATTAAGGTTAATAGTTTTGCGGTCGATAAGTAACTTTATGTCTCTTTCAAAAAAATTATCTTGGATACTTTCAATGGCTAGGAATTTCCTTAGCCCTGCCGCCAGTGATTCTATTATTTCTGAGTCATGAAATTCAACAGGAAGAGGGCCGATATTGACCCAATGCAGATTGTTGTTACATACAAAGATTTTAGGGTTAAAGTTGGGAATCCAGTCAATGTAGTGACAAATACAACCATTAAGCAATTTCTCCTTACTTTTGAACAGGTCCTGCTTAATACTAGAGTTAATGAATGTAATTAGTATGCACTGAGAGCCCAAATTGAAGGTACTTACTAGGTTATGAAACTTAGTCTCCCACCAACCTTTGACATCTTCGAAGGAGTGGTGGGGCCCTCGTCACTTAGCAATGAAATTGTTGCTTTGATGAAAAATGGTATTCTGCTGGAGAATCTCCGAGTCCAACTTAATCACAAGTTTTCATCTTTTAGGGTTTGATGGAGACAATCACAGCCAAACTTCCTGCTTCACAGAGTGAGAGGGAGTTACTCTCCTGTATATTGTTGTTGTTGTTTGCTAGGAAAATCCCTATGATGTAGGGTTTGCCTTGAGCCATCAGTGGTTTAGTACCTTCTTGAATTGTTTGGCTTGACCACCAAATTGTTAAAATGGCCTTCGGGAGGAGGGAAGGAGGGGGGAAAATAGGCATATTTAGTGCCTTCAAGCAGCAGCCTGGAAGAAGATGCAGAGTAGGTTGATGCCCCAAGGGGAATCAAATTAGGGCCTGTAAGGATATGATGGCCAATCCTCCAACGTTTGGTCTTCCTACTTTCCACCACCTTCCAAACGCCTTCCTCTTCACTCTTGTATGGCTTACACTTGGAGGAGGGAAAGATAGTAAGTCACATGATGGATAAAATTTATGAAATATAAACATTCACAAATAGCCAAATAATTGTAGAGCTCCTATTTCTATTTGTTTGAAGTTTTATTTGAAGAAAAACTATTTAAATATTTATTAAAACTTAATATTTTTATAAAAATAAAATAGTAAGAACTAATATAAATTACTATATAAATCTATAAAATAAACAAATAGATATCCTTCTTCAAACAATTTTTAAATCAATTTATAATATATAAGTAAAATTATTATATTAACACCTTTCTACATATTTTATATAATTTTTTAAATATTTATTATTAAATATTCAAACATTTTAATAATTTAATAATATTTAATATTATATAAATTAATATTTATAATTATGTAATATTTTTGGGGATGTCCCCGCAGCGCAAAGGTATGTTGTGATCCCTATTGATAGGAAGGTTTCATGTTCGAACCCTTGAAGGTACTGTGTATGCTGAATGAGAAAGAGAATTGTAATAGAGTGATAAGGAACCTCATCATGCAATCCCTTAGGGAGAGGGTCTTCCATTGTGACCCCCCACTGGTTCGTAGCTCTAGTTAAAAGCATTCTCAATAAATAAAAATCACAACATTACCGATCAAATAAAAAAATTATGTAATATTTTTAACTATTATGTTTTTTTATCAGTTAAAGGTAGCCAAGAGGAACTACACCCTAATAATAAAACCAAAAAAGATATGCATAGTAGGTATCATATTCATTCCTCCTTATCATTGCTAGAGTCATACCTTATAATCCATCACTATTATATGTTAAAATACACCCTTATGAATGAAATGGTGTGCTAAGAAACTCTTAAAGCTATATCATACTACTTACAAATGTCGACCTACTCCATATTATCTGAAATGGAATTAAACATATTATATACATATCTATATTTAAACCCTTACTAGTTTCAAAATTGGAGAAACTACTGCATTACGAACATATAAAGAATATTTGACCCATCAAATCACCCCACCTATTGTGCTCACTCTTGCAACCCTCTTAGTCTTCTTGGCTTTCCATGAGCGGTTTGGTTTTCAAGTAGTGTGGTTTGCACTCGCTGGTGACCACACCTTCATAGGTGTCTTATCAACAAGTGTTGATGAAGGAAATCTATTTATCAGATAATAGGGAACAACTACAACTTTGGCACAAATTTTTTGTTTGAAACCAACATCACTAAGATGCATACTCCTAGCCCTCTCCACCAATGTCATGTTTATCCTCTCCATAACTCCATACTACTGAGGGGTGTACAAAGTTGTCTCATTTCTCTCAATACTATGGTCCCTATAGAAGCTATCAAAATCTGCAGAGAAAAACTCATGACAATTGTGAGTCCTCAAACACTCAATCTTTCTATTAGCCTAATTTTCAACAAGAGCCTTAAATTCCTAAAACTGACAATAGACTTTAGACTTGCTTTTGAGGAAATAAACAGATGTCCTTCTACTGTAGTCATTAATGAATGAAACAAAGTATATAGATCTAGAAAATGAAAGAAAATTTATAGGACCAAAAACATTAGAATGTACCAAATCCAACAAACCAAAAGACTTGTGAGAACTTGAATAAAATTGAACATGGTTTTGCTTGCCATTATATGCAGTGTTTGTAAAAATTGAACTCGAGATTACAATCATCGAGCCCCTCAATGAAGCATTTATTCTTCAGGGTTTTGAGACCCTTCTCACCAATGTGACCAAGTCTTTGGTGCCATAACATTGCCTTATTTTTTAGAAGCTTCATCTCTAAAGCATTCCAACACCCTCAGGTGCCTAAGAAGCATGACCATAAGATGTATAAGAAATATACCTCATTGGAACTTGATCTAATAGTGAGGAGTACTCCAAAGCCCTCTACCTTGGCTCTATAAAAGTGCTATTACACTAGATAGTTGGTTCATCTAGCTTATGCAAGGTGCTAATCCAAACACCCTTAGCAAGCACCATAACCCTTCTAGTCATCTTCCATCCTTCCTTCAAGAAAATAAACAGCACACCCTCATTACTGGTAATTGCATCAAGATGTTAGACAATTTAGTGACCACTCACCAAAAATATCCTAAAACAAACAAAATACATACGTGGTTTTAGTAATCTCAAAAACCATGTATAACATGCACACACTTTTTGAATTAAAACCATGTATGTGTTTTATATTTAAAAAAATGTCATCGTGTTATTTAACTTAAATAAAACACATGTTTTCTTTCATAAGATTAACACACTCCTGTCACTCTGATTTGAAGTTATAGATGTTCCAATGTTGTGGCACAAAGGAATTAAGGGACAAAAAAAATGCATGTATTTTTGGTCCCTTAATTTTCACATTTTGAGGTAAATAAACATGAATTGTAAAGGCCAATAACATGTATGTGTTACATTTTCATAGCATGTACATGTTTTTTGTCCTCAAACTTAAGTTTTCACTTAGAGGTCTTTTGTTACAAAATGTAATGGATAAAAATAGGGTTCCACAAGTTAAGTTATGTAAACTAATAGATGACCTATTTCACAAATAAAACATTAAAAGGGAGAATGAACTCAAGATATTCAACCTCAATTCTACTAGGAAGATCATTGAATACTAATTGGATTTCATTCCCTTTTGTTTAAAATGAAATTGATCAATTGAAAGGATGCGAATTGAGTGTAAAGAATCAAATGAGGAATTGTATGCATGAACTAGCAACTTAGAATAATTGTACTAATTTATGTTGAAATAGAAACTTTACTACAGGTGCAAAAATAGATATGAAATCTGACTATGCAACTGTATCTATAGTCTAGAGATACATTTGAGGGATCAGGTCACCCTGAATGCCTTGGTAATCTAAATTTTGGGCAAGATCTGAGAATTTTCTTCCTAAGATTTAGAATAATATTTCTACCAAATTTGGACGGAAAACCCGAGGATAGGGGCTCCCCAAGTGCCTTGGTCCCAAAAACCATGTCCAATTTATGAGAATGGGTATGTATCTATCTATTGATGGTCTCCTAAACTCCGTGTCTCCATTGGTGATATGTACCTACACTCAAGAGGAGAGAAAATGTGTTGTGAATAGGTTTTTACCTAGGTCAAACCCCAAGTTTGGAGTTAACCCTAGTTAAAATAAAAATTGAATTGGGAATGAACTATAAAGCTTTCCTTTTAAGGGCAAGGCTCATTTTGAAATTGAAATGCTTGAATGTAACTAATTATACCTACAATAGTTGAAGCAATTCTCATAGCATAATTCATCCATGTGTTGATGCAATAACATGATAAATCAAATAAAATCCATCATGAAATCATAATTGAAACATAATATGAAGATGTCTAGATGTAGTGTGTTGCTCCTTACATGCGATTTTCTCTTGAGGAAGAAGATTTTCTCTTTAATTAGAGTGATGGAATGCAATAATAGTTGGTGTTCTAGATGTTGAAATGAATTGAGAAGGATGCCTTATATAGGGATTTCATAATTGTAATCACCTTTAGGCTAACTTAGATTTAGTGTATTTTCACATGGAGCTAGATTTGAATAGGGTAGGGTACCACTTATTATCCTCTTTAAATTTAGGGAAAAAAATGGGGGACCAAGGGGGTGTGACCTTCTTGGTCTTGACAACTTTATCTTGAATTTTTTAGGGATGAAAGATAATAGGGAACTTATGCAAATTTTATCTCGTTGGCTCAAAATTTAATGTTGAGATATGAAAAGTATATTTTGGAAGTTGAAATTGGGGAAAGATTAAGGATAAATCAAGATATTAAAAGATAAAGGGAACACCTAGAATCAAGGGCCCAAATAATAGTGTGATGATGTAATAAAGTGGAGAAAGACCCGTATATTAAATTAAATATTAATTAATTACAATAAAGGTCTTATACTAAATAAAGGAATTGAAAATACTAAAATGAGTGTTAGGAGAGTGTGAATTGGACACACTAACAAAGGTGTAAAATTTACAATGCTACACAAATGTGGATTTAAATTTTTCCCTAAACCCTATAGCTATGTAATTAGGAGAGAGAGAGGGAGAGAGAGAGAGAGAGAGAGAGGGGGGGGGGGAGGGTAAGGGGGGTAAGGGGGAGGGAGAGAGAGTTGGTGGTAATTAGTGGGTACGAGAAGAGGGGGAAAGGAGGAAGTATCAATAAAGAGAGAGAGCTATTAGGGAGTTAATTATGGGAATTGTTCTAGAGGGGGAGAGTGGGAGGTATCAACACAGGGAGAGAGGTGGGGGGGAAGAGAGAGGACTATTAGGGTGAGGGGAAGATGGAGCAGAGAGAAGTATTAACAAAGAGAGGTGAGGAGAGAGAGAGAGAGAGAGAGAGAGAGAGAGAGAGAGAGAGAGATGTGAGACAGAGAGAATGAGATGAAGAGAGGTGGGAAACGAAATGTGGATGGAGACCTATAGAAAGGGAAAGAGGGAGAAACATAGAAAGGTGATATAAAGAGGGTGAGATACCAAGGAGGTATGGATGAAGGGGAGGTATATATGGGCATGAAGAGTTTGTGCTATTATAAACAACCAATATTGTAGGAATTCTTGGATCAATATGATAATATCACTAAAATTTCTATTTCATGTTTTAGTACAAGGAACTTTGGGAAGAAGCTAAGGAATCTAGATGTGAGGGATTCATAATAGAGAGAGGGAGGGAGGGAGGTAACATGGTCAGATACCTAAAAAATGAGAAAGAGGGGAGACAAACAGAGAGAGTAATGAGACAAGGATGGATAGGTAGTGAGAGAGAGTGAGAGGCCTAGAGATGGGAGAGAGAGTGCATGGTAGGGAGAGACCTATCCATATTCTCTTTATCTCAATTTCACTCTCTTTGGCTACCTCAACTATAAACCTATCTCAATCCCTATCACTCTCCCTAGCCTTCCTCTCTCCTTCGCCTTATCTCACTCTATCCTCTCTCCCCTAGCTCTAATTATATCTCTCTTACCCTTCGATATACTCTCTATCTCCCCTCTCTTTTCTACCTAATCTACCCACATTCTCTCCCTCTCCCTACATAAATTACCTCTCTCCCTCTATATATCTATTTAACTACACACTTCTCCCTCTCTCCCTCTATATCTCTATTTAACTACACACTTCTCCCTCTCTCCCTCCCTTTCTATCCCTCCCACCCTCTTATGTTCCCTCTCCACTTATCTCACTCATCGTTTCCCCCTCTACACATATCAATTTCTTCTCTCCCTCTCTTTACATACCTCTACCCCCCACCCTCCCTACCTCTATTTATCTACATAAATCTCCCTCCAAGTCTCTCCCTCCCTCTTTACCTTTCTAATTCTCTCTCCATGTCTCATTACACACATCTCTCATTCCCCCCTCTCCCACTCTAGCTCTTTGACCTCTCTACCTCTATCCATCTCTATCAATCCTTCTCTCTCCCTCTCCCTAGGTAAAAGCACAAAGTTGTGTCACATTTCAAGCCAACTTATTAGAACAAGTGAATTTAAATAATTATAACTAAAAATTAATTGTAGTCAAACATATGGTCTATAGAGATGCAGTATAGCTATATTATACATGGGCCACAACTTTTCCAATTAAAATTGTCTAATAAATGTATATTTTATACCACTTTGGGTCTAATTACCATTTTTTTGTTGAAAAAACTCGATGGTTCAACAACTCTTACTCTTATAAATGATATTTTTTTGAAATGTAAAAATACCCTTTTATAGATCTATAAGTGAATTTTCCAAAATATATATCTTTTAATATTTTAATTATTTTTTATATTTTATGTTTTATTTTTATTGAAAGTAGGTCATTAGCACTAAAATATAAGGTTGATTATCTTGTAAAGGAAAAATACTAAAATTTATTTAAAATTTTTGAAAAAAATAAATGCACTACAGAAAAGAGTCTATGTCAAGATGATATAATTCTTTTCTGATTTGGATAAATAACTAAGCAAAAAGGTGACTCCAAATGGAAAGAGTTACATTTTAGTACACAACTTTTCAAATTTATTGAAAAATATATATACATAAAAATAGTTAAAAATATATTTTTATACTAAAGTTTCAAGTTATCAGTATACATAAAAAAAATTGAAGAGAAAAAGGTAAAATTTACTATTAAATGTGTGACACCTCGTGTAACTTCAATTTCAGTATTTTATAAACAACTAAATTATAGTGTTTAATTTATAAGACATCATTTCAAAGTTCAAAACATATATTTCAATTTCTATTGATTCAATTTTAAAAGTTGAATCAACATTAGCCATTTCCTTTATAAAAGTCTGACACAACTTTGTGCTTTTACCCCCCCTCTCTCTCTAGGTCTCTCACCTCTCTCAATTTAGGTTTCTCACCTATCTACATCTCTTCCTTATCCTCTCTCTATCGATCCTCACCTTTCACTTCCCTCTCTTCTCTCTCTCTCACCTCTCTATCTCTCTCCTCTCCAATTATCTCTCTCCCTCCCTCTTTACCTCTCTACCTCTCCTTCCATGCCTTATTACACACACTTATCAATTCCTCTCTTCTCTCTTTCTAGGTCTCTCATCTCTCTACCTCTATCCATATATCCTTCTCTACCAATCCTCCTCTCCCCTCCTCTCTTCTCTATCTAACTTGTTTATCCCCCCTTTTCTCTCTCTAGGTCTCTCACCTTTCTACCCTTTTCCCTCTCTATTGATCCTCCCCTTTCCCATCTCCCTCTTCTATCTCTTACGTTTCTCTATCTATACTCTATCCAAGCATATCCCTTCATCTCTCTTACCTCTCTATCTCTGCCTCTCCCTCCATGTTTTATTACACACATTTCTCACTTCCCCCCTCACTCTCTCCCTCTCTCTCTAGGTCTCTCAACTATCTACCTCTCTCCCTTCATCCCTCTCTATCAATCCTTTCCTTTTAAGAAGGGAGAGGAAGGGAAAGAGAGTAGTTAGAGAGTTGAGATTGATAGAAGTGGTAAGGGAAGGCTTGATAGACAGACGAAGGGAGAGAAATAGAGGTCTTGCAAGGAGGGATACATATGTAGTGAAAGAGAGAGGGATAAGGGAGATATAGATAAGTTAAGAGTGGGGAGATATATAGAGTGAGAGGTGGAAAGAGATGAAAAAAGATAAAGAGAGTTAGAGAGGAATAGAGAGAGATTGAGATCTAAAGGCTAGATAGACAAAAGGGGAGATAGAGTTCAAGCGAGGGAGGGAAGGAGAGGTATACAAAGAGAGGGAAGGTAGATAGAGAAAAGTATTGAGGGAAGGAGAGAGATAGATAGATAGAGAGGTACAAAGAGAGAGAGGTAGGTTGATAGATTAAGAGGGAGGGTGGAAAGATAGAGAGTGTAGTGTCATAAATTGTACACCTTTATTAGTGTGTCCAATTTCACACTCTCCTAGAACCTATTTTTGCATTTCCCTTTCATCTATGCATTATAGGACCTATAATGTAATTAATTAATATTTAATTCAATATTATGGGTCTTAGAATCTACTTTATTAAATCATCACTCTTATTTGGGCCCTTAATTCTAGGTATGCCCTTTATTATTATACCCCAATTTATCCCTAATCTTACTCGAATTTCAAATCTCAAAGCATATTTAGCATACCTATGCATCTTGGTTTGAGCCACTAAGATGGATTTAGCATTAGAATCATGCTATATTGCACCCCTAGAAAATTGGAAAAAGGTTGATAGGAACAAGTAGTATACTACTTGCTGAATATCCGGGCAACTAAGAGGGGGTGTTGAATCAATTGACAACAAATTTAATGATTTAACCTTAATGCACAAATCTGGAAAATTAAGTAGAATTAAGAGAATTAGGAAACACATGCAAAATTCATTAGACGTAGGAAACACTAGAATTTACATGGAAAACTGAAGAAGGGAAAAACCATGGAGAATGCTAATTCTCAATATATAAACACTAGTTAAGGTGACACCAATTAAAGTGATTTTTTACAATGGGTGGCTCGCTGCCAATGTGCTCATTGCTGGTGGGATCACTTCCCTAAAAGGCTCACTTCCAATATGCTCACTATATATGGGCTCACTATCAAAGAAGAAAGAAAGACAAATAGTATCCATCACAAGTAAAACACAGTCTATACTGCCAGAATTGCTTCCGGTAAATATCTCACATAGTCACTAAATTCCTTCAATCTCACATGTCTTCAACACAAAAATCCATATCTTGAATAATCAAATCAAGCTCCAATATATATTGTCTCTCGAAATTATAATTTTCAATATCAACTAAGATAGGGATCTAAATAAGTCTCCACTAAACATTCTAGTGGTGGCAAGGAATGAAAAGTGAACCACATCACATCGTTCCTCCTCAAACACATCAACACGCTACATACATCACCAAATTTGGACCTAAAATGCATTTTAACACTACATAATCTCAATAGCTGGCCTAAGGTATCAACCTTCAGATCATGCTAGACCCAAAAATAATACAAAAAACATCTTTCAAGGTACCAAATGCATCCGGTAAAATCGGGAAACCTTCAAGCGCACAATATGCCTAAAACAAACACTCCTACTCATCATGCCACATCTGAAATTAATCTGGACCAAAGTATTTGACATCAATGACAATACATAATGCAATTCTAACAACCTCCCCCTTTGTCATTGATGGCAACATCCATCGACAACAATTAACGAAAGATCATCATTGAGTGCACAACAATCTCTCTCTCCCCCTTTGACAACAATGACAAAGATGGTCAAAACCCCCCCTTGAGAAAACCACTCCTTCTCCCCCTGAGAGGAAGCACATTAACATCAGTCCAAAAAAGAATGTACATGTTGCTCATTGGACCAATGCACACCTGAAATGCACATTAGTTGAATCTGTTAGGGGGTAATACCCCTAGCTTCTGTCAAAGATACTCAAAAGTATCTTTGCACACCTTTGTAAAATTTCTGAAATCTTCTCTTTTGTGGACACATACTCATTATCTAGAACTTTCTTACTCAATAAGTGATACCTGATAGATATATGCTTTGTTTTGGAATGATGTACCAAATTATTGGAAATTTTTGTGGCATTAGTATTATCATGTTGGCATATGATGAAGCGGTGACAATGTGTGTCATTGATGTCAATAAGTGCTCAAGAAGGTGAACCGATATGCACTGGTATGAAGTTTCGAAGCGGTTATGTTCAACCGAGATGGAGTGGACTGGTGTCAGGGTTCACTAACTGTGACTATCAGTTGGTAGTCTCTGTTCATCTCTAGGGTTTTCGGTTTGGCTTTCGTGATGCAACCAATGATGTTTTGTGATGAGTTAGTTAAGAACAAGGATAAGGATCTAGATGCCACGCCATCTATGTACACGTGAAGGATTTCTTTGAGGATATTGCATGTGAAGATTGAATCCATTGAATGTCTACATCGAGAATGTGCGTTTTTCTTAGAGGTATGTGAAAAGTGCGTGATGGGTTACTATTTTCCATGCAAAATGACTTGAGATCTGTTTTAGATCATTTCATTCTATGTAATGTATTTGACAGTCAAGATTGGACCACTTATAATTGTAAACCTAAAATGTTTAGGGTTTAGGGTTTATGCTACCGCTCTAATTATTGTCTATAAGGTTGATGGGTTTTGTTATTGGAGTTGTTGGCAAAATTTGTGTTTGTGTCCAGGTGTTTTGATTCTTGCCAAACTAGAGTGAGGATCTGAAAAGGATCTGCCTTAGCAAGGAGTGTTGTTATCAGATCATTGTGTTACCTATTGTCTTCTAACCATTTCAATAGAAGGTAAATCCCTTGACTGGGTAGCTTTAACAATATTTTTTGTAAATCCTCTAACCAGGTGGCTCAAGTTCATTGAGTTATTTAAATCCTCATGCGAGGTAACCTTTAATAGGATTTCAACCTTTAACAGGGTATACAACCATCCCTTAACCGGGTGATCCCTAATAGTATCAGTTCCTAACAGAACCTTATTGTAAAGTCTTTAACCGGACTAGGCTCCTAACAGAGCGGACTTCAAAAGAGTTCACAAACAAGCTTGTGGGTATTCATCCCCACCGTGGTTTTTCCCATTTGGGTTTCCACGTGAGAAATTTGTGTGTTATGGGTTGTGAGTTTTTCATGTGATGATTATGTGAATTTGATTAAGATAGATATGCATGTAGTGCTAAAAGGTTGTAGTATTGTTGATACAACTCATGCATGATTATATCGGTGAAGTAGTCATTAAGATTTGTGATTTGTTGAATGTTGTCTAAAGTATTTTGTTTGACCGGTATATATGTCTGATGTACCTATGTTTAATCGGTATTTCTATGGTTAAGTTCAGTGGTGATGATAACTGGTTAGCTATGTTTTGATAAGACATAGTGTTGAAGCAGTTTTGTGGGCACTGATTCACCCCCCCCTCTCAGTACCAGTTAGGATCTTAGTAGTTCATCATTATTAATCAATTGGTATCAGAGCTCATCTAGGTCCTCGGTAATTTAAGTGTATCCACTCGAGGCAAAAGATCTTGTTTTAATGATGAAGAGGGAAGGTCCTAAGTTCAACAGGGACAACTTTACAATATGGAAGGACATGATGAAGATATATATCAAGAGCTTGGGTGCACAACTCTAGAGCTATGTTGAGAATGTCTATGTGATCCCCACTAGCACTCTAACCGATGATCAGAAAAGAGAGATACAAGAAAATGGGCAAGTCATGGAAGCCCTTATTAGCAGCTTGTCCTATATAGAGTTCATTGATGTGCAAGATAAGGACAATCCAAAAAAAGTATGGGACAAACTAGAATCCATTTATGGAAGTGATGAACATGTCAAGCATGCTAATAAAGAAAGCCTTAGAGGAAAATTTGAAGATATGAGGATGGTTGAAGGAGAGACCATTTAACATTATGGCATAAGAATCAAGAAAATGATCAGAGAGATAAAGAGTACTGGTGGAACAATTGATGATGCCACTGTTGTT
Source organism: Cryptomeria japonica (assembly GCF_030272615.1). Lineage (NCBI taxonomy): Eukaryota > Viridiplantae > Streptophyta > Pinopsida > Cupressales > Cupressaceae > Cryptomeria > Cryptomeria japonica. Next base: position 197,663,053 of record NC_081414.1, on the reverse strand, counting down.
AGTAAAGTTATGAGATCACTTTTACCGGTCTATGCAATTAGGGTTGTTGCTATTCAGAAGCTAAGGTCTATCGACAAAACCAAGGTATCTTTAGACTCTATTATTGCAAAGTTAACTGCATATGAATTGAATAGCTATGACAATAGTGTTCAGAAGACTGAGTCAACCTTAAGAGCATTTGTTTCCTCCGTATTGACCAGGAAAGGAAAAGAGGCCATTACCAGTTATGAATCCAAGCCAAGCAAAGATATGGATGATGAGGAGATTCTGATGGAGTTTGAAGCTCTTATTGCCAAGAGACTTCCAAAAGGCACCAGAAAATATAGAGGTAAGCTTCCTTTGAAGTGTTTTTCCTGTAATAAGATAGGACATATAGCTATTAATTGCCCTAACAATGAAAATGAGGATAAAATGGAGAGGTTTAGAAAGTATAAAGGAGTAGGTAGGAGAAATTGTCTTGTTGCAATGGATGAAGGTGTTACCGATGAGGAATCTAAGGATGAAGAGAATGAGGACATAGTGTTTGTGGATATCAAGGAAGAGTTGTCTGACTAGAAAGCTCTTGTCTCACATATTGACAACTCTAATGAGTGAATCATTGATAGCGGGTGTTCTCACCACATGACCAATGACCGGAGAAAGTTTTCATCTCTTGAAGAATATGATGGTGGTGTTGTCCAGTTTGGGATTGATGCACCTTGCATGGTAAAAGGAAAAGGATCCATCTCACTAAATGGAAAGAGTAGTGCAGATGATGTCTACTAGGTGAAAGACCTTATGCATAATCTGTTGAGTGTTGCTCAACTGAATGACAAAGGACTTATTCTAGAATTCAAAGGTGGAGTCTGCAGAATAATTGGAAATAGTGGTGAACTTATTGCCATCGGTAAGGAGACCAGAGAAAACCTGTTTCAGCTGAATGCCAAGATTAGTTAGTGCCTAATGGAAAAATTTGATGACAATTGGATATGGCATATGAGACTTTGTCATATGAATTTTGACAATATTTGTAAAGGCTAGTAAGATCAAGGCAGTAAGAGGATTACCTTTGGTGAACAAACCAGAGAATTCCTTGTGCAAAGAATTTCAACTTTGGAAGATGTCTTCCTCAACATTCAAAGGTAAGTCTTTCTCAGTAGAGAACTTACTTGATCTAGTGCACATTGATCTGTGTGGTTTGATGAAAACTAGAAGCATCTAGGGAGATTAGTACTTCATGATTCTTACTGATGATTACTCAAGAATGATGTGGGTCACATTCTTGAAAGACAAGTCTGGGGCATTTGGAAAGTTCAAAGCCTTTAGAGAATTAGTGGAGAAGGAAAGCGGTAGAAGGATAAAATGCCTAAGGACTGATCAAGGAGGTGAATTCACTTCAGATGTATTCAATAAGTACTGTGAGGATAATGGGATTAAGAGGCAATTGTCTACCCCAAGGACACCACAAAAGAATGACATAGCCGAAAGAAACAATAGGAATGTGGTTGAAGTGGCAAGAACTATGTTGATCTAAGGAAATTTTGCTCACATTTTGGAGAGAAGTAGTGAGCCCTGCAATCTATATCATGAACCAGGTACTCATTAAGAAAGGTAAAGAAAAAACCCCCTATGAGTATTGGAATGGGAGAACTCCCAATGTGAGTTATTTTAAATTGTTTGGGAGTAAATGCTATATAAAGAGAGGTGAGCACCTGAGTAAATTTGATGCTAAGTGTGATGAAGGAATATTTTTGGGATATTCCACTAAAAGAAAAGCTCTCAAGTGCTACAATAGTAGGACTCAAAGGATTGTTGAGAGTATCAATGTCAGGGTTGGTGAATCTCCTAAGAAGCCTGAAGAAATCACCAATAAGGAAACGAAAGATGAACTGGGTTTAGCCTTCTGGGAACCGGTTAAGAAAGAAACAAGTGATAAACACTACAAAGACCTTAGTGTTTCTGTATCGGTAGAAGCTTTAGCGGGTGAAGAAGAAGATGAAGCAGAAAAAGAAGAGGAAAAGTAAGCGGAACTAGCTATGGTGATTCCTAGGTATGTAAGACTACATCATGATCCGAAGCAGATCATAGGAGATAAAGATGCAGGAATACTTACAAGAAGAAAGGTGAAAGAAAATTCTTGTATGATTTCAAAATTTGAGCCTAAGACCACTAGAGAGGCACTTACCGATAAAGACTGGATAAAGGCAATGGAAGAGGAGTTGGACCAGATAGAGAAGAATGCAACATGGTCCTTGGTACCCAGACTAGAACACAAGAATGTCATTGGTACCAAATGGGTCTTCACGAATAAGCTGAATGAAGAACGCACAATGGTAAAGAACAAGGTAATACTTGTATGCAAAGGTTATGCTCAGGAAGAAGGAGAAGACTATGGAGAAACCTTTGCCCTAGTGGCTAGATTGGAAGATGTCTGAATGCTACTTGCATTTGCAAAATTCAAGGGATTTAAGGTATATCAAATGGATGTGAAGTCTGCCTTATTGAATGGAATCTTGGAGGAAGAAGTGTATATTGAGAAACTAGATGGGTTTTCTTTGTCTGAAGATAGTGAAATGGTGTGCAGATTACACAAGGCCCTATATGGATTGAAGCAAGCACTAAGGGCATGTTACGAATGGTTACACTCTCATCTTGTGAAGATAGGATTACAAAGAACAAGTGAGGACAGGAACATCTACCTGAAATCTGAAGGTGGTCAGATTCTAATACGTGAGGTATTTGTAGATGACATAATCTTTGGTGGAGATGATGATATGAGTCATGCATTTGCAGATGAGATGAAAAAAGAGTTTGAGATGTCTCTAATTGGAGAGATAAAGTTTTTCATTGGTCTATAGATTCAATAGATGAAAGAAGGTATCTTCATTACCCAGTCCAAGTATATCAAAGAGGTATTGAAGACCTTTGGCATGGAGGAGAGAAAATCGATTGGAACACTAATGGTGACCGGCTACAAACTAACAAAGGAGGATGATACAACATTGGTGAATGAGAAGGAGTACCGATCAATGATCGGTAAGTTGTGCTATATGGTGCACAACAGACTAGATATTGCTCATGTAGTAGGCATAGCATCTCATTTTTAGAAGAATCCAAGAGAATTCCACTTGGCAGCTATAAAGAGGATTCTGAGATATTTGAAGGGAACCATTGATTATGGATTGTGGTATCCATATAAGAGCAACTTTGATCTCAAAGTATTTACTGATGCAGATTGGGCAGGTAATGTGGATGACCAGAAGAGCACAACTAGTGGAGCGTTCTTCCTTAGTGGAAGACTTATCTCGTGGACGAGAAAGAAGCAGAGCTATATTTCCCAATCTACAACTGAAGTGGAGTTTGTGGCAGCATTTATGAACTGCACTCAGGCAATCTGGATGAAGCATGTACTAAACGACTTCAAAGTGACTATATCTGAACCGGTGAGTATTTTCTATGATAATATTAGTGCAATAAATATTTCCAAAAATCCGGTATTGCATGCTAGGAAAAAACATATTAAGCTCAAGTATCATTTCTTGAGAGAAAAGGTTCAGAATAAAGAGGTTGTATTAGAACATGTTTCCAATAAGGAGCAGCTAGTAGACATATTCACTAAGCCCTTACCGAAGACTACATTTACCTTTTTGAGAGGTGAATTAGGGGTTCTACCCCTTCACGAAGTCAATTAAAGTTGTGTGCTCCATATCAGTCAGGAACTACCATGTCAAATCTTATAGGATTGATGTGTTGAAGGATGCTACTCCATAGGGGGAGCAACATAGTGGAGCTTGGAAGCTTGTGCCTCCACATTGGCATTGTTGTCAAAGGGGGAGAAGATATCTGATGATGAAGATATATGATGATGAAGATATATGGGGGAGAAGATATGTATGTGAGAAGTGATTGAGAAAAGTGAACACTAACTAGTTCAGGTGGTGGTGATCTTTTAAGTTGAACTGGTATATGTCAACCGGTATATGTTATTTAGAATGATGCAGATACTGAGCACTGATACACTAATTATTGCCATCAATACCAAAGGGGGATATTGTTGGCATATGATAAAGCGGTGGCAATGTGTGTTGTCATTGATGTCAATAAGTGTTCAACAAGTGAACCAGAATGCAGCGATATGAAGTTTGGAAGCTGTTATGGTCAACCGGGATGGAGTGAACCAGTATCAAGGTTCACTAAGTATGACTATCGATTGGTAGTCTGTGTTCGGCTCTAGGGTTTTTGGTTTGGCTTGTGCAGTACAACCGATGATGTTTTGTGATGAGTTAGTTAAGAACAAGGATAAGGATCTAGATGCCACGTCATCTATGTGCACGTGAAGGATTTCTTTGAGGATATTGCATGTGAAGATCGAATGCATTAAATTTATACCTTAGGAATGTGCATTTTTCTTAGAGGTATGCGAAAAGCACGTGATGGGTTACTGTTTTCTAGAGACAGTGAAGATTGGACGATGCAGAATGACTTGAGATTTGTTTTAGATCGTTTCATTCTATGTAATGTATTTGACGGTCAAGATTGGACCACTTGTGATTGTAAACCTAAAAGGTTTAGGGTTCAGGGTTTATGCTACTGACCTAGTTATTGTCTATAAGGTCGATGAGTTATGTTATTGGAGTTGTTGGCAAAAGTTGTGTTTGTGTCCACGTGTTTTGATTCTTGCCAAACCAGAGTGAGGAATCTATAGAGTGTGATTGCAGAAGTGAGGAACTGAAAAGGATTTGCCTTAGTAAGGAGTGTTGTTATCAGATCATTATGTTACCTGTTGTCTTCTAACCATTTCAATAGAAGGTAAATCCCTTGACTAGGTAGCTTTAACAGGTTTTGTTGTAAATCCTCTAACCAGGTGGCTCAAGTTCATTGAGTTATTTAAATCCTCTAGCAATGTAACCTTTAACGGGATATATAGCCATCCCTTAACTGGGTGATCCCTACCATGATTGGTTCCTAACAGAACCTTATTGTAAAGTCTTTAACCGGACTAGGCTCCTAACAGAGCGGACTTCAAAAGAGTTCACAAACAAGCTTGTGGGTTTTCATCCCCACCGTGGTTTTTCTCGTTTGGGTTTCCACGTGAAAAATTTGTGTGTTATGGGTTGTGAGTTTTTCATGTGATGATTGTGTGATTCTGATTAAGATAGATATGCATGTAGTGCTAAAAGGTTATAGTATTGCTGATTCAACTCTTGCATGATTATATCGGTGAAGTAGTCATTAAGATTTTTGATCTGTTTAATGTTGTTTGAAGTATTTTGTTTGACTAGTATAGATGTCTGAAGTACCCATGTTTAACCGGTATTGCTATGGTTAAGTTTAGTGGTGATGATAACTGGTTAGCTATGTTTTGATAAGACAAAGTGTTGAAGCAGTTTTTGTGGGTACTGATTCACCCCCTCCTTCTTAGTATCGGTTAAGATCTTTATAGTTCATCATTATTCATCATATCACACATGATTGGAATGGGGTCATCAAATTTCACACCAATGTCCTTCAAAGTATTCTTCATCCATAAATTATGAATGCAACAAGAATAAGATACAATGTAGTATGCCTCTGTCATACATAAGGACTCAAAATATTGTTTTTTTCTTGACCAAGCAACTAACTGGGAGCCAAGAAAGAATGCTCCTCCACTCATGCTTTTTCTATCATCAACACTTTCAGCCTAGTTTGCATCTGTGTAAGTTATGAGGTTAAAATCTTAATTTCTAGGATACCACAGACCATACTCTTTGGTACCTTTAAGATATCTAAAAATCCTTTTTACCGCCACAACATGTGATTCTTTTGGTTCTTGTTGAAACCTTGCTGCCAACCATGTTGCATACATGATATCTAGTCTAGTAGTAGTCAAATATAATAGTCCTCCAATCATTGACTAGTATGAACTTGCAGATCTACCTTAGGTGATTTATCATGCTTAGTTAAATGCATCCAGTAGTCATAGGTGTACATATCAGTTTGGAATTCTCCAACCCAAAATTATTCAATAGTTATTTGATATACTTAGATTGAGAAATAAAAAATCCTTTATCATTCTAATTAACTTGCAATCCAAGGAAAAAATTCAACTCGCCAATCATGGACATCTCAAATTCTTTCTACATCTCAACAACAATTTTTTTGCACATATCTTCATTTCCTCCAAAGATTATATCATCAACATACACTACCACAATCAAAATTTTACCTGATTATGTCTTTAAGTACAAGTTACTATCCACGAAACCCTTTTAAAATTCTTGATCAGTTAGATATTTGTCTAATCTCCCATACCAAGATTTAGGAGCCTATTTTAGTCCATACAAAGTCTTTTTTAATATGAAAACAATGTTTAGATAATCCTTCAACTTGAATCCTTCCGGTTGTTCAATGTAATATTCTTCTTTTAATTCTCCATTCAGAAATGTTGATTTCACATCCATCTGATAAACCTTGAAATATTTGAATCTTGTGAATGCTAGGAGCATCAATATTGCCTCCATTCTTGCAACTGAGGCATAAGTTTCATCAAAGTCAATTTCTTCAATATGAGTGTATCCTTTGTAAACCAGCCTTGCTTTATTCCTTACAACCTTTCCATCTTCATCCAACTTGTTCTGGAATGCCCATTTAGTACTGATTACATTCTTGTCTTTCGGTTTGCTGACTAATTCCCATGTTTGGTTTTTCTCAATCTGATCTAGTTCCTCTTTCATTTCCTTCATCTAGTTATGATCTTTGCAGGATTCCTCTACTATCTTTGGCTCAGTTTCTGATAGAAGACATAGAAAGACTCGTTCTTGTGTTGCTTTTCTTGTTGTGATAACTCCTTTTTTCTTGTCTTTGATGATATATTCTTCTAAGTGATTCTTCTTGACATATCTTGGAGTCTTGGATGCAAATGCCGGAGAATCCTGATCATTCTTTTCTTCACTCCCAGTTTCTTCCTTCCTTTCCTTTTCTGTGAACTCATATGAGTCATATCTTGCTGCAATTTCTGACTCTTTTGAAGTATTCTCATCAACTTTTACACTTGCACTTTCAACAATTTTATTCAATCTTTTGTTAAAACATAAATATGCCTTTCTCTATGTTGAGTAACATAGGAATATGCCTTTCATCTGCTTTGTTGTCAAACTTTCCAAGATTATCTTCATCTTGTTAGCAACAAAGAGGAGGAAAACTAAGAGGGGGAGGTGAATTAGTTTTCACTGGATCTCCAAACTTAACTACAAATATAGATCTGATAAACTGCACTAATAATTAAGATAAGCAAGCACAACACACAACACTAAGATTTTGACATGGAAAACCTGGTTAAGGGAAAAACTACGGTGGGAACCTACCCATAGTAAGATGATACTCTGTAGTAGTATGTGAAATATTACAATAGGGAATGCACATGCATTCAGGCACACTGGCTAGAACTCACTACTAAAATGTAATGACCTAGAGGGATACAACCCTCAAAGAAGTCTCACTGACTTACAATAAGATTTAGACTATAATCTAGAAGAAGTGAACTGAAAGAATAACATCTCCAAATGCCTTATTATAGGTCTGGTTATGCATAGTTGTCCGGTTAGCAACACCAAACTCTCTTTAATCACAACACTGAAAGCTGAATCACTTGATCGCACATAAACCATTCTCTGATAATGCAAACACAACCTCAACACCTAAATTACATGAATATATCACATATTTATACAATTCATCAACCTTGATAACAAGGTCGGCTAAACCCTCAACTCACAATTACAAAGTTACATCACATGGTACAAGGATCAACCACCTAACCAATATAATGATTTACATGACATAACATGGACCTAATTCAAATTTCCAAATGCTTAACTCCAGTGGAAATCACATTAAGAACAACCGCAACACGCTACACCACCAAAAATACCGCATAACACAAAAATCATAACCGATTCATAGAAATCATCAAAAAATCGCACAACGATCAATGCGGATCACAAAAAAAAAGGACACGATTAGGAAATGCCAACAAGCATGTTAGAATAATCAGAAACATCTACACCAACACCACTTATCAAGTCTTCATCTGTCAACGTCTGAAAACTCAAGAACACAACCAATCAACAACTATCACGAAGAAGGATAACTTGCAGAGTGCCAAATAACTAACCATCTGAAATGAAGATACACAAGACCATTCTAAATAATCTCCCAAAATCTCAGCTCAAGATCTGATCATACCAGAATATACCAAAGGAAATATTGAACTCTGCAAAGCATTGATCAGATAAACAAACTGCAAAGCTAGATCATATTATATGATCAATCTGCAAACACTAGGGCAATTCATAGGAATATGTTGACATCAATGACAACAACATATTCTAGCAGAAACAATGTCCAATAATCTCCCCCTTTGACATTGATGGAAACATATGAATGTGAAAAACAATCAATGCAAAGAGCGAAGATATCTCCAGCAAACTCCCCCTAAGATCAAGACATATAATTTAGTTTTTCACATGATCTCTCTCCCCCTTTGACAACAATGCCAAAGATCTCAAAACAAATAACCAAACTCTCTCTCTCCAAAATAGAAACATGAATTAGGAATCTCATAAATTTCTCCCCCTAAACACAGACTACTCCACCAGAGGAGAAACACCAACTCATCAATTTGGATAAAAAGATAAGGCGTTGAAGTCCACTGAATTGATGCAACACAATGCATCTAGTTCTCATTAGGAGGGGTAGATACCCCTAACTTGTCTCTCAAATATAAAAATATATCTACAGGAAAAGACTTAGTGAAAATGTTATCTATTTGTTCCTTTGTAGATACATACTCCGACTTCACCTTCTCTTCACTGACTTGCTCTTTCAAGTAATGATATTTGATTGACACATGCTTAGTATTTGAGTGTTGCACTAGATTATTTGACATGTTAATAGAACTGAAATTATCATAGTATATAACAGTAGGCTCATCATAAATAACTCTAGGGTAAGTGCACAAAGATGGGGGACCAAAAAGGGGTCTTAAGATGCCACTTTTTTTTTTTTGAAATCAACAAAGTCTGAACTTCGACGAGAAAATGAAGATAGTTACACTCATAATATGAGAATGCAGTAAGAACAAGAGTTGTTGATATGAGCATGTTGATTGTTAAAATTTGACTAAGTTTGAAATTTGAGTATTCATATAAATTTAAGACTTAGTCAAATTTCAACAATCAACATGCTCATATCAACATTATCTCTCTGATCTCTTCCCTGCATTCTCCCTCTCTCTTCCTTAACCCCTACCTCTCTATCTCACTCTCTCTATCTCACTCTCCTCTCTCATGTGTATCTCACTCTCATTCTCATTCTCTTCCTCCCCCTCCCTCTCTCTCTCTCTCTTTCTCTCTCTCTCTCTCTCTCTAACTCTCTCCCTCTAACTCTCTCTCCATCTCTCTTCCTTTCTCATTATTTATCTCTTAAGTCTCTCCCTCTCAACCTCTATTTCTCTATCGCACTCTCCTCCTCTCTCAAGTGTATCTCTCTCCCATTCTTTCCTTCTCTCCTCCTCCTCCCTCCCTCTCTTTCTCATTATGTCTCTTTCTCACTCTCTCCCTCTCTTCACCTCTCTCTCTAGTCTCTTGTAATCTCCTTACATCCCTTCCTCCCTCTCACTCAGGCTCTCTTTATCTCTTACTCTCTCTTTCTCTCTCTCTCACCATCCCTCCCTCCACCTCTGAGGTATCTCTCTCACCTTCCCTAGCTCCGCCTCCTAGGTCTCTCTCACAATCTCTCCATCCACCTCTCATGTCTCTCTATCTCCTCCACTCCCTATCTCTCTCTCCCCCTCTTTTAGGTGTCTCTATCCCATCCTTTCCCTCCCCATCCCTCTCTCTCTCCACTCTCTTTGGTGTCTCTATCCCATCCTGTCCCTCCCCATCCCTCTCTCTCTCTCATTCTCCCTATTTCCCTCTATCTCTATCTCTCCCTCTCTTTCCCTATTTTTGTATCTCTACTTTTTTCTCTCCCTATCTCTCTCCTCTCCCTTTGACTATCTTTATCTCTCTATCTCCCCCTCTCTCAAGTGTCTCTCGCATTCTCTCCCTCTCTCTCCCTCTCTCTCTCTCTCTCTCTCTCTCTCTCAACCTTTATCTATCTATCTCACTTTCCTTCTCTCTTAGGTGTATCTCTCTCCCTTTCCCTCCCTCTCTCCCTTTCTCATTATCACTCTTTCTCACTCTCCCTCACTTCACATCTCTCTCTCTAGTCTCTTATACTCTCCTTCCATCTCTTCCTCTTAGTTAGGCTCTCTCTATATCTCTCTCTCTCTCTCTCACCATCCCTTCCTTCACATATTAGGTGTCTATCTCACCTTCCCTCCAACCACCTCTTAGGTCTCTCTCTCACAATCCCTCCATCCACTTCTCAAGTCTCTCTATATATCCCCTACTCCCTATTTCTCTCAAGTCTCCCTCCTTTCTATTAAATCTCTCACTCTCAACCTTTATCTATCTATCTATCTATCTTGTCCTCTCCCAAGTGTCTCTCTCTTGTTATTTCTCAATTGTTCCCTCTAACTCTTTTCCCTCTCTTCATCGCATTCCCTCTCTCTCTCTTAAAATCTCCATCTGTATCTTTCTCTGATTATTTCTCATTTAAGTCTCTCTCCCTCTCTACCTCTATCTCTCTATCTCAGTCTCCTATCTCAATTGTATCTCTCTCCCATTCTCTAAAAGTAGTATCCCCCCAGTATACAACTTCCCAATTGAATACTAGGGGGATAGTAGTCTCGAAAAGCTTGGGTGAACAATGGGCACCTTGCTAGAAATATATGAAAAGATAATAGAGGAGGATCTATACACATATGCTAGATTGAGGATTGCAGCGGTTAAAAATATTCTATCTCATGTCACTCTTATCACTTCAGAAAACAAATGGAGACAACAAATTGAGATCAAGAAGGATATTATTCCTTGTCAGAGATGTGGAAGCAAGCTTCATTTTGCCGTAGAATAAAAAATGTTTATTAGGAGGGCATGAAGTAATCAGGTCAGGAGGCCTAAGAAAAATTGGGTGGTTAAGGATAATACAACCTCCTAGAACCTTCTATGTTTGTCATATAACGATCAATGCTTGGGGAGTGATGATCGCCCATCGGTCCTTGTTCTAAAACAAAATCAACAGATTGCATTGGACCATGTAACCAATTATTTTGTGTTGCTATCGCAACCAGTGGACGAGACCACTGAGAACAAGCCTAGGGAGGTGGAGTCTTTATTTCAGGATTTGGAGAATTTGTTTGAATAATTCTACAAAGATGGTGAAATAAAAGGAGATTAACTGGACAACATGGATCCGAGATGCATCAGCCAGTCAACAAATGTCCAGTTGGGTAGAACCAAGGGTTGTAGGGGTCGTAGGAGAAAGAGGCAAGTCAAGGAGGATAAAGCCTCTGAAAAAGGTATTGTTAGTGTGTTGGATTTCCTAAAGATGCCCAACTTGGAACGTCAAGGGTCTTACAACCCCAGACAAAATGGCAATTGATATAGTTTTGCTTTAAGAGACCAAGCTATCTGATGATAAGGCCCGTGATTTATTGAAATTTTGTTTTAAGTGGAATGGTATGGTCAAAGTGGCTAAAGGCACAATGAGGGGTCTAGTAGTTCTTTTGAACCCAATAACTACTTCAATATCTCCAATTGCCTCCAATTCTAATTGGATGATCTGTCAGGTTTCCATCATTGGTGGTATAGTGTATTTTCCCCTGATCAATGTATATGTCCCTATTCAAATGGAGGAAAAGGTGAAAGTATGGGGTGAGATCATTGAACATGCTGACCAGATTAACCTAGACATAATTATAGTGGCTATAGATTTTAATGCTATCCTTGACATAGATGAAAAGTTGGGTGGTCTCAGAAAAAGTTTCAAAGTCATGGAGGACTTCAGAGACTTCATCAAATCTATCAAAGTGGCAGATGTGATCCCAAAGAATGGATTGTATACTTCGACATATAGGAGGATTAAATTTTCAAAGATATCTAAAAGATTGGATAGGTTTTTTGTGGGTGATTTTTGGATTAATAGGAAATTCTCTATATCCACAGTCATTATCCCGCAAGCTGGCTCGAATCATCTTCCTGTTCTATTAAGTTTAGACCAAGACAAGGCAATTCAAAGAAGTTATTTCAAATTTCTCAGCATGTGGTGGAGAGATCCTACCTTCAAAAGTAATCTCAAAAGGTGGTGGGAAGAAGGGAAAAAAATTTGCGGGCTCTCCCAGTTTTTGTTTTGCAAAAAAGATGAAGTATTTGAAACAAAAAGTTAAATTTGGAATAAAGTGTCTTTCAAAAATATATTTGCAAAAAAAATGAATAAAAGAAGAATTAGAAAGTATCAATGAGAAAGTGATGATAGTTGGTATGATAAATGAGGAATTTACTTTAGAAAGAAAATTGAAAGAGGAATATATGGAAGTCCTGAAGAGAGAAGAACTTTATTGGAGAGACAAATCCAGAGAGCTATGGATTGTAGAAGGGGATTCCAATACCATATTTTTCCATGCCTCCACCAAGTCTAGAAGGAATTTCAACAAAATAACTTCCATTAAAGATGAGAAAGGCAATTTGTACTCTTTGGGGAAAGAGATTGAGCAGGCAACGCTGGATCATTTTTTGCAAGTTTTGGGGAAAGGAGATCCTCTGAGTGAAGATCACATTCCGCTCATCACTGAGACTATTGATACATTGGTCTACCCGAAAGATAATATGATTCTTATGGCTCCTTTTTCTAAAGGGGAGGTGAAAGAGGCAAACTTCCCCTTGCATCCACACAAAGCTCTGGGCCCTAATGGTTTTACGAACAAAGTATTTCAATCTTGTTGGGATTTCATGGGTAATGATATTTGGATAGTAGTTGAAGAATTCATAAGTAAAAAGAGGCTTGTGAGGGAGATGAATCATACCATGCTTATACCAAAGAAACAAGAGTATGAGTTGATGATGGATTATCAACCTATATCCTTCTACAACATGATATACAAGATTATATCCAAAGCAATGGAAAATAGGCTCAAAAATATTTTTCCTAAACTAGTTGCTGATAATCCAGATTGGTTTTATTCCAGGCACAGAGATTGCAGATAATATCATACTAGTATTGGAGATGATTCATTCCATGCAAAAAGAGAAGATGAAAGGTATGACGATCAAGATGGATGTGTCGAAAGAATATGATAGGGATATTTGTAATTTTTTGTTATAATTTCTTGTTTGTATGGGTTTCAATAGTAAGTGGATAGAGTGTGTCAAATTTTGTATTTCTTTTGTCAGTTTCTCCATTCTAGTTAATGGATCGATATGTGGTTTCTTTGGTGCTACTAATGGATTGAGGCAAGGAGATCCCTTGTCCCCATCTCTATTTGTCTAGATGGCTGAAGTGTTAGGTAGTGGGATCAGAAGGATATGCAGATCGAGTAGGTGGAAAGGGATTCCTTTACATTCCCAGTTGGAGCCTGTTATACCCTGCATATCTATCCCCCATTAGTTTTCTTGTGTCAAAGTATGGGTCCCCTATTTTAGCTTTGTTTTGCTTTGTTCTTTTACATTTTTGTTCTTTTGCCTTGGAACTCTGGAGTCCCAGAGTCCTAAGGTCTCTCTTTGTTCTTTTTGCTTTCTCCAACCTTGGAACTTTGGGCCCCACGAGTCTCAAGGTTGGTTTCCTTTATGTGTGTTTCATGTTCTTTAGCTCAGAACCTTGGAACCTTGGAGTCTCGAGGCATGTTTTTGTTTATCAACCTTGAAACCACAAAACTTTGGAGTCCCAAGGTTAAGTGTTTGGTTGCTTGTTTTTGTTGATCAAACCCCGGAACCTTGGAACCCTAAAGTCTTGAGGTTGATCCTTGTGTTCTTGCTTTTCTTTTCTTCACCCTGGAACCCCAGAGTCCCGAGGCGAAGTATTTTGTTTTGTGTTTTTTTGTTGAGCTCGGAACCTCGGGACCCCGGAGTCCCAATGTCCTGTTTAAAGAACTCGTACGGATGAGTTTTGGGAGGGGGGGGGTATAAATATGAATAGTGAGATTTTTTAAGCTCATTTGTGCATTTCATCTTCAGAGCCCTTGCTTCCTTGCCTCCCGGCTACGAGCTTCCTTCACGTTCATGGGAATTTTATTTCACCAGGTCGGTGATTTTTCTTGCCCTCTTTGTCATTTGTAGGTTAGATATTTTTTCTTTTTGTCTTTTGTTGCACATTTTATTTTTGTTTTCTTCTTTTCTTATTCTTTTTTATTTTGTTTTCTTGCATGTCCCTGTGTGCTCTAGTTCCTACCTTGGAAACCCGGACCCCCAGAGTTTCGGGTTGATTTCTCTTCCCTACCCAGAACTCCAGAATCCTAGAGTTCCTGGGTTTTGTTGAGCCTTCCTTTGATGAGCCCAGAACCCCAGAATTCCAGATTATTTCTTTTTGCAAGAAAGTGATATCACTTAGCCCAGAACCCTAGAACCTCGGATTTCTGAGGTTCGCCTTTTATAAGTCCTCTTTCTAAAGTCCTACTGGGTATCTTTTATTTGGCTCAGGACTACGAGGTCCTGAGATGAGCCTAAATTCCCTACCCCGGAACCCCAGAGTTCCAGATCATTTGTTATTTGTCAAGCCCAGAACCCCAGAGTTCTGAATCCTATTTTAAAGTTGTCTAGCTCAGAACCTCAAAGTTTTGGACCCTGTTTTAAAAAGAAAAACTCCCTACCCCAGGGCTTCAGAACCTTGAAGTCCTGAAGTGAATAAATTTTGAATATTTTGGATAAGAAACTGAAACTCGCTTTCTTCTTGCACATTCAAGCAATTAGATGGACTCATCTTCTAGCAAAAGAGGCAAAGATATTGATAGACTTCCAACAACAATGAAGTACCATTATCAAGGATAGGTCTACGCCTCAAAGTTGGATGATCAAATTAGGTGGGTCATTGATATTGAAATTGGCCATATCCAAATTGAAGATATCAGAACCCAGCTGGATAAGCCAAGATTGGAGGCCCTACACAAGAGAATTAAGAGATTTGACCTAGTAGAGACAACTATCTTTCCACAATCGGTGCAAGCACCTAAGTTTATAATGATAGCTGCTCAGTTCTACGACTTGAATACGAGAAAGTGCACTGATGCACAGGGAAAAACATTTATAGTCTTGTCCCCTGACATGTTGGGATTCATGTTCGGTATCCCAACCAGAGATGACATATTCCTCTCAACCGAAGAGGATTCCTTGAATGTATGGAATGACAAAGTTACAGTGAACAAAAGGCACATGAATGAGAACTAGTTGGAGGAAGAGAGAAAAACAAGTCTCAAGGCAACATATATCTTGAGGGAAGAATTCAAGGAGCCTCAAAGAGGCTTGATTATTATGCTAAGCAGGGCCTTTGGTAAGCCTGATTGTAAACACTTCCATCTGTGGATGTTCCAGTTTATGACCACTATCCTGGTAGGAAAACAATTTTTTGGTTGGTTGCAGATCCTCTCTGACAACATCTGCAAACAAATGAAGGAACCTTGCCAGAATAAGAAATTATTTTTCACATCTTATATCATCTGGGTGGCTTCCAAAGCTGGAAAGTTTTCGGGATTACAAGTGGAGGTTCAATTAGGGGATGAAGAAGGACATAAGAAGGTATGAGAATATTATTCCCAACTCCCCCTAGTCAATGCAAAGTCTCATTTCAAAAGAATTAACAATGCCTTCATTTTACTAGTAATAATTAAGCTAATGGGAGATACAGGATACCAGATTAGCCTAGAGGCCATGGATATTATCTGAGAGTGGGCATGTCGGTTTATCCAAAACCCATGCTCCAATTACATTAGGGTCAGCGGATTCATAGGAAACCCAATGCTGCTCCTCAGGTATTGCAATGATAGAATAATTTTGTTAGAATATGTAAGGCAACTACTGGGCCTCCAATCTCTTATATCGTCTAAGCATAAAATGGGCATTGTTTTTTCAGTATCCATTGGATACTTCTCATGCTCAAAGATATAGGTTGCAAAGCTAGTAGATCTAGAGCTTCAGGAATTGAACCTGAAAGAATATGATTGCGCTAGGGAATTATATGATCCCTATGGGAAGCTCAAACAAGCTATGCCCAAGGAATATGAGGGACACAAATTGAGACTAGAAGATTTTTGGGCCAATCTCCATGATAGTTTTAAAGTTAGAGAGAAAAACTACAAGAGGTTATCTGTGCCACAGATAACAGATTTTGAAATTGAGACCAATATCCCTAAAGACCTCAGGGATGATGGAGACCTGCTTGATGCTTCTTACAAAGGATTAGAAATTGATAAGAAGGCCCTCTCCCCACTAAGGTAGCTCGTGAATGAGGATGTGAATATAGAAAAGATTTCCCAAGTGGTCATCAATAGGACCAAACAATGGATAAGTCAAAGGGTCAGGTCGAGTACCTCAAAGGGAAAACAAAAGGAGTCTACCTCAGGGGTACCTCAGTCAAGGGGTTATAAGGAGTATGCTTGGAAGATGAGATCAAGCTCAAGAAAGAATACATCTACTTACCCTGATGAAGAAGTGGGGCCCCAAGATAGCAATGAGGATATAATGAGAAAGCTTAGTGAGAAGATGAGGGAGTCTGAGTTGTTAAAAAAGGTGGTAGACCTTGGAGTGACAGATGGATTAGGATCAGTACCACTAGCCAAAGTCCTTCCACCAAGGACAACTATAGGGCAGACTACAAGAGAGGGTGCCCAGGGGTAGGAAGAAGAAATAGAAATTACGGAAGATATGCCCACTCAACGACCTCCAACAACTGTGGCATGGGATCTAGTTACCAATGCCCCTGCACCACCACTAGTTAATATAGTCATAGGGCAGTTGAGGCTACAAGGTTTCAGGTCTAGCACTAAAGGAATAAGTGTTAGAAAGATTGAATCTGATTCAAATCAAGAGGAGGAGGATCTCAAGTTACATCAACTATTAAGAAGGGAGAAAAAATGAGATGAGGCGGAGGACCTATTAAATGAAAGATTAGTTCTAACCCCTCAAGATCAAGAGGACCTCCTCAAGGACATAGTCACCACGCAAGATGAGGTAGGCATGGACGATGAAGAAAGGTTATTTGGAGAAGAGGTTAGTGGAAAATTGGGATAGTTACACAAGCAACATGCTCTCTAAACCAATTTAGCCCACCAAGTTATCCCACCTCAAGATCCCAAACAAGCAGAGGCAGAGGAAAGAGATGAAGCAGAGGAGCATGCGATGGCTCGAGTTCACTTTTGAGAAGAAAAAGAGAAAAGAAGAGATTCCTAAGGTCACTTTGCAACATGTAATCATAGAGGAGCCATGAAAGGTTAAGAAGCCGAAAAATGTACATCATTTATCAAAGACAAGCTCCGGTGAAGTGATTGTAGATGTGGAAGTTCCACTCCAAGCTGAGGGACAAGCTTTCCCTAAGTATCAAATATCTTGAGTGAATTTTGGTAAAAAAACCAAGTGGGGAGAGCTAGATACTCTCGAGCTAGCCACAAGTGTTGTAAGAGGGTGAGTAGAGAAGGAACACACTTCAAATTTGGAGCTCAAAGCACAATTGGGACAATACAAGAAACTCTTGATTGAGATGAGTAAACCTCTAGACTCTTGTAGGGATGACAACCTACCTTCGACCTATTCGCTGCTAGAGGGAGAAGTAAAGGCACTAGTAAAGGTGAGACGGGTGGCCACTGTAGCTAAATCATGGGCCCAAATAAATGCAGCTAACATTAGATTATTTTTGCAGGATACTATGAGGATATACTATGGGGTAGTCAAGGCGGGTAGAACTTTAGCTTCTTTCTCTTCACAATGGGAATGAAAGCTAAACAATTTTAATAAACAGTTCCGATTTTTGAATAAAGTTTTGTAGTCAAGGGAAGAGGTAATAATGAAGGAGGACCTATTAGGAGGAGATAGTTGTAAAAACTTGCAATCCTATGCATATATTTTGGAACTAAAGATTGAAATGCTTCAGCAGTATGTAAAAGATATGGCAGAGATTTGGGTCCCTCTCCTTAGAGAATTTTGAAGTATGAGAGCTTTGTAAAGCATATGCTTGGAGCCTTTGGGTTAGGATTAACTAGTACCGAAATAATAGAACAAGAGAAATTTTTGAATCAATGGGATGCATACGAGGCCCAACATCTAGGACCTCCAGCTCAGTTCAATGTCACCCTCATGGACAGGTACACATACTTGATTACTCAGTGTCAAGAGGTATTGGATACAGTAAGGGAGTTCAAGGAAGTAAAGAAGCATCCAGAGGAAGTTTTGAAGAAATACAAATTTAGAATTAAACATGTAGTTGATCCTCATGTTCAAGCAGTCGCATGCATTATCGATAATTATAGAGCTTTTATTAAAGAGTAAGAGATGAACGCACAGTTTCTAAAGATAGCAAGCTTTTTGTATGACTCCCAATTTTGTATTTTTGGCTACAGCTCCAACTCGAGTTCCAATTTTGAGAATTTTTTTGCATGACTACGAAAACGTGGCTCACCCAACATGGTGTTCATAGTGCTCATGCAACCCCCATTTCATAGTTGTTAACTAGAGTATAAAGGTAGAAACTTGCAAGTTAACTTCAACTCCTAGTTTTAGTTATTAATTTAGATTAGGTTTATTTCCTAGATAGTAGGGCAAAAGACCTCTATAAATTGAGAATTTGGATTGATTTATAAGGGTCCCCAAAATGATGATTTGTGGCCCACTTAGAATATTTTTAGATTGTTCTTTCAGATTCTGATACTTTTCAGTTATTCTTTATTCTTTGAAATAAATACAAGAAGCAGCTTGTAGATTGCCTCATCTACGTTTATATTATACGAAATTATTTTGTGCAATCTGTTAATGTCTATTATTTGGAGTTAGCAACGTTCTTTGATCTTCCATCTATTTTTTTATGAATCATATTGCGCACGTAAGTGGTGTATGAGGATTATTGTGATAGGTTATATTGTTGATGATTTTATTTCCATATGTTTGTGAAGTTGATGATTTTACAGGTTTACTGGAGGTTCGTTCTTGAATGCTAATTTGGAAAATATTTGATGATTTCTTGGATTGCAGAGAACTAACTGAGTAGCTCATTAAGTTTTTATTGTATTGATTTTATTGTTATTTTCTTGTTTCCCTGATGTATCTTTTGCAGTTTATTCTCCAGAGAATCTTAAATTTTAAAATACAAAAAAAAGTAAGTTTGACCATTAACAACCAATGGGAATAGTTTCAACTAGTAGGCCCCTTAACAGGTATAGTTACATCAACCATTGGGCTACCCATCACTGATGTGACCCAACTATAGAGACCTTGGAGTAGTGAGTCTTCCAAAGCTTATTACTTTTTAGGAGAGGTGGTGAGTGTTTACATTGGCTACCTGACTATTGGCGGGTGTGTCAAAGTGGTCGTCAAAAGAGCCCATCACTCATTCCCAATTTGTGGATGAGACATTGTTATTCGGGGAATCCACTATGCAAGAGGCTTCAACAATTAAGAACGTACTAGAGGAGTACTCTAAGGCCTATGGGAAGATAATGAATAAAGAGAAATCATAGGTGTATTTCTCGAACACTAACAGATAGGTCCATATTAAGATTGCTCGCCTGTTGGAATATCAAATTGGCACACTCCATTTCAAGTATTTGGGAGTCAATATTAACTCAGGTAGCAGACAAAACCAAATCTGGGAGGATGTGATTAACAATTGCAAGGTTAAATAAGAGCAATTGAAAAATAGATGGCTATCTCAACAAGGGAGGTTAACAATGATTAGATCGGTATTATCGGCCTTCCCCATTTACAATAGGTCATGCTTCAGGATGCCTTATGTGGCTAGTAAGAAGAAAGATGGAATGCTCAAAAAATTCATTTGGGAAGGAGCGAAGGAGGTAAGAATAATCCCACTGATTAATTGGGAGAGTGTGTTCTTGATTAAGGAAGAAGGAGGGGCAGGGTTGAGGAAAATAGATCTTCAAAACCTTTCTTTAGGAGAAAAATTAGCCTAGAAAATATATAAATTTCCAGAGAGAATCCAGTGTAGGTTCTTTAGGAGAAAATATTTGGATTCAGAAGAGACAGAAAGAATATTTACTATGGCAAATGCAAATAAGGGATCTATTGTTTGGATTTTTTTATGGGAAAGTAGAAACATCATCACAGAACACCTATCTTGGCAAGTAAGGAATGGGCAGATGGAAAATTTTTGGGATGACTCGTGGGAAGGAGAGAAACCTCTTAGGGAGATGTTCGAAGATTGGAATTGGGTGAATGATGTGGTGAATGTTATGGGGGACAGAGTGGATCAGTATTTTGAAGAAGGAGGACTAAGGGGAGACATGATCCGGTGGAAGAATATAGGGATAGGAAGTAAGGAACTTTTTTCCAAACTGGAAGGAATTTTAAGGTCTAGGATGATCCTGGTGTCAGAGGAGGAAGACACTCTTTTCTGGTGTGCTACCAAATCAGGGGAGTGCAGTATAAAGCTTGGCTATGAAATTCAAAGACATAGACTGAGGGACACTATTGGGCCACACAAGTTGTGTTGGAATAATGGAACTCTTCCTAAAGCTGGAGCCTTTCTTTGGATTGCCCTTCATGACAGGGTACCTACTGGGAGTAGACTAAAGATCATTGGCATTGCTGAATCCATTCGATGTGTAATGTGCAAAGGAGAGGAAGAGACAACGAATCACTTGTTGTACAATTGTCCCTATGGCAACATGTGTAGGGATTGGTTGTTTGATATGGTGAACTTGTATATTGTCAAGAATGAAGGATTGAAATCTTTTCTATTATATTGGCCTCAAATGGTCAAATCTAAATGGGGAGACATTTGTCTAGTAGGATAAGCTATAGTGGAATGACATATTTGGAAGGAGAGAAATAGGAGAATTTTCAAGGAAATCAGTCTCTCTATCGAGCAACTTATTTCAAAAATTAAGGTAGCCATAGAGAAAGTCATATGGGGTAAAAATTCTAAGAGGAAGACTTATAGATATAATAATTGGGATAGGTACATGGAGACAAAGTGCTCTTTGAAAGGTATAGTGATCGATTTCTCATCCAAGAGACAAGTGGACAGGAGTTAGATTAAATGGATTGTGCCACCAACGGATTAAGTGGAACTTAATTTCGATGGTACCAGTAAAGGAAATCTTCGGAGGGCTAGCTTCAGGGCAGCACTTAGAGATGAGAATTGGAGTTTGATTTGTGGAGTGTATGGTAACTTAGGAGAAAGTTCAAATAATGAAGCGAAAAATCAAAGCATTGGAAGCAGATCTGAGCATGTGTGTTAAGGAGAATATCTCCAAGGCCATCATAGAAGGAGATTCCCAAGTCATCATTAACGGCGTGATACAATCCTCATTTCATAATTAGAGATTAAACAAATGGATGCCTTTTATCAATATCTTGTTGGATCACATTTGTGTTTCTGAAATTATCCACACCTATAAAGAGGGTAATAGAGTGGCAGATCTCCTGGTGAATATGGGAGTTGAAGGGGAGAATCAATTTTCCTCGATCAGGCAAGATGATGTTTCACAAGAATTAATGGAAGCCATTAGAAAGGATGTCCCCTGTTGTCTTCAACAAGGTATAGGTTAGGGGAAGACATTGTATGAGACATATGAGGTGACCATCACTTCTTTTCATTAGGAACTTAAAGTGTACTGGAAGATCAGTAATCGAGCCATGTATTATAGACTGGGGTTCAAAGTTTTTGATTAGCGTTAGATAAAATATTATATCATGATTTGCCCAGTCATGAGGAGATGAAGATAGGCATTTGGAGATTGAGGTGACAATTTCCAGAAGGACAAGACATCTCAGAGACAGTTGGAGGCACATAAATAGCAGGGATTTGAGATCTAAACAAGATTTGAACAAGATTTCCTTGACTTGGGATTTGATACACTTTTAGATTGTGGAGACCGCCTTAGTAAGTTCTAGAAGCGACGGGAAACTATATGTGGAGATCTGTTGAATAGAATTTGACATCTCTAGGAGAAAGAAAGAAGACTTGTCGATACAAGATGGCCCCATTTGCAGGGATTTTGTGCATGGTCTGTGAAGAGACACTTGAGCATCAATGTATCACTCTATTTAATATAGAGGATGATATTTATGAGGCGATTTTGGAAATGGTGGATACTTCTTTGAATCTAGAGAGGCATTGGTGCGATGGCTTCATCTATGAAGTTGTGTTAGCGCCGATTGTGGATATATTTGAATTAGAGGAGAGATGTATGGAGATTCTGGGGGATTTTGTGAATGAAGACTATACAGATATGGTGGCAGAGGCCCTGTGCGAATTGTAAAATAGTGTAAAAGAAAGTGAAGGTATATTTCAACCCAAAAAAATTATTATTCTTAAGATTCATAAGAGAAATTTGAAGCGGAAGGGGGTTAGACTGAAGATGAGGAGGATTTTGATATGCAGGTTCTGAATGACAATGATGAGGAGAGAGAGCAAAGGGAGAAGAGCGTTGTGAAGAGGAGAAAGTGGAAATTTGTTAAGGAAGCATGGTCGATTTTCAGAGATGGAGTATTGAATGGTGCTCTGACAGAATTTAGGTAGCTTAAGGGTGCAGAGGATTGGTGGCTGACAAAGGCATCTTTAGATACTCTCTTCAACTTGGGAGAACTGATATCGCAATTATTGCACTTCCTAAGGAATGGGTAATGGGTGATTTTTGCTAATGGTGTTGGTATATGTTGACTGGATACTATGTTGGGTCTAGGTAGCGATAAGGTAGTTCTTGGAGTCAGGTCTTGGACTGAATCCGTGGTAGGTTTTTAATTATACTAGTATTGTAATGCGACTGAAAACTATATGTAAATTTTATGGAGTAATATAGGGAGCTATCCCCATAAAAGATAGCACTTACCATTAAAAAAAAAGACAAAAAAATTAAAATCAAATCTCAACTTAATGTAAATTAAACCTTAAAAAAGAAGATGATGATTAGAATAATTTAATAAAAAAAAAGATAAAATATCTTAATAAAGAAGATTAAATTAAAATATATTTTCAGCAAAAAAAAACATAAATAAAAGATAGATTTCTAATTAAAAAATTAAGTATTCTACAATAATCAAAATTTTAATAAGAGAAATAACTATAAATTAAATGAATTCTAATAATTCTGAATTATTATTTGTAATTTCATTAAAAAACATAAATATAATTAAAATAAGATTTTCACTCAATGAAAAATTAATCATTTAAAAAATAGAAAAAATAGCTAATTCTTTCTATTTTAATAGTTTTGTCTTTTCCACTTTTGAAACTTAAAAAAATATTTGAATATTCAAACAAACAAAAAAACATTAAAATATATTATTATTAAAAGTATAAAGTAGTATTCCTTGCTGTCTCAATATAAAAAAAAATATGGAATATTCAAACAAACAAAAAAACATTAAAATATATTATTATTAAAAGTATAAAGTAGTATTCCTTGCTGTCTCAATATAAAAGATGCATTGGTTGTAATAGCAATAGTGGAAACTGAAGATAATGCTATTTTATATGAAAGATGTCTTTTTAGACTAAAAAATCATGAAGTGGTATGTTGCAGGGTTGTGTTGAGATTTAATTTTGTAGGTGACACTACTAGCTAGTGTAGACACATAAAAATTTCCATTAATTTGTCCTCTTTTAATTTCAAATTTCTCCAAACATCGTGCAAGTCCTTATTATTACATTATTATTTCTCCATAATTCATCATTCATAATTTCCATCTTTTATTATATTATTATTAATATCTCATCATTTATCCATTAAATTTATTAAATAAAACATTTATCATATTCATTTATACGCCTTCATGCATTCACCTTATATACATTTCTCTATTTATTTAGTAAAACCCCTTTAATACCCCTCCTACCACTTACCATTTCCTATTTACCATTCATCCTCCCTATACCACTCATCTTGCATTATCCCACATTCATCCCACAACATGAACTTGCCCGAAGAAATTTTATTTAAACAAGCCTCTCTCTTATTTGGGCAACTCATCTTTATGCGTCGTACTTATGTTAGTTTGTATTCTTCACCATCTTGGAATTTCGTTTTCTTTAGCTTCTTTTGCATTAATCATATTGAATCTCCAAAAAACCATAGCTTATTGTGTGTGCTTCTGAGAGCAATATTATCTAAAAATGGAGTAGATTATGTAACATGCATGTGTGTTCTTAGTTTAGATTTTAAGTCGCATGTGTGTTTTTGACAGGAAAAATGTTCAAATCCATTTCCTCCATCTACAATTGACACGCCCGGTGGTATTTTTGGTTTCGCAGGTTTGTTTGCAAGGTTTTCCTACTTTCATTGTTCTTTGGCGTGTCTTGTTTGTTTCTTGCAATACGAGTCATTATCTCTGTACCTGCAGATCACACACCTTTGAGGCATCTATTTGAGACAGTTCACACCTTGCCTTCTATACAAATGATTCATCCCTCATGTCCTTAGCATTCTATCATATAATCTCAGTTCCTTGTCAATGGTTTAACATTCTGCACAAAAGGTTTCATATGCAAAAAAATTCTAACACCTTGTATCTGTTACATATTTTGCATGCTTGTCTGCCAGAGCATTTCTTACTTACATTTTGCATGTTTGCAGCATTCCCGACACATTATTTGCAGTTATTGCATTCCTTGAGATAACATCTCTTTGAGTCATTTATGTTAAACATTTTACCTGCCTTATCTATATTCTCACATTTCATATCTGGAATGCACGTCTTTGAGGATGTTTAGAAAATAGCTCACATATTTTACTGTGTATTCCATGTGTTACAGCGACATTCCTTTATATTT
Organism: Cryptomeria japonica; assembly: GCF_030272615.1. Taxonomy (NCBI): domain Eukaryota; kingdom Viridiplantae; phylum Streptophyta; class Pinopsida; order Cupressales; family Cupressaceae; genus Cryptomeria; species Cryptomeria japonica. The sequence goes on along the minus strand of NC_081414.1, from coordinate 197,638,225 downwards.
AATATAAAATGATGATGCACAGGCATTTCCACATTTAACGTACTGCAATGTGCTCCAAATTGTCATGCCTGCATGGAATTTTCAAAATATTATCTATTTAAATCTGCAAGTATCATTCATAGGTACATATGCATACGTGAGACTATATTTTGCATCCTTTACAATTGGCATTTGGCATAACAAATCTGCATGAGACCATATTTCTTTGAAGGAATCTGTCAAAAAGCTCACGTGGAGAGGTATTTCTGCCACAGTCCACAAACGTTGCCTCTGCCCTACATTGCATGCATATCTTCAGCTTTTTTGCCTGCTAAAAAAATAAACATTGCCAAAATTTCACCATTTGCAAAAGAATTTTCCAAATCTGAAAAAATACGTTAAAAAAAAACAAAAAAACTTAAAAAACCAAAAAAAATTAAAAATCTGAAAAAAAGAGTTGAAATAGCGTGTGCTTGGGTTTGGATTTGTTCTTGGTTTGTTATTTGATTTCATTTGTGTGGGCTGCGTGACTTTTTAATTTTTTAAGTTAAAATAGTTTATTTAAGTTTCAGTTTTCACGTTAGTTTTAAGTTAGATTAAAAATTAGTTTTAATTTAGGCTCTTTTTTTTATTAGTTTTATTTTAATTTTGTTTTTTGAATTAGTTTTTAGAATTAGGTTTTGATTGTAATTTAAGATTTAGATTTTTAATTCAGTTTTAAAATTTGTTTTGTTAATTAGATTTTAAATTAGATTTTAGATTTAATTTTTAATTAGATTTTCACTTTTGTTAATTAAATTAGATTAGTTGGTTTAGATTTAGATTTTGTTTTTGTTTTTTTAGATTTTGTTTGTTAATTAAATTTTGAATTTTTTAATTAGATTAGTTTTTCAATTTTGTTAATTAGACAAATTTTTAGTTTTGTGTCAGTGTGTTTTGATTTCTTTTTGTGAACTAATCTTTGTTGCTTTGTGTGTTTGTGTAGGTTCTCTCTTGTGGCATCCAGTCTCGTGTGTCGAAGGCAATATCTTGAAACTACTAATGTCATCTTGATGCAAGACGCATGTCGAAGAAATGGTGATTTGAAACAGATTGTCTGATTTTTTAGCTTAGACCACATTTCGAATTGGTGCTTTAAAATTAACCAGTGTCTTTTGTGTCTTGAGCAATAGGCTCTTTTTGTTTTACCCTTTTAGAGGGCCTGCCTCCCGAGAAGCCCTTAAGGCTCGGTGAGAGGGAACAACCCAAGTGGTAACGGGCTAAAGCCAAGCTCTTCCGAACCACTATAAATAAATGTGTTTGTGAAGAAAGTTGCAAGCAACGAGTGTTGATTAGTTCATACCGACAACATGTCTCCCCATAAACCCTATAGAGCGCAACCTCTATAGGCTGGGAGCCTTCCTTAACGGAGCGTACATTGCCGAATGTATGGCCACTCAAACGGATGCCCTTACTAGACACCTTTTGTGTTAGAAGCCAAAAACCTTCTAGTTATTGACACAAGAGGTTGGACCTCTGAAGCGGCTCACATTCTTACGGTTCTTAGTAGAGATACAAAGTTCGCCATGGGGAGTTTTCGTGGGGATTGATGCTTGGCTGCCCTAGAGAAGTGAGTGTTGAGGGTGAAGCCAGTGGGGTCAAGCATCTAAGTATCCACTTTGAATTACGTAGCTCGAGGTAACCCCCCAAGTGAGATTCAACAACTATTGTCCTGGCCAGCCTTAGGATTGTGCTTGAATGCATTTTTATTGAAAAATCAAACAAACATTCTGTCTGCCATGTTTTTTGAATGTGTGCACAAAGAAACAAGAACATTTCACAATCAACACCACACTTGAAATTGAAACACTTTACAAAAACCTTGGTCTAAACTTTGAAGTATCCATCCACATTGTAAAACAACATTGTCCTTGAAATGTTGAACTTGTGTTCTCAAAACAATCATTTCAAATCTCTTGAGACATCACTTTTGAATTTTTGATCTTTTACGTCCTCACATAGTTACATCATTCTAGTTTCCCATACCCTTTTAGATCCTTACATATTCTTCACCTAGTTGCACCTTTCATCCTTGCATATCTTATTTAATCATACCTAGTCTTTACATATCCCCCCTAGATCAAACCCATGCATAATCCCCTTAGATCATACCTATAATCTTTTCATAGCCTTCCATCATTCCTTTAGGACATAACCTTAAACCTTGCACAAGTTCCTTAGGTCATTTCATCATTGGTCCTAGCATTTCATTATTATTTGCATAACAAAATCCAAAAATAAAAATAAAAAACAAAACAAAAAAACAAAAAACATTGCTTGCACTTAGGATTTCTCATCTTAGGTTTGACATCAACTTTTGATCATCAATCCCCCTTATCACTTGAGGTGCGTCTTCCTTGAGTTATGGAATCTATTAGTGTCTTTGAGTTGGTATTCCACTTGAAGTTCATCATCTCCTATCATAGCATGCCCTCTCTTTGATAACTTATCCTTGTGTCTATCCATCATAGCACAAGTCAAACCCCACATTGGAAATATTTTTAGACCTAGAGTATCCTTAGTCCTTGCATCAAGCATCATTCATTCTCATATCCCATTTAAGGTTTAGCTACACATTACTTTCCTATCACATAGATTGCATCTTTACATTGATCCTTAGTTGCATCCCAATTTCACTCATATCATATAGATCCCTTTTTTCATTTTAGGGTTTTCATTCCATCTAGATTCTCATACATTGTCCTAGGTCAAAGATCAGAACAATCGCTTATGTCTCCGAGCCTGAGAATCAAAATGTTTCAAAATCATCTATTTCAAGATGGAGATGACCTTATTAATTTTGATGAAGAAGAACACATTAGCGTTGCGACCAGTGAAACTAGTGAAACAAGCGATGAAGAAATAACTCAATCCACTATTGACAAAGCATTTCACGGCCATATATTTACTAAAATCCTTCAAGAGGTGGTTAAACGTGATCCACAGGCATACTTCAAAGCCCTTGCTGATGAGGGAATTAAATTGCCACTAGATTTTGATGCATCATTGGTCACAATTAAGGACAAACCGAGAGTTAGTGAGTCTAAACCTACAAGGACAAACAATGAGGAGAGGATAAAAGATCATAGACCTTTCTACTTGCAACCAGGATACAAGAGATCTACGAAAACATCGAGACCTATGCCTACCAATGATCCCATTTTGAGTGAATTGAGAGCACTAAGACAAGAAATAGACACTCTCAAGAATAAGAAGGCATCGTCACACAAGTTTTCTATTGAGGACATATGTCCCTATCCTTTTGATCTAAATATTCTAATGCCACCTTTTCCTAGTCATTGGGAAATACCAAAATTGGATAAGTATATAGGAAGCGGAGACCCTAGAGATCACTTGAGAGAATTTTGCACCACTACCTTAGAATTTGCAGTAGATGAAATGTACCTCATGAGATTCTTTTCTCACAATCTTGGAGGAAGTGCCATGGAATGGTTCTCCCGATTACCTCTGACTGTCAAATCTTTTCAAGAATTGGCTGATAAGTTTGTCTCACACTATGCTTACAACTACGAACATGAGGTGACCATGATGGACCTTTTCAACACAAAACAAAGACAAGGAGAATCCTTCATATCCTTTTTACAAAGATGGAGACATTTGACCAAAAGAGCACCTTATAACATTCCCGATAAGCAACTCGTTGACCTCTTTTGTCGCAATTTAAACAAGGAAATTGGAAGAGAACTTCGCCTCAAGTGTTTGGATACCTTTTATGAGGTCATAGATATGGGATTCCACATCGAACAAACACTTATTGACAATGGTACTATAAAGATAAATGATGATAAATATTACAAAGGTTCAAGTTCAAATCATAAAACACCCTTTTGGGCCAAGAACAAGAATATGGTTAATGACAGAGTTGTTGATGCAAAGAATACTAAAACATTGTCACCTATTTACAACCTTAAGGGATCATCCTCAAACAAAGGAAAAGAAAAACAAAGAAGCTTCCCTAAATGAAATTTTACACCATTGGGACAACCGCTTGAATCAGCATTGAAAGAACTCCTTGAAATAATCTTATAACATTGTCAGAGATATGGGAATACAATCCTCAAGTTGAACCCCCATGGTGGAATGATGATTACTTTTGCAACTACCATAGACACAAGGGTCATAAGACTAACAGTTGTAATAAACTCCAACATGTCATACAAGACCTTCTTGATGAGGGAAAGATTTCGATTGATGGACAAACTCCTTCCAGTAACTTGGATCGTGGGATATTCAAAAATCCTTTCCCTAAGCATGATGAGGGTAAAGGGAAGGCCCCAAAATTTGGTGATGGTGTAAACTATACTAATGCTAAATATGACCATACGATAAACAACATCAGCGAGGTCGATAATCATGTGAACACTTTTATCATAGAGGGGAAAGAAACTGATTGCAATATTACCTCCCACAAAGGCACATTTATTCTTAAGGGATCTAATTCTAAACCTCCTACACCATCTTCACAATACAACCTTATAGAGCATTTAGGGATGACACTTGCACATATTTCTATACTTGAGTTGCTACACTTATCCTGTGAGCATAAATTCATCCTTGATAAAGCGCTTGCTATCACTATTGTTCCTCTAGACCTACATTTAGATCAATTTCAAGCTATGGTGGGACATATTGCCTTCCCTCATACCCTCACTTTTACCAAGAATGATGACTTGTCCATGCAACAACCCCATAATGCACCTTTACATATTGAAGTCCTTGTCCATAGAGTTAAGATCAAGTGAGTTTTGATAGATGGAGTAGGTCTAAATATTTGTACTCTAAAATTGATTAGAGAGCTTGGATCTGATAAAAATGCAGTTGATCCAAAGAAAAAGATTACAATAAAGGCATATGATGAAGAGTTACACTCATCTAAGGGATCAGTTGCATTGTCTATCAAAGTGGGACCAGTGGTGAAGGATGTGGTTTTTCAAGTCCTTGATCTCCCATTGACCTATAACATTCTCCTTGAAAGGCTTTGGATCTATGCAATGCAAGCTGTACCTTCTACCTACCATCAATTTATCAAATTTCCACACAATGGTGTTGAAGTAACTATACCAGGAGATTCAAACCCTTTTATGTATTGCAACAATTTGAGTTCTAAGACTGGATCCATCATTCCCAGTAACCGTGAAGCACCTCCTTCCCAAGAATACATTGATCCTGAATCCTTAAAAGCATCCACTTCCAAATCCAACGAAGCTGAGATTAGAATAAAAGTAAAAGACCATGGAATAGGAGAGTATTCTTTGAGTCATGCTCTCTGCATTGGAAAGCTACCTTTGTCCCCTCGCACTTATGGAAAACCACAAATGACTAAGACCATATTAGACACCACTACTATAGTCTATAAACCTACTATTTTTAGAAAATGGGGAGCTTTGTATGACAACATGGAAGAAGAGGACCTCTTGAGATGGCTACACAAAGATGAAGATACAGAGAAAGCACAAATTGCTGAACCTGAAGTCAAAATACCAGCTGAGCAATATGGAAAGGGAATGAAAATAATGAAAAGATATGGCTATGATGGTCACAGTCCTCTTGGCTTGCACAAACAAGGTATACTTGAACCGATCAAACCTAATGGTGGCAGTAAGGTTCCTAGTCTAGGGTATGATACATAGAACGATAAGACCTTGAGTACTAAGGGTGACTCGAGTGAGGTAGGGGAGTCTTCTAATGCAAGATAGACTGATGAGGAAGGTACCATCAATGACTCTAATGCTTTCATTGATATATATAAATATGATTCTATTTGTACCCTTGAGCCTATTCATAACCTTGAACCTAATCATGATCCTTTACCTCTTGTTCACTCGCAACTTATTGATTGGGACCATGAGGGAGACCCCCAGTTAGATGTTTTTCAAAATGATGAGGCAATCATAAACTTTCTTGGAGCATGAAGTGATTTACCCCTTGGAGATCATAGGGCTGGATTCACCATAGAGCTCAATAGTGCGGCTTACTTTGGAGAAGGTGCCAAGCCTTTCAATCACAAAATTATGGAAAATATCAATAGGTCTTCTAGTGAAAACCGCTTTGTGGCACTATTAGACCCCAAAAAAGTAAAAATAAAGGATGTATCCAAAGGTGAAAACCTCTTTGAGGTGCCTAAGGATGAAAGGGTTGACACACTTCCCCTAGCATTATACCATGAAAAGTCATCTATGTTAGTGGAGAAGAAAGTACCGGAAAACTTGGGCACAAAGAGCAACCAAAGATTATACATCTAGAAAAATCATTGACCCCTGACTTGAGAGAGAAGAGCATATCCAGTTTTACAAGGAAAGACAGGTTAACTTTGCATGGTCATATGCAGACATGCCCGGACTTGACCCTGATTTAGTTATGCATCACTTGTCTTTACCACAAGGGGAAAAACCTGTCAAACAAAAATTGAGAAAAATGCATCCTCATGTGGCACTATTGATAAAAGCAAAATTACAAAAGCTGCTAGATGTTGGCTTTATAAGACCTGTTGACTATGATGAATGGATTTCAAACTTGGTACCAGTTTCAAAATGTGATGGCAGTGTCCGTGTTTGCACAGATTTTAGGGATTTAAATAAACCTTCTCATAAAGATGACTTCCCACTTCCAAATATTGACATGATAGTGGATTCCACAACAAGACATAAGATGTTATCCCTCATGGATGGGTTCTCGAGCTAAAATCAGATCAAAATTGCTCTTGAAGACCAGATCAAAACATCATTCACTTGTCCATGGGGAACTTTTTGTTGGAATGTCATGCCCTTCGGGTTGAAGAATGTTGGAGCTACTAATCAACATGCAATGACTACTATCTTTCATGACATGATGCATATATACTTCAAAGATTATGTACATGACCTACATGGAAAATCTTGTTGGCATATGTGCAGAATATGTTGACATGATGATATTGTGTTGTCATTGATGTCAATATGCTAAAAGAGAGAACCGGTAATATGCTGAAGAGTGAACTAGTAATATGATGAAGAGTGAACAAGTTTATTGAAGTTAAGCAACTGGCAAAGTGAACCAGTATAATGATGAGAACTAGTATATCTGCAAAAGGTGAAGCGGTACGTTTGTCCAAGTGAACCAGTATATTGAATGTTTTCTATCAAGGTTTAATATGGTATGACTACCGGTTGGTAGTCTTAGCTTCAGGGTTTCCGGTTGAAGCTTCAGGGTTTTCGATTGAAGTATTGCTAGCCTGTGTGATTCAACCGATGGCATTGTGTGATGAGTTAGCATTATAATGGAGATCAGATCATGTTGCCACATTAGCCTCGTGCACGTGAAGGATCCTGCATGAAGGAGATTGATCCTATCTACCTCGAGAATGTGTGAAGTCTATGCAAATGATGGAGAACACATGATGGGTTATCACTTCCAAGAAGTGGTGAAGAATGAACGATGGAGAATGTGTTGAGATGTGTTCAAGACCCTTGTATTCAAATGCAAAGTGTTCAATGGTCAAGATTGAACCAACTGAATTGCTCAACCTAAATGTTTAGGGTTTAGGGTTTATGTTACCAACCTATCTATTTCCTATAAGGTCGATGTTGTGTTTCATGTTGAAGTTGTTAGAAAATGTTGTGTGTGTATCTAAGTGAAAAGATACGTGATTCCTACCAGACCAAATAAGAGGGTTGATACCTACAGAGTGTGTATGCAAAAGAAAGGAACTAAAGCGGATCTGCATTGGCATTAAAGTGCTATGACCAGATCATTGTAAAACCTGTTGATCTCTAACCACTTCAATAGTTGGAAAATCCCTTAACATGGTAGCTTTAACCAGCTTGCTATAAATCCTTTAACAGGGTGACTCAAATCCATTGGGTTCATGAAATCCTCTAATAAGGTAACTTCTAACAGGGTTTAACCCTTAACTGGGTATTCTAGCCATCCCTTAACCAGGTGATCCCTAACAGGATCAGTTCTTAACAGAACCTATTGTAGCAGTCTTTAACCGAACAAGGCTCCTAATAGAGCGGACTTCTAAAGAAGTTCAAAAACAGCTTGTGGGTATTCATCCCCACCATGGTTTCTCCCAGTTGGGTTTCCACGTGAAAAATATGTGTGTCATGTGTGATGTCCTTTTTATGTGATGCTTTATTATTTTCTGTCAAGTGGTGAATCATGTTGATCTAGCATGTTATTATATTTTTTTATGATAGATTACCTGTTTATGCACAAGGATAATGTGGAAACTAAGGTGTAGGTTGTGTGGTAAGATAAGTGTTTCTGGCTTATATCTTTCACAATCTCATTGTGCTTAACTGGTAGTAATTTGGTTTATGACCGATGTTAGTGATTGCCAGTCAAGCTCACTATTTACAGTCAAACCTGTTCAGGAAAAGTTTTTGTATCTGTATTGATTCACTCCCCCCTCTCAGTACTAGTTTGGTACTCACTGTTCATCATTGTATTATCAATTGGTATTAGAGCATCCTCCAGGTCCTTTGTGTTGTAAGCTTAACCACTTGAGGGAAAGATCCTATTGTAATGATGAAGAGGGAAGGTCCAAAGTTCAATAGAGATAATTTCAAAATATGGAAGGACAGAATGAAGATATACATTAGAAGAATGGGTGCTCAACACTGGAGCTATGTTGAGAACGCTTATGTTATTCCTACTGGTACTCTCATCGATGATCAAAAGAGAGAGATCTAGGAGAATGGGCAAGTCATGGAAGCCCTAATCAATAGCTTGTCTGACATTGAGTTTATTGATGTCCAGGATAAAGAAAATCCCAAGGAAGTATGGGATACTCTTGAGAATATCTATGGCGGTGATGAGCATGTACAACAAGCTAAAGAAGAAAGCCTTAGGGGAAAGTTTGAAGACATGCGAATGGTTGAAGGAGAGACCATTCAACAATATGGAATAAGAATCAAAACTGTTGTTGGAGATATCAAGAGTGCAGGTGGTAAAATGGAAGATTCCACTATTGTTAGCAAATTTTTGAGATCCTTATTACAAGTCTATGCAATAAGGGTTGTTGCTATTCAGGAGTTGAGGTCAATAGACAAGACTAAGGTATCCCTAGACTCCATCATTGTAAAGTTGACAGCCTATGAGCTAAATAGTTTTGATGGCAGTGTTCAGAAGACAGAATCGGCCTTTAGAGCATCTACTGCACCATCTACAAAAGGAAAAGAAGCTAGTACCAATGGTGAACCAAGACAGAGCAGAGAAATGGATGATGAGGAGATCTTGATGGAATTTGAAGCTCTTCTTGCCAAGAGACTTCCTAAGGGAATCTGTAAATACAAAGGTAAGCTTCCTTTGAAATTCTTCTCTTGTAACTGGGTAGGACACATTGCTATAAACTATCCTAATGGTGATAGCAAGGACAAACCAAAAAATTTCAAGAAGTTCAAAGGAGGAAACCGGAGAAACTGTTTTGTAGCAGTTGATGAAGGTGTCATGATGAGGAATCAGAAGATGAAGAAAATGAGGATACTGTGTTTGTAGCTCTTGTGTGCCACTTTGATAATTCCAATGAGTGGATTATTGACAGTGGTTGTTCTCACCATATGACTGGTGACCGGAGTAAGTTTCTTTCTCTGGAAGAATATAATGGTGGTGTGGTTCGTTTTGGTAATGATGCATCGTGTATGGTCAAAGGCAGAGGGTCCATCTCTCTGAATGGAAAGAACAGTGCTGACAATGTGTATTGGGTGGAAGGTCTCAGACACAACCTATTGAGTGTTGCCTAGCTGAATGATAGTGGATTCACTCTGGAATTCAGAACTGGAATGTGCAAAATCAAAGGAAAGACTGGTGAACTGATGGGCACCAGTATGGAGACCAAAGGTAACCTATTTTAGTTGAATGCAAGTATAAGTACGTGTCTTATGGCTAGGTTTGATGATAGCTGGATATGGCATAGGAGACATTGCCATGTAAACTTTGATAACATTGTGAAGGCCAGTAAGATCAAGGCAGTTAGAGGATTGTCGGTGCTGAGCAAACCAGAAAATCCTTTGTGTAGAGAGTGTCAACTGGGGAAAATGTCTTCCTCAACCTTCAAAGGTAAATCTTTCACTGCAGACAATTTACTTGATCTTGTGCATACTGATTTGTGTGGCTCTATGAAAACTAGGAGTGTGCAGGGAGATAGGTATTTTATGATTCTTATAGATGATTGCTCAAGAATGATGTGGGTCACATTATTGAAGGATAAGCCTGAAGCCTTTGGAAAGTTCAAAGCTTTTAGAGAACTGGTAGAAAAGGAAAGCGGTAGAAGAATCAAATGCCTTAGAACTGATCAAGAGGAGAATCACTTCCGGTGAATTCAACAAATATTGTGAAGAGAATAGCATCAAGAGGCAACTATCTACCCCCCCGAATTTCACAGCAGAATGGCTTAGCAGAGAGAAACAACCAAACGGTGGTTGAAGTGGCTAGAACCATGCTAATCCAAGGAAAGGTTGCTCACACCTTTTGGGGAGAAGTGGTGAGCACTGCAGTCTACACAATGAACCGGGTACTCATCAAGAAAGGAAAGGATAAGACTCCTTATGAGTACTGGACTGGTAAGACACCAGTGGTAAGCTACTTTAGAGTATTTGGAAGTAAATGTTATATCAAGAGGAGTGAACATCAGAGCAAGTTTGATGCTAAATATGATGAGGGAATATTCCTAGGGTATTCCACAAAGAGCAAAGCTCTCAAATGTTTCAACAATAGGACTCAGAGAATTGTTGAAAGCATCAATGTTAGGGTTGATGAAAACTCTGAGAAACTTGAAGAAACTGGCAGAGAGCATGTAGGAGATGAACCATTAGTAACCTTCTGGGAACCGGTTGCAAATCAGCCTAGTACCAGTAATTGTGCTCCTACATCGGTGGATGCTGATGCTGATGAAGATGAGGATGAAGAAGGAAAGCAAGAGGAATCTGTTAAGAATATACCTAGGTATGTCAAACTCAATCATGATCCAAAGTAGATCATAGGAGACAAAGATGCAGGAATTCTTACAAGAAGAAAGGTTAGAGAAAGCTCAAGTATGATCTCTAAATTTGAGCCTAAATCATTCAAAGAGACACATAAAGATGAAGACTGGATCAAGGCAATGGAAGAAGAACTTGATCAAATAGAGAAGAATGGTACATGGTCTTTGGTACCCAGACCAGAGCATAAAAATGTCATTGGAACCAAATGGGTCTTCAGAAATAAGCTGAATGAGGATGGCACAGTGGTAAGGAACAAGGCCAGACTAGTGTGTAAAGGATATGCCCAAGAAGAAGGGGAATACTATGGAGAAACCGTTGCTCCAGTAGCAAGATTGGAAGGAGTTCGTATGCTTCTTGCATATGCAGCTTTTAAAGGATTCAAGGTATACCAAATGGATGTAAAATCTGCATTCTTGAATGGAATACTTGAAGAGGAGGTATATATAGAGCAACTAGATGGGTTTGCCTTATCAGAAGATAGTGACATGGTGTGTAGGCTACATAAAGCCTTGTATGGAATGAAGCAGGCACCTAGAGCATGGTATGAATGCTTGCACTCCCATCTTGTGAAGATTGGATTTGAAAGAACAAGTGAAGATAGTAATATCTACTTGAAATCATAAGGAGATCAAATTCTGATTTGTGAAGTATTTGTTGATGATATAATCTTTGGTGGAGATGACAAGATGAGTCATGACTTTGCTGATGAGATGAAAAAGAGTTTGAGATGTCACTCATAGGGGAGATTAAGTTCTTCATTGGACTGCAGATTCAGCAAATAATGAAAGATGGAATCTTTATTACTCAGTCTAGGTATGTCAAAGAGGTGTTGAAGACCTTTGGCATGGAAGACAACAAACCGGTTGGTACACCAATGGTGACTGGTTGTAAACTATCAAAAGAGGATGACTCATCATTGGTAAATGAGAAGGAATACCGATCAATGATTGGTAAATTGCATTATGTAGTGCATAGTAGACCGGGCATTGCACATGCAGTGGGTATTACCGCTCAGTTTCAGCAAAGCCCAAGAGAATCCCACTTGGTAGCAGTCAAGCGGATTCTTAGATATCTGAAGGGAACTATTGACTATGGATTATGGTATCCATACAATGATGATTTCAATTTAAAAGTATTCACATATATTGATTGGGCTAGTAATGTGGATGACCGGAAGAGCACAACCAGTGGTGCATTCTTTCTTGGTGGTAGACTGGTCTCATGGATGAGTAAAAAGTAGAGTTGTATCTCTCAGTCTATAGCAGAAGCGGAGTATGTTGTAGCTTTTATGAATTGTACCCAGACTATTTGGATGAAGCATGTATTGAATGGCTTCAAATTTCTTGTATCTGAACTGGTAAGTATATTTTGTGACAATAGAAGTGCAATGAACATTTCCAAGAATCTAGTTTTACATGCTAGAACCAAGCACTTTGAACTCAAGTATCATTTCTTGAGGGAAAAGGTTCAAAACAAAGAAGTGGTATAGGAACATGTTTCCAATAAGAAGCAATTAGCAGACATATTCACCAAGCATCTGCTGCAGGCTTCCTTTACCTATCTCAGAGGTGAATTAGGGGTGCTACCCCTTCAAGAGGTAATCTAAAAGGTTTATGCTCCACATCAGTTAGATCTTACTTTGCTTATCTTTTCAGGGTTGATGTGTTGAAGGATGATACTCCTCAGGGGGAGTATCATAGTGGAATAAGGAAGCTTGTGCCTCCACTTTGGCATTGTTGTCAAAGGGGGAGAATATGTGAAGTGGAAAAGATATCTGCAGTATTAAGGAGAATATGTGATGCAGAAAGAGAGATGTCTTTGTATATTGCCATCAATGCCAAAGGGGGAGATTGTTGGCATATGTGCAGAATATGTTGACATGATAATATTATGTTGTCATTGATTTCAATATGCTAAAAGAGAGAACCGGTAAATGGCTGAAGAGTGAACCGGTAATATGATGAAGAATGAATAGGTTTATTGAAGTTAAGCAACTGGCAAAGTGAACCGGTATAATGATGAGAACCGGTATATGTACAAAAGGTGAAGAGGTACATTTTTCAAAGTGAACTGGTATATGGAATGTTTTCTATCAAGGTTTAATATGGTATGACTACCGGTTGGTTGTCTCAGCTTCAGGGTTTTCGGTTGAAGTGTTTCGAGCCTGTGTGATTCAACTGATGGCATTATGTGATGAGTTAGCATTGTAATGGAGATCAGATCATGTTGCCACGTTAGCCTCGTGCACGTGAAGGATCCTGCATGAAAGAGATTAATCCTATCTACCTTGGGAATGTGCGAAGTCTATGCAGACAGTGGAGAATGCGTGATGGGTTATCACCTCCAAGAAGCGGTGAAGAACGGATGATGGAGAATGTCTTGAGATCTGTTCAAGACCGTTGTATTCAAATGCAAAGTGTTCAATGGTCAGGATTGAACCAACTGAATTGCTCAACCTAAATTTTTAAGGTTTAGGGTTTATGTTACCAACCTATCTGTTTCCTATAAGGTTGATGTTGTGTTTCATGTTGAAGTTGTTGGCAAATGTTGTATGTGTATCTAAGTGCAAAGATACGTGATTCCTGCCAAACCAAATAAGAGGGTTGATACCTGTAGAGTGTGTATGCAGAAGAAAGGAACTAAAGCAGATCTGCATTGGCATTAAAGTGCTATTACCAAATCATTATAAAACCTGTTGATCTCTAACCACTTAAATAGTTGGAAAATCCCTTAATAGGGTAGCTTTAACCAGCTTGCTGTAAATCCTTTAACAAGGCAACTCAAAGCCATTGGGTTCATGAAATCCTCTAACAAGGTAACCTCTACTAGGGTTTCACCCTTAACCAGGTATTCTAGTGATCCCTTAACTGGGTGATCCCTAACAGGATCGGTTCTTAATAGAGCCTGTTGTAATAGTCTTTAACCGAACAAGGCTCCTAATAGAGCAAACTTCTAAAGAAGTTCAAAAATAGCTTGTGGGTATTCATCCTCACCGTGGTTTTTCCCAATTAGGTTTCCATGTGAAAAATATGTGTGTCATGTGTGATGTCCTTTTCATGTGATGCTTTGTTGTTTTCTGTCAAGCGGTGAATCATGTTGATCTAGCATGTTATTATATTTTTATGATAGATTACCTGTTTATGCACAAGGATAATGTGGAAATGAAGGTGTAGGTTGTGTGGTAAGATAAGTGTTTCCGGTTTATATCTTTCACAATCTCATTGTGCTTAACTGGTAGTAATTTGGTTTATGACCAGTGTTAGTGATTGCCAGTCAAGTTCACTGTTTACAGTCAAACTGGTTCAGGAAAAGTTTTTATATCTGTACTGATTCACACCCCCCCCCTCAATACTGGTTTGATACTCACTGTTCATCATTGTATTATCAAATCTTACACCAGGGTAGGACATTTAGAAATCATGGATAAAATCTTTACAAGGTTGGAAAAATATAAATTCCCATTGAATCCAAAGAAATGCGTCTTTGGGGTAACCTCTGGGAAACTCCTTGGATACATTGTATCATCTAAAGGAATTGAAGTTGATCCTGAAATAGTAAAAGCCATACTTGAGATGCCACCACCGAGGAATATCCATGAGTTGAGATCTTTACAAGGGAAACTCTAATCTATCTGCCACTTTATAGCACAACTGGCAGATAAGTGTCAACCATTTCAGCACCCGCTACATAAAAATGTTTCATTTAGCTAAGATGACAAATGTGAACAAGATTTTCAACATATCAAAGAATACCTATTGTCACCACCATTGTTAGTACCTCCAACAGATGACAAGCCTCTACTACTGTATATATCCACAACTGCTACAACACTAGGGGCACTTTTGGCTCAACATGACTCTGAAGGAAAATAACATGCAATATATTACATCAGTCATACCCTAGTGGGATATGAGCTTAAGTATAGTACTATTGAGAGAGCATGTCTTGCTGTAGTTTTTGCCTCACAAAAACTGCGACATTACATGCTTACACACCAAACAAAGCTCATTGCAAAAATTGATCCACTTAAATATCTGCTGAGTAAAGTAGCGCTTACAAGACGACTGGCTAAATGGGTCATGATTCTTAGCGAGTTTGACATTAAGTATATAGAAATAAAATCAATCAAAGGACAAGCTATAGCCGATCAACTTGCTAATGCTCCTATCACCGATGATCATCCACTTGTTACAAAGTTACCTAATGAGTCAATCTTTAACATGGAATCTTCAAACCTTTGGAATTTATATTTTGATGGTTCCTTCACACATGGTGGTTCTAGTGTTGGAATTCTCTTTATCACACCACAAGGGGATTGCATACCAAAGGCTTCTAATATACAATTTCCTTGTACCAACAATATTGCAAAATATGAAGCATTAATTTCTGGGCTCCATATGGGTGTACAATGGAAAACCTTAGATTTGCATTTTCTTGGTAATTCCCAGTTAGTGATCAGACAGGTTAATGATGATTATAAGACAAAGGATGAAAATCTTATGTCATACAAGAGAATGGTGGATTATTTCAAGGCTTACTTTACCACAATCACATTTGAGAAAATTCCTCGGGACAACAACAGAGTAGCTGATGCAATGGCTACAGTCACCTCCCTTGTAATAATACCAAGTAATGTCGAATACTGTGAGTTCTTGGTTGAACCACTCTTGGAGCCTGCCTACAATGTACCACAATCTAAAATGATATGTCTCATCATTTGTCCTAATTCCCAGTGGTATGGAGATATTTATGCCTACTTACATGATAATAGCTTACCTCCTGATCTATCCAACAAATCCCGCAAAACTTTTTTTCATCGAGCCACCCATTATGCCATTTTAGCTGACACCCTAAATCGGTAGGGTCTTAATGGTACCTTACTTAGATGTCTTGAGCATGACGAAGCCAACACTTCCTTGCGAGAGGTGCACAAAGATATATGTGGGGCGCATTCGAGCAGTCCTACCCTAGCTAAGAAACTCTTGCGTACTGGTTATTACTGACCTACTATGGAGAAAGATGCTTATAAGTTTGTTAAAAAATGCAAGCAATGCCAAATACATGGAGATTTGATGCATGCACCAGCACAGGAATTGCAACCTCTTATTACATCTTGGCCTTTTTGTCAATGGGGACTCAACCTTGTGGGCTAAATCCATCCACCCTCATCCAATGGGCACAAATTCATCATCACTGCTACTGAATATTTCACAAAATGGATTGAAGTTGTTCCTCTTACCCATATCACTAGAGAACAAATTGCCACATTTATTTTGAATTACATCATATGTCGGTATGGTTTCCCCCTTTCCATCATTACTGATAACGGTCATCCCTTCAAGAACTAAGATGTCCGTGAGATTTGTGATAAATTTCATATCTAGCACCATTTCTCCACACCGTACTATCCTCAAGGTAATGGCCGGGCTGAGGCCTCTAACAAAAACATCCTTAGAATCCTTAAAAATACGGTCAATGAAGTTGTTCGTGATTGGCATATCCAATTGAACCCTGCCTTGTGGGCTTACCACACAAGTGCCCGCACTCCCATAGGGGCCACTCCATACTCCCTTGTTTATGGTTCTGAAGCTATATTGCCCATTGAGGTCGAGATGCTTTCCCTAAAGGTCTCTTTGCGTAACCTGATCAATGATGAAGACTACAGAGTCTCCTACTTGCATGACTTAGAATTGTTGGATGAAAGAAGACAAACTGCTTTTGATCACCTCAGAGCATATGAACAACGCATGTGTAGAAGTTACAACCACATAGTCAGATCTCGCACATTTGAAGTTGGTAATTTTGTCCTTAATGAAAATCCAAAGAACCAACAAGACAGAGAGAAAATGGGCAAGTTTGAACCTAATTGGCTTGGTCCATATATTATCACTGCTTTGTATGGATCAGGATCATATCAACGAGCAACTCCTGAGGGTGAACCGCTTGACGATCCAAGCAATAGAATTCACCTTCATAGATTCTATGCTTGAGTATTTTAGAAAATTTTCTTTAAAAGATCCTGAAAAAATACAAAAAAAAAGAAAAAGAAAAAGATCCTGAAAAAACTACAAAAAAAAAAAGTAAAGAAAACAAGTTTGTCCATTGGTGAAAACTTGGCAAACATGCACCTTGGGTAAGTACCATGGTGAAAACCGGACAACCGGCGCCATGTGTAAAGATTTGGCTCCTCTTTCCTTCAATACTCTACTTGATCAATGCCTTATCCATATCTGCTCTCCCATTTCATGGTAGCCTTGCCCCCCCCACCATAGCTTGTGGATTGTTTGCATAACCCGCACAATGCTTCTCGTGTATACTACGCTAGTCTTATCCCTCATTGGGGCATCTTATTAAACTTAGGAATGGGTTGGGATAGTCGATGTCTCACGGTCGGAGGAACTATCTTCTAAAATGTCCAGAAAAAAATCTTAAAAATCATAAAATGTCCTGAAAAAATCATAAAAATCATAAAATGTCCTGAAAAAATCTTTAAAATCATAAAATGTCCTAAAAAAAATCTTAAAAATCATAAAATGTCTTGAAAAAATCTTAAAAATCATAAAAAGTCTTGAAAAAATCTTTAAAATTATAAAAATCTCTTCAAAAAACCCTAAAAATTAAAATATTCATAAAACCCTAAAAATCTTAAAACTCCAAAAACATGCAATAAACATTGCGATGACACAAACACTTCAGACAAGAATGCAACTTTGGAACTTGAACAGACTTAGGACAGGACGAGACTTAAATTGAGCAAACATAACAACATCTGATCAACTTATACACCCGTACCCATCAACTGTGAACAAAAAAAAATCATTCGATATGAAACATATTGCTTTCTTATTTTCTCTTGATTGTTTTTTATTTTCCTTTTTGGTGACATGTCTTTTAGCTTTTCCAGGATGTCTCTGACTAGAGGTTTTATCTCTAGGATGCCATTAACTAGAAAGGCGAGGATGGGGCATGTTCACTTGTTTGCTACTTATGGGATGTTCCTTAGGAATATGATGACATGTCTTAGGACATGATCACTTAAGATCATCGAGGACATATTGGTCTGATACACATTGAGGCATTCCTTTACTGTCTGATATATTTTCTTTCTCGCAATTGGTGTGACTGATTCATTTGGATCTAATTCATATCCAAATAATTTTTGCCTTTTTTCTATAATAAGCTCGATGATGATACAAGCACTTAAAAAAGCGCAAGAATTCTCATCACCTTTCATATCCTCTTTCTCATCACTCATTCTTTTCTTTCTCATCACTTTTCTCTTCTCATCCTACTTTTCATCTATCTTTTTCATCATTTCTTTCATCCCCTTCTTCATTCTTCTTATTGCAGTGAGATCGATCAAACACTTTATCCAACTGATGCATGTCTTTGAATCTTTAATCTCTTTTTCAACCAGCTTTTTTCGTGCAATCTCAATGCCCTTAGAGTCAATCAATCAATCATTGGATCACCTTATCTTGCGCTAGCATCAATCCTTATCAGCTTAATTAGCTCAATCAGCTTAATCAACTTATCAATTCGGCTATACTATTCATTTCCATCAATTGTTCCGTTACGCCTCATCAACTGTGCATTTCTATCAAATGTACATCTCAATCTAATCACTTGTGCAATATCAATCATCCAATCTTCCCTCTCATTATTTATCATGAGATCAATCTCCATCATTATGTTTGATCATTCTCTCGAGGGGACATAACCAATCAATCGTCACCCTTACCAAGACACCTCTGGGGCATATATCAGCTGATCATTTTCTTTAAAACAATGCGACAGGCTACATTGTCTCAAAGAGGGGCAAAATGTAGACACATAAAAATTTCTATTAATTTGTCCTCATTTAATTTCAAATTTCTCCAAACATCAGGCGAGTCCTTATTATTACATTATTATTTCTCCATAATTCATCATTCATAACTTCCATCTTTTATTATATTATTATTAATATCTCATCATTTATCCATTAAATTTATTAAATAAAACATTTATCATATTCATTTATACGCATTCATGCATTCGCCTTATATACATTTCTCTATTTATTTAATAAAACCCCTTTAATATCCCCTCCTACCACTTACAATTTCCCATTTACCACTCATCCTCCCTATACCACTCATCTTGCATTATCCCACATTCATCCCACAACATGAACTCGCCCGGAGAAATTCTATTTAAACAAGCCTCTCTCTCTTATTTGGGCATCTCATATTTATGCGTCGAACTTATGTTAGTTTGTATTCTTCACCATCTTGGCATTTCATTTTCTTTAGCTTCCTTTGCATTAATCATCTTGAGTCTCCAAAAAAACATAGCTTCTTGTGTGTGCTTCTGAGAGCAATATTATCTACATAAGATCTTGGTTTAAGGAGTGCAATGGACTAGATTATGTAACATGCATGTGTGTTCTTAGTTTAGATTTTAAGTTGCATGCGTGTTTTTGACAGGAAAACCTTCATTGTTGGATGTTGGAAGATTTAATATTGTGTTCAAATCCATTTCCTCCATCTATAGCTAGAAGCCTCTGTGATGGGACTATTTCATTACAATAACCAAAAGTGAAGAGCACTTGGACCAGTATTGACGCACTGAGCGAAGAATGTAATATGTTTATAATTTAATAAAATATTCTGGATTTTTCTTTTGCGCACATTCTTCTTTTTTGTATTAAAAATCGAGAGACCAAAATATGGAGAGTTTATACAAAAAGGAGCATGGGAGGCAGATCCTCAACCATCAAGTAGTAAAGTCAGAAAGACTACCCGACTGAACATATATAGTCGTCTATCTACCAAAAGGAGTCATGAAGGAAAATATATACAGTCATCCATAAACATATACTAAACATCTAGTAAACATCTATTGTAGAATCTCATCTTGATTTTCCAACCATGTGGTCTAGCCTTGTGGGCCTTCCATCCACACCACCTTCTTCTGATCCAGGATCTGGGTGAACATCTCGAGCTTGTCAAAGTAGGGACCTCTATTATCCCTGAGTTCCTTGATCAGCTTCTTTAGTGCATCATCAAAGGAAGTTTGATTTTTCGCAATCCTTGCCCATTCAAAACCATCCTTCATCTCATAGATGAACATGGTTACATGGCCATCTCTGAGGAAACGTAGTAACTTCTCCCTCTCGACATTCATTAAAAAACATATCTCCACAACAATTTTATAACGTGTGAGTTTTAAAGAAAAACAGTAAGAGACCTATCAGTACCTTGGAATTTTTCCTCATTTCAAAATTTCCAAATAAACCAAAGTATGAAAGAAGAGAGAATTTACCAGAATAGGGTAGCATCCTTCTTAAGGCCATGAATGAAACCAGTAATAATATCAAGAGTACATACATGTTCAGTAATGGAGATTCCAAACATCAACCAGACCTCTCTAGCAAAAATGCAGTAAAAAAAGATGTGTCATGCAGTTTCAGGCTTTCTACAGACAGAGCGTAGGTTGAAAGTAGCAGAGTTATTCCTAATAGGCAGTCTATCCAGCATTAGTTTCCACCTAAAGCATTTGATCTTTAGGGGGATGGGAGACTTCCATAGTTTCTCAAACATTTTCTACCAGGCAGAGGTATTAAGGTCAACATACCAAAGGGAATTAACATGGTTGACCACCGCGGTGTCATAATTGAGCAGTTTGTAGATAGACTTGGCTTTAATCTTGGAGAGGAGGGAACCATCCTTCCATAGGAATGAGAGGTGTTTGTGAGCATCTACATTAGTGTTCCTAGGAAGATTTAGACAAGCACGAGCATTTTTAATCATATTATAGGTTCTCTTATGTGAGGCAGGGAGGTCATACTCATTGCTAAGATCCTCCCAGCTGATGATATTATCATGTTCCAAGATGTCCATAATATACTTAATGCCCTTATTATACCAGAACTTGGTAGAACATCCTTGGGTTAAGGCAAGGGGTTTAGAGTTATGGTAGAGATTCCACCATATTGACCTCTCCCCATGCAGAATGTTATTAGAGTCAATATTAGAGTTGACAATAAGTTTATGCACATTCTCCCAAGGTTTCCAGATGGACTTAAACACCCAAGTGCCTTGGATAGACACAGAGAAACCACTTGCTACTAGATTGCTAAAGGGGAGGGCTTTCCAAGATTTGCCAATTTTGGGGACCCCATTTTGTATGTTATGTGTGATAAGAATCTTCCAGGGTTCTTGTCCTTCCAAAGCATGAAATATCCATTTGGTAGCAAGGGAGATTCCTTGCGTTCTAAGGTCCTTAAGACCCATCCCACCAAGTTTCTTGTCTATGTGGCACCAAAAGCATTTGACCATGCGGGCCTTCCTTTTACCCTTGCCATCAGACCACAGGAAGCGTCTGATAGGTTTTTGGATTTCAAAGATTTGGTAGTTACTGAACATCTAGACATAAGAGTAGTATATGCTATAGGAAGAAAGGATTTTCTGGCAGACTTGGATCCTACCAGCCAGGGATAGAACCCTATTGTTCCATTTGTTAAGTTTTTTATGAATCTTTTCTTTGACCCAAAGCCACATGTCTTTAAGAGAGGGAGAAACAGAAAAAGGGATACCAAGGTATCTGACTATTTTATTGGGTCCCCCCCATGAGTATCCAAATTGCTGAAGCCAGTCCAGGGGTTCCTCTTTCCATCCAAGGAGAATAGATTTGGAGTTGGAGATACGAGCACCAGAGGCTTTACCAAAGATTGCAAGTTTTTGATTAAGGGAGTCAATTTTATGCCTAGAGAGCTCCAAGAAGAGTGAGGCATCATCAACAAACTAAATGTTGAGTAATTCAGAGTCATCCGACAACTTAATACCATGAACTCTAGGGGACAAGGTGTCATCTCTTAGGAGGTAGAATAGGGAATCCAAGGCAATAACAAACAAGGCATGGGGCAAGAGGGCAGCCCTGCCTATGGATCTAGAAAGAGGAATAGGCTGCGAGAGAGTTCCATTAATTTCAATCAGGGTAGACGCATCTTTGAGGAGGATTTGAACATATTTACAGAACTCTCTGGGGAAGCCAAAGGCTTTGAGCATGATGAGGATGAAGTCCCATTCCACCCTCCCATATGCTTTCTCAAAGTCCACAAGGAACATGGCAGTATCTTGATTTGAGGTCTTGGCCCATTCCATAGATTCTTAGCTAGTGACAAGGTTCTCCAAGATATACCTACCTTTAATGAATCTTGTCTGGGTAGAGCAGATGAACTTAGGAAGAATTTTCTCAAGCTGAGAAGCTAGGGCTTTGGCCAATATTTTGTAGGAGACATTCAGGAGGGTAATTGGCCTCCAGTTTTTTATGAGAGCTTTGTCCCCATCTTTTGTGATAAGTTTAACAATTCCCCTATTGATGGACTCCCCAAGGGTGCCATTATCAAGTGCTTCAGTGTATATGTCATAGAGGTCTTTGGTGACCCACTCAATATTGGTTTTGTAGAACTCAACAAGGAGTCCATCCGGGCCTAGGGCCTTAATATCCTTGAGAGCCTTAATGGCATCTGCAATTTCTGTCATAGAGATTTTGGTTCTGAGAGGGAGAGCTTCATTCTTGGAAATCCTTTTTGGGATAATGTTACTACATCTATTTTTAGCATCTTTCGAAGCTTCATTATCCTCTGAGGTAAAGAGAGTCTTATAAAACATTTCAAAAGCGTCTTTGATATCATTGATATTTAGGAGTTCCTTATCCTCTACTATGATTCTGTCAATTTTTTCTCTATTTTATTTTTGTTTAAGAAGGTTAAAGAAGACTTTGGAGCCTTTGTCTCCAAATTGGAGCCAGTGGTTACGGGCTCTAATGAAGGCACCTCTAATTTTGATCTGTTGATGTTTCCTAAGAATGTCTTTAGCCTGATAGACCCGTTATACCAAGGTAGAGGAGGAAGGTTTTAATTGTATTTCATATTCCAAAGAGTGGAGTCGATTAGTGAGAGTTTTTTCCAGAGATCTGAGATCCTTGGCTTTCTTCTGGCCAATAGTTTGGAGTATTTTCTGCCAAGCGGAGATGTTTGTATTCCATCTAAGGGTGTGGGTTTGGTGATGTTGAGTGTGGATGTTGAAGATTCTAACCATCTTAATGGCAATTAGGGCATCCTTGTCATTCAGCAGGGAGGTGTTGAGGATAAACTTCTTATTGCAGGGGTTGTTGATGGAGATGGAGTTCCTAGCATTGATGATAGCTAAGATAGGAAGGTGGTTGGATAAGGTCATTGGCAAGATAGCCACCGAGCTCCCCAAGTGGTTAGGGGAGAAGGAGAAGTAACCTTTATTAGCATAGAACCTGTCTAATTTGGAATAGATTCGGTTAGGGCCTTGCTGAAAGTTGCACTAGGTGTACCATAGGGCAGAGGTTTCAGATTTACTGCCCTCAAGGGGGTCAAAAAACTACATGTGTTGCTTAAACCTATCCCAATGGGGTTTCTCTTGGTATTTCCATTCGAAAGGGATACCCCCGGTCTTATCATCTTGGTTTTCAATCATGTTAAAGTCTCCAGCCATGACCCAAGGGATATTTAGGAGGGATGCCAGCCAATTCTAGAGGGACACTCTTTCCTTGTAATCATTAGGTGCATATATAGAGCATACCCCAAAACAAGAGCCTCTAATGTCCAGGGTAGCCCAGGCCACTCTGTTACATGGGGAGACGCCCCTATCCTTAATGCAATTTGCCCACTTAGGATTAATGAGAAGACCAACTCCACCCTTTCCCTTAGGATGATTGGTGCATAATTTGATCACATCTCTCAAAATAAAATCAAGTGCAATGTCAAGAGAGAATTCAACAACTTTAAGTTCTTGAAGCATCAAAAAGTCTAAGTTTTTATGACAATTCAAAAACCTTTTAATAACAAACTTCCTATCAAGCAATTCCAAGCCTCTAATATTCCATGAGATGTACTTCATGAGAGAAGGGGATTAGGAGGGACTGTTGGGGAGACCATTTGATCTCCAGATCTTTTCTTATTTTTGGAACCAACCGGTCTACCTTTCTTTTTAGCCATGTAGTATCCTTTCATGAGGTCATCATCATCCTCACTAAGTTCAATTAACTCATTCTTATCATCTGGAGTTTCTTCAATGTTCGACCCAGACACTTGGGAGCCTAGAAAGCCAAGGAGTATTGAGCTCGCCTTAATGTCTTCTAGACCCTTATTAGCATAAATAACTTGAATAATATGGTTGTCCTCTATCTCGTTGAGCATAGATGATTTCGTGGGGTTGGTGGTGTTAACATCAGGGGTAACCCCTGTAGATAATGTGAAATCAGATCGTTTGGGAGTCCCATACCTGAGCAACATTTTTGCACGATTATCACTCATGCTAGCATCACTAGCACTGCGATTAGATTTCTCCAAATTTTTAACCATATTTTTAACCAGGGAATTGGTTGGAGTTTGTGAAGCAATTGGTATGTCATCATTCGTAGGGTTGGGGTATTTGCTAGTGGTAGCCAATTGATTAGCAGTTTGATCACCTGCATGGATTTGATTCAAGGCGAGTTGCTAGGCATTTTTTCCATCTTCGCTTTCTTGATGTGACTGTTTGAAAAACAGTCAGAAGGCAAACCCTCAGGAATTTTGGTGGGAGTGGAAGCATGGTTGAGGGGTTTGGATATATAGGTAGTGGTGTCGATATTCATTGGATTTAATTCAACAGGGTGGAGGCCAGGGGCTGAGTTCAGGGTGGGATCATCTTTAGGGTTAGCTTCTTTGCCTTTGTGCACATTCTTTTTCTAATTAATCATATTAAAATATGTTTTTTTAGTTTTTTTTATAATTTTTAAATAAATAATTCTTTTTTTAATTAATCAAAATCAAAATATGTTTTTTAGTTTTTAATCATTTAAAAAAAAAATTGATATTAATATAAACATAGATTGAGATCAATTCAATCGTCTTGCATCTTTATAGCCAATTTTGAACTTGATTTCAGTAAGTTGAAAACTTCTTCATATAAGGCATCTTTAAAGTCAATTTTGAACTTGATTTCAGTAGGTTGAAAACTTCATTCAGTTGAAAACTTCATTCATATAAGGTATGCCTTCAACATCAAAATAAATTAATTTTTTATTTTATAAATTAAATATACATAATAATATTGTAAAGAAATAAATTGTCCTATATAAATAATTTAGATTTATTATTTAATATAAATAATTAAACTATAATTAATTTAGAATAATTTTAGAATTGAATTCATAATTAAAAAATATAATATTTAAAAATTAAACCTAAAAGATTAGGTATTCATCTCTAACAAAAATGATGAAGAATTCATATTAATATTATGTTATGTAGTTTGTTAGCTATTGGTTTTGAGGAAGTAGTTATAATTTTTCTTAGTTGGTTTTCTATAAATGAATTAAGATTAATATTCACTATCATGCTACTAAAATGTTAATATATTAAAGAGAAAATAGATATATTTTTGAGATAAATGTAATCTTGTGCTTTCTTCAATAGTAGATTTTTTTACCAAAAGAAAATTCTATATATTTTTGGTTTTTTTTCAAAAAAAAGATTCTTTATATTTTTGAATTTTTTCTCAAAAAGATTCTATATATTTTTAGTTTTTTTTTTCAAATTTTGAAGTCAATGCTCAATAACACTCATATTAGAGCTAGGCTGGTGGTGTGGTTGCCTATGTTATATTTTATTGCACCTTTCTTCTTTGGGTTCCGGATTTTTGCAAAATCGGAGGTATAAAGCATTTACTAGTTTCAAAACAATGATGAGAAGTCAAAACCAATCCTCCTTAAAGCAGTATCTGTCAGATTTTCTTCTCCTGTCCTTTGTAGATCTACCACTTTTCTTCATTCCATCCCCAACCTTTTTCTTTTTGTTGCACTGAGATACTTGCTCTTCCAACTGTGAAACTCGCAGACTCAGATCATGAATAATCTCACTCTGTTTCTCACTTTTCTTCAACAGATCAGATACACTCCTCATTAATTTCTCATTCTCTTCTCTTACCAAGCCAATATCTTCAATGGGCTTTACTTGCTCTCTCATCTTATCCCCTGCTTCTTCATCATCCCTTGAATTTCCTAATTGAACACCTTCCTCTGTGCAAGGGATTGCAGGTGATGGATCAGCCTCCAAGAGTAGGCTTTCAACTTTTTTTCTTTTCAAATTCTCTGCATCTTTATCAACAACATCAACCATTGTGCCAGACACTACTTTTCCAGCTTCAGAAGAGCTTTGTTCAAAATCTTCTACTCCAATGTTATTATTGTCTTCTTCAGGGGAACCCTCAATTTGCAAATCTCGCATTGGAGAAGGCAAAGACTCCTCTGCTAATGCTTTTTCACTACTCACAGAGACCTCAATTGTTCCCCCTGACAACTCCTTTCTCTTGAATTCCTCATAAGGATTCTCCTCCAAGAACCTTGCAGATCCATTTTCTTCGACAGTGGTGCACCCCTCCACTAACGGTTCAGAAGTTACTGAAACTTCTGTAGCAGCATCTTGCCTGGATTTGGCTGCAATTATGTCATCTACAGTCTATTCCAAGTTAACCAGCTCACGAATCACAGCCTTTCTTGATTCCCGCACAAAAGGAATCACTCCCTGAATTTCGTCGAGCCTGAGCAGTAGAGACATGATGCACTCCGTCATTTTCACCCGCTCCTTCTCAGCTCGTCTTATCAACTCTGCAACATGTTCGTCATTCACACGCCTCCGAATTTCTGCAGCCTCTGCCTTGGTTTTCATTATAACCCTCAATTTGTTCAGATGACTTGACTTCCTCACACAAAACCCTAGGAAAGCCGATTGAATTTTAAAAGCCGCTGTATTTTCGTCCATGGCGGGTGCCTTTCTGGATTTGGGTGTCTCAGAATCGACGAAATTGATTGGAATTGAGATGACCTTCTTGGCCTTTACCTTGGGCGTGCTCTCCGATTTTACTGGAGGGGCGAACGAATTTGTAGCGTAAGGGTTTGGATGATAGTAATGCGGCCTTTGATAAGATCGCCTTTCAGGGACTCGACCCCAAGACCCACCAAACAAAGGATTATCCATGGCAGCAAAATTACTCAGAACTCCCAACAGACAAAAAAAATTCAATTGACCTGTAACACAAAAATCTAAAGCAAAATTCTCCTTCAGAATCCAGGAATGCTTATGTTAATGAGATAACGGTCCCATGTTTTATGGGAGCACGATGAAAGGTCTGGAGGGTTTCAGACACGCCGGTTCGAGAATAATTGTGAACATTCTCATATATTTTTATGTTATTTTTAATATGAAGAAGAGAACAAATTTATTAGTTTAATAATAATAAAAAACAGAAATTATACATTGCAATTAAATCTTTAAACAAACCATAATACAGTGCATCCAACCGACGAGACCAGTTTAAATTCCACCTGGATATTCAATTTAAATTCCACCTCGATATTCAATATAACTACCTAAAATAGTATGATTGAAAAGGCTTATAACCGTTTCAATATAATTTATAATTAATTTTATTTATATAATTTGAATTGTCATAAATATAGAGATAAAAAAAATATTATATTATTTTAAGAAATTTGTGTTGAAAAATTAATTATCATTCATTAAATCAAATAATTATTATTTTTAATTTCATAATAATTAATATGTAATGTAGATTATAATTTAATTATCATATTATTGTAATATTTTATTAATCTTATGATGATATTATTATAATAATCGAATTATAATTAAAAAATTATTTACCAAAATGGGTTATGGTATTTTTAATAATAATTAAAAAAAAAATAGACACTCTTAGCTACGAGTAAATCATTGAAGTATGCAACTTAGATTAATTGTCACACAACAATGTACCTTTCTCCATGTACCTTTCTCCACAATGTTGTTGTAAGCAAACAATGTGGACAATTGGGTTGATAAAATGAAATTATATTATGATATTGTAAGGATGCTCCAAAATAGAAAAGCATTAGACAATAGGCTGCATTGCATGTTTATTATTTTCCTATTGAGTTTTGCAATCTATCCATAATCTAACATAATCTAACGTATCAACAATGAGTAGAATGGTTACACATATTCTATGAATTTTTAATATTTGTTTGTGATTGGTTCAATTAAATTTTATTAAAAACTAATTAAATCAATAAAAAGAAAATTCTTTTTATGTATTCTAAACTTAAAATTTTTACATTTATATTTTAGAAAAATAAAAATTTGTAAAGAAACAAAAGAAATATTTGAAAAAGAAATATTTGTTTGTGATTGGTTCAATGAAATTTTATTAATAACTAATTAAGTAATAAAAAATTAAGTCATCATAACAAATAATTATACTAAAAATTGATATAAATAAATAAATAAATAAAATTGTTTAATATGTATTTTATTTATCTATAAAATTATATTTTCTAATCCTTGAAAATTCAAATTATTTATTAATTTTAAGAATCATATTTTTTTTTTAAATTTGTTATAATTTTGAAATAGATATGATTTTTTTTTAAATAATAATTTTAAAATATATATTTTAAAGTAAGCGCTACTAATAATCAACTTATAAAATTTAATAATCAATCTATACTCTATATTCAAACAAAGTACATATAATTATAACATGCAGCTATTTGACCCCCTTGAGGGCAGTAAATTTGAATCCCCTGCCCTATGGTACACTTGGTGCAACTTTCAGTAAGGCCCCAACCAAATTTACTCCTGATTAGACAGCTTCTATGTTAATAAAAATTTCTTCTCCTTCTCCCCTAACCACTTGGGGAGCTCGGTGGCTGCTCTATCAGTAAACGTATCTGACCATTTCCCTATCATTGTTGTCATCAATACTAGGAACTCCATCCCTAACAACATTCCTCTCAATAAGAAGTTTATCCTTAATACCTCCCTACTAAACGACAAGGATGCCCTAACTGCCATTAGAATGGTTAGACTCTTTAACATGCACTCTCAATATCCCCAATCCCACACCCTTAGATGGAACTGAAATGTCTCCTCTTGGCAAAAGATATTCCAAACTATAGGCCAGAAGAAAGCCAAGGATCTCAGGCTTGTGGAAAAAACTCTCACTAATTGGCTCCACTCCTTGGAGCATGAAATACAATTACATCCTTCCTCTTCTGTCCTGGCGGAACGGGTAGCTTAGGCTAGAGACATTCTTAGGAAGCATCAACAGGTCAAAATCAGGGGTGCCTTCATCAGAGCACGTAATCATTGGCTCAAATTTGGAGATAAAGGCTCTAAAGTCTTCTTCAATCTCCTTAAACAAAAACAAAATAGAGAAAAAATTGACAGAATCATAGTTGAGGATAAGGAACTCCTGAACATTAATGAGATCAAAGATGCTTTTGAAATGTTTTATAAAACCCTCTTTACCTCGGAAGATAGTGAAGCCTCAAAAGAGGTTAGAAATAAGTGCAGTAACATTATCCCAAAAAGAATCTCCGAGGCTGAAGCTCTCCCTCTCAAGACCAAAGTTTCAATGCCAGAAATTGTTGATGCCATTAAAGCCCTTAAGGATGATAAGGCCCCAGGCCCCAATGGACTTCCTGCCGAGTTCTACAAAACCAATATTGATTGGGTCACCAAAGACCTTTATGACATATACACCAAAGCATTTGATAGTGGCATCCTTGGGGAGTCCATCAATAAGGGCATTGTTAAACTTATCCCAAAAGATGGGGACAAAGCCCTCATAAAGAACTGGAGGCCAATTACTCTCCTTAACGTTTCTTATAAAATCCTGGCCAAAGCCCTAGCCTCTCGCCTTAAGAAAATCCTTCCCAAGTTCATCTTCTCTACCCAAATAGGATTCATTAAAGGAAGGTATATCTTGGAAAACCTTGTCACTAGATGGGAATCTATGGAATGGGCCAAAACTTCAAATCAAGATATTGCCATGTTCCTTATTGACTTTGGGAAGGCCTATGACAGGGTGGAATGGGACTCCATCCTCATGATGCTCAAAGCCTTTGGTTTCCCTTGCGAGTTCTGTAAATATGTCCAAATCCTCCTCAAAGATGCCTCTGCCCTGGTTGAAGTTAATGGATCACTTTCCTAGTCTATTCCTCTTTCTAGATCCATTAGATAGGGCTCACCCCTCACCCCTGCTCTGTTTGTCATTGCCTCAGATGCCCTCTTTTACCTCCTAAGAGATGATACCCTTTCCCCTAAAGTTCATGGCATTAAGATGCCAGATGACTCTGAATTGCTCAACATACAATTTGTTGATGACACTGTGCTCTTCCTGGAGCTCTCTAGACATAACATTGACTCCCTCAATAAAAATCTTGCAACCTTTGGTAGAGCTTCTGGTGCTCGTATCTCCAATTCCATGTCTATCCTACTTGGGTGGAATGAGGAACCCCCAGATTGGCTTCAGCAGGTTGGATACTCATGGGGAGGACGCAATAAAATTGTTCGATACCTCGGTATCCCTTTTTCTATCTCTCCCTCTCTCAAGGATATGTGGAATTGGGTCAAAGAAAAGATTGACAAAAAACTTAATAAATGGGACAATAGGATCCTATCCCTGGCTGGTAGGATCCAAGTCTGCCAAAAAATCCTCTCCTCCTATAGTTTGTACTACTCCTCTGTCTGGATGTTCAGTAACTACCTAGTTTATGAGATCCAAAAATCTGTCAGGAGCTTCCTTTGGTTTGATGGTAAGGGTAAAAGAAAGGCCCACACGGTCAAATGGCTCTGGTGCCACATAGTTAAGAAACTTGGTGGGCTGGGACTTAAGGATCTCAGAACGCAAGGAATTTCCCTAGCTGCCAAGTGGATATTTTATGCCTTGGAAGGACAAGAACCCTGGAAGATCCTTGTCGGAAATAACATAAAAAATGGTGTCCCCAAGTCTGCCAAATCTTGGAAAGCCCTCCCCTTTAGTGATTTTATAGCAGGTGGATTCTTTGTGTCTGTTCAAGGTACTTGGGTGTTTAAATCCATATGGAAAGCTTGGGAGCATGTGCGTAAACTTATTATCAACTCTAATATTGACTATAATAATACTCTACATGGGGAAAGGTCAATATGGTGGAATCTCTAGCATAACTCTAAACCCCTCGCTTTAACCCAAGGCTGCTCTGCTAGGTATTGGTATAATAAAGGCATTAAATACCTCATGGACATCTTGGAACATGATAATCTCATCAACTAGGAGGACCTTAGCAATAAGTTTGGCCTCCCTGCCTTGCATAAGAGAACCTACAGTATGATTAAAAATGCTTGTGCTTGTCTAGATCTTCCTAGGAACACTGATGTAGATGCTCATAGATACCTCTCATTCTGATGGAAGGATGGCTCCCTCCTCTCCAAGGTCAAATCCAAGTCTATCTACAAACTGCTCACTCATGATACCTCGGTGATCGATCATATTAACTCCCTTTGGTATGTTGACCTTAATAGATCTGCCTGGCATAAGACATTTGAGAAACTATGGAAGTCCCCCATCCCCCCTAAAATCAAATGCTTCAGGTGGCAATTAATGTTGGATAGACTACCTATTAGGAATAACATTGCTGCCTTCGACCTATGCTCTGTATTTAGGAAGCCTAAGACTATGCGGCACTTTTTTTTTGACTGCATTTTTGCCAGAGAGGTCTAGCTGATGTTTGGAATTTCCATTACTGAACATGTTTGTACTCTTGATATTATTACTGGATTCATTCATGGCCTCAAGAAGGATGCTAACCTGTTCTGGCAAATTCTCTCTTCTTTCATACTTTGGTTTATTTGGAAGCTTAGAAATGAGGAAAAATTCCAAGGTACTGATAGGACTCTTATTGGGTTTTTTAAAAAATTCACATGTTATAAAATTGTTGTGCAAGTATGTTTTTTGATGAATGTTGAAAGGGAGAAGCTATTGCATTTCCTCAGGGATGGCCGGGAAACCATGTTCATATATGAGATGAAGGATGGCTTTGAGTGGGCTAGAATTGCGCAGAACCAGACTGCATTTGATGAGGCTCTAAAGAAATTGATCAAGGAACTCAGGGACAACAGGGGTCCCTAATTTGATAAGCTCGAAATATTTACCCAGGTCCTGGAGCGGAAGAAGGTGGTGTGGATGGAAGGGCCACAAGGATGGACAACATGGATGGAAAACTAGGATGAGATTTTGCAATAGGTGTCTATTAGCCTCTAGTTGATGTATATGGTTCATTGTATATACTCTCTCTCGTATCTCCTTTTTTTGTAGGAGGTTGTCTTTGTTCAGTAGGATAATCCCACTGGTTAGTGGTTGAGGCTCTGCCTCCCATCCTCATTTTTGTATAAACTCTCCTTATTTTGTTCTCTCGATATTTAATATAAAAAAAATTATAACATTTAAATTTTCAAATTATTATTTATATATTAAAAAATCAAATAAAATTTATAATTTAAAAACTTAAACAACAATAAACCTTAATAAAATAATATTTCCTTGTCTGAAAATTGAAATGTGGTGGAGTTGCTATTCACATTCCAAAGTGCAACCATGAGGACACATATGCATGCAAGACAACAAAACCTGAGATAATGCGTTGTTCCGAGAAACTCACCTATAAGAGGCAAAATGATATTAGCCAATCGTTTGCAACAAAAATAATTTTTGTAAATTATAATGTTAACAAATGTACATCTATACTATAAAATAAATGAAAAAAAATTAAAGAAAGAAAAATACTTACTTTTCATTGGTCTAAATAATTTTTTTTAATAACCATATAAACACAACAAATGAATTTTCATTACAATAGTATTGCCTAATGACAAGTACTAATAATAAGGAATAGATTGTAATGTCGTTAGTGTGTTAACAAGACCTTTTTAACTTAATTTTTATAGCTATTTGTGTCAAATTATTAATATTAAATAATAAATATAGTGTTATTGATATTATATAATAAAAAATCATGTTACCCCAACTTTTGATGTGGATGAGGGAACACGAGACATGTTTTAAGTCTCTAATTTTTTGAGCCATTTTTGGGGATAGCTAGGGCACAACAAAGGGAACAAGTATTAAACATATAAGGAAATTTTAATCTATTTTTTTATTTGAGAAAAGAAAAAGAAAATTACATATCACTGAGTATCTTTAATTTATATACCTACAACAATTGAAATATGCTCAACTGAGAGGTAAGAGCAACAACTACCAAGATGGCTGTAGAAACAAGAAAACAACAGTTGAAAGCAACATTTGAACACTGCAATGAGAACCACCATAACAAAGTGGCTATAGATAAAAGCAAACAACAAAACTTGAGAAGTAGTCTCAAGAAAATTCCAAAAGATACAACAAATTCTAGGCATATCAATCTCCACCTATAGGTGAATGTTACATAGGTTGGGTCTTTGTTTCTCTTTATACTTGTTTGCAACAATTGAAGTTGATCATGACCATTCCCATCCTATGAAATATTATGCCAAATGGTTTGTAGATTTTCAATTTGGAGAGACAAATTACATTTGAATTTCTATTTGCAAAGGAAGGATTGTCTTAGAGAAGACAACATTGCAATGGAGTTTCCAAAGGCATTTTATAATCACATGTTTGCAAGTATGGGATGGAATATCGAAAGATGAAGAAGCACCAAGGAGAGATAATTTCCAAGACCAAACTCAAAGGAATAAGGAAAGAAAGGTAGTGAACAAAGAGTTCCATAAGTTTCAATCATGATTGCAAAACCAAAAGGCATGTTTGATAGATTCTAATTTGGCATAAAAGGGCAAGTGTGCAAGGCGCAAACAAATTTAAGGTGATTACTAATAAGTAGTTTATTGTGAAGAAATTTCTATGCTAAGAGTTGGACTTCACATCACCTTTGGATTTCTAGATTTGGAGGCCAAGCTTGTTCCATTTTGACTAGAGAAAAGACAATGACACACCCTATTGAGACAATGTGAGATAGTGATATGAGAAAGGAGTTGTTTGTAAATTATTTGAAGGGAGAGGAAAAAAATTCCATGAGAATTAGGCCATCTCCAATCATTCAAAAAGTTTGCATGATAGTCCAGGGATAAGTATTTTGAAGTTTAGGAATAACTATCTACTGAATTTCAATAATTAGCTTCTTATAAGAAGCTGGAGGTAGAATTGAGTTTTAAGAAGAGGCCATGTTTTCTAATGAATGGTGGAAGAGTCCTATAGATCCCAAAAAACATGAATACCTTTTTTAAAAAGATGTTTTCCTTTGAACCTATTACAAGTACCTAATGGTTTGTCATTTTGTTGGACCAATCAGTTCCACTAGATAGAGGAATACATAAAGCTTAGCTTTTTGTCATTTTGTTGGACAAATCAATTCCACTATGGTTGAGAGACTGATCAAACCAAGTTAATTATGTTGAAGTGATATGCCAAGCTTTACATAGTTGTATCCTGAAATCAACTACAATCAATAACATGGACTATGGAAATCTGATTTATATAATAATTAAATAGTTTAGAGCCATGTGTTTTAAAGAATGGAGCTAAAAGGATCTTGTATTTCCAACTAACACTCCCCCAAGAATGTCCAACAAATGCAATTTTGAATGTGAAATTCAATGCCAGCTCCTTCCAAGGAGCATCTCCATCCAAAGCTTTGATTATCCATTTAGTTGTTAGGCAAATTCCTTGTGTATATGGATCAATGATTCCTAGCCTTCTCTTGTCCTTAGGTTGGATGTAGTGCTGATAGGATGCAATAGGTAGTCCCTTTTTATTTCCCCGTTTGGCCCATAAAAAGTTCTTAATAAGTTGGGTTAATTGTTTGTAGAAACTTTTAGAAGGCAGTGAACATAAGGAAATATAAATATGACTAGCAAGCAAGATTTTGTTTGCCACTTGGATGTGACTAGCCATAGATAGGAATCTATTAGTCCAATTCAAAAGTTTTGTCTTGATTTTGTTCACAAATCAATTCCACATACCATTGAGAGAAATTCCAACTCTAAATGGGATGCTTAGATATCTGGTGATTTTGCCATGTTTTATTTCTTTCCATTTAGTAAGAATCTACAGTGGGTAGAAATAGATACCCATGGAGGTGTGGTCTAGTAAGCAACCCTTATTGAGACATCTAATCTAGTCTTTGGTTGTGAGACATATGCATATGTGCCAAGTGAGAAAAGATCATAATTGGAGAACAAGGTGGTTAAGTTTATCTTCATTGGCTATGGTGTTAGTGTGAAAGGTTATAAGCATTAGGATCTAGTTGTAGAGTAGGTGCTCTATAGTAGAAGTGTGGCCTCTCGTGAGTTGAAACCCTCCACACTTGATTTGAAACTAGAGAAGGAAGAGAAACATAAAAAGGGAGGTATTTTAGATACCATATACTTCGATAATAAATGAACTACACACTCCTATTAGGGTTTATGATAAGGAGAGCTCAAGTAGTTCTTAAAGTTATGAAGAAGAGAAAGAACCTCAATAT
The DNA here is from genome assembly GCF_030272615.1 of Cryptomeria japonica. NCBI lineage: Eukaryota > Viridiplantae > Streptophyta > Pinopsida > Cupressales > Cupressaceae > Cryptomeria > Cryptomeria japonica. The sequence goes on along the minus strand of NC_081414.1, from coordinate 197,602,826 downwards.
CAACAATTGAGGAGGTCTACCTATGATAGGAAGTAACTTGACAGATATGGTTATTCACCAAAAAGGTTTGGATAGACTTTGTTGGATTCCATTTGCATATTTACTTTGATTGCTAACACTAATGAACCTAGGACTATTAGAGAGGCTATGCGTATGCACAATGCAAATTTCTAGATAGAAGCCAAGAATGAAGAGATGGATGCATTGAATAATAATGCCACATAGTATCTAGTACCTTTTCCTAAAGGTTGAATTCCGTTGGATGTAAATGGTTTTTCAAGAAGAGATTGGATCTAGTTAGTAGTGTTGAGAAGTATAAAGCATGGTTGGTCATGAAGGGGTATGCTTAGGTGGAGGAAAGTGATTATGGTGAAATATTCTTTTCTAAAGCTAAGATGACATCCATTTGATTCTTGTTATTACTTGTACTAGTTTATGACTTGCAAGTCAAGAAAATGGATGTGAATACAATGTTCCTTTATGATGATTTAGAGGAGGAAATTAACATATCAAAACCAGAGTATTTCATTGAAAAAGGTAAAGAGAACCTTGTTTTAAAGTTGAAGAAATATATGTATGGTTTGAAACAGTCTAGTAGAACGTGGTATCAAAATTTTGAAATCTATGTATTGTCTTTGAGATTTCAAAGATCTATATCTGACCATTGTGTGTATTATAAATTTGAAAATGGTGACATTCTTATCATAGTCCTGTATGTGGATGATATGTTGTCTATTTTGAATGGCAGAAGAATGATTTTAGATTTGAAGTCTCAATTAGGTGAACAATTGTAGATGAAAGGTCTAGGTACAAAAATATAAATTACTGTGATTGAGATAATTGGAGATAGAGCTAGCAGAAAGCTTTGGATGAGCTAGAGTAAGTATCTTAACTCTATGTTGGAGAGATTCAACATATCAACCCGTAGGTAGTTAGTTATTTTGGTATTATAGGGGATGAATCTTTTTGTGGAGGATAGTCCAAAATCTTCCTACTGAGATGGAAGACATATCAAGACTACCTTATTCAAATGTTGTTAGTAGCTTGATGAATGCTATGGTCTATATAGGCCAAAAATTGCTCAACCAATGGGAATCCTTTGGTGATATATGGTTAATCTTGATAGGGTGCATTGGGATGCAGTTAAGAGAGTATTTGGGTATTTGAGGGGTACTTTCAAGCATTCCTTGTACTTTCATGGTTATCCCTCTAGACCTGGACATTCAGTTTGTATTTATAGATATGTGGCTTTAGACTGGGTAGCTGACATTAACAACAAAAGATCTACTAGTGAAAATATTTTCACGATGTTTGGTGGTGCTATCAATTGCATTAGTAAGCGACGGGCTATAGTTTGTGCACTATAGAATTAGAGTGGAAGATACTCATGCTTGTAAGGAAGCCATTTGGGTTAAGTGATTATGTCTAGATATTGATTTTGATGCAAGTTATATTACTATCTATTGTGATAGCTAGAGTTATATTTGTTTAGCAAAGAATCTTTCTTTCCATGCCAAAACAAAACATATTAATGTAAAATTTAATTTTGTTTAGGATATGGTGGAAGATGTAAAGGTGAAGAAATTTTATACTTTGGTGAAAGTTGTAGATGCATTAATGATGCCAATGAGCACTGAGAAGTTTAGACATTGTTCCATTTCTATAGGCCTTAGGGCCTTGAGTAGATGGCAATATTTTCTCTTGATAAGCCTTTGACACGTGGGAGAATGTTGCGATTAAGGTGTGTCAACCATGAGTCCAAACATGTTTGTTTAATTATTTATTTATTTTATTTTATTGCACCTAGTTTTGAAGTCCTAAAAAGAGGGGACTAGAGTCATAGGTTTCTATGTTGGAACAATGATGATTTATTTGATTTACTAAGATAGTTACTAGTTTGATGGAAGACTCATGAAGAGTTATTATTTGGTAATCTATATATATGATGGAGTTAACTTTTGACAAGTGGTGCGAAGTAGGTGTTGCATGTGGCAAGGTGACCGTTATGGATGAGTTATGCTTTATTGCTTTGAAAGTTGCTATGTAAAATGTGTCATGGGTTTAGAAAGTTTTTTTTGAGACCACATACCTATTTGGCGTTGGAGTTGATTTTTGAAACCATGGACACTTTTTGCTTGTGTTGAGCTCTATAAATATGTGGCTTCTTAGTGTATTTTGTATGATAGGTTGGATATATTCTAAGAAGCTTTTATGTCTTGGATATTCTCTTGAATTCTCTGTTGCTATAAGTACTCATTAAGAGGATTAGATCTGGGCATGTATTGTAACTATTGGTTGTTCTTGATAATACAATTGATTCTAGCTTTTGGAGTGTGTGTTTTTTACCAAAAAGATTTTCCTACGTATATCTGGTATTGCGATTTTACTTGTCTAAATCCGATTAATATTTTTATCTTATTTGTACTAGTTAAGGGTTTGCAAGATATTTTTGCATCATCTCTCTTGTTAGATTTAGCATTTGGAAGCATTTATTTTGCACTTGGCTTCCTTTCAAGCTCGTGGTTTTTCAATATTGTTTTATGATTTCATGTACTGTATCTCCTATATATTAGGTGTGAGATATAGATGTTGTGTAAGAGTCTTATATATTGAGTTACAACATTGATAGTGGTATTACATGTAATTTTGAATAAATGTTTTATGCATTGATTGAGAAAACTAATTAGTTGTAAAACCATAATTGAATTTTCTTATTTTAAATATTTATTTTAATTAATGATATATAAACCATATCAAGAAGGATATCGAGCAACATAATTTACATAGATTTTTTAAAATAGAAGTATTAAGCTTTTGTTTTGATTGAGTGTAAAACTGTTGGCAATTGACACTCTATTGGTTGGTTCCATTATGTTGTCATTGATGGTAACATAATTTTGGGTCTCGGCTTCATATGTTATACCAGCAAGAACTTCATAGACTCTACACCAACACCAACATCGACAGGCTAGAAGATTTCTTTAGTCACCGACAATGCAGGCCGGCATGGTATAGAAAAGGTCATCAGTATTGGATGCCGACACATCTTGGACCCGACATCAGCAAATAGTTTTAATGCTTATTCATTTATGTTATTTGGCCAACATGTAATATGATATTGTATATATCTTTGTAAGTCGGCATAAGGCATGGAAATTGTATAGGGTATATAGGTCAGTCTGGTAGATCATTTTGTGATATGAGAATGAAGGATATGGGCATGAAATGTAATATGATAAAAAATCATTATGAGATACTATGTATGTGAGGAATTCATCGTAAGGGTTATTACGGTAAGAAGGTTTAGGGTTTTAATCGGAATAGACAGAGCTTAAACCAGAACTGTATTCTGGCATAAGGAGATGCTATATTAAGTAGTTCATACTTCTCTGGATTGTTGTTTGGATTGTTATGTAGTCAATGAGGCTCCTATTGTAATGAGTAGTGTGCTCTAGGCTGTAAGCCTTCCTGAAAGTGCAGACCCATCATATATTGTAATATCTCTTCATATGGCCAGTGAATTGATATTGTGGGTCACAAATCCCACTATGGTTTTTCCTCTTTGAGGTTTTCCATGTATAAATCTATGTGTTATGTCTCTCATTTATGTGTTTGGCTTATTGGTTGTATTACTTCTTTCAATTCTATTTATACCGGTATACCGGTTGGTGTATGAATTTTTTGTTAAGATTAAAATCTTCTATTTTAGTATAACACTGATTCACCCCCCTCTCAGTGTTATTGGTTTCCAACAATTAGTATCAGCTCCTTGTGCCTCAGAGGAAGTTTAATAGCTTGAGGAAGATCCTGAAACTGAAATCATTAAAGATGGCTTTGAAGAAGCAGCTTGAGATGGCACTTGAAGATTATGATCCTGAAAGATTGAAGATTTTAAAGCTACAAGATGATTTGAATTCTTCCAAGGAATTCATTCTTGTCCTACAAGAGAGACTTTCATCTGTTCAAGCTAGGAGGAAAGAACTTCTACAAAATTAGGATTATGAAAATGCACTTAAGGAACAATGTCAGAAATTGAGTTAGGAGAACATGGTTATGAAGAATGAAATGCAAACTATGACTATGAGGATGTCGAAGGAGATTGAGGACAGAAAGAAAGAGGAAGAAAGTCTTGTTGTATTCCTGAAGAAAAAAATTAAAGAATGTGGTAGGTTGACTCATGAAAATGAGATGTTGAGGTCAGATTTGGTACAATCCCAAAGCAATAAGAAAGAGATTGAGAGACAAATGATGATACTAAGAGAAGACTTAACTGCTGCTAGTGAGTACAAAGAAAAGTTCAAAATCAACTCAGCACAACTTGATGACTTATTGAAGAGACAAAGGCAAATTAGAGATTCCAGTGGACTTGGATTTGAGCAAGGACAGAGTTCCGGTACTGATAATGATGATCAAAACCATAAGGCACCGATAATACAATTCAATGCTTATAAATTAAATGGTAGATGTTTTGTTTGCAATAAATTTGGACACATGGCTAGGCAATGTAGAAAAAAAGTAAATCAGAACCTTGACTTTGTTCCTAGTAAATGTTCTAAATACAATAAGTTTTGTTATAAGATATAATATTGTAGAATGAATGTTAAATGCTATACTTGTGGAAAATTTGGACATATGGCTAATCAGTGCAAGTCAAGAAATTTCACCGGTTTTAGCAAAGAAATTCAAAAGAATAATGTTACATGTTATACATGCAATGAAATTGGACATATTGCTAAGTTCTGCAAAAGTAGAAATCCACCGGTATGCAATAGAGGATCAAATGATAAAGAAAAAGAGAAGGTTAGTGAGATCCAACATGATCACACTCAGAGATGGGTTAGGAAGACTGAAGATAAATCATCAGATGGGAATGCCCCAGTTATCTATTCTAGCAGAAGAGGTTGCTCCTGCACCGACAGTGAGCTCGATCGGTAACTAAGGAAAATGCCTTAGGGGTAGGTAAACTTCATGGAAGATAATGCATATGCCCTGGGAAGAGATTCTAGAAGATGTTCCAGATATTGGAAAGGATTATCTGGCATTGATATGTTCAGAGTGAGATCTAGTATCTTTCATCGACAGTCATTTATGTCAACATAAGATTAGGGTTTTCTTGATGGATAAAAGGAAGATTCCACTTCATTGTTAATCACCTAGCATTCAGAGCAATTAAAGAGTGATTTAGAGGCGATCAGAATTCTTCTTGAGTGATCACACCGACGTCTCGAAGGATTTGTTGGAGGTTTTCACCGACAACATTCAAAGGTATTTTTCTTGAATCATAGAATCAGGATAATCTTCTGCTCCTATTTTTGTTACAAATCCAACTATAGTAGAAGTTAAGGACCACCCTAGGCCAATTTTCAAATGCTATCCACATGTGGCTACCAAGGAAGATTCGGTTGGAGAATTTTCTTGCATTCTGGAGGGAGTGATATATGTAGAATATGTTAGGGCCTATATTCATTATCATATAGAGGACTTAGGAACTTCAGAGATCAAAGGGATGTATATGAATGAACTCATGGGAGAATCTGGTAAGATCAAATCGACATATCAACACATCGAAGATCTAGGGTTTATTGATATTCTAGATATTCTGAAATTTGAGGATGAGATAGTTAGATATGTACTGAGCAGAGTACATGGGAAATTCATATGGCTAGACCGACCCTACAAAATCACTCAGGAATCCATTCGGGCAATTACTGGCTTGTCATCGATAGGGAAACATCCAGATAAGAAAGTATCAAATGACTTCGTAAGGAAGATCACTGACACCACATCAAACAAGAGATTGATGAAGGTGAGCATCATCATTGACACCGACATCAAGTTTGGCAGCATGGTTATAGGCTACAAGGTAACTCAATCTAACTGGTTGAATTCAATTTCAAGTTCATGTATTTTGGCCACATATAGGATGGTGAGAGAAAATTTCAAGTTATATCTTTGTGGCTGGATGCTTGAGGAGTTATTGATCAGTTTAGGGAATATTAAAGGTGAGAAGAAGGGCACCTTTTGATATGGAAATCTGTTGGTCTGTTTAATATTATACTTTTTAAATGATACCCCCGATTCTAGAAGGAAGCAATGGACTTTTGACATCCCGGTAGGAAGACAAATTAATCAATCAATTGTTGTATTGGGAAGTCTTAAAGATGATAAGGTATGGGGTTACTTCAAAGATTTTCAAAAATATATGAGGTCTATAATAAGAGTACTTGAGCATATAGTAGAGAAATACACTACCAACATATGTTTCATGGTCAAGAAAGATGAGACCCTCATGGAGGCAATCAAGCCCCAGAAGATATGGATAGCTGAAATGAGCTATGAGGTAGATGCATTAATTCTTCATGCATATGCAAAAAATCTACTTGATGTAGATATAGATGAAACAAAAAAACCTTGTGGAACAGCACAACAAAAGACTCTTGAGGTTGAAATTGAGTTCAATCGAAAGAAGAGGGAAAAACAAAAAGGTAAGGCAAGCAATTTTATACAAGAAGTTTCTAAAGACATTAAGGCTCGTATTGATGTTGTCCTGGAGGCAGGGACAAAGAGGAAGGATTTGGTAGTTAACATTGAACCCATGACTGCAAATTCTGAATCTAAGGACAATACTTCGTTAGCATTCAAAAGAGTTGTGAGAAAGAAACCGAAAGAACCTAAGGTGGAAGCAAAGAAACAACCAGTTAGGAAGGTTACCATCAAATTATCAGCGTAGAAGTAGGCACCTAAGGACACACCATCAATTGCATCCGATACTACCAGGAGGAGGAAGAAAAGTGACATTGATTTGGTACTTGACTGGTAATGTAGCAATTATTCTGCCTAAGACTTGTGCTGAAATTGTTGATGAAATCACTAAGGATGGAATATTGAAAAATATTGAGTTATATTATGATGAATTAGAAGTTGATGAAGAAAGAGAGGTAGAGAAAGCACCACTTCTATATTTAGATATCTATGAGAAATAATTAATTGAAATATAAAATTAAATACCGATAGAATTATATAACATGTTAGATGGAAGAAGGTTATCTAAAATGCAAGAAGACAAACGCATTAAGATGCAGAAAATTTTAGCCATCTGTGTTACCATAGCTCCGAATGAGATGGAGAAGACAATTGAGGCTGCAGACAAAATTTTTTTTAACAACAAACACATAATAACTAGCTTGATGCTAGGGAGAATGAATGAGGTGATAAAGGAAACACAAAAGGCTTGGATCAAATTTTTGGGAGAACATAGAGGATTCTTTACTTCATTGGAGACCAAAACTGAGACTGTAGATACACTGGTTGAAGGGAAAGGTAAAGGAAGTATGGGTACTCTACCCACAGTTTTGAAGAACATCAAGATAGTGGAGATTGAGCCACCGGTTATCACAAATGTATAGACACATATTGAGATACCAGTTATTACTGAGAACATTGTACATGACACTAACATTGAGGAAAATTGGCTAGCGGATATTAATGTACAAGTTGAGGATACTGTTCCTAGAGAGGAACCAGTAGTTGCACAGACTGCACCAAGTGACAAAGCCACCAATGTAAGTGAGGAGGCAATAAAAGTTAAATCACCAGAGAGAACAAGGGAATCCAGTAAGGCACCAGTTGGGAGCCCATCATTGTTGACAATTGATACTTCTCAAGTTGAGAAGAAATCCACCATGGATATGAGTCCCACAGAGCTAATGATGATGGCCACTTAGAAACTAATGAAGGAGGGATCAACATATAATGGGATAATAGATCCAATCAATAACAGTTTTGCATAGACTGGTCCCACAATGTAAGATTGAGAATGAAGTGAACCCTTCTGGCAAGATTAAGATAATAACAGAGCACATCTTTAAAGATTTTCAATCATTACAACATATATCTAACCGACAAGCACTTGAGAGATTCACTTTGTCTAAGAGAGTTGCTTTTGATAAGATTATTGAGACAAAGAAGAGGAAGATAGAGGAGAAACTTATTCTTATTGAAAATTCTTTGAAACATGGTACTAACATATACAGGGTATGTTGTAATACAAATATTCTTACAACAAATGTAGATAAGAAGATAAAGGAGTTACAGGAAAAGATTGATAATATTGCTAACTCTTTTGATGGACTAACTTCACTGACCACATGTATTGATGGACAAATTTTGACTTTGGAGAACCAAATTTATTCTCTTGAAAAGGAAAGAGATAAGATCATTCGGAACGCTAGAAGTCTTAGAGGTTTGGTGAGTCCAAGATTGGATTCACTTGGTGTACATAAAAGGGAATGCATGGATATGCTAGGGAAGTCCACACCGACAGAAGTCATTGAGAAAGAATCACTTGCATATTTATTGAGTGGACTTGTATCCATCTCCTCCACACTAAAAACCGGCTAAGATACTTATCTAGAGTTACCGGAGAAAGCTTATCTAGAAATCTTGAAATTGGTCAAGCTCCGGTAAGACATTTTTGGAGGTATTCAGTGTACAATTTATTATTTGACATTACTTTTATAATTTTTGGGCATTGATGTTACAGGGGGGTAGTATACATGTGAAAAAGAATGAAGAGTTGCATACATTAGGGGGAGCCATAGAGTTTTTGGAATTCTGGTATCCTAGAGTATTTTGCATATTTAGCTCAGGAGGAGCAGGGGAGGATGAAACCGACAGGTGAAACCATGACCATTTTTCACACGAGTGTTGCCATCAATGCCAAAGGGGGAGATTGTTGGAAATTGACACTTTATTGGTTGGTTTCATTATGTTTTCATTGATGGCAACATGATTTTGGGTCTCGGCTTCATATGGTGTATTGACAGGCACTTTATAGACTCTACACCGACACCGACACTGACATGTTAGAAGATTTCTTTAGTCACTGACAATGTAGGATGACAAGGTATAGAAAAGGTCATCGGTATTGGAGGTTGCCACATCTTGGATCCGACATCAGCAAATAGTTTTAATGCTTATTCATTTATGTTATTTGGTCGACATGTAATATGATATTGTATATATCTTTGTAAGCCAACATAAGCCATAACAATTGTATAGGGTATATAAGTCAGTCTGATAGATCATTTTGTGATATGAGAATGAAGGATATGGACATGAAATGTAATATGTTGTGAAATCATTTTGAGAGACTATGTATGTGAGGAATTCATTGTAAGGGTTATTCCGATACTGAGGTTTAGGGTTTTAACCGGAACAGACAGAGCTTAAATCAGAACTGTATTATGGCATAAGGAGATGCTATATTAAGAAGTTCACACTTCTTTGGATTGTTGTCTGGATTGTTATGTAGTCAGGGAGGCTCCTATTGTGTTAAGCAGTGTGCTATGGGTTGTAAGCCTTCCTGCAAGTGTAGACCCATCATCTATTGTAATCTCTTCATATAACCATTGAATTGATATTGTGGGTAACAAATCCCATCGTGGCTTTTCCTCTTTGAGGTTTTTCATGTATAAATCTATGTTATGTTTCTCATTTATGTGTTTGGCTTATTGGTTCTATTACTTCTTTCAATTCTGTTTATATTGGTATATCGATTGGTGTATGAATGTTTTGTTAAGATTAAAATCTTCTATTCCAGTGTAACACTGATTCACCCCCCTCTCAATGTTATTGGTTTCCAACAAAAACAAGTTTTGAAGGAACCAGAAACCTCGTACAATAGGTTTTGAAGGGAGCTAAAACCCTCAGAATTAAGAGGGATGCGAACCATGGAACAAATAGCTGCCAAAAGATACAACAATGAAAAAAGTCAGCCCCAACTCAACATAGCAACAAAAAAATAGCTAAAAATATAGAAGGCCAAATTTAAATACAAGAACACAAGCTTTTATAAGGCTCCCTTAACCTTCATCACATATAAATGGTTTTTCTAGTCACCCATAACCTTCACAAACACCAGATAATAGCTGATAGCCATACAATCACAATCTGAAAACAAAGGATTTTGAATGTCACCCTAACCTTTAACTTGGGTTTTAAACTAGCTCCCAAAATTAATATGTACCCCGCTATGGGCAGCATGTTATTCACTGATTTCATCTCCAAAGGAAAAAAATGGGAGAAGAAAGAAAAATTGCTATCAACAACTCCCATGCAGCCAAACATCTGAGCTTCATCTGCTCCCCAACAACACTTCCAAACATATCTAGAAGCATCTGACTACACCTCAATAGGAGATAGGTGACCTCCAGCAGCATCCATCTCCCCCTCCATAGAGGACAAGACCACCTCAATAGGAATAAACAAATATACCCCAAGTTGTAGAAAATAGAGCATAACAATAATAGCCATGGAACCAAGAAAGAGAGGGACAAAAAAACACATATCATAAGGAGACCCAACAGTCATAAAATAAAAACATGAAAGAGTAGGCCCTAAAAATAGAATAAATAAGGGTTTTAACAAGGCTCCCTTAACCTTCCCTTGAGACAAGAGAATATGGGAATTCACCAAGATCTCTAAAACAATTAAAACCACCCCAAGGGATTTAAACAGGCTCCCCAAATAATAAGCTTTGGGTTTTAACATGGCTTCCAAAACCATGATAGAAAAAAGAACCAAAGAAACCTCCAGCCATATGCAAGAAGGTAGAGGATAAGTGAAAACCAAATAATCCCCAAAAAATCTCCTAGAAGAATAGGAAGAAAGACACACCTTCAAGGGAAAACAACCAACCAAAATATCTCTCTGCATCTACTCACAAGAAAAAAAGTAGAACAACTGAGAAGGCATTGAACCAAAGCCCTCTAAGATCTCTAGCATCCATCACATCTAAGAAATTCCAAGATCTAGGAAGGAAGCAACAAGGAACAACTAGCAGAAAGACCTTCAAACTAAAACACGGGCACCAAAAAACCATGCCAAAGAAAAGGCACAAGCCCAGATTAGCACCCACAAAATGAGCTGCACCAAAACATACAACATCTACCAGAGTAGCAACCCTCAAGGACTAGAAAGAGAGCCTCCACGTCTAGGACACATGGGGTAGCCCACAAAATAAAAGATGATCCAACACCTCATAAACCCTCATGCGTAACCCAAGATTCCACTCCACTCCAAGAATAGACCAATCCCCCTTTCGAACAAGGGATATGGAGTCAACAAAAGAATACAAGAAACCAATAGAGACAGGGAAAAAACATCGCCATCATCAAGGGAAGCCACTGTCACCCAACATGAACCCCTGCACTCAAAACACCAGGCCAAGCAAGAAGAGACCTAGCCCATAGACTAGGACACGGAACTTGGGCCACTGAAAGGACTACTCCAACTATTTGCATCTCCATCTAAATCATCTTCACCTCCATCAAGAACCCTGCCTACATAAACCCTGTTAGAATCAAGGATCACTGAGAGGGGGGGTGAATGAGTGATCTACCAAAAATCAAATCCACAAACTTATTCTTTATCTACTGGTTAGCAATGCATAATAGAAAAGAACATAAAAATGCAACAAAGAATCCCTGAATCCACAACACCTGAATTTTTATGTGGAAACTCAGAAAGGGAAAAATCATGGTGGGGGTGGAACCCACAATATTCATATACTATGGCCAGGAGTACATAAATATTACATAGATGGGGAATTGGCTTGCATTCAGGCTCAATGCCTAGAGATCACTACTCAATTACAATTTCCTAGAAGGCTACAACCTTCAGGGAAGTCTCAATATTTTACAATTTGATTACAATGAGGAAATACAATTAAATGAACTCTCAAGTAGCATTTGACAATGCAAGAATGACTTTTGGTTAAGCACCAAATCTCTGGCTGCCTTCCCTCTACCGAATACTTTGTTTCAGTCTCAGTCAACTACCTATTTGTCTGTAAGAAAAGTGCGGACATGAAACTATGCTCAATAGGATAAAAATAGATCACCACAATTGTATCACCTCCAAAACCAATCACCAATTCGATCTTATATATCCGGTCTTAGCACAAAAGTAATTTCCTTCAATTCGGCTTCAAGAAGTGTAACATGTAGCTCCAAGATGGCTTGAATCTTGAACAAAACATAGCATCGGACTAAAATATTGTATTCACATGCTTCATAAGGATCTTCCCATTCATCAAGAACATGAAATCAACCACCAAAATTAGTGCAATCGTCAGAAGTTATTCCAGACCAAAACATAATCAAGATACCCTATTTTACTAGTTAACTACCTACTAGCTCACTCCAACTTTTGGATAAGATGAATCACAACTGCCGGATCAAGTCTCTAAGAAGATTTGCCATTAATGACAACCCTAGACCATAAATAAAGCATCGAAGATCATCAAATGAGTGTCAATTTCCAACAAAACTTAAACCCCTCATCCTCCTCTCCCACTGCTCTCCATCCTCAAGTATTAAGTTTTTTTGTTAGTTTTAAAGGTTGCAATATTTTATTTTTAGTGTCAATGAACCATGTTCTCATTTAGAGAAGACATGCACAAATATTATTTAATATCTAACTCATAATAGTTGTAATAATAAATATAGCACAATATAAATATTATTAAACTTTATATTGGATTTTATAATAAAATATGCAAATGCTCATATAGTATTGCATTCTGACAAACCCTTAAAATTATCCTAAAATACCAACAAGAAATTAACTATTTTAACAATAAAAATTAAATTTAAATCACAGAGTCATCAAGGTGACATTAAACTTTAAAATATTTAAACCTTACTATTTCTAAATCCATCTTAAAGTTTACATTACATAGTAAAACATGTTGAACAAAAAAATACAAATACATCTCAAAATATGCTTACAAAAAAAGTTCTTCAATATTTATAGATTGCCCAATTCTGGTTTGTTGGTATTGGGTTGTCATTGATGTCAACCAGTATGGGATGACTACCGGTATGAGAAATGTATGTGAAACACTGTCATGGAGGAGTACAGGAAGAGATATCTTTGATATCACTCGGTGTTGTAGGACACCAGTAAGGTAAGGATGCAGGACACCGACAAGGTAAGGAAGATAATGTCATTAAGATGGATGACCACTAGTGTTACCGGTACACGTTAGTGCCTAACTTGTGTGGATGAAAGGTATAGGTTACCAGTAAAGTGTATCACTGGTAAGGAAAGGATGTCAACTGGTAAGTGTTGTGTTGACATTGGAAAGACAATGCAACCAAGTGAGTAGCTGTCAACCGACAAAGCTCATGACCAGTGTACCAGCAAGATGGGCAAGGTGCTTGAGCAGTTGTTTGTGATGAAGAGGATAAATGCTATCTAAATCACATTAACACAGTAGGTGAAGTTTTTGTAGGCCACCAGATTGCTAGTGTAAGGATAACTAGCAGGATTCCCACTGAATGAAGAAGCTATCACAGGCTAGGTGATAGATTGACAAAGTATGTTGCCTCTGTGTGCAGGATGACATATGGAAAACCACCGGGACATATATCATGTTGAAGATGATGATATGATGAAATAAATAAGTATCCGGTAGAATACTGAGAGGGGGGGGTGAATTAGTATACTCAAAAACTGACACAAACTCCCAAACTTCAAAATAACTTATCAACAAAATAGATCTGTTAGAATAATATCTCAGACATTATCAATATCAGCCAATATAAATATCATTATTTACTGGTTTGACTATTATATCAACTTAACAGTAAAACTTTTAAACATCAACAATGCTTAATTAAATAATATCACAACCACAAAATGCATTCACCACTTGACACAAATATTTATATGTGGAAAACCCAAATAGGTAAAAACCATGGTGAGATGAGACTCACAAGGATAGCTATCTGAACTCTTTTGAAGTTCACCTTGTTAGGAGCCAAGCCTGTTAAATCTTTACAATAAGTTCTGTCAGGAACTAATTCCGTTCAGGAATCACCCGGTTAGAGGATTTACAAATATGCCTTGATGAAAAACACAATACCCTATTAAGAGTAACCTTGCCGAAGGATTTTAGAATCCAAACTAATGGACCACCTTGTTAGAGGATTTAGAAAGTAACCAAGCTTATTAGAGCTTACTCTGTTAGGGGATTTCAATGTCTGTTGTGATTGTTAGAAAACAACAGGTTTTAATGATCTGTTTGAATAACACTACATCTGCTTGATTAGATCCTTCTTAAGGTTCACTATCTCCCTTCACTCAAATTGCAAATCCATCCTCTTGCTAGGCAATCTCACACTCAACTAATTCTACCAACTTTGCCTATATCAAATAAAACACCATCATCGACCTTAAATACAAATCAATATAGGTCGGTAACATAACAAAACTAATTCTCATCATCGAGATTACAAACAAGTCGGTACAATCTTGACCATTAGAAATCATTACAATCTCTTCACATTTAACAAGAAAATTCCAAACGCTCCATAATAACTGCTTCATTGAATTTGTAACTCATCACACGCTATGCATTCAATGCAATCCACTTTGTTCTTTTTCCAAGAAAATCAAACGCACCAAAATAACATGAACTCATCTTCAAACAATTACCAAATGTGTCACCATCATTACCGCTCGATCATCAGAACTTGAATCAACAAACTTGATTGGTAGGGTTTTAACAAAAATAACTGGTAGGGTTTGCTGGTTACAAAACATAGAAAGGTTTAACTTTACATACCAGTTCAACATACAAACTACCATATACCAGTTTACAACATCTTCAAAGTTTATCATACCAGTTGCAATACACAAAGCAATAAAAATAATAACATCAACAATATCATGAATACCATTCACCGGTTCAATTGACATCAATGACAACATATCAATAATACAATCTTTATGCAAAATACCAACACTCTGAAAATGCCAACAAAAGATGTATCATCCCCCCGTTAATGTCACACTTGTACCGACAAAATGATTCCCTGAGATAGATAGGTGATTGAATGCAAAGACCGGAAGTACAAGTGGAAGATGAGGAAGCCTCTAGAGCATGAGATCATAAATGCACCCCAGATAAGCAAGTGAAAACAAGGTGTGCTACTGGGACAGTGAAGGAAGAATGAGGAGTTGAGATGGTGTGTTTGTCATCTTGACAAACAATTTAGGAGGATAACCGGTTAGATGAAGAAGGATGCTAGTGAGTCTGCAGGAATATACATGGTGATACTAGGATGCTGAAGGAAGGTTGATGTAGAATAGTTGGAGTGTAATGACTTGGTGTCATCAATGTATCTCTCCATCGAAAAACACATCTACCGCAATATTCATTTGTGATAGTTGACATGTTATGTCAACCAGTGAAACATCAGAGAAGAGACAAGGAAGATAAGGTTCTCACCTGATGAAGAGGAATGCAACAAACTGAAGGATAAGGAGAGTTGTCGGGAGTTTCTATGGTGCCTATAAGTGAACATATTCACATAGGTGTTTCACTGATAGAGCGGTGAAGTGCTGACATAAGGGTTACACCAGTAGGATAGAAAAGGTGATGGCAGGAAGGATAATCGGCAAGGTGATTTGTGTCAATAGGGTCAGTGAACCGGTTATGTAGGTGGCCAATGACTAAGATGAATCGATAGGGCAGTAAGCCAAGGTGGATACCAAAAGTAATGCCACATGGAGATGAAGTAGAGAACTTGCACAGGCCGGTGTAGAGTGATGATGGAGTAGTTGGTAGTTGGTCCAGCATTTATAGTGACTACGAAGCTCAGGGGATATCTGCAGATGGGTTGCGGTTCAAGGTAGGGTGAATCTGACCATATCCATGGCATGCACTAATCGATGTAGATTATCTGATGAAGATCGAAGTTGTTGAAGCAATTCATCGAGTCATTAATGGTGATTGTCCAAAGGGTGTGCCGACAGATTGATTAGAGGTTGCTAAAATAGGAAGGCATGTTCTGGAAGGCACAAAAATGGCGGATATGTGTAGGTAGTCATCTCTAACTTGTGATCCGATCAGATTTGATTAGATTTGATGTGTCTCATGATCAGTGGAGAAAACCCTAACTGCTTGTGATTTGAATTAGCTTTTGGCAGGAAGATTGGGCTATAAAGATGCAAGATAAAGAGATTGTTAAGTTCTACGGAAGAAGAGAAAACAAAATTTCTGCGAAGTGATTGAGTGTTTCATAAGAGAGATAGATCAGTCAGAGTGAAAATAGTAGGAGGAATAGTGACTGAGTGAGTGAAGGTTAAAACTATTCAAGGGTTTAATAGAGGGTTAACCAGTATGGTTTGAGCAACTGGTATAGAATCTATAGTGCATCTAAGGAGATAACCAGTAGGTTCTTGTACCTGGAGGAAGACAATTGAGAGAACTGAAGAGAAGATCATTGAGAAGGAGATCCAACAGAGAAAAAGAAGAGTAGAAATGAACAGAAAGAGGTTACCGGCAATGCAGTAGCATATGACAACAACATAAGAGTGAATCGGTGTAGTAGAGAAAGTGTCTCACTAGTAGAGTGAGGTATATGAAATGGTTACAAGATTCACTTGTAATAGTATGACTAATTTTATATTTCAAGTTATCGTTGTGCTCACTGAGTTGTAGCTCGATGCAAGGGTTGTATCTCCTTTGGGTTGTAGCCCATAAACAAGGTAGGGGTTGGTTCTCCTTTGGGTTGGTGCCCATAAACTAGTAGGGGTTTGTACCCTAAATTAGGGGTTGTAGCTCATTGGATTGGTGCCCTAAATCAGGGGTTGTCGCTTGTTGGTTTGGTGCCCTAAACATTGTAAAAGAGTTTCATTGTGAGGCTGGATTGGAGGAGTAGACTCCAACAACATTGCTCACCGATTTTTTTCCCATCTTGGGATTTCCTCATACATGCTAGTGTTATGTGATCCTTTGTGTGTGGTTGCATTTGTGATTAAGTCTCCCCACTAACTGGTAAGTCTATATTGTGTTATATCCCATAACCGATATACACACATAAGTTAGTTAAAGAGAAAGAAGATTAGGAACCACTGGTTCACCCCCCTCTTAGTGGTGCATTGTGTCTAATAATTGGTATCAGAGCGTAGGTACCCTGTTTATCAAGATTTCTCTCACTTGGGTAGATCTGGTCTAGGACACACTGGTTAAGTGTGAATCAATTCCATCTCCTATATTTCATGGGTCAAAATATACCATGTGGAGTTATATAATGGAAGTCTATTTGTCTACATTAGGCTATCATGCCTGGATGGAAGTTGTTAATGGTCTCCCTAGGAATGTCAATCCTCCAACCAGTCCTAAAGAAGAAAGAAGATTCCTGTGCAATGATGAAGCCATGAAGGCTATTTTTAGTGGACTAACCAGTGATGTATCCTCATAGGTGGATAAGTGAAAATTGGTAAAGAGTCTATGGGATAGACTAAAGAAGCATTATGGAAATGAACCCTACACCACTGGATTAGTTTGTGAGAGTGAGAAGAACAATACAGCAGATACATTTGCAGATGATGAAGGCAAATCCACTAGAATCCACAACATTGATGAAGAAGGAACCCACCTCTTCATGGCTCAAGAATTTGAAGATGAGGAGCACACATCTGAAAGTGATAGGGAGAATAGATCCCACCAGCAAGATGTGTTTGGCAGTGATGATGAGGAAGAAGGAGACTAGGCAGATAGATTTAGCCATCAAGATCTATTTGATAGTGAAGGGGAAGAAAAAGAGGAGGCAAAAGTTGATCTTGAAGGAGAGCTTGTGAATGCACTTGAAGAACTCAATAGAGTAAGAAGTGAATATAGGCTATTCAAGAATGCTGCTATAGTAGAGCAAAACTGACTAACAAAATACCTTGAAGAATTTGAGAAATGCATCTTAGAGTTGAATACTCAAGAAGAAGGCACCAAGGAGTGATGGTGTGAAGATCTAGCATCTAAGATAGAAGTTAAAAATGAAGAATATCAACAGCTACTTGGAGAAATGGAGATTCTCCAAAGTGACCTTGAGAAGTGCAAAAATAAGCTCAAGGTAAGGATCTGGTATGATGGCAACATTGAGGCTTTGGCAAAAATGTTGAGTCAGCAAAAACATTCCAAGGATACCAGAGCATTGGGATGTGTTTCCAATGAATTCTCTACAAGCAAGGAGACCTCCCACAAAGATATTCAATTTGTCTCCTCAAATGAAAATGGAAAAGGTGAAACCTTCATGGTCAGAAATGCTCCAAAAAGGAAGATTAAACTAACTATAATCGGTGACGACATGAAGCTAAGGATGAAGAATGGTGTTGCTTGGAGGAACAATGCATATCTGAAAGGAAAAGGGAAAATAGGAGAAGATATATTCTCCAGAAGCAAGAACAAGAGAAGGCAACTTAGAAGGCCTTCCATTAGTAGAAGACAAGGAGATGATGCTACCCACACATCAAGCCAAGTGTGGAAGAAGAAGGGATCAAATAGAAGACTTGCAAAGAATGATTATCCCAGGATTCACTCCTTGAGAAGCAGATATGGAGATGCCAAACTAGTAAGATCACCTCATGTTTGGCAGGATAAATTTGTAAGTAATAAGATTCCTTTCTCCGATTATTGTTTTGCATGTAAAGATTATGGCCATAGGGCATAAGAATGTAAAAGGAGGTCTAGGAATAGACAAAGTGTTCTTCCTAGGTATAATAAATCAGGTGTCTATAGATTTCATGCATATAAGCAGAATGTTTCATAGAGTAGAAATATGCATGTTCCCTTTCCCAAGTATGCTAACAAGAATCCATGTGCTGACCCTAAAAATGTAAATATTGTGTGTTATAACTGCAATGGCTTAGGTCATAGAGGTTATCAATACAAGAAGAAGAATATGCATTCCTATGGCAACTGACAGATCAATCATGCTCAGTGTGAGAGAAGCTACAGGGGATATGAGCAACATAGATCTGCTGGGAAAAAGAGGAAAAATGTTCCTGCACAATCAAGGAATTCAAGGAAACCTATTACCAGCCAAAATGGCATGATCAAATAAGGAAGAGAAAAATAATATGTTAGAAGGTTCCCCAATCATGAGATTGGCATGGATGTTGTAAGCTACTATAGCACTATCTGTAGAGAGAGGACCAATAAGGAGAAGAAGGTCAACCCTGCTGCCAAGATTGTAGATGTGGAAAGGAAAGAAATCAAGCAGACATGGAGGAAGAAACTGAAAGATAAGAGAATGGACCGGCATTGCGCATTAAATGCAAAAGTGATATCTCATATGGCTTAAAGGAGATGCAGGACTCAAGGAGAGTTAAATATTGACTAGATCATTCACCCCTTAGTTGAAAGTAGACAAGGAGATGAACAAGTTGCTACCGGTAAGAGGAATAAAATGATATGGCAGTGTGTGTGTAGTTACCATCTTGACTACACATGGAAGATGGTTTACTACTATAGGTGAAGTGAATGGTAGCAAAGGTAATTGGAACTTGGAGATAAAGGTAAAGAGCATAGTGTCTCGGTAGAGATAGGAGACGGTATGTGCAACATGTTACTGGCACAGATGTTGATCAATGTTGAAGTTTATGTAAGTCAATGAGTTGAGGGATCATTGTAGTAACTCTGGTAGCCTGGATGGATGAGGTTAAGTCCCAGGTGTTATTGGAAAGGACTTGAATGACATGGGTTGGTTCGATAAGCTGATCTTATGAGCATACATATTTATGGGCCAACCGGTTGGATATGTGACTTGCAGATGACATTGTGGTCATAGCGGTAGATGTTACAAGTATATATGTGAGTACCAGCTTAGGATTTGGTAGATCAAAATTAAAGACCAAAGATCTATGTTTCAAGGGGAGTTCAAGGCCATACTTAAGGGTGAACTCACAATAATGGTTCCCACTTTTTTGACACTTTTGACACTAAGATGTACATTTTTAAAATAATCTTCAACTTCCGAGAACTATAACTTTTAAACTATTAAACATTTGAAGATGATGTAAATTAGTGATTTCTAGCATTTTGTTTTAGATAATATATACATTTTTTTCAAATTTTTTTGAAGGATTTAAAAAAAAAAATTCCATCTCCCTCGAAAAGTAGTTTTTCACAACAAACTACATTTTTTAAGAGTGATGTGCCTACCGAAATGCATAACTTTTTTTCTATAAATGATAAAAAATCAATTCTTTTGAATTTTGGTTTGTAACATCAATATCCAGGGCTTGCATTTGGTTTTATAGTGATATGTTCAATATTTTTCATTTTATAAAGTTTTGAAGTCCAACTAGTCATAATTCAAACATAGGTTTACGTTTGAACACATAACTTGTTCTATATAAATTGAAATTCAATTTATTTTTTTTATTAGAAAGAAGACATCAATACTAGGGGCATAGATATTTTTCAGAATTTTTTTGAATTAGTTTCTTATTTTTCCCAATGCGTTGAACAGAGAAGTTCATGTTCGGTGAAAAACCAATTTTCCATAAAATTAAAAAAACAAGAACATAATAAATTCAAAATATAACAAAATTATACTCGTTGGAAAGCTTGCTTCGAGTACTATCATCTAATATTTTTGGGTTATCAAGATTATTTCATTCGTGCTTTGAACAAGAGCTCCGAATTCATTAATTCTTCAAAACTTTGAAATTTTTTGGGAGAAACCTTTAATTTGAGGGTTCGAATGAACACCAGTTCGAGCGAATTGGGTTCGCTCGAACCCAAAAGGGTTTGAGCGAACCCCCATTTGGTCGAACCAATGAGCTTGATTTTGGCACACACATTTTTGTAACGGTCATGTTCGAGCGAACCCAACAATTTTTAACTGTCGGCTTTCGTCGAACTCTGGCCGACGCATTTTTTAATTTTTTTTTTCATTTGTGGAGTCATATAAATGTCCATAATTTTTTTCATTTTTATCACACAAATGATTGAAATAATTCGCATTTTTGGATGAGAGAAGACATTTGAAAATTATTTTGAAGGCAATAATTTGAAGGTTTTTTGTAAAAGCATGGGGAACAAGAAGAGAAGGCAAAATAAGACTTCAAGGAAGTATTCTCCTAAAACGGAAGAAAGATATCGAGAACAAAGAAGACAAAGATATCATGATGCAAGTATGTATTTTTAATTTTATTTCTATTTAATTTAATATGTATTACGTATCAATTAATTAGAACTCAATATTTTTTATCTAATATTTTTAATGAAAATTAATTTAAAAAATCTTAATTAAATTAATTGGAAATAATAGGATTAAAAATAATTTTGTTTTAATTGGAAAGCATAATTAATTTGAGATAATACATGTGTATTTGCAAATTTCAAATTCCATCAACTTGCTTGTTGTGTAATTGCATTTTTCTCCTATATAATTAAGTTCATTTATAATAGATAAGACCTATTAAGTCATAAAATTAATAAGACCTATTATGTCATAATTTCTAGGTTCTAAATTATATATATTGAATATTTAATCTACATGGACAAGTAATTTCATGTGATGGGTCCTTTAATATCACATAATATATCTGTCTTAAGGGTAGTTAAGTATATTAATTGTGAAATGTTTTTTCAAATGTGGTCATATTGATTTTAATAATAAGGCCTATTAGGACTATTACATTGATTATAGGTCTTAAATGTGACATAAATTTATAACATATTAAACATGTTGAATAATTTAGGTGAGCTATTTATATTCAACTTCACGTACATGCAAAAACATTTCAGATTAGGAGGTCTATTATGCAATAATAGGTCTTAAATATACACACATGTGACAAATTATAGTCCACCTACATTATGGTCCATAACAAATTAATATGAGGTCACCTAAGTTATCGTATGCATGCATCAAAATATTTGTACTTTTAATTTTCAAAATTGGAATTTCTAATTTATCAAAATTTTATTTTATGTGTTAAATTAGTGCTCAAAATTAGAGATTGAACTTTAATCCTAACCTGAGAACAAATTGAACTTTAAACCTAAACAAGTAATTTAATTAGAGTTATAACAATAAGGTCCTGAAACTAATTAAATTTAATAAACCAAATTGAATGGGCTAATTTTAACATGTAAAGCTTTAAGCCAAATTCACCCCTATTCTTAATCCTAATTCAATAATCTCTGATTAATTCAAGAACCTTACACAAACTCTTAAATTATGTGCAGAACGGGCAAACGAACCTGTTGAAGAACACAATATAGTTGATGAACATAGGGAGGAGATTGTCCAAGTTGAACCAATGGAGACCTTTGAAGGAGAGGGGTCTGGCTCCTTACCTCCTGCCACTGATATGGATGAGCATATTGTGGATCTAGCTAAACAGGTGAAGAGAAATATTTCTTATAAAAATTTAGATCATTTACTTGAAATGGATGTGGATGAGTTGAAACATCTCAGTGAAGAACCTAGACATACTAAAAGGAGGTCAATGAATAAAAGTGGAAAAGAAATAATGTCTCATTTCAACAATCTTGATACTACGCTAGAAAAAGCTCAATTGTTATCAATTGTACTTACTCATAAAGACTTAATAGATCCAATGAAATTGTTGGGTATAGATACAACAATTCAAAAGAGGAAATCTTCTCAGCTACAAAAATCTATTGTTGATAATGTTAAGAAAGGTTTGGTGAACATTGGTAAAAAATCTCGAAAACTAGATAAGACCATTTCAAGAAGAGTGATGTTGACATCTTTAGTAAATGAAAGATTGCCTCAAAAAAGACAAATCTCTTCACTGTCATCTGAGTTTGGTTTTAGTAGAAGGACAATGTCTAAATATGTTAAAAGGAGAAAGATTTTGGATGATACTACCTCAGAAGGGAATTGGGAAATTATGTGTAGAGCTCCTCGTTCTGATAGAATTGAAGATGTTGTTAGGAACTTTGTGACAAGTTTTTGGAATGATAATACTCGCCCTTCATCAAATAGTAGAGATGTTATCAAGCAAAGGATTGGTCCTGATTGTTATGATCTCCATGTAGAACATTGGATAGACACAACAAAACATGAATTGTATGGATTGTTTACTAAAACAAACCCTCATATAAAGATTGGACAAACCATGTTTGAACGATTAAGGCCATATTATGTGAAGTTAAACAAAGTTTTCAAAACTTGTTGTTGTCATTATCACATCGAATTTGACTTGTACTATCAAGTGTTTCGAAAGATTAGAGAAGATAATGATGGTTATGAAAATGCTCCTCCTAAATGAACAAGTCAATTCATAGCATCCATCTTATGTGATAAATCAGATGATAATGCAACCGGTCAAATAAATTGTATAAGAGGAATTTGTGGAACATGCGGGGACTTGGCTAAATTGCCTTTGAGAGATGAAGATACTGACATGAGGAAGATGGTAAATTGCAAGAGTTACAAGTAAAAAAATTTGAAACAAAATTTGGAAAGGAATCTACAAGGCTAGATTATGTAAAAGAGGAAATACCTATTGGAACATTTATGGAAAATTTTCGTAAGTTGATAAAACCATACATATGCCATGGTTGTTTTGCCAAGTGGCAAGCAGAACAATTTAAAAGATTAAGACACACTTTCCCACTTGGAACTATTCTATCTGTAGTTGACTTCACAGAGAATTACTCTTTTGCACATCAAAAAGAGATTCAATCAGAGTATTACTTTTCAAAGCAAATCACTATTTTCGTGCATGTGTGTTATCGACATGCACAGATGAATTTGGATGGTGTTGATAGTACATTTGAAAATTGTGTCATTAAGAAAGAGTACCACTTCTATATCAGTGATGATAAAGAGCATGACACACTTTTTGTACAACATTACTTTAAGAAGTTTTTTGAATATTTGAAAGATAGAGGCATAACAATAGTTAAACATTTTGTTTGGTCTGAAGGATGTACGGCACAATTCAAATCTTCGAGGCCATTTAATGCACTATGTAGATATCATCGAAATGACAAAATACCACATGTTTGGAGTTTTTTTGAGAGTGGTCATGGAAAGGGTGAACATGATGGTGCAGGAGCTTGTATCAAACATGCTCTAAGAAAGCATCAAATAAAATACACAGGAGAATGTATAGAAAATGCACATGATGTTGTTGAATGGTGTAAGAAACACTTTGAGCAACCCAATTATCCTGGGGAATCATCATCGAGAACATACAAGCCCATTCCATATAGAGTGTTTTGGGAGATAACCGGTACGTGTTCTCTTTTAGTATTTTATTTAATTTTTTTTAATTTAACAACTTGATCTACATGTACATTCTTGTACACATGTACATTTTACAGATGTGGATAGAAAATCAATGCATGGATGCAAGAGTGTGGAGAGGACAAGATCTTTGCATTGTGTCATGAGTACAGATAATCGCCCATGGACATTATACACTAGGGATTATTCATGTTTTTGTTCTGAATGCATTTTTGAAAACTATGTTGATTGCAAGAACCAAGAGCTTGGATATGTTAGTGAATGGAAAATGGTGCCACTAGATGTTTCTGACACATATGAGGATTCAAATGAGGATGAAAAATTTGAAGACATTCCTTTGATTTCTGGTGATTACGATCATATTTCAGGATTGATTAAAAAGGTACATACATGACGTACACATGTAAACATTTCCTTAAAAATGACATATAACTTAGAATTTATTTAACTTGTGTCAAATTGCAGGAGATATTTTTGCAGTCATAGCAGAAGATGGAAATATAGAAGTTGTTAGTTATTATTTATTGCGTTGCACAGAAGAGAGAAAGAAGTTATCAAAATTTGAGATGAGTGATGGAATGTCATTTCCCACAGGTTTGAGTTCTGATTTGAATATGTACATGTACAAATCGCTTATGTGAAATTTTTTAATTTCTCACGTTTCTTATATACATGTACATGTAGGATCAGTTGTAGTGCAAGGGACATATTTCAAACAAGTTAAAATTGTTCAACATGGGATTCATTTCACTGAATACCAAATTGAGAACAAGGTATATCAGTATAGTCACTTGGTCATTGTTGTTGGCCTAATTCTTCAAACAGTTCCATGTCGAGGGCGGTCTCAAAAGTGGAGACTAGATAGTGAAGATCATGACAAAATATTAAGTGTTATTGAAGAGCATTGTGAACCACTTGATGTGGTATGAACTATATATACATTTAGTAATCCAAAGTACACATGTGGTTCAGCCCACATGAATTGAATTTTAATGTAAGTTCAAGATAAATTCTAGATCTCAAGTAACTTGTTTTGAAACTAAAGGATAAATATTTTTTAAGTTTATTTATACATTATATCAAATTAGGATGTATTTAAATGTGCATGTTTAATTGTATGTAATTGTATTTGTATTTAATTAAAAAATGCATATTTAAATTAGAATGTAATATGTACATTTGTAAAATTGATATTTAATATGGAATTAGGACATGTACATGTTGTGAACTATTTAACTACAATATACATACCTATGTAATATACATACCATGTGAACTATTCAATACATGGCCTATTAAGTTTAGTTTGTTCATTTCATACATACTCTTTTGTTTAAAAATCATTTCATGTATTTTAATCTAATCTAATCAAACATGTATAAATATAACACAATCAAGATAAACTCTAGATCTCAAGTAACTTGTTTTGAAACTAAAGGATAAATATTTTTTAAGTTTATTTATACATTATATCAAATTAGGATGTATTTAAATGTGCGTGTTTAATTGTATGTAATTGTAATTGTATTTAATTAAAAAATGCATATTTAAATTAGAATGTAATATGTACATTTGTAAAATTGATATTTAATATGGAATTAGGACATGTACATGTTGTGAACTATTTAACTACAATATACATACCTATGTAATATACATACCATGTGAACTATTCAATACATGGCCTATTAAGTTTAGTTTGTTCATTTCATACATACTCTTTTGTTTGAAAATCATTTCATGTATTTAAATCTAATCTAATCACACATGTATAAATCTAATACAATCAAGATAAACTCTAGATCTCAAGCAACTTGTTTTGAAACTAAAGGATAAATATTTTTTAAGTTTATTTATACATTATATCAAATTAGGATGTATTTAAATGTGCATGTTTAATTGTATGTAATCGTATTTGTATTTAATTAAAAAATGCATATTTAAATTAGAATGTAATATGTACATTTGTAAAATTGATATTTAATATGGAATTAGGACATGTACATGTTGTGAACTATTTAACTACAATATACATACCTAGAAGCTCACATACCTACAATATACATACCTATGTAATATACATACCATGTGAACTATTCAATACATGACCTATTAAGTTTAGTTTGTTCATTTCATACATACTCTTTTGTTTGAAAATCATTTCATGTATTTGAATCTAATCTAATCAAACATGTATAAATCTAATACAATCAAGATAAATTATAGATCTCAAGTAATTTGTTTTGAAACTAAACGATAAATATTTTTTAAGTTTATTTATACATTATATCAAATTAGGATATATTTAAATGTGCATGTTTAATTGTATGTAATTGTATTTGTATTTAATTAAAAAATGCATATTTAAATTAGAATGTAATATGTACATTTGTAAAATTGATATTTAATATGGAATTAGGACATGTATAAAGTATAATCTAGAGTCTAAACTCCATATATAAAGTATAAAGTATAATCTAGAGTCAAACACAAACCAGGTATAAAGTATAATCTAGAGTCTAAACTCCATGTACGTGCATGAATATATATAATATGAAAGTATATAAAAAGATAAATGTAAATGAGCTATAAAGTCTGGAGCAAATCAACAGGGATCATGTCAGCTATGAACTAAGCGACCATCTAAGGGGGAGTCCTGGAAAAGTAGAATTTATTTAAATATTAAATATAATATATCTATCTCTCTAGACATGCATGTACATCAAATCCAAGTAGAGTTAAACAAAAATTTAAATATAAATTGTAACGTGCATGTACATACATACATGTACATATATGTACCAAAAACCATAACTAATCTGTACACTAACAGCATCTAAAGAATCTCTCCTACGCACATGCTCAGAGCTCAAGGAAGGAGTGGCATGAGCTAACTGTCAATTTAAGGATTAGTCCACAATCAATTTAAATGATCTACAAATTAAAACTTAGAACTCTAGATTATTTATTAAACATGATCTATATATATAGATTTATCAGGTACAAATTGGCAACATGTATACATATCTTCTAAAAATTTAAACGCACATGTACATGTACATACCTGTGTATCACCTGGAGTAGGCTATATAGTCTGATCCTATCCCGTGATCATATCAACAACATCACTCGTGCCTGCATATCTCTCTCTAGCTGTACGTATCACTGAGGAGTGCAAGGGGCTAACTAGATGAGTGGGCATTGTGGATGAAGTGTCTGACTGTAGTAGCATGTCCATAAATCCAGTATGGCTCAAATCTCTTAGCTAATCCTCAAATGAGTCCAAACCCTCATCTGTGATATGTACCTGATAAGCTCATATCTCCTCCTCAAATGAATCCAACCGGCCCTCATCTATGATATGGAGCTGATCAGCTCGTAGCTCCTCCTCTGCAGCAATAGAGTGATCTATAGGTGGGTCAGTGCTTGGAGCATGCGTAGAGTGATGAGAATGTTGTGACTGCCTCGGGGAATGCGTCGATGCCGCTGTAGCCTGACCATCTCTGAGAATCTCCTCTCTAACATCACCCAATGGTATCCCAAGTCCAGATGAAATAAAACTATAAGCATGTAGTAGGTCCTCGGCTAAATACTGTGACATCTATACATGTCTACTACCTCCGACTATAGCTGCTACCTCATTTGGGGAGGGGATGCCAGCAGAAATATATTGATCATCTGAATCTGAAGCCCCCCCATGAATAGAAAATGCATGATCTATGGATGATCGTGAACGTGGTCGACTCATCATATATCTGCCCACCCTATCAGAAGATATGGTGGCTGCTACTGATGCAATCTGTCCAATCCTATCAATTGCTTCTCTCTGAGAAGCAATCACAACGTGATCCGCTATGGGTGCCATGGCTGGGACTACTACAGGAAATCTCTGGCCAACAAGGTCCCTGTGTCTAGGCGAAGCTCTATCATGCCTACGATATGCATCTCTATCAGCAATCCTACCCCTCCCCTATCCATAATATTCTAGAATATCAAGGTAGTTTGGTTTCATCTGACAATGAACCTCAACAAATACCTGTTGTGCAAAGTATAATGGATTCTGGTCATTATTAGGATAACGACCATGGGCAGCTAAGAATCGTGGGTAAATCAGTGATGCAACCTATGGGTCGATACATCTGGTAACCTGATATCCCCTCACCTTACTCTTCTCCTGATATTGTGGGAAGTATCTCTCCTTGATGGTCTCCTTCGAGACCACCCCCACCACATCAGCAAAAGAGTGAGGACCCCTCACCTCACTCCTCAACTATCTATATATATCCTCTATAACCTCAGGTGAGAATGAGATATGAGATACTAAGTGGTCCCTCAATGTCTGCAAACTATCAAAAATGGATGTGCACGTACTCTTGTACACACCATCAGTATGAGGGTCATCTAGTATGGCCCTCAACCTATGCAACTCCCGATCACTATAATGAAAAATAGTAGCAATGTCAGGCAAGGGAGGATCCTACTGTGGAGGATCCTGCTGTGGTGGCTCTTGATGTGGAGCCTGTGCAGGTGGATCCTGATGTGGAGCCTGCATAGGTGGATCCTGATCAGGAGCCTGCAAAGGTGGATCTTGATCAGGAGCCTATGAAGGTATATCCTGGGATGCCATCTATGTAGGTACATGTCATAAAGTTAAAATAAAAACATAAGCAGAGAGAGAGAGAGATCATTTTCATGAGAGAGAGAGAGAGATTATATACATATAAATCTTCATGAGAGAGAGAGATCATTTTCATTTTCAAAAAATACATGTAAAAGTTTCAAATATTTCAGTGAGAGAGAGAGAGAACATATATTTCAGATCTAGAGATAACATATATTTCAAAGAGATAAAGAGATCTAACACGTCATATGTGAGGACACTATATTATCCTAAGGGCAATGTCATATGTACAGTAGGATGTTATAAGGGGTCATATGTGACCCCTTAGGACAACATACAACCCCTTAAGACACTATATGATGGACTAAGGGGTATGTCGTTCACACTAGGATTTTATAAGGGGTCATATATGGTTCTAAGGGGTCATGCATATGTTATAACACATGCATGACCTCTTAGGACCACATATGACCCCTTATGACACTATGTGATCCTAAGGGGAATGTCATATGTACAGTAGGATGTTATAAGGGGTCATATGTGCCCTACTAAGGGGTCACACATGTGTCAATGCATGCGTGACCCCTTAGGACCACATACGACCCCTTAAGACACTATGTGATGAACTAAGGGGTATGTCATTAACACTAGGATTTTATAAGGGGTCATATGTGGTTCTAACCACATATGACCCCTTAGGACACTATATGATCCTAAGGGGAATGTCATATGTACAGTAGGATGTTATAAGGGGTCATATGTGACCTACTAAGGGGTCACGCATGTGTTAATGCATGTGTGACCCCTTAGGACAACATACGACCCCTTAAGACACTATGTGATGGACTAAGGGGTATGTCATTCATAGTAGGATTTTATAAGGGGTCATATGCAGTTCTAAGGGGTCATGCATATGTTATAACACATGCATGACCCCTTATGACACTATGTGATCCTAAGGGGAATGTCATATGTATAGTAGGATGTTATAAGGGGTCATATGTAACCTACTAAGGGGTCACGCATGTGTTAATGCATGCGTGAGCCCTTAGGACCACATATGACCCCTTAGGACACATAGGAAATGTCATATGTACAATAGGATGTTATAAGGGGTCATATGTGACCTACTAAGGGGTCACACATGTGTCAATGCATGCGTAACCCCTTAGGACTGGACATACGACCCCTTAAGACACTATGTGATGAACTAAGGGGTATGTCATTCACACTAGGATTTTATAAGGGGTCATATGTGGTTCTAACCACATATGACCCCTTAGGACACTATATGATCCTAAGGGGAATGTCATATGTATAGTAGGATGTTATAAGGGGTCATATGTGACCTACTAAGGGGTCACGCATGTGTTAATGCATGCGTGACCCCTTAGGACAACATACGACCCCTTAAGACACTATGTGATGGACTAAGGGGTATGTCATTCACAGTAGGATTTTATAAGGGGTCATATGTGGTTCTAAGGGGTCATGCATATGTTATAACACATGCATGACCCCTTAGGACCACATATGACCCCTTATGACACTATGTGATCCTAAGGAGAATGTCATATGTATAGTAGGATGTTATAAGGGGTCCTATGTGACCTACTAAGGGGTCACGCATGTGTTAATGCATGCGTGACCCCTTAGGACCACATACGACCCCTTAAGACACTATGTGATGGACTAAGGGGTATGTCGTGCACACTAGGATTTTATAAAGGGTCATATGTGGTTGTAATGGGTCACGCATGTGTTAAGACACTATTTGATGGACTAAGGGGTATGTCGTTCACACTACAATTTTATAAGAGGTCATATGCGGTTCTAAGGGATCACGCATGTGTTATAACACATGTGTGACCCCTTAGGACCACGTATGACCCCTTAGGACACTAGATGTGATCCTAAAGGGAATGTCATACATGTACACTAGTATGTTATATGTGATCCTCTATGACCTCCTAAGGGAACGTATAGTGTCATCTGTTAGAGTAAAGGTTTTAATTTAATCATGTTGATTAAATTACCTTTATTCCTCTCTTAAGATTTCACTTTAGTTTGCATTTGTGACATTTAATAATTATATTAATTATTAAATGTCTACCTATTAGGGTTTCTTTTAGGGTTGCACAATATCCTTTTATAAGGATTCATCATTGTAATTTATCTCTCTCTCGGATGAATACATTTTTCAGCTTTCAGAGCACCCTTGCTTGTTTGTCTCCATCTCTTCTTTCTGTGACAGGTTATTTGCATGCAGGTGATCTTCGGGGTCTGTGAAGTTGGCTTTCTCAACTTCTACATGGTATCAGAACTCCAGACCTGCTGCTTCCTGTTCGTCTTCTGAAGAATTTGGAGCTACGAGGGTTAGATCTGATTTTCCGGTTTTGGTTGCGTCAGATCTGTGTGTCTTCTGTTTTTTTATTTTGGAATAGGGGTATTTTTTTTTCGGTGCACTTTGAGCCCAAACAGACCTCACCGTTGAGCTCGTAGCGCCCAAAAACCCCTATTTCCATATAAAATTCATCCGATTTGGACACAGTTGCACCAGGAGGCAAATTTTTTTTGGCCCCAAGGCCGTACGGCCCTAGGGCACGAAAACCGAGGCGGAAAAATTAAAAAAAAAAAACAAAAACCACAGTTTTTTCAAAAAAACCGGGCGCAGCCAGTGTAAACCGCCGCGCCGCCGGTAAGCAGCCCGGCGGCCACCCGGCGTCCACCGCCGCCGGCGGTATCTCGCCCACGCGCCGCCTGCCGCCTGCGCGCAGCCAGCCGGCCCGCTCTCAGCCCGCGCCCAGCCAGCGCGCCGCCCGCCGCCAGCTGCGCCGCCCCAGCGCCGCCCCCGCGCCGCCACCTCCTGCGCCTGCCCCTGGTCACCCAGAGGACCAGGGGCTTATTTTTTTTAAGCCCTTGAGGCTTAAAGGGCCTATTTGGGCTTTTTTGGAGCAGTTTTACTAAATCGGGTATAACTCAGGCATTTTAGCTCGGATTTTCGAATGAAAATAGGCGTTGGAAAGCTGGTTCCAAGCCCGATCTAAAAGATGCAGATCTTTTTTTCTGATTTTTCCGTTTTGTAGTGTTTTTTGCCAGTCGAAGTCAGAGCAAGTTTTTTGCACTCCAGGAGCCATATCTTTTGCATACGGACTCCGTTTTTCGAAAGCGAATAGGCGTCGGAAAGGTGGTTCTGTGCTCTTTCCAGATCTATCATGTATTTTTCCAGAATCTGCACCAGGTACATTTTATTCAGTACTTTGTGTTTTCACACATCTGTCACTTACTTGGACGTTTCAGACTTGGAAATAATTTGTTTGCATGGGATGGCTTCATTTGATCCGCTTTATCAGTATTAAAGTCATTTAGTCTCAGATTTGTTAATTTGAAGAGTTATCATGGGTTTTTCTACTCACCCTTCAGTTGTATTTCTAGAACGGGGTAATTATGAGTCATGGGCAAAGGGCATACTTACACACTGTAGGTGGCTTAATATTTTGCCTTATTTGTATGATCTCATACCTGAACCAGCAACTTTAGAGGGAAAACTAGCTTGGGATATCATTAGAAATCACATAGTAGGAGTTATTTTGTCTAGTGTTGATTCTGACACTGTGTGGGCTATATCGGGCATTGATTGTCCTCACTCACTTTGGACACGTCTTTGGGAGATCTATGGAGACCCCAGTCTTTCTCCATTCCCAAAGGATCCTGCTTCAGATTGTCTTGTACCCATTGGTTGGAGAGATAACACACCTTTTGATCATGCTACTTTAAAGGAACTTCAATATTTAGACACCCTTACGTATTCGGATGAATCAGAGGATTATCTCATAGTTCCTACTCTTCAGAATAAGATTATACATGTATCAACATCATCTCCTTTTGTTCCTGATCAGTTTGATATTGCCTCTTCTTTGGCTCCTATTGATTCAGCTAAGCAGGACATCATACATCTTTCAGACATGGCTACTTGGGATTCTTATCTTGCAGGAATTTCGTCTTTGTTTGTAGAGTCCTATATTGCAGACTTGGAGGATTACTTTGAGGATTTTCAGCTCCTCTTTGTTGACAGCCATATTCCAGTTGTTAGCCCACCATCATCTGTGCATTCAGAGGTTGTAGTTTTTGAGTCTTCAGTTCAGTTTGGATTTGACATCTTTTGTTTCAGTTCAGACAGAGGGATTCTTCAGCATCCTATTATGGCACACATCTTGAGACAGATTGATTCTTCTCTCTTCACAGGGTTTCTTCATCTTCGTTCTTTGGATCCATTTCTTCCCAAGGGGAGGAATATTATATGCCGCTTCAGGATCTCTTTCTGGATTCTACCTCAGGCATCCATATGTGCGACAGGAGTTTCTTCATTATGGGGGGGGCTTCTAGTCTCTTTCTTTTTCTCCTATGGAGACCATTGTATATGTACTTATATGATAGAAGTTGTCTATGGGGGGTATCATGTTATCCACCTCCTATCTTTCTGTTATTAGTGCATTTATTTCTTTCATCTCTTTTTGGAGTAGAGTTTTTCCCATGAGGTTTTCTCTATTTCTCCACTTTACAGAGATTTGGTTGTAATTGGGTACCTGATTAGGCCTTGTTGTCGGGACCCAAGTTTACTTTCTTGCATTGTAGTTACATTTGCTTTCTTGCACATGTTTGTAACTGCACTTTTGCTCATCTTAAGGGGGGGTGTTAGAGTAAAGGTTTTAATTTAATCATGTTGATTAAATTACCTTTATTCCTCTCTTAAGATTTCACTTTAGTTTGCATTTGTGACATTTAATAATTATATTAATTATTAAATGTCTACCTATTAGGGTTTCTTTTAGGGTTGCACAATATCCTTTTATAAGGATTCATCATTGTAATTTATCTCTCTCTCGGATGAATACATTTTTCAGCTTTCAGAGCACCCTTGCTTGTTTGTCTCCATCTCTTCTTTCTGTGACAGGTTATTTGCATGCAGGTGATCTTCGGGGTCTGTGAAGTTGGCTTTCTCAACTTCTACATCATCAGGGCATATGTGGTCTTAAGGGGTCATGTTGTGCATGTAATAGGATGTGAAAATGGGTCACATTGTAGAGGAAATTTATTTTGTCTAATTTGTTTAAATTTGTTATCTAAATTTTCTAATGTTTATTTAAATTAAAATTTATTAATTTTTCTAACGTTTTTCTTGTTTTGCTAATGTTTTTCTAAGTTCCGATTTACTACAGGTTCTAAGTTTTCTATGTTTTTCATAACAATTTTTTAAAATGTTGAAAAAAATATACATCTATACAATTATGTAATTTTAAAAACAAATTGACACAATTCAGTCAAAACATTAAATTATCAAACATTTTTCTAAAATAATGAAAAACAATAAATTATCAAACATTTTTCTAAAATGTTGAAAAACAATAACTATATACAATTATTTAATTAAAAAAATAAATTAACAAACAAATTATTTACAAATTTAATAAAAAAAGACATTATTAAACCAAACAAAGGGTTATTTTGTGCACCTGGTCAAAAATTGAAATAGGAAAGATGCTAACTGCTGCAGACAAAGCTCGGTGACGTGATGCTGATGACTAGTTCGATCCAACCCCCACTAGACAGAAAAAGTCAAATTTGATAATGACCTTTTAACTGTCACTTTCGCTATTTATAAATTTTTAAAAAAACCCTAACCGAAAATGGTTCGAGCGAATGGGGGATTCGCTCGAACTCATTAAAATATTAATATTTAAGTGGGTTCGCTTGAACCCAAAACTTACCCGTGGTTCGAGCGAACCCAGGCCCGCAGTTGGGTTCACTCGGACTCCTAGGGGTAGTCTGAGCGAACATTACCATTTCGCTCAAACACCGAGAAAATTGAAGTTCCCACTTTTGCCAAATTCCTTCGTTGGCAAAAGTGGGAACCAGCTTTGTGAATTCACCCTTAAGATTAATATCAGATATACTGAACATAGAAGCTGATCGAGAAAATGCTTGCTAATACTAGAAAATAAATTGCTCATGTGACTATGGGTCATCAGTAGAAAGTAAGAGAAGTTTGGCAAACTGGTAGGACCACATGCACAAGAGAAGAAATTCATTCCTCAACTAGTTCTGAGCAAAAGAAGGAGAGAGAGACCAATGTATGCTATTAAGGGTTGTTTGGTACATGAGCTTTCCATCTTAAAGTGTTGATGATTGAGATGATGTTGTGCATAATCATCCAAGGGGGAGATGCACCTGATAAAAAGGGGGAGAAAAATTTCTGTTAGTACCTGGTAGATACAAGGAGGAATGTTATTCTGGCAGTGCTCTTTGCCATTGTTGTCAAAGGGGGAGAAAGATACTGTAGTATACCAGATACTACATGTGTTGACATCAATGCCAAAGGGGGAGATTTTTGACATTGGGTTGTCATTGATGTCAACCGGTATGGGATGACTACGGATATGAGAAATGTATGTGCAACACTATCATGGAGGAGTACAGGAAGAGATATCTTTGATATCTCTGTGTTGAAGGACACCAGTAAGGTAAGGATGTAGGACACCAGCAAGGTAAGGAAGAGAATGTTATTCAGATGGATGACCACTGGTGTTACCGGTACACAAGATAGTGCCTAACTTGTGTGGATGAAAGGAATAGGTTATCGGTATAGTATATCACCGGTAAGGAAAGGATGTCAACTGGTAAGTGTTGTGTTGACACTGGGAAGATAGTGCAACCAAGTGAGTAGCTACCAACCGGAAAACCTCATGACCAGTGTAACTATAGGATGGGCAAGGTGCTTGAGAGGTTGTTTGTGATGAAGAGGAAAAATGCTATCTAAATCACAATAACACTGCAGGTGAAGTTTGTGCAGGCCACCAGATTGCTAGTGTAAGGATAACTAGCAAGATTCCCATCGGATGAAGAAGCTATCATAGGCTAGGTAATAGGTTGACAGAGTATGTTGCCTCTATGTGGAGGATGACATATGGAAAACCACCGGGACATATGTCATGTTGAAGATGTATCCTCCCCCCCGTAATGTCACACTTGTACCAGCAGAATGATTCCCTGAGATAGATAGGTGATTGAATGTAGAGACCAGAAGTACAAGTGGAAGATGAGGAAGCCTCCAGAGCATGAGATTATAAATGCACACTAGATAAGAATGTGAAAACAAGGTGTGCTACTGGGACAATGAAGGAAGAATGAGGAGTTGAGATGGTGTGTTTGCCATCTTGACAAACAAGTTGGGAGGAGAACTGGCTAGATGAAGAAGGATGCTAGTTAGTCTACAAGAATATACATGGTGATATTGGGATGTTGAAGGAAGGATGATACAGAGTAGTTGGAGTGTGATGACTTGGTGTCATCAATGTGTCTCTTTGGCAAGAAGGAAAGTATGTTGTCCACCGACAGTTACATCTACGAGAGTCTACATTGGTGATAGTGGACATGTTATGTAAATCGGTGAAA
Organism: Cryptomeria japonica; assembly: GCF_030272615.1. Lineage (NCBI taxonomy): Eukaryota > Viridiplantae > Streptophyta > Pinopsida > Cupressales > Cupressaceae > Cryptomeria > Cryptomeria japonica. The sequence continues at coordinate 197,566,670 of NC_081414.1, read as the reverse complement.
CATCAGAGAAGAGACAATGAATATAAGGTTCTCACCTAATGAAGAGGAGTGCAACAAACTGAAGGATAAGGAGAGTTGTTGGTAGTTACTATGGTGCCTGTAAGTGAACATATTCATAGAGTTGTTTCACCAACAGAGCAATGAAGTGCTAACATAAGGGTTACACCAGCAGGATAGAAAAGGTGATGGTAGGAAAGATAACTAGCAAGGTGATTTATGTCGATAGGGTCAGTGAATCGGTATGTGTGTACCAGTTATGTAGGTGGTCGGTGACTAAGATGAACTGACAGGGCAATGTGCCAAGGTGGATACTGACAATAATGCCACGTGGAGATGAAGTGGTGAACTTGCACAGGTCGGTGTAGAGTGATGATGAAGTAGTTGGCAGTTGGTCTAGCATTTATAGTGAGTACGAAGCTTGAGGGATGTCTGCAGATGGGTTGCAGCTCGAGGCAGGGTGAATCTAACCATATCCATGGTGTGCACTAATCAATGTAGATTGTTTGATGAAGATCAAAGTTGTTGAAGCAATTCATTGAGCCATTAATGGTGATTGTCCAAAGGGTGTGCCAACAGATTGATTGCAGGTTGTTGAAATAGGAAGGCGTGTTCTAGAAGGCACAAAAATAGTGGATATTTACAAGCAGTCATCTCTAAGTTGTGATCTGATTGGTTTTGATTGGATTCAATGTGTCTCATGATCAGTGGAGAAAACCCTATCTACCTATGATTTGAATTGGCTTTTGGTGGGAAGACTAGGCTATAAAGATGCAAGATAAAGAGATTGTTAAGTGTTGCTGAAGAAGAGAAAATGGAATTGTTGCAAAGTGATTGAGTGTTGCATAAGAGAGATCAATCAGTCAGAGTGAAAATAGTAGAAGGAAATTAGTGACTGAGTGAGTGAAAGTTAAATCGGTTCAAGGGTTTAATAGAGGGTTAACTGGTATAGCAGCTAGAGTGCATCTAAGGAGATAATCGGTAGGTGCTTGTACTAGGAGGAAGACAGTTGAGAGAACTAAAGAGTAGAGCACTGAGGAGGAGATCCAATAGAGAAAAAGACGAGTAGAAGTGAAATGGTAGAGGTTACCAGCAATGCAGTAGTAGATGAGAGCAGCAGAAGAGTGAACTGATGTAGAAGAGAAGGTGTCTCACCGACATAGTGAGGTATATGAAATGGTTATAAGATTCAGTTGTAACAGTATGACTAATTTTGTATTTGAAGTTATCATTGCGATCACTGAGTTGTAGATTGGTGCAGGGGTTGTATCTCCTTTGGGTTGTAGCCCATAAACAAGGTAGGGATTGGTGCTCCTTTGGGTTACTGCCCATAAACTAGTAGGGGTTGGTGCCCTAAATTAGGGGTTGTAACTCCTTGGGTTGGTGCCCTAAATAAGGGGTTGTAGCTCATTGGGTTGGTGCCATAAACATTGTAACAAAGTTTCATTATGAGGCTGGATTGGAGGAGTAGACTCAACAACATTGCTGACCGATTTTTTTCCCATCTTTAGTTTTCCTCATACATGCTGGTGTTATGTGATGATCCTTTGTGTGTGATTGCATTTGTGATTAAGTCTCCCTTCTAACTGGTAAGTTTGCATTGTGTTAGATCCCATAATCGGTATACACACATAAGCTAGTTAAAGAGAAAAAAGTTTAGGAACCACTTATTCACCCCCCTCTTAGTGGTGCATTGTGCCTAACAATTTGTATCAGAGCATAGGTACCCTGTTTATCAAGATTTATCTCACTTGGGTAGATCTCATCTAGGACATAATGGTTAAGTGTGAATCACTTCCAGCTCCTGTATTTGATGGGTCAAAATATACCATGTGGAGTTATAGAATGGAAGTCTATTTGTCTACCTTAGGCTATGATGTCTGGATGGAAGTTGTTAATGGTCTCCAGTAGACTCCAATAGCATTGCTCACCGAGGTTTTTCAAATCTTGGGTTTTCCTCATACATGTTGGTGTTATATGATGATCCTTTGTGTGTGATTGCATTTGCGATTAAGTCTCCCCACTAACCAGTAAGTCGGCATCATGTTAGATACCATAACCGATATACACACAAGAGTTAGTTAAAGAGAAAAAAGATTAGGAACCATTGATTCACTCCCTCTCAGTGGTGCATTGTGTCTAACATGGTTTACAATCATAAGCTGATTTATTTTTATTATGATTCATATGAAATGCTTCTGGTATCTTCCAATATGTAGTTATGATTAGTTTTGAGGTAACGAAGACTGTTTCAAAATTTTCATTTGTGAAGATGGTTCTTATAATGTAGAGTAGAAAAAATAAAAAAATAATCTAAATATTTACATTACAAATTAAAATAAAGGGGTATTATTTTATCATTATTTGGTTAATTTATCACATCTAATGTATCCAGTTTAAAAAGCTATTATTTTTCTATTATCGAAATAACTTCCCACCTAAGTAACTTAATAACTACATTATTAAATGCAAACCTTAATTCCCTGACAACTCCCTCTTAAGGTTTGCATTGTGAAAAAAAGAAAAACAACAAAAAATTATATCAACATCAACCTAAACTTCTCTGTCAAGGTAAATGTCTTAATTATCTGACCCTTCTTAAGCATCAGCCTAAACTTCTTTTCCTAAGCAAAGGTTTTGATTATCCAACACTCATAAACATCAACCTCAACTCCTCATATTTGGACAAATGTTTTGATTACGCAACTCTGCATCAACATAAACCCAAACTTCTCATGTCTGGACAAATATTTTGATTATCTAATCAACACTAAACTATCCATAGCCACTCTACATATTTAACTATCCACATACCAACATGTCACCAAGTTTGTGGATTTAACTATTCACAAACCAACAAATAAATGCATGCCCCCTCTTTCTATTGAAAGGATTAGAAACAATTGATAGCCCTGAAAACTGATTGCATAAAAATTCAAATTTTAGCCCAAAACATTGATTTTCAGGTTGATACTTTCATCCTCTGAGAACATTTCAAGGCTTAGGGTTTAGGAGTTATCAAAATTTCTTATATTTTGTGAGGAAAACCCTAGAAATGATATATTTTGCTGTTACTTTTTCCCACTTAAACCAAGGGTACCCTTTCCATAAACGGGGCTAGTTTTCCCTAAGGCAAAAGTTGGTAAACCAGTTCATAAGATAATATTTCTTAAGTCAAGTTCATAACTTCCTTATTACCGGTCCCCTTTTATTTAAGCCCGTGCTTATTTTTCCTAAGTCCAACAAGTGCTAAATACCCCGACCACCTATTAAAGAATGGACAGATCTAACGGCAAGCATTTCCCCACAATCAAAGATGTGAGGATTTTAATGATCACGGTATCATGAGATGATGTTGCGTGTTATTAGCAAAACCAGAAGGGCTAGTAGCAAAACCGAAAGGGTTAGTAGCACAACTAGTTGAAAGCTTTGTAATACCGGTTCATAGGCGGTAAAGTCTGGTCTACTAATAGTTTCATCAATTTGCACATGTTCAAAATGAATGAGGATGTTTTATCCTAAGGAGAAAGGTGCATGAATTTTAAGTCTTGAGGTAGTTGGTGAGAAGTATAAAAAATGGTAAATAACAAATAGATTGGATGGCCCTCATGTTCCTGCAATGGAATTTGTGAGGTGGTTACGAACCGCGATATCATGAGATGATACCACATGTCTTTGTTTATTTAGGAGGACTTGTAGGAAGGTTGCTGATAGAGTTTGAACGAAGGATGATATGGCACTACCTAGTAAGAATTTTGCAGGTCCACAAATACAGTTGGAAGGTCAAACTGCTAAGTTGGCAGAGAATGACAGTTAGATTCACCAGGTTAGATGAGATCTATAGCTGAATTTTAAATGAGAAGTTTGGAGGGATTTCTGAAGGCACCGATTATAGCTCATGGGAAAGGGAAAAATGAATGGGATTCAAACTTGTTGATTCAGGTTTGATTTGACAATTAAAGATGATAACTTAGAGATGTGAAAGGATTTGGATAAGTTTTCAGTTCAGGTGTGATGAATCATGAGTTCTTTGACGAATTTAGAGATTTGTTTATCGACCTAAAATCTTGAAGCTAGAGATTGTACACTGAAAAGAGAGACAAGATCAGAATAAAATCACTTGCATCAGATGAATTTTGACAGAGAATGTAGTGGATGTGATATGCATGATTTCTAGTGTCTACAACTGGTAAAGTGAATTGAAAATATCAAAGTGATGATGTTTCCAGAAATAACCATTACTTGATGGAGTATGGTCTAGCTATAAATACAACAAGGTGGTGACCAAATTGGTAGAAGAGTATGAAACCTTTTCATTTTCTTGGTACAGTTTCTTTTCTTGCAGAAGAAATGATGTTTGAGCAAGCTTATGAATGGAGTCGTTGCATATTTTATGACAGTAGATGGATGATATTTCTCTGGTTTGAAGTTTTTCATTGCCAGAGGCGATTCAAACGCTTAGGGGATCACTAGAGGGGGTGTGAAACCCTTTTATTTTTAAGAAAAGTCACCTTTGGCCTATTTCTCACCCTTACTTTGCATTTCGTTGGCAGAGTGTTTTAGGAGGAAGCTCATAGGGAACTCAAAGATGGGTTTGATTGTGGGAGGAGTGGCATCCAGTCTTCTTTGCAGCAGTAGGGAAGCTGCAAGGTCTTCTCAACAAATTCTATTTACTCCCAAGCTCCTCTTTCCATTTTCTCAGATCCAGGGCATAACAGATGGAGTTTTTCCTTTATTTTTGGGGAAAAGTCTTGTTTCATGCCGAGATCTGTTTTCCTTTTCAAGAAGAGAAATGCTATGGAACAGAATGAGCATCTCAAAGTCCATCCAGGAGTGTCTAGGTGATATCGGCATGACTCAAGTATTTTTGTTTCTACCAATAATCAGTTGGAAATTTTGGTTCCACCTCATCAAGGGTGCCAACATGTGGATAAGAAATATTTTGTTACAAGTATTGTGTATAGCCTTTAAGGCCCGGTTCTGTTGACAAGTGTCTTATGGCCTGTAGCTTGTTGCTCCCTTATTTTTCTATAAAAGGGATTTCAAGGCTATAAGTTAGGGTCCAAAAATTTTCTGAGAAAATATCTCTATAAAATAGATCTTTTCTGCAAGGTTAGGTCCAAAAAAGTTCTAGAGAGTCATAGGAAATAACTGGGATTGTAATATTATTTTGCAAAGAAAAAATTGTAATAAAATGGTTATAGTTTCCCCTTTTTCAAATGGGTCACTCTGTATTTGAAGTTGTTGGATATCATCTGATAAAAGATAGCCCATAATACTAATGCAAAGATAGTTTCTGAATCTTTACTCTCCTGTGTGTGATTTTATCTTCTATTAAGCAAATGGGATCTAGGTTTTCTTTTGTTTATTGCATTGTTATGATGTATGTACTCTTTTATTCAATTCTTTAATCCAAGGGGTTAATTAAAAATTCTTGAGTAAGATTACAGAGAAAAGAAGGCTCACCATGGGATTTGCTAAGTAGTTCAAATATAGGATCATAAGAAAAATAATGCTGTAAGGCGGTATTATTTCAAGGCAAGACTAGCTTTTAGACAATTTTTTATCAGATTTGTAGCAACATCTTTCATCGACTCTATAGCCCCAATGGATAAGGCACCGGTTTTAGTTAGAAAATCTCATTAGGTTATCAGTTCTCCAGTTTTATCTTCTTCATGATCTCTCAGAACGAATCTTATAAATAATCAGAACAATCATTTACTAAGATTTATGTATTTTCTGAAGAATAGTCTCACCATTTCTCATACTCTAGGTTAAGGTTGAGGATCATTTAAGGATTTGCCATCCTTGAGCATTCTCCCTTTCTGTTGAGTTTTATTAATGAGATAATATTCTTTGTTTTCAGTAAGTTCCTTGAATATCCTTATAGAGAGCAAGAAAGTTCTTGCTGAAGGGATCACCCTCCCTGGTTCTGCAGAGCCTAAAGTGAAGGAGGACCCTCTGTCCTTGTTATTGTTGGTCCAAGCCTGACAGATATTGATAGCTAGAGGTGGCTCTCCATAGTTATTTGGAGGAAATCAACTTGGTCTCTACCCTACAAGCAGTGTAAACCTATCGTCCATTTTTGGGAACCAACAAAAATTGGCAACTCTGCAAGGGAGGACTTAACCAGTGAGAATCTCTGGTTAAAAAATTAAATATAGTTGAGATTACCCCAAAGAGTGAGGAAGTTTCTTATTTTGTCCCTTGTTGGTTTGAGTAAATTCTCATAAATGTCATCAAGAATGTACTGTAGGTTATCATTCTATAAATAGTTTAGTCCAGATCTATCCATTTTTAAAGATTATATGTAATACCTCATGATTGTGAGTGGTGACTCTGAGACACTGAGGTTTATGCACTAGTGTGTGTCTATTGGAAAGAGAACCAAGGACTTTGTAGGAAGAATGAAGCATATTTAAACTCTTATGATGAAGCACCTCGACAAGTTGAGGATAGAATCAATAGCGTCACTTGAATTATAAGGAAATGTGGTAGTGCTATGTTAGAACAAATCTGACCTATGAAGAAATTTTAGCTATTCGAGTTTTGGTCCTCTACAAGGAGGTGGTGACTCTGTCAAAGATCAGTGTTAAATATTTGAAGGAATGAAGGTCATTTTACAAATCCCAGGTTGAAAAAGGAAGCAACATTTCTAGCATTTCCAAGTATTTAGATATTCATGAGCCGTGTGTTTTCATGAAGTTTGTAAAAAAATGTTTTCCCTAAGTAGTGAAAAAATTCACTAAGGAAGGGAATGGTGGTGATTATTTTACATGCTCCCATGATTTGATTTTCATCTTTGTTGTATAAGATTAGATGGAGCATGTTTTGAGCCTTATAATGAAATAGTGTAAGAGAAGGAGAAGGAGATAAGGGAATGAATGTAAATATGTATCATATTTCTATATTTCCTTATGAAATATCAAGACCGGATGTGCAATCTATGTCAAGTCATCATAAATCTTTCTTTAAGGAAAGATATAAACCATTAATTTTTAATGGTGTCCAAGGTTTCCCAAATCCTTTTCCTGTAGGGGTTAGGGAAAATTTACTAGGATTTATTGGGAAAAAGTCAGAATCAACAAGACAACATTTACAAGAGTTTTCTGAATTAATGAAAGATTTTGAAATAAATAAAGAAAATGTTTTCATGAAGTTATTTGTTCATACTTTGAGGGAAAATGACAGAGACTGGTTCTCTTACATGTCAGTATGCTCTATTTCATCATGAGATGAGTTGAAGGAGGCATTCATTGAACAGTTTGGTGAAAGAATTGACCTGAGCTCAGTTATGAAAACATTCATGAACATTTAGAAGGAAGAGGATGAGTTAGTACCAACTTTTAATCTCAGATTTGCTAGGACATTTGATAACATTCCTAGTAGTTCTAAACCAAATGATGCAGTATGCCTAGTTGTTTATTTGGCTACCTTTGAAGAGGAAGAGAGTTATTTGTTAAGAGATAAAGAGCCTAAAACCTTGCATCATGCTTATAGGATAGCAATGGAGATTGAAAATAATTTGAAATATGGGATCCCTAGGAGATATTTATCTACAAAAGTATATCATCCTAAGATAATAGGGTTGGAAGAAAAGTATGAATCTGAAACAAAAGGACTATGTCAAGACTTGTACATTCCTACTGATTTCATTAGCCTTGATATTGATTATGATATGAGAAAAAATGTGAGTGAAGAGGACTTGTCACAGACAGTGGTCATTCCTCATACTGATGAAGAAGAGGTTAATGAGATAATGTCTGACATATTAAATAAAGAGACAAATATGGTGTCCATTACTTTATTTAAGGACAATAACAATGATTTTTCCAAGGAGAACGCCTCATAGGATATTGGTTTTTAGTCTTGTGTTTTAGATGGATATGATAATGAATATGAAGAATTGGAAAATGTTATGTCTGAAGCGGTTGTACATTTGTAGGACTGTGATAATAAAAATTCAGATGATGAGATATCATCATTTTTTGCAGAAACAATTTGTGAAGATTCTATTATTGGGTGTTGTTCCAGTTCAGATTCTAAATCCTGGTTTCTTGATAAACCTGAAGATAAGATCATAAATAATTTCAGTAAAAATATCAATGCATTATTTGATGAAAATCCAGATGAAGATCAACTGGTTCTCTATTACAATATTTTTGAGAAGGGTCTTCATGTTATTCTTAACCCTTTATATGAAGAAGCAAATAAGAATCTGGAGACTATTGCATCAAGTTCTGAAATAGACCTTTGTGAAGATGAAGGTTCAATATCTAATTTAGAGGTGAGTCACTTTTAACAGTCTTCCCTTGTTGCTGATATTGTTGACATTAGATTGGAACAAAGCAAGAGAATGAGACATATGAAGAGGTCATTTATGATCCTTTCCTTCTCCTTGATAATAGCTTGTTGGACATGATCAATAAGAAGGAGGATTCTTTGGAGAATCCTCATTTTAGTAGGCAAGTTGACAATACAAAAGAAGCATGTATTTTCAGTTATGTGCCAAAATATGAGATTTTCCTTTTCCAAAAAGATGATGCATTTGCAGAAAAGGATATTGGTTGCAATCAGGGCATGTGCTATATCGAATACATAACATATATGTCACAAGATTGCAAATATACTATGTCATTGCATAGTTTTTCAGATTTTAAATAATAACTGCAGTGATAAAGTTAAGCATGGTGGATAGACAGGACTAGCCGACAAATTTGAAAAGTGGTTTTCCATTTATGTTACTAGATCATATTTGATGCTTTCAAAAGAAAATCATGTTTATGACAGAAGAAATAAAAAGTTGACATTGGTAGATGGCTTTGAGCCATCACACTTGGTCTGATCCTGTAGGTGTCACAACCCTCCTTTATCACTTATTGATTTGATACAATTCTATTATATTTTTTGTTGAGCTATTGAAAATGATTGAATAAATATTATAAAAGAATAAATAATGGACCCACACACACACTTGGAGAATATAATTCAAACGACATTATTTATTTTTATTTTTATTTTCCCACTCCCAATTATGGCACATGTTGTAGGAGGAATTAGATGCTTCTAGAGGAATCTTCAATACCTTGAATGTAACTCCCCCACTAGGATTTTAATCAATTTTGCATGAGTCCAATATTGGAAAAGAATTTCATTCTTAATTAATTTCTCTAGATAGTGGAATTAAGGGATTTTTTCTATATATTGTATACAAGTTTTCAAAAGAGGGAGTTGATTATGTTTTGGAAAAATTTCCCAAGTTTTTAGTAGTAGGATCTTCTTTGGTAGTCTCATTTTTCGTTGTAGGATTGTTAAGTTGTTCTTGAAGACTTCTCTGAAGTTGCAAGGAAGGATCTAAAAAGGATAGCTAGAGGATTGGAGAGGATTCAACATCAAGCTTCGATAAGCCAGGTTCTCTTCTTTTGTCATCTCTCATTTACATGTGAGAAATTTGTATTATCAAAAAATAAATATAGCTTCTAGATCTTCTTTTATATAAAAAAATAAAAAAAATAAAAATTTATTAGATTGTAAATCTTTTCTCTTATTTAGGGATAAATATTGATAAAAGTACTTTTCATATAATGCATGTAGAAGATAGCTTTATTATTTATTCAATTTTCTTTAGAAATATATATATATATATATATATATATATATATATATATATATATATATATATATATATATATATATATATATATATATATTAGATCTTGCTTTTTCAAAAGATTTTTTTGATCTGTGCAAAAATCATATTTTCCCTTATTTAAATTTTTTTTTCTGAGATTAAACTCTTCTCTATATGATTAAATGATAATCACTTGTGTATGAATCTTGTTCCTTATTATCCTTCTCTTAAATTCATTACTGGAATGAGAATTTGAATGTAAATCTTATTTCTTACATTAAATCTTACTTCCCTGTGAAAAATCTCACCTCTATGTGAATGCAAGTTTGATCTTTTGTATATGAAGTTATTTAAATATTTTTCCTGTGAGTAAAAACCCATTTCTCTCTCTGAATGTAGAATTGATCATAAATCTTAATTCCTTTAGAGAAGTCTTACTTCCATGTGAACAGAAAACGTCTAGTAATAAAATATAAACCTCACTATATTCATTATTCTCTGTGGAAATAGAGTATAAAGCTCTCTCTATGAATATTAGTTCTATACATTGTTGAAACAATTTAATTCTCTGTGTTATTTCATCCCTGTGATTAAATTCTTATTCTCATTTGTTTTACATTAACATTTCTCTCGTACATATATTTGTTTATGTATTTCTCTCTTATGCTATTAAATAAATTGGAATGAAAAAATTATATATATATATATATATATATTATCATTAAAATTTATACAAACAAATTATATGCGAAATCATACGAAGGAATCCATAGATTAAACTTCGCATGGAATAGTGTGCCGACACAGGGAAGGGGGTCGGGGGATTTATTACCGCTACAGGCGAGTGGTACCCTCCACTAACCTGCGGTCACTGTTACGGCAGTGGCCGCAGGGTAGTGGAGGGGACCACGATAGTCCCCTCATCACTACAGGCCTGTACCCGCAGGTCCGCAGTGGTGATGGGACCCATGGGCCCCCACTCCCACTTGCCTATTAAAAGCCACGACATAAATTTTATTATTGGCAAATTAATTTGTTAAATTATATATATATATATATATATTTATTTAGTTTAAATAAAATAAAACCTAGGTAAATTTATAATTAAATTATCTTTAGTAAATTTACAATTAATTTACCTTTAGTAAATTTTATAATTGTAAATTAAATTATATCAAATTTTATAATTAGATCTTTCAATCTATTTAAGATTCGTTGGGCCACTTAGTTGGCATTTTGGATTCATCAAAATTAATTAAATCATGATTAAACCAAAATTGTCAAATGTCTAAACTAATTGCTAGTTTTGGAACCTGTGACTATAATTAATTACTCCCGTGGTAGGAATAAAACATTGCTTAATCTTGCACGTAAGTTACACTATTCTTGTATAGTGCAAATTACTTATACATTAATTGTATTTATTGACGTTTTCATCTCCATGCAAGTGACATATTTTTTAATTATCAATATGCGAGTTTCTTAATTGTCATTATTGTGTAAGTTAGATTTCAAGTTTGAAATATTAATTGTAGAAAGATGGTATTTTTTTTATCTTGAGTGGTACATGAATACCATCAAGGTAGTTATTTCAATTAATTAAACTTTGCAATGTCTAAATTACATACATTCATTTCATAATTGTTTTTAAGCATGATGTTTTTCATAGCTTCTTAGTTAGAAAACTAAATAAAGGAAGTCGGAAAACCAAAACCTAGCAGCGTTCGGTATATATAGTGCCTCTGGGTCATGATTATGGGTAATATCGTCGTGTTGAACTACTGCACTTAACGCATAATAAATTTGCATCAAGGACATCTGTGGCATCGTCCCTATAAATCGTTGGGGAGTAATAAGGGACACTTGGAAGTTAAAATCCAAGGGGCGGGTAATCCCCCTTGGATCGATAATCTAATAAGATAATCCTTAAATGATTTTTACATCCATTGAGTTAAATCATAGTAAACCCCCTTTAGGGTTGATTAAGTGAAATGATTTTATGAAATTGATTTAATCTTGAAGAGTTGTTGATGATTAACAATTGGGTTAAGGGTGACGCTTATGATAGGTATTAGAATCTAGTTGTTTTAGGTCACAAGCAATAGGCTATCTTGAGCCCTTTGCTTAAGTGCTACCACCATGGGTAGCAACCGCAGAGAAACTATTTGGAACATTGACCTTAGAAAGGGTTGCATACCCACTAATCAGTTTACATCAAACCATAGAGTAGAAAATAGAACTACCTACTTTACGCCTTGATCCCATGTCGAAACGGGTATGTAGGCAGTCTTGGGATGGAGTTGTCCCTAGTACTCAGGCATTCGTGGATGGGGTCTAGGTTTTGGTAAGAAGAAGGATTGAGAAGAATCCTAATTTGAAAGATAAGTATAATAAAAAGGAAAAATTAATTCAATGCATACTCGGATGGAATCCCGTATGGATTCGCTTGACTTCCCAAGGCTTTAAGCCAAATTCCAAGGCAGAATTCAAGCTTGTATTATGTTATTTTGATTACTCCTAAGGACGGTGACCTTGATGCACTGCTATTAGAAGAGTGTAGTACTTAGTGAGTGACTCAGGACCCGAATGGTCCCGATGAGTTTAAGTCTTTGGACAAAGCACCTCCTATCCCAATTGGATAGATGCCTACCCCGTATGGGTAGATGCCTATCCTGTATTGGATAGATGAAACCTCCTGCTCCGTATGGACAGATGCCTAACCCGTATGGTTAGATGCTCATCCCAGATGGATGAATGCCTAATCCTAATGGATGGATTCCCAGAGTATGCAATTGAATCAAACACAAATCATTTAAGTAAACAAAAAAAAAGTGGTCAAATTTTGTTGGGTTTATTAAAGTGGGTTATTACCTATGGTATCATAGCAAAGGTTCAAACCTAGGCCTTGTGCTCACTTCAATTTGTGCAACTAAGGGAATTTTTTGCAATGGTAGAGATTAAATTTTAAAATCTTAAATCAAGAACTAACTGCATAATTTAACTTCTAGGTAAAACCCTAGAATGGCTAGAGGAAGAGGAATAGGAAGAGGAAGGGGTAATGGAAGACGTACTACTACTAGGAGACAAAGGGAAGCTAACCATGAGGAAAATCATGAAGAAAACCCTGAAGGAAACCATGAGGAAGACCATGAAGGGGATCAACATAACCTAGGGAATAATGAAGATGGGGTTGAGGCTATAATCAACCTGCTAAGTGAGCAAAGGGATAAAATCAACTCCTTGGAACAATCGATGCAGGACCTTAGGGCAAGGCAAAATGACATTGAAAATCAAAGTGGAACTGAAAATGGAAACCTTGGTAGCAATCAAGGGAATATGATGGGTAATAGAAGAAAAAATAACATATTGGAACTCTCTAAGGATTTGAAGAAAATCACCCCTCCTAAGTTCGATGGGAGGCAAATTGGTGAAGGAGCTAAGAATTGGTTAAATGAAATGGAAAAGTACTTTGAGCTAAGAGATTTTAGTGAAACAACCAAGGCCTTATGGGGTTCCTATCAACTCATAGGGGAGGCATCTAGTTGGTGGACAGACACCAAGGAACAAAATGGGTATAGCAGGGATACGATCACATGGTCCATCAACTAGTTCACCACTTCTGAAAAAGGTGGCTCCCTCAATTGTTCTTTGATGAGAAGGTGACAGAACTCCATAATCTACGTTAAGGGCCCCTATCAGTCCAACAATATTGGGATAAGTTCGCCAAATTGATTAAGTACGTACCAATTTACCAAAAAAATGAAGAAGGCCAAGCGAGGAAGTTCATTTTGGGACTAAATACCAACATAGGAGTAGAGGTTGACATGCATGGACCCAAAAAAATGAACAAAGTACTTGAAAAGTCCCTAAGGTAAGAGAGGAAGATTCAAACCTTAACAAGGCAGAACTATAATGGGAACCACTCTTTTAAAAGGAAGTAGGAATTCAAGGGGAACACTAACTTCAACAAAAGTCAAAGGAATAATTCTTCCAAAAGAAGGCCACTCCTAATCAATATCAGAGGAATGGAAATAATAATAATAACAGGGGCACTAATAACAGAGGCAACTATAATAGGAATGACCAGCAGAACAGGATAAATTATCCACCCAGGGCCAATGAAACAAGGAATGATCCCCCTAGGAATCAAGGTAGGAGGGGTCCTCCAGGTGGATGCTTTATGTGTGGGGGAAACCATTTTGCTAGAGAATGTCTCAGGATGCAAGGTTAGATTAGGGCCAATCAACCACAACAAGGGCCCCAACAAAGGATTCATGCAGCAGTTAGGAACCGAAGAGCAATATTCCAGAATGTTCCCGTGGAAACTGCAAGTACACTATTTGAAAAACCAATTTCAATTCTAATTGACACTGGGTCATCTGAATGTTTCATCTCACCTAAATTAGTAAGAAAATATTCATTAAAAGTTAATCAAATGGATTCATCATGGATGGTTCAATATGGGGATAAGGCAACTAGGGAGGTAACTAAGTGTTTGCCAGGAGCAAGGGTACAATTTCCTGAGTTTGAAACAAGGGTAGATCTCTATGTGGCACCCCTAGGATTATATGATGTAATTATTGGAATGGGTTGGTTAACATATCATCAAGCTAATGTAGATTGCTATAACAAAGTTGTTGAATGCTTGGAAGATGGGGGGGAAAGGGTCCAAATCGAAGGAAAGTTTAACCCCATTAATATAGAAACCATATCAGCCATGCAATTAAAGAAGGAAAGAAGAAGAGGAGGCCTAATCTATATGGTTGAAATTGATGAAGGAAAAGAGGAAAATACCCCAACCTTTGAAAATACCCCTTTCTTAAAAGAATTCAAGGATGTATTTCTAGAAGAATTACCCGACATGCCCCCTAAAAGGAAGTTTGACTTTTCTATCGACTTACTACCAGGAGCTGAACCAATATCAAGGGCACCTTACCGAATGAACACAACTGGATTACAAGAGCTCAAAATGCAGTTAGAAGAACTCTTAGCTAAGGGATTAATAAGGCCAAGTGTGTCACCATGGGGAGCACCAATCTTATTCGTTAAGAAGAAGGATGGAACCTTAAGGCTATGCATCGACTATAGGATGTTGAACAAGGTCACAATAAAGAATAGGTATCCCTTACCTCGAATAGAGGATCTTTTTGATCAAATGAAAGGAGCAGCAGTTTTCTCAAAGATAGACCTCCGATCAGGATATCATCAACTCATAATTAAGGAGGAGGACATTCTGAAGACAGCTTGCATGACTAGATATGGGCATTATGAATTCACAGTAGTTCCTTTTGGTGTAGCCAATGCCCCAGTTGCATTTATGAACCTAATGAATAGTGTACTCCATGACTACTTCGACAAATTTGTTTTGGTATTTCTAGATGACATATTGATTTACTCTAGGAATGAGGAGGAACATTTAGTACACCTACAAATTGTTCTGCAAAGGTTGATGGAACATAGGTTATATGGGAAGTTGTCAAAATGTGCCTTCTTTGAGGAAAAGATTCACTACCTTTGGAATATAATATCAAAGGAAGGAATAGTAGTTGATCCAGATAAGATAAAGGCAATAGTAGAATGGCCAATCCCTAAAAATGTTTCAAAGGTAAGAAGCTTTATGGGGCTAGTAGGGTACTACAGGAGGTTTGTGGAAGGATTCTCTAAGATAGCAAACCCCATCACCTCATTACAAAGGAAGGGTAAAAGGTTTGTGTGGATAGAACAAAGTGATAAGGCATTCCAAATTTTGAAGGGGAAACTAACTTCAACACCCATTCTAAAAGTACCAGATTCGAATGGACACTTCACTGTCGTAACTGACGCTTCTATTGAAGGTTTAGGAGGAGTACTTGTCCAAGATGAAGGGATAGTAGCTTACGAATCCAGGAAGTTGAAGACTCATGAAGTTAATTATGCACCCCATGACTTAGAGTTAGTAGCGATTGTGCATGCCCTACATAAATGGAAACACTTCTTACTAGGGAAGCCCTTTGAGTTAAAGTCAGATAACCAAGGACTGAAGTACATCTTTACCCAACCCCACTTAAATGCTAGACAAAGAAGGTGGATATATTTTTTAAGTGAATATTGTTGGTATTTTGGTATGGTTTTGTCATTGATGTCAACACCTACTAAAACACTAGCACTTTGGAGATCCAATAGCATTCACCAGCAAGAGGTAACTATTGCACAAATTACTGGTATATGGTTCACCGGCAGGATATAATGATCACTGACACTTGGAATGATATGGAAGACACTTGGTAATGTTGAAGAATTAATCATTGGTATATTCATATTTGCATATTTTCTTTTACCGGCAAATAGGTCCAGGGTTACCTAGGGTTACACTAGCAGGTTTGTCTTTTCCAGATCAGCATGACACGCTTTGGAGATGATTGAATATTGTTGTAAATGCTTTAAGCTGACATGTTCAATCGGTTATTGCATCGGATATTATATTGTTTATAAAATGTTTTTATTGTAATATCTTGTAGAGTCGACCTACTAAAATTGGTCTTAGGTTATGGTATAAATGTAAGATTTTATTTGTAAGATCGAATGTGGAATGCGAAATAGAATTGTGAGAAGGTATATGCAAGATTAAGTAGAGCTATACATGAAGACATCATTTGAAGGTGAAGCTAGGTTTTTGTGAAAGCATATTAACATTAAACCGGTACTGAATCCAACATATGAAGATGCTATTTTGTGCAGTACATTCTTATTGGATTTAACCATCCAACTATAGTCAGTGTGACTCCCTTTTTGTGATTGAGCAGTGAGCTCTAGGCTATTGGCCTTTTTGCATGTGCAGACCTCATTTATGTACACTTACTATCTGCAGTAGTATCATCTGATTGTGGGTAAGGTTTCCCACCATGGTTTTTCTCCTTACAGGGTTTCCACGTACAAATATTGGTGTTATGTGTTTTGGATGACTTTATGTTTATGTTTCATGCATTAATCTTTACCGGTATTGCAATTAACTGTTAACACTGTCTACTGATGTACTTAACTGGTTTACCGATATTAAGCATTAAGTTGGTTAAGTTGTTTTTGGTTTGAATTTATTAGACAACTGATTAACCCCCCCCCCCCCCCCCCTCTTAGTTGTCTCTGAGACCTAACAATCGGTATCAAAGCTTAGTCCTCTTTTTGCAGAAGTTTAACAACTTAAGGAGATCCAATGTCTACTAATTATTTCAGGAAGGACAGTCCTAAACTTGATGGAACCAACTATGGGATATGGAAGATCAGAATGGAGACACATCTAAATTGCATTGGTAAAGACATCTGGGAAGTTACAAAGAAAGGTTATATTGCTGCTGTAGTTGGTCGGACCAGTCCAACTACCTTAGCAAAAGATGAGGAGAATGATTGCAAAGCAAGAGAAGCACTTTTGAGCGCATTATCAGATCAACAAATCATGAGATTATCAGATAGGTCTACTACTAAAGCTATTTGGGTTCATTTGGAAACACTGAATGAAGGAGATTCCACAGTCAAGATTGCAAAACTTGAAAGCTTCCGAGTCAGGTATGAACATCTGAAAATGGAAGAAGATGAAAGGATTTCTGCTTTTATGGAAAGAGTAAATGAAATTGTTTTGGGTATTAAATGTTGTGGAGGAACCTTAAGTGAGGATGAAATTGTTTCAAAAATCTTAAGAGGATTGCCACCGGCATATAAAATGAAGGTTACTACTATAAATGAGTTGAGAACAATGCCTAATACATCAGTAACTAGGGATACATTGATTGGAAAACTTTCAGCTTTTGAAATTGAGGAATTTGGTCCTACTGCTACTATAAAGATAGATTTGGCCTTTAAAGCATCAACTTCATCTGCTCCATCATTTGACAAATCAGATTAGAAAGCCTTTTATGCAAGAGAACTTGAAGAAACTAGGAAGGAGAATCAAGAACTTGAAGAACTTGAAGAACTATTTGCAAGGAAAATACCTAAAGGTCCAGTTGGAAGTAAGTATGAAGGTAAAGCACCCTTTAAATGTTTTAACTACAATAAGATTGGTCATATGGCTTCGAGATGCTCTGATAGACATGATAGACTAAGAGAAGAAGCTAGAAGAACATACAAGCCTAATCCTGAATATCAGAGATACAGATTTAAGAAGAACAAAGACAAATCTTGTTACATTGCTGATGAAGGTGTGACTGATGATTCTGATGAGGATCCAGTAGACAATGGATGGGTTTTTGTTGCTACAACAGAAGATCAACCGACACCTACTACTCAACCGGTAGAACAAGCCCTAGCAGCTAAAGTTGAAGTAAAGGATGAATGGATCATTGACTCAAGATGCTCACATCATATGATAGGAGACAAAGGTAAATTATTGAACTTTCAAGAATACAATGGAGGTTTAGTAAGATTTGGAGATGACAAAGCCTGTTCAATCAAAGGTAAGGGTACAATATCTCTTGATGGTAAGCATAACATTGACAATGTCTACTATGTTGAAGGATTAAAGCATAATCTTTTGAGTGTTGGTCAATTAGTTGAGAAAGGATTTCAATTACAATTTAAGAATGGAAAATGCAAAATCATGAATAGAACTGGTTTAGAAATTGCAACCGGTAATCAGACTAGAGGCAATATCTTTCATTTGAATAACAATGAAAAGGCATGCTTGATTGCACATATAGATGAAAGTTGGTTATGGCATAAGAGACTCTATTATGTAAAATTTGATTGCATGGTAAAGATCAGTACTTCTAAGGCAGTTAGAGATCTACCTAGAATTGTCAAACCTTAAAATACAATTTGTAAGGAATGTCAATTTGGAAAACAAGTTAGAGCTAGTTTCAAAAGTATTGTAGAAAAATCCAATAATGCTCTTGATTTGATTCACACTGATTTATGTGGTCCAGCTAGGACTAAAAGTTTACAAGGTGATAGATATTTCATGCTAATTATTGATGATTATTCTAGAATGTGTTGGGTTACTATTCTCAGAGAAAAATCAGAAGCACTTGGAAAGTTCAAAATATTCAAAGCAATCGTTGAAAATGAAACTGGTAAGAAAATCAAATGTTTAAGATCAGATCAAGGAGGAGAATTCACATCTAAGGACTTTAATACATTCTGTGAAGTGAATGAAATCAGAAGACAACTATCAGCACCTCGGACAGCACAACAGAATGGAGTTGTTAAAAGGAAAAACATAACTATCTTGGATGCAGCAAGAAGTATGTTATTTGAAGCAAATTTACCACATATATATTGGAGAGTAGTCAGCACAGTGGTCTATACATTCAACAAAGTTCACATCAAAGGTGAAACCAGTAAGACCCCTCATGAACTATGGTTTGGTAATACTCCTACTCTTAAGTATTTCAGAATTTTTGGAAGTAAATGTTATATTGGAAGAGATGAGTATATTGGCAAATTTGATCCTAGAACTGTTGAAGGAATATTTCTTGGTTATTCATCTAAGAGAAAGGCATATAGATGTTTTAACAAGAGATTGCAGAAAATTGTTGAGAGTGCAAATGTAAAAAATGATGAACAATTCAGAGGAACTTCAAGGTATATAGACTCTGAACTGGCAACAAAAATTGTGACAAATGAATCTACACTAAATCCACTGATACAGAATGAAGATCCAGTTACCCCGATACCATCAGAGGATTCCACAGTAATTGAAGAACAACAGCAAACTAAGACACCCCGGTATGTAAGATTGAATCATTATGAAGATCAGATAATTGGAAACAAATTTAAAGGAGTTATGACAAGAGGAAGATTGACAAATGAAGAGGTATGTCTTATTTCTCAAATTGAACCATCATCTGTTAATGAGGCATGTGAAGATAAATTTTGGATTAAAGCTATGGAAGATGAATTAGAACAAATTGAGAAAAATAATACTTTGACATTAGTTCCCCAACCTAAAGATAAAAATGTAATTGGAACAAAATGGGTATTCAAAAACAAACTTAATGAAGATGGTAAGGTTGTCAGAAATAAAGCAAAACTAGTGTGTAAGGGATATTCTCAGAAAGAAGGAGTTGATTACAATGAAACCTTTGCACCGGTAGCTAGAATTGAGGCAGTCAGATTATTCTTGGCTTTTGCAGCACACAAGAACTACAAAGTTTATCAGATGGATATTAAATGTGCATTTTTCAATGGAGATCTTGAAGAGGATGTATACATTGAACACCCTGATGGATTTTCTTTGACAGATGACAATGATATGGTTTACAGGTTAAGAAAAGCTCTGTATGGATTGAAACAAGCCCCAAGAGCTTGGTATGCAAGATTGGATAAGTATCTTTTAAAGATTGGTTTTACTAAAGGAAATGCAGATAACAATTTATATTACAAAATAACTAATGATGATATCTTGATTTTAGAAGTATTCGTTGATGATATAATCTTTGGAGGAGAAGATGGATTATGTAAGGAATTTTCTATTAAAATGTAGCAAGAATTTGAAATGTCTATGATTGGAGATTTCACAGACTGACAAAGTTATATTTTTGAGTCAATCCAAGTACTTGAAAGAGTTACTAAAGAAATTTGGGATGGAGAACTCTAAACCGGTAAGCACACTTATGACTACAAATGACAAATTATCTCAAAGGGATGAATCTACACCTGTTAATCCAACTAGATACAAATCTATGATAGGAGGTTTACTGTATTTGACACAAACTAAACCTGATATTATGAATGCAGTATGTATTGTTTCTAGATTTCAAAGTAATCCTAGAGAAAATCATGAATCAGCAGTAAAAAGGATTTTCTGGTACTTACAAGGCACTGCAAATCTTGGATTATGGTATCCTAGAGATGAAAATTTTGATCTATGTGCATAGAAAGATGCAAATTGTGTAGGAGATGTGGATGATAGAAAAAGAACCACCAGTGAAGCATTCTTTCTTGGAAAGAGATTAGTTTCTTGGTTGAGTAAGAAATAGAGTTGTACATCTTTATCAACAATAGAATCATAATATGTTGCAGCAGCAACTAACTGTACACAGGTACTATGGCTTAAGCAAATGTTGAAAGACATAAAGGTAAAATGCAAGGAACATATTACAATATATTGTGATAACACTGCAGCAATTGATATATCTAAGAATCCGGTATTACATTCCAAAACAAAACATGTTTCTATCAAACTGAATTTTCTAAGGGAAAAAGTTGAAGAAAAAGAGATAAAACTGGTTTATGTGAATACTAAAGAACAACTTGCAGATATTTTCACAAAACCTTTGCCTAAGGAGACTTTTGAATATCTTAGAGATCAGCTGGGAGTCATACCACCATCGGTAGAGACTTAGATAGTTGATGATTGTCATCAACCGATAAAATTCACTGGCAAGCAAGTAACTATTGCACAGATTACTGGTATATGGTTCACCGACACTTGGAATGATATGGAAGACACTGGTAATGTCAGAGACATCATGTGGACAATTTATTTTGAAGAATTAATCATTGGTATATTCATATTTGCATATTTGCTTTTACCGGCAAATAGGTCCAGGGTTACCTAGGGTTACACCGGCAGGTTTATCTTTTCCAGATCAGCATGGCATGCTTTGGAGATGATTAATTATTGTTGTAAATGCTTTAAGCTGACATGTTCAATCGGTTATTGCATTGGATATTATATTGTTTATTAAATGTTTTTATTGTAATATCTTGTAGAGCCAACATACTAAAATTGGTCTTAGGTTATGGTATAAATGTAAGATTTTATTTGTAAGATTGAATGTGGAATGCGAAAAAGAATTGTGAGAAGGTATATGCGAGATTAAGCAGAGCTATACACAAAGACATCATTTGAAGGTGAAGCTAGGTTTTTGTGAAAGCATATCAGCATTACACCGGTATTGAATCTAGCATATGAAAATGCTATTTTGTGCAGTACATTCTTATTGGATTTAACCATCCAACTGTAGTCAGTGTGACTCCCTTTTTGTGATTGAGCAATGAGCTTTAGGCTATTGGCCTTTCTGCACGTGCAGACCCCATTTATGTACACTTACTATCTGCAGTAGTATCATCTGATTGTGGGTAAGGTTTCCCACTGTGGTTTTTCCCCTTACAGGGTTTCCATGTACAAATATTGGTGTTATGTGTTGTAGATGACTTTATGTTTCTGTTTCATGTATTAATCTTTACCGGTATAGCAATTAACTATTAACACTGTCTACCGGCATACTTAACTGGTTTACCGATATTAAGCATTAAGTTGGTTAAGTTGTTTTTGGTTTGAATTTATTAGACAACTGATTCACCCCCCCCTCTCAGTTGTCTCTAGGACCTAACAAATATGATTTTTAAATTGAATATATTAAGGGGAAGGAAACTAGGGTGGCAGATGCTTTAAGTAGGAGGAGACACTTAATGACTAAAGCAACATTCAAAACTTCTTTCAAAAGGCAAGTAGTGGATGAGCAGAGACACGACCCATGGTATGAGCAAGTCAAATTGACTTGAGAATACAATCTAACCGATCCTAAGGTTGAAGGGTATACATTAGATGAAGATGTGTTACTCAGATACAATAATAGAATCTATATTCCTAATTTAGGAAACTTAAGGGAAGTAGTCTTGTCGGAGTCTCATAATGCCCCTTACTCAGGGCACTCGGGAGTTAACAAACTTTATGCAGATCTAAGGAAGTTATACTTTTGGCAAGGGATGAAGAATGACATAGTCAAGTATGTGACTAAATGTTTGGAGTGTCAAAGAGTAAAGGCAGAACATAGACATCCAGCTGGATTATTACAATTACATGATGTACCTCAACACAAGTGGCAAGTTATTAGCATGGATTTTGTGCAAGGGTTGCCCATGTCACCTTCTAGGCATGATACAATAATGGTGGTAATTGACAAACTCACTAAGGTGGCACACTTTATACCGGGGAATTTGACGGATGATGCACCTACCTTGGCTAGGCGCTTTGTTAAGGAAATATTTAGGTTGCATGGAATGCCAGAGAAAATCATATCAGATAGAGATGCTAGATACACTTCAAGGTTTTGGACAACTCTTCAAACAACTTTGGGAACTCAACTAAATTTTAGCACTGCATACCATCCTGAAACCGACGGTCAAACAGAAAGGACAAATCAGATTTTGGAAGACCTACTTTGCATGTACTGCATGGACCAATAGAAGAAATGGGAAGATTACCTACCTCTGGTAGAGTTTGCTTACAATAATACATATCAAACATCTTTGGGAATGGCACCTTTCGAAGTATTGTATGGTAGACCATGTCGAACACCTTTGAGTTGGGATAACCTTGAAGATAGAGTAATTGTTGGACCAGATATGTTGAAGGAAATGGAAAGGAAAACTAAGGAAATTAGGCAAAGATTGAAGGAAGCATTAGATAGGTAGAAAAGTTATGCAGACAAGAACAGGACACCAAGGGAGTTTGAGGTGGGAGAGAAAGTCTTCCTAAGGGTTAGGCCACACAAGAGCTACATAAGGTTTGGGAAGATGACTAAGCTTGCACCTCGTTATGTTGGACCTTTTAAAATATTGGAAAGGATTAATCCAGTTGCATACTGGTTGGCCTTACCTTCACAGTTGAGCCGAATCCATGATGTCTTCCATGTATCTCTTCTTAAAAAGTATGCACCTGATGAGAAACATATTTTGAATTGGGATGCTTTATAGGTCCAGGAAATGGGAGGAATAATGATAGAGCCATTCAAAATCTTGGAGAGGTGCCAGTGCCAATTGCGCAATAGAGGAGTTGATCAATGCAAAGTACAATGGAATCAGTATGATGAAAAGAATGCCACGTGGGAAGATACTAGGGAAATGAAGAAGTTGTTTCCTTTTTGTTTTAAACTAATCATTAACTAAAGACTCTTTTGGATGCATTCAATAAGTGCATCGGGACGATGCACAAATTAAGGGGGGGAGGATGTCACAACCCTCCTTTATCACTTATTGATTTGATACAATTCTATTATATTTTTGGTTGAGCTATTGAAAATGATTGAATAAATATTATAAAAGAATAAATAATGGACCCACACACACACTTGGAGAATATAGTTCAAAAGGCATTATTTATTTTTCCACTCCCAATTATGGCACATGTTGTAGGAGGAATTAGAAGCTTCTAGAGGAATCTTTAGTACCTTGCATGTAACTCCCCCACTACGATTTTAATCAATTTTGCATGAGTCCAATATTGGAAAAGAATCTCATTCTTAATTAATTTCTCTAGATAGTGGAATTAAGGGATTTTTCCTATATATTGTATACAAGTTTTCAAAAGAGGGAGTTGATTATGTTTTGGAAAAATTTCCCAAGTTTTTAGTAGTAGGATCTTCTTTGGTAGTCTCATTTTTTGTTGTAGGATTGTTAAGTTGTTCTTGAAGACTTCTCTGAAGTTGCAAGGAAGGATCTAAAAGGAATAGCTAGAGGATTGGAGAGGATTCAACATTGAGCTTCGATAAGCTAGGTTCTCTTCTTTTGTCATCTCTCATTTACATATGAGAAATTTGTATTATCAAAAAAAAATTATAGCTTCTAGATCTTCATTTATATAAAAAATAATAATAATAATAATAATAAGATTGTAAATCTTTTCTCTTATTTAGGGATAAATATTGATAAAAGTACTTTTCATATAATGCATGTAAAAGATAGCTTTATTATTTATTTAATTTTCTTTAGAAAAAATATATATATATATATAAGATCTTGCTTTTTCAAAAGATTTTTTTTGATCTGTGTAAAAATCATATTTCCCTTTATTTAATTTTTTTTTCCCTGAGATTAAACTCTTCTCTATATGATTAAATGATAATCACTTGTGTATGAATCTTGTTCCTTATCATCCTTCTCTTAAATTCATTACTAGAATAGGAATTTGAATGTAAATCTTATTTCTTACATTAAATCTTACTTCCCTATGAAAAATCTCACCTCTATGTGAATGCAAGTTTGATCTTCTGTATATGAAGTTATTTAAATATTTTTCCTGTGAGTAAAAACCCATTTCTCTCTCTGAATGTAGAATTGATTATAAATCTTAATTCCTTAAGAGCAGTCTTACTTCCCTGTGAACAAAAAATGTCTGGTAATAAAATATAAACCTCACTATATTCATTATTCTTTGTGGAAATAGAGTATAAATCTCTCTCTGTGAATATTAGTTCTGTACATTGTTGAAACAATTTAATTCTCTATGTTATTTCATCCCTGTGATTAAATTATTATTCTCATTTGTTTTATATTAAAATTTCTCTTGTACATATATCTGTTTATGTATTTCTCTCTTATGCTATTAAATAAATTGGAATTAAAAAACTATATATATATATATTATCATTAAAATTTATGCAAACAAATTATATGCGAAAACATACGAAGAAATCCGTTGGAATAGTGTGCCGATGTAGGGAGGGGGGGGCAGAGTTATTACCATCGCAAGTGAGTGGTACCCTCCACTAACCTGCGGTCACTGTTACGGTAGTGGCCGCATGGTAGTGGAGGGGACCACGACAGTCCCCTCATCACTGCGGGCCTGTGCCCGCAGGTCCGCAGTGGTGATGGGACCCATGGGCCCCCACTCCCACTTGCCTATTAAAAGCCACAACATAATTTTTATTATTGGCAAATGAATTTGTTAAATTCTTTTTATATATATATTTATTTACTTAGTTTAAATAAAATCAAACCTAGGTAAATTTATAATTTAATTATCTTTAGTAAATTTACAATTAATTTACCTTTAGTAACTTTTGTTATTGTAAATTAAATTATATCAAATTTTATAATTAGATCTTTCAATCTATTTAAGATTCGTTGGGCCACTTAGTTGGCATTTTGGATTCATCAAAATTAATTAATTCATGATTAAACCAAAATTGTCAAATGCCTAAACTAATTGCTATTTTGGAACCTATGACTATAATTAATTACTCCCGTGGTAGGAATAAAACATTGCTTAATATTGCATGTAAGTTACACTATTCTTGTATAATGCAAATTACTTATACATTAATTGCATTTATTGATGTTTTCATCTCCATGCAAGTGACACGTTTTTTAATTATCAATATGCGAGTTTCGTAATTGTCATTATTGTGTAAGTTAGATTTCAAGTTTGAAATATTAATTGTAGAAAGATGGTTATTTTTTTATCAAGTGGAACATGAATACCATCGAGGTAGTTATTTCAATTAATTAAACTTTGCAATGTCTAAATTATGTACATTCATTTCATAATTGTTTTTAAGCATGATGTTTTTTATAGCTTCTTAGTTAGAAAACTAAATAAAGGAAGTCGAAAAACCAAAACCTAGCAGCGTTCGGTATATACAGTGCCTCTGGGTCATGCTTACGGGTAAGGCCATCGTGTTGAATTACTGCACTTAACACCTAATAAAGCTGCATCAACGACTTTTGTGGCATCGTCCCTATAAATCGTCGGGGAGTAATAAGGGACACTTGGAAGTTAAAATCCAAGGGGTGGGTGATCCCCCTTGGATCGATAATCTAATAAGATAATCCTTAAATGTTTTTTACATCCATTGAGTTCAACCATAGTAAACCCCCTTCAGGGTTGATTAAATGAAATGCTTTTATGAAATTGATTTAATCTTGAAGAGTTGTTGATGATTGACAATTAGGTCAAGGGTGACACTTATGATAGGTATTAGAATCTAGTTGTTTTAGGCCACAAGCAATAGGCCATCTTGAGCCCTTTGCTTAAGTGCTACCACTGTGGGTAGCAACTATAGAGAAACTATTTGGGGCATTGACCCTAGAAAGGGTTGTGTGCCCACTAATCAGTTTACATCAAAACATAGAGTAGAAAATAGAACTACATACTTTATGCCTTGATCCCATGCCGGAACGGGTATGTAGGCAGTCTTGGGATGGAGTTCTCCCTAGTACTTAGGCATTCGTGGATGGGGTCTAGGTTCTGGTAAGAAGAAGGATTGAGAAGAATCCTAATTTGAAAGATAAGTATAATTAAAAGGAAAAAGTAATTCAATGCATACTGGGAAGGAATCCCGTATGGATTTGCTTGACTTCTCGAGGCTTTAAGCCAAATTCCGAGGTGGAATTCAAGCTTGTATTATGTTATTTTGATTACTCCTAAGGACGACAACCTCGGTGCACTCCTATTAGAAGAGTGTAGTACTTAGTGAGTGTCTTAGGACCCAAATGGTCCCGATGAGTTTAAGTCTCTAGCCAGAGCACCTCCTATCCCAATTGGATAGATGCCTATCCCATATTGGATAGATGAAACCTCCTACTCTGTATGGATAGATGCCTAACTCGTATGGTTAGATGCTCATCCCAGTTAGATGAATGCACAATCCTAATGGATGGATGCCCAGAGTATGTGATTGAATCAAACACAAATGATTTAAGTAAACAAAAAAAAAGTGGTCAAATTTTGTTGGGTTTATTAAAGTGGGTTATTATAGCAGGCCACAAGTGAATTGGGATAGAGTGATTTCTTTGACTTTATGCCCAATGTAGTTATGAATAAATTCCCTCTTAATTGCTTGTTCAAGGACAATTTTGAGGTTCTACTTTTCTTAAAGTAGTCGTTATCCATGAGCATTAGTTAGGTTTTCTTTGTTAGTTTAGTTTCTTTTCAATTGAGGTTACCCTATCCTGGTGATTTCTTCTTGGTTTTCCCTGCACTTGGTCTACTTTACCCAGAGGTTTTGGTTTCTCGCTTCATTCCTGAAAAAATGAGCATCCCCAACTAGAGCCAATGATAGCCCTGAAAATTGATTGCATAAAAATTCAAATTTTATCCCAAAACATTGATTTTAAGGTTGATACTTTCATCCTCTGAGAACATTTCAAGGCTTAGGGTTTAGGAGTTATCAAAATTTCTTATATTTTATAAGGAAAACCCTAGAAATGATATATTTCACTATTACTTTTTTGCACTTAAACCAAGGGTACCCTTTCCATAAAGTGGGTCATTTTTCCCTAAGGCAAAAGTTGGTAAACTTGTTCATAAGATAATATTTCCTAAGTCAAGTTCATAACTTCCTTATTAGTGGTCCCCTTTTATTTAAGCTCGTTCTTATTTTTCCTAAGTCCGACAAGTGCTAAATACCCCGACTACCTATTAAAGAATGGATAGATCTAACGAAAAGTGCTTCCCTGCAATCAAAGATGTGAGGATTTTAATGATCACGATATCACAAGATGATGCCGCGTGTTATTAGCAAAACCGACAGGGTTAGTAGCACTATAACCAGTTGAAAGCTTTGTAATACTGGTTGACAGGCGGTAAAGTCTGGCCTACTAATAGTTTTGTCAATTTGCACATGTTCAAAATGAATGAGAATTTTTTTATCCTGAGGAGAAAGGTGCATGACTTTTAAGTTCTGAGGGAGTTGGCAGGCAGTATGCATAATGGTAAAGATCAAACAGATCGGATGACCCTCATGTTCCCGAAATGGAATTTGTGAGGTGGTACGAACCACGATATCATGAGATGATGCCAGATGTCTTTGTTTATTGAGGAGGACTTGCAGGGAGGTTGCTAAATGAGTTTGAATGAAGGATGATATGGCGTTGCCCAGTCAAAATTTTGTGGGTCCACATATATAGTTGTAAGGTCAAACTACTAAGTTGGTAGAGAATGACCGTTAGATTTGCCAGGTTAGATAAGATCTGCGACTGAATTTCAATTGATAAGTTTGGAGGGATTTCTAAAGGTACCAGTTATAGCTTGTGGGAAAGGGCAAAATGAATGGGATTTAGACTTGTCGATTCAGGTTTGATTTGACACTCAAAGATGAGAGCTCAGAGATGTGAAAGGATCTGGATAAGTTTTTCAGTTCAGGTGTGATGAATCATGGGTTCTCTGATGAATTTAGAGATTTATTTATCAACAGGAAAATCTTGAAGCTAGAGATTGTACACTGAAAAGAGAGACACAATCAGAGTAAAATCACTTGCATCAGATGAATTTTGACAAAAAACGTAGTGGATGTGATATGCATGATATCTAGTGTCCATGGCTGGCAAAGTGAATTGAAAATATCAAAGTGATGATGTTTGCAAAAATAACCATTACTTGATGGAGTATGGTTCAGCTATAAATACAACAAGGTGGTGATCGAATTGGTAGAAGAGTATGAAACCTTTTCATTTTCTTGGTGCAGTTTCTTTTCTTGCAGAAGAAATGATGTTTGGGCAAGCTTATGAATGGAGTCG
This sequence comes from Cryptomeria japonica, assembly GCF_030272615.1. NCBI lineage: Eukaryota > Viridiplantae > Streptophyta > Pinopsida > Cupressales > Cupressaceae > Cryptomeria > Cryptomeria japonica. Next base: position 197,537,827 of record NC_081414.1, on the reverse strand, counting down.
TTGAATATTTTATGACACTGGATGGATGATATTTCTTTGGTTTGAATTTTTTCATTGCCAGAGGGGATGTGAAAGCTCAGGGGATTGCTAGAGGGGGTGTGAAACCCTTTTGTTTTCAAGAAAAGTCACCTCTGGCCTATTTCTCGCCCTTACTCTGCATTTCGTTGGCAGAATGTTATAGGAGGAAGCTCATAGGGAACTCAAAGATGGGTTTGATTGTGGGAGGAGTGGCATCCACTCTTCTTTGCAACAACGAGGAAGCTGCAAGGCCTTCTCAACAAATTCTATTTGCTCCCAAGCTCCTCTTTCCATTTTTTGTGATCCGGGGCATTAAGGATGGATATTTTCCTTTATTTTGGGGGGCAAGTCTTGTTTCATGCCAATATCCATTTTCCTTTTCAAGAAGAGAAATTCTATGGAATAGAAAGAGCATCTCAGAGTCCATCTAGGAGTGTCTGCGTGATATCGACACGACTCAATTATTTTTGTTTCTACCAATAATCAGTTGGAAATTTTGGTTCCACCTCATCAAGGGCACTAGCATGCGGATAAGTAATATTTTATTACAAGAATTGTGTACAAACTTTAAGGTCCGTTTCTATTGACAAGTGTCTTATGGCTTTTATCTTGTTGCTCCCTTATTTTTCTATAAAATGGATTTGAAGGCCATAATTTAGGGTCCAAAAATTTTCTGAGAAAATATCTCTATAAAATAGATCTTTTCTGCAAGGTTAGGTCCAAAAAAGTTCTAGAGAGTCATAGGAAATAACTGGGATTGTAATATTATTTTGCAGAGAAAAAATTGTAATAAAATGGTTATAGTTTCCCCTTTTTCAAATGGGTCACTTTGTATTTGAAGTTGTTGGATATCATCTGATAAAAGATAGCCCATAATACTAAAGCAAAGATAGTTTCTGAATCTTTACTCTCATGTGTGTGATTTTATCTTCTTTTAAGAAAATGGGATCAAGGGTTTCTTTTGTCTATTGCTTTGTTATGATGTATGTACTCTTTTATTCAATACTTTAATCCAAGGGGTTAATTTAAAATTCTTGAATAAGATTATAGAGAAAATGAGGCTCGCCATGGGATTTGCTAAGTAGTTCAGATATAGGATCATTAACAAAATAATATTACAAGGGAGTATTATTTCAAGGCAAGACTAGCTATTAGATAAATTTTTATCAGATTTTCAGCAACATCTTTCATCGACTCTAAAGCCCCAATGGATAAGACATTGGTTTTAGTTAGCAAATATCATTAGGTTATCAATTCTCTAGTTTTATCTTCTTCATGATCTCTCAGAACGAATCTTGTAAATAATCAAAATAATCATTTGCTAAGATTTATGTATTTTCTAAAGAATAGGCTCACCATCTCTCATACTCCAGGTTAAGGTTGAGGATCACTAAAGGATTCTCCATCCTTGAAAATTCTCCCTTTCTGTTGAGTTTTATTAATGAGATAATTTGCTTTGTTTTTAGTAAGTTCCTTGAATATCCTTACGGAGAGCAGGAAATTTCTTACTAAAGGGATCACCCTCCCTGGTTCTGCAAAGCCTAAATTAAAGGAGGACCCTCTGTCCTTGTTATTGTTGGTCCAAGCCTGACAGATATTGATATTCAGAGGTGGCTCTCCATAGATATTTGGAGGAAATCATCTTGGTCTCTGCCCTGCAACCAGCGTAAACCCGTCGTCCGTTTTTGGGAACCAACAACAATAATGTGCATCTACCTCAAAAAAAACTCTTATCAATGCCTAAAAAATTGTGCCCTTTTTTATTGCAGCTTTAGAGAACATGGAAGAACTAATCTCCTTTTTTAATTAAAAACTCCTTTATCTTCCATGTGCTAAAACCAACTTTTGAATTGACTTCAATGTTGTAAAATAAGAAAAAAAATTCCAAATTTCAATGGAGTGAACTTGGCCCCTTGGGAAAATGCATTCTTCAGCATTGAAAATGGCATGATAGTCTAAAAAATTGACTCACAATAAGAAAGTGCTCTAAATTCATCCATAGAGTGCTGCCATCTACTTCCTGCTCTATTCAATGTATCATTTATTCAATTTAAATATAGAAATTATAAATTTGAAGCAAAGTGATTTATTCAATTTATCATATGACTAGAACAAAACTCAAAGTTGTGGGCATGTTTGGCTATCACTTCGTATAAGACAAGAACGGTGATCACAAGATCATCCACATATAAGACAATGTGAGGCCCTACCCCGATTCAGTTTGACATTTTCAGTTATTTGCCTATTGAGACTATTATGGTTGTTTTACTTTATGCATTATGGACTTAGAACTTATATGATCTCATGATTTGGATCACACTGACACTTGTTGATGTTTTATTTCATGCATGATGATTATGAAACTTTAGATATGATTTCTAGAATAGAATTATATTATGATGGTGAATGTCATTATTGGAAATTTGCAGGATTTTATTTTGATGAAAGAAAATGATGCTTATTTATGAATGGTTCAATTTTGGGAAATTATGTTGATTGTTTATGTGAAATTGAATGTGAAAACAAATGAGATATTGAATTATTGTTGCCTAATGTATGAGTGTTTGAATTGCAATGGAATCCATGTATTTGATTATGAATAATTGTGATTATTTGGAGTTACTAATGTGTTAATTGAGATGCGCAGGAAATTTATCCATGTGACCATGGAATTTATGGAGAACCAAGCCTAGACCAATGTGCGTTGGTTAAGCCGGGAGTTGTCTATTTGGAGAGACAACACCCCTCCCCTTGTAATGTATTTTATTTGTGATGTGTATAATGCTTGAATGTAAAATTTAATTTATATGTAATTGTGTAGTCCTTCAAGAGACCAATTTTCCATGTGTGATTTTTATATTGTATTTTTGTTGTGTCACTTGACACATGTGCTGATTAAGTGTCATTGAGTTGACTTGTCTCTTGGAGGGAGTTTTGTTTCTACCAAAGCCAATTCAAAAACATGAGTGTGGTCCCAAATTTGTCTTGGGTAGGGGGTCATGGGAGTGGTCAACTCATGCTTGACCCGTAGGTAAACTTCAGTGGAGTTTCCAAAGGGTTTAATGGACTCCTAGGGTAAGTTTTTAGGCTTTTCCAAAGGTCCTAAGGGTATACCTATGGGTTAGGGGTGTTTTGCAACATGTGGCTTCTCCCATGTGACTATGAAGTCACTTCAAAAAGTGATAATTTCAAGATGCACGAAAATTGAACTTAGAAAGTTCTCCCTAGGATAGAGAACCTTCCCTTTAGGAGTTAAACTCTCTTCCCCATTCTCTTCCACCTTTTCCCTTTCCAATTTTAGTAAAGTGCAAGAGTTTGGGAAGGGCAACCAATGGGAACTCACACCTCACCCAAGGAGTTGGGAAGTGTGTGAGAGGCCTTCTTAGGCAAGATTTTTCAAACTTAGTGAGTAATCACCCACTCTCCTTTCTTGGGAGATTTTGCTTGTTTTGAAAAAGTTAGTAGGAGTTGGCACTTTAGTGGAATTTTGGGAGAAAAGATAGTGGAAATTGGGCAGCTCATCTTCAACTAAAGTTAGCAAACCTTTTGGTAGAATTAGGTTGGTTACTCTCTTCTTTCTTTTATCATGTTGAAAATGATAGTTTATGTTGTTTTGTAACAAGATAGGAGTTGCTTGAAAGATTGTGTTTTAAGAAGTTTTTGTGTTGAAGTAAAATGTATAGTTTTCCTTTCTATGTGTTTGTTGTGTTCTCTTGTTGTTTTTGGGAGTGTCCAAGATCTCCTATCCTTGGGAGGGTAGGAAGATCTTGGGGTGGAAGGAGTTTGACAGCCATGGGTGAGAGGCTCTCCTTATGGAGAGTGTTCTCAAGGAGTCCTTGGTGACCCTTGAAGCATAGCCTTGTGTATGCATTTGGGGGTCATAAGGGGAGCATATATGGCCTTGAGCCTTTTTGGGGGGGCATAAGGTTTGTGAAATGTTTGGGTTGCATTTGTGTTGCCATGAGGTGGCTAGTGTAGTATTGTTGTTTGACATGCATTCTCCCCATTGGTACATGGCCCACTTCCACCCATGGAAGAATCACCATGAAAGTGGTGAATGTGAAGCTTGGGAAGGGGAATTTTGATTGTAAATGTGTTCCTATGTTTTTTTAGTGGTTTTGTGTGTGTGTAACCCGTCTAGTGCTTGGTTCTCCAAGCTCGGGGGTGGCTTCTAGTAAGCCTAGGCTGGGAGGTGAGCTTCCCATGGTCAAAATATGTTTTAATGCAGGTTGCATGGGAATGGGAAAAGATGGATTAAAGAGCTATGTGGCTGATTTTGTTGCAGAAAAAAGAAAAAAAAGGTTTAAAAGATAGGGAAGAAATGGAAGTATTCAATGTTGTAGTATTTTCCTTCAAAGAAAAAAAGGTTGTATTATTTTTTAAGTAACTAAGTAGAGAAATACATTTGTAGGGTGTTCAACCCATTTGTATTCGAGATTATATTTGTGTACATGAAGTTACTTGATATCTACTTGAAATAAAATATTTGTTGCTTTCTATCCCTATTTCTAGTAGTTGCAAATGAAAAAGTAAAGTATTAGATTTTATGAAAAAAAATTTATGTTGCAAAGGAATAGTAGATGCACTTTATTTTACATATATTCTGCAAATAGATGAAAACTAAGTTGCTGTAAATATAAATGAAAACAGTCCATTATTTACCTATCTAATGCTGCCAAGAAATTTATAAAAAAAAAGTCTTTTAAAAGTTGATGTTTATTGCAGGAATTAAAACTGATTAAAATAGTTCCTTTCTTTCAAAAGAATATTTAGCTTTTAATATTTATTACCTTTAGATGTTGTTTTGGACAAACTGGTTTTAGATACAGTTCTGAAAATATTTTAAAACAACATGATAATCTTGTTTTACCAGTCCTTTCAAAAAAAAAAAACAATTATATAAATTTAAGTATATAGATATGTATATATATATATAAATATATATATATACATATATATATATAAATGACTTTACATAGTAAATACATCCTGTTTATTCCTCAAAAAAAATCAGGTCTGATAGAACCATTAATCAAGTTATTCAAAACATATATATATATATATATGTATGTATATATATATATATGTATGTATATATATATATATGTATATAAAGTATAAATGAGAAATCTGCCATATTTGATAGCAACAGCACTATATATATATATATATATATATATATATATATATATTGAGAAATCTGCCATATTTGATAGCAACAGCACTATATATATATATATATATATATACATATATATATATATATACATATATATATATATATATATACATATATATATATATATATATATATACATATATATAATATATATATTGAGAAATCTGCCATATTTGATAACAACAGCACTATATATATATATATATATATATAGACAGAGAGAGAGAGAGAGAGAGAGAGAAATCTGCCATGTTGAAATTAACAGTGCTATATATATATATATAAACATAAATATCGAGTAATGCCCAACAAAGAAAGAGAAGAAACCGTTTTTTATTAACCAACGCAAACAAGGCATCGCGTTTTTTTTGTTTTAGTGAACCCGGGAGCCGAGCCACCTCACTGTGGCCGGCGGTGGCGCGGAAACTACCGGCCGCCACTGTGGTTACCCACAGTGAGCGGTGCTCAACCGCCACTGTGGGCAACCACAGCGGCGCCCGGGGCAACCACAGCGGCGCCCGGGGCAACCCCCCGCCTTCGGGTCGCCACACTGCTAAACCCCTGCTTATGCCTCCCTCCTGTTCCCCGCGCGCGTGGCTGTGTTCCCTTCACTCCGCCCCTCTTCGGTACCCCCGCGCTACAAGAAAACCCGCCACCGCCGGTAGCGAAAACAAACATAAACAAAAAAAAAAAAAACCCTCGCTCACACACCACTCTAGAAAGAATGGAAGGATTGTTATCTCATGCAAGCCCTAACCCTATTTTTCGGGTTAGGGCACACATGATTAATACACTCTAAAAAAAAAAAGAAGTGTAGGTTAGAGGGAAAAATAGTTTCGGGAAACTCAATATAGCAAATTTAAAAAAAAAAATCTTCCCTCCCTCCTTGTTGGATTATAAATAAAAAAAATAGGGAACTCACATATATGTCTAAATATATAAATAATTATATAAGCATATATATACATATATGTATATATATGTTTATGTAATTAGACTTAGAATGATATTTATTAGGATTTAAATTAATTAGTTGTTAGACTAGGTCTTACAATATTCGTCAAATGTATAGGAAGGTTTAATTTCTAGAGGGGTTTAACTAGTTGGTTAATTTGGGATCATATATTTGATTTTAGAATTAGGAAATGTCATTTTTATTTAAATTTTATAAGCAAAGGTAAAGGAAACTTTATAAGAGGGATCTTCATGATTAGGTAAATTAGAACTTAAAAAAAAGGGGATAGACTATTAAGTTCTTTGTAGGGCCATGAGGGCCAAATCAAGTAAAAGATTATAATGTGAATTTTAAATATAGATGTTTCAAAGTAAATAAAATATTTTTAAATTTCCAGGATAATTAAATTAGGAATCCTAGTGGATTAGATAGATAAATAAGATGAATTTTAATAAGCATATGGTCAAGAATAATTCGCCATTATGGGGATATTAATTATTTATTAATGAAGCTTAGTGAATTTCCGCTTTGGGAGAAATGTAGTTCATTGTTAACTTAGTTACTCTCCTCTCCCTAAATTGAATTTAATTACCTGAATGACTCAAACATAGTTATGACCTAACCCAAAATGCATTATTTAATTAAGTTATTCGCACTAAGATGCATTATTCTAATTTAGTTAGTCGGTAATTAGTTAAGTATTTTAAAAAAAAAAAAATTTCCCGTTCGTGCCCAACAGTGGGCATGACAGACAAGAATGATGATCTTTGTCCCTGTCCTCTTAATATACAAATTAGGATTAGAGGGGCTACAAGTGAAATCATCTTGCAAAAGGTGACCATATATCTTTATGTACCATGCTTGAGGGGAGTGTTGAAGCCAATAAAGTGACATCATTAGATGGCATACCTTGTGAATATTATCTTCAACAATAAATTATTTAGGTTGGATCATATAGACTAATACACTAATACACTTGGACTAGATTTCCAACTGAGGTTTTCGACGGAGAAGGTATATTGTGGCCAAATTTGATTTTTTTTTGAAAAAATGCCCGAATTCATCATAATTCCGACATCAATTTGCCATTTGGTTTTGACGAAGAAGGCATTAGCAATGAAAATTTTCTTTTTTTCAAAAAAGTGCTCGAGTTCGTCGTAATTCTGACGACAACAACCATTACTTAAAAAAGAAGAAGATGGCAATTCATTTGTGCATTGCAATCCCATGTAGGCATCCATGGTGACTTCAACCCCCAACAATATCAAACCTACGTCGAAGGCATTTGTGGCATTGCTTGTAATCCCGCGCAGGAGGTAGATTGTTCACCTTAATTTCATGTTGCAAAAAAATACCATTCAAGAGATTCTACAACTTTTGCTTGCTTTTATACATGCTAGCTATGCCTGCATTCTTGTGGGATATTGACCGATTGTGGAAGCAACTCTTGGAGTATGAGAGATTCCTTTTTTATGCAAAAGATGTTAGGAAATGAGACATGTGGTGGTTAATTGCCCTAGTTTTTAATGCAAATTGGTCAATCTCATATTCATATTGATTATCCAATCTTAGGCTGGAATTGCCCTAGTTTTTAATGCTTTGATGGATGTCCATACCCTGTTACAAAGCTCCCATCTGACAAAATTACTCTATCTTTTATGCTTTGATGGATGTCCATACCCTGTTCCAAAGCTCCCATTTTGGCATAGGCTGGGAGTACGCTGGCAACCGTAACCTGATCAGGTTGGAAACTGGTTTGTTGCATATGGTGAAATAGTGTAATTGCCTCCTGAGGACACCCATGTCTTCTATATGCTGCAATAATCATATTCCATGAGACACTATCTCATTCTCTCATGCGGTCAAATATTTTTCTAGCATCCACCAAACTTCCGCACTTGCCATACAAGAAAATAAGATTATTATGAAAAGTTAAGTGTGTAGCAAAGGCAAATTGCCTATGAGCGATGAAAGAGTGGGAATTTTTCCCTTGTGAAAGCGCGTTCTTGACAATAGAGGTCTACAAAAATGTAGAATTTCCTACAGGTGGTTTGTGTGTAGTCGACAAAATGTGTAGCGCCTCCCTCAACATAATGTTGTAAGATTTAGATGGGTAGTGAATGACAAGGGCATTTTATGACTGTAAGTGGTGTAGGGTTTTTTAGTCTACGCCTACCATAATGACATTGCCAGTGGTAAGCCTGGAGCATCCCTTGATGCAGATATGATAGCAGACAATCAAACTTTTCAACTTCATTTTATTTTTGAAGGTGTTCTACACAATTTTGTGCTATATCTTCTTTCATAGAACGAAGCTGAATTGTAAATGAAGAAAAAAAATAGCAGTTCAAAAAATCTATGAAGAAAAAGGAACTAAAGAAATGCAATGATTAGCTCCAAAGACATCAAACCACTACTAACCAAACTAAGAGTCTAAAATATGATAGGGAATAGTGTGAGCTGTCCTGAAATAAAATATTTTACTTTCAATTTCAACTAAAACATAATTACTCAGCCATTTAATGTTATTAATAAATGTTTAATTTATGAAAGAGATAAATGGTTGGCCACAAGTACATGAGTTACTAAATGCACACAAATAAGTGAATTTGATATTCAAAACTATCTACAATGAATTCAATTCTTGTCCATTAGTCATTTATGTTTGCAATAAGCATCTTTCTTTGTTTTTCTTAATCTTTATTCATAGTTATGTGCATATTTAACATTCTATAATTAGGATATCAATTTCTATGACTGAAAACTAGCATGATGTTTGTGTTGTGGTATAGATGTGTGGAAACATAATTATGGGATTGTTATATTATAGAGATCATAAATCTAGATATCGCATATTAGTTCTACCTCTTCTTGGATATGGTATCAAAGTTGACATACAGTCATAAAGCCATTTTTAGCAGATCTATCCATTTCTAGTAAAGAGAATTGAGAAAGTCATTTTGATATTGAGAGTTTCTTATCTGTTTACCTAGTGATCATTATTAAGCCATAATATTTAGGTCTATTTATCTCTCTTGCAAAACCCTTGTAAGTGTCCTAGATTGTCCCTACTACTCACTCTTCAATGAAATAGTGGATTTCTAAAGATTTGTTGCACAAGATGGTGTTGAATGTATCAACAAGGCTAGCATGGAAGGCATGTTCAAGCTTCCACTTGTACAACTTACAACAAATGATTTGTTGATAGAAGAAATTCTTGAAATAGGGATACAATCGAAAGACAAGTAAGTACATACAAACCTCCTCAGTTGAAAGTAAAATCTGTGTATACAAAGAGTACATTGAATCCCAATCCATCAAAGAATTTTATTACTAGGTCTACATTAAGCACATTGTTGTTCCAAGAATGAAAGCAATTGAGTTAACTTTAGAATATGACCCCCAACAAACTTTCCAGACCAAAATGTTATCTGAGTTCCCTCTTGAAGAGATTGAATATATTAGGAGACACAAGGATGTTAATTTTGTGCATTTTGGTGCTATTCAAGTCACAAAAGGGTCATGCATTCCTGAAAATTTAGACTTGTATCCTATCTTGCACTCTATGACTATCAGCAAGTTGACTATAATAATGCTTGTCAATTTTCTAGTGTATCTAGATTGACCAAAAACTCTATGTGTTTTACCTTTTCCCAAAATCTTACTACTCATGCAAGAGACAAAGCTCATGCAAAAGTTAAGTATGGTTCTTTAAATTGTTTTATTTTATTTTATATATATATTTTTTTTGGGGGGGGGGTTAGTTCTCTTTATGGGTTGAATATGTTTGGAAAATTCAAATATGTCATAGTCCAAATACAAATCCTGTATTCCATGATGAATACCAATAATCCTTACATTCCTAGATAGTTGGCCTTATGTTAGAACTCTTAACGGAGAAGTTTAACTCCAAAAAGGTTACATAAATACAATAGAGATACCGATGTAGACTTAATTGGATGTAGCATGTCACACCAAAGTTGTTAGAGTATTCTAAGCTAGTACATAATGTTTCCTAAAGCCACATTGGTATTTTACCCAGATCATTATCTACCAAAACTAACTATAGTAATCCTTTTGAGGATTCATTTCATGGTGCTAGATCTTCATTTAGTTCCACTTCTTGTTGGAGAAAAGAACAGTTATTTCTTGAGGTAGATGAATATCCCATCAACAAAGGACAAGACCCTTTCTAGAATATAACAAATTCTACTCCAAAAATAGATCATGGGGGTTTCACTTAGTGAACCTTGGTTATATCACGTGCATTCATAGCATACTACAGAATCCCCCTATTTTAAAAAAAAATTGCCCTTGACTCTTTTTTTGTCACCCCCTCCCAATACATAGCCTAAATTAAAAGCCCCTATTTTCACCAAATATTGTATTTTTTCATAGCTCAAATTAAACCCCCCCAATATGAATGCATGTGATATAATAAATTGCCTAGTTAACTTGAAGCCCCCATGAAAAAGATAAGGGAAAGAAGATTGTTAAATATCATGTATTTTTTTATCATGGTTTATACTCTACCAAGAGTAGAAACTCTTGAATGGTATAAGGAACAAAAAGAATCCTATTTCAATAATGGAAGATGGCCTCCTATAAGAGGAAGTTTTAAGTTAAAACAGGAGATAGTTTCCCTATTCCAACACGCTTTCCAGCCCAACATAGTTGGAGAGAAAGAGACATCTAATGAATTCAAAAAAATAAATTGTATTTCAAGGTTCTGTGAGCATCAACAATATGATATAGATGATTTTTGTACAAAAAAATTATCTTTGAAAGATTCAGTTGTTGTTATCCATAACAATGTATAGAAGATTGGTAATATTGTTGTACCTAAACATAATAGTTTGAAGTACACCAAGTTGTCTTTAGGACAACTCAATACTTACTTTGAACAAATATTAAATAATTTACAAAAACCAGGAAATGATATTCAAACCGTACCCAACTATGTCTAGCCATCTAAACTACAACATACCTTTGTCATTAGTACATTTGATAGAATAGATAAATCTTTGAATGAGTTATCAACATCATTAGATTGTCTTGTTAATCAAGATTAAAAGCTTGAATGCATAGCTCTTGTCATCCTTAAATTTCCACAATCTCATGAGAAATACCTATTCCATATAGCCCTAGTATCTTGACATTGATAATGTTGAAAACCCCTGTCAACTGCTATAAGCTAGATTGTTTATCTAGATTGACCAAAAACTCTATCTAGGTCGGCCTCAAATGCATTCATCGCTATAAATAAAACAATTCAGGATGCCTCATGTGATTGATGAATGCATTTGAGACCAACCTATGTAGAACGGTGGATTAACAAAGCAACTACAAGAAATATTACTTCTGGGTACTTCTAACCTTAAAACAGTCTTTCTAAATATCAAATGATGAAGGAATCCACAATCAATTTCAGTTTGTGAGGCCTCTAACCGCAAAAGTCCCAAATTTTCATCAAAAAGCCCTAAAATATAGGGTTTCTCCAATCTCCCACATCCATTTTACAACTTTTAGGAGAATTTGACAACTTTTGTATTTTTTTAGTTTCAAAAGTCATTATTGTCTTTAGGATCTCATGATTGATTTTATTGAATTTGTTTGATGTTGGACACTCCTCCTTGGTCTCAAAGGTCTTCAAATTTGAATTTGTTTGCCTTGGTACACCTGCACCACAAATACCTTGTTGTAGTTTCAAAGGTTGGAAAAAAAATAAGCATTTTATTTACCGTCCTAATAGACCATCCATCATAACAATTATTACCAATATTGATGTGTGTGTTGCAAACAAAGTTCTAGAGGAAGGCTCTTTCTATTGTAATACCAAGTGAGTGTTCATAGACCTTTTGTAGGGTCCTCCTAACCTAGAGTTAGGAGTTTGAAGCCTACATACATTGATGTGGCCTTGTGGCCATCAATGAGTGCTCACCCAATAGGACAAGTCTTGAGATTGACAATTTTGGAAGTGTGGCATTGTTGAGAGCCAACACTTATGTGTGAACCCCGTCTTCATGTATTATGATTAGTTTCCATATTGATACTTGACCCTATCCTCATGGTGTTGGCTCAATTCATATTAGTGTGTTTTGTTGAAGAAACATGATGTGAGAAGTTTGATGCAGAGGCAAGGGTAGAACTCAGTATTTCATATTAGGACAAAAACCACATTGATTAGGCAAGTCAGATAAGGTCTCTCCAATGTTTAGGATACTAAATTCATATTACACACTCATGGATTACCCCAATTAGACATCAGTCAACTTAATATCTTACACAAGGATTGCATACTACAAAGCTATTAGATATGTTTTGAGATGAAAAAGAAGAGTTAGATAGTTTTGGTTCAATGATGATAATTTCTATTTTCAAGTAATTTGATTCGGTATATTATACTGAAACGTGATTTCATAACTAACATTTCAACTTTTATATAACTAGTTCTATAGCTTTATTTTCTTGCCTGTGAAGAAAGACCGTGTCAGACAATATCAACGAACAACAAAATAAGGAGACAATTGCTAGATTGTGGTCTAACTTGAAAAGAAAAGGTGATGGAAAATGTTATTGTCTGTGCAAAATTTGTAAGGGGTTAAAGACTAGAAGACTTTTAATCAAAACAACGAAGAAACTTTGTAGGTTGCATGGTCACATTGAAGGTGGACATGATTATCATCCATTGGTAAGTTTTTCATTATATCGTTTTAACAATTTATATATATAATAAATCACGTGATGATGAGATCATGATCACAGTTTATTTATGTTAATCAATTTAATATAGGTCGAGCACCCTAGAGCACATGGTATGGATCAACACAACCTTGAGAATATGGTTTTCGAAGTGGACGAACATGGAGGTGTGAATATCGAAGTTGAAGATAATGATCCCATGGAAGATGATGATCATGAGCCAGAAAACACAATTGAAAATGATGGTACAAATACATTGATCCATGACTCATTTAGTACTCGCGCAGCTGATCATGATGATGAAGATGACCTTGATGTTTTTCATGATGTCCCTCTACTTGAGAAGGCATCTGAGGCCCTTTACAAAGGCTTGCAGGTAACTCTTCTTTCCATTGTATTGTTGTTGGTGAACTTGAAGGTTATGAATGGTTTATCCAACATCACAATGTCATGTATGTTAAGGTATGTCATATATGTCATAATAAGTTGTGAATCATGTTGTACCATTAATATTCTTTATATTAACAAATTATATTTTTTTTCTGTAGATTGATAGATGAGTTTTTGTTACCACCATCAAATATTCTACCTCGGTCATACCAAGAATTATCTGCCGTTAAGAAAGATATTGGAATGGAGTATCAAGACATAGATGCTTGTCCCAATGATCATATTATATATCACAAACAACATGAATTTTTAACTGAATGCCCTGAATGTCATATCAGTAGATATCAAACAGATCAAATAACAAAAAGGGTTCCTTGCAAGGTTCTTCGCTATATTCCCATTATTCCGCATATGCAATGATTATTCAAGTGCACTAGCTTGGCACAATTTATGGATTACCATGCATGCAATAGAAGTCAAGATGATATTATTTGAATGCCTATGGATGGTTCAACATTTATGGACATAGAGGAAAAGTGGCCACACTTTAAAGAAGAACCTCCTAATCTCAGGCTTTCATTGGCAGCGGACGGTGTCAATCCATTTGGAGAGATGGGATCTATTTACTTAGTGTGACCTATTTTTGTTATCTACAATAACATTCCTCCATGGATGTCAATAAAGAGGGAGCACATAATGTTGGGAATGATTGTTCCAGGTATTTTATCATTTAAATATAGTCGTCTAAATTTAATTATAAATTTTGCAATAAAATGGTCATAATAATTATGTAATGTTTTTGTTCATTCAATTAGGTAAGTACCAAGTTAAAGATATGAATGTATATATCGACCCTCTTATCGACGAGTTGCTAGAGTTATGGAATGGTGTCACTATGTATGACGTCTCTAGACCAATAGGGCAAAGACAATTTCAATTCCATGTGATGCTTCTATGGACAATACACGATGCCCTAGGGCTAACTCATTTTTCTGGTATGTTATAGTGTTTAAGTTGTGCATGAACATTATAATTCAAAAAATTATCATATTTAATCCAATTATACATTATCTTGTAGGTCTTCAAACAAAGGGAAAATTTGCATGTCCTATTTGTGGTCCAAAGATGAAATCTCGTCATTCAAAAAGTTTAGGAAAGCAGGTGTTTGATGGGTATAGGCACTTTCTCCACAAAAATCATAAGTATCGAAATACTGAAAAACATCTTTTCAATGGGAAAGAAGAGAATACATCAAAGCCACGAAGAATGACACCTCACCTATGGAAGTTGGAATATAATAGAATTAATCATCAAGGTAATGCCATTCCATCTATTGGTTTGTCATAAAACATCTTTTCTATTTTGTTTTGTTTACTGATGATGTGATTGATGATCATGAAGGTCATGAAGGCATAAATGACCACCTTCCTAAGGGACTAAAAAGTTATCCCTGACAATTTCGTAGGTTGCCCTAATACGAGTAGTTACAAATTGTTCATTTTTTTGATAGTATGCATATTGGAAAGAATATAACAGAGACAATATGGAAAATATTGGATGGAAGGTGTGACAAAGAAAAAATTGTCAAAATATGTAGTGACAATCAGGATTCCAATCATGCAATAATAAATGTCATTTAATCAAATAGCCATGGAGACCAGATTAATATAAGTGAGCTTCCTTGGTTATTGATGGACCAACAAAGCAATGCTATAAAATAAATCATACAAAAAATTCAATTTCCCACAGGATTTGCTACGAACATAAACAATCTCATATCAAAGAAAAGTGAATTTGGGCCAGGGATGAAAACACATGATTGGCATACCTTCATTAAGGTAATTCATGTTCTTGTGTTTTTAGTATGTATTTAAGTACTGCACGTATGTGTACTTTTCATTGTATTATGTTACAAAAAAATGAAAAGATAATTTTATAATTGTTGTAGTACGTTCTACCTCTATCTCTCCCAGACGACTTCGATAATAATGTCAAGCAAGTCATATATGATCTTGGAAAATACATGAGGTAAGTAGTGATATTTGTTCAGTTCGTTGTATAGATATTATATTTGCGATTTGTTTTACTTGTTATGTAATATATTTTTTTGCGTCTTGAATACCTTGTAGGTGGTTGTCATGTAAAGAAATCCATAAAGACGATATAAAATATTGGAAGAGAAAAATTCCTCATTTAATGTGTGAAATGCAAAAGTGTCTACCTCTAGCTTTTTTCAATGCACAAGAACACTACCTCATACACCAAGTTGAGGAGATTGAATTGTGTGGACCTATACACACTAGGTCAATGTGGATGGTTGAGAGGCACTTGAAATTTTTTAAGGCTTTGGTTCGACAAAGAGCACATCCTGAGGGTTCTATGGTGGAGGGATATATGGTATACCAGACTATGGTGTACATTTCTAAATATCTTCCTAAGTTTGTAGCAAAGATCCATGTGGATCACATTTAGGATCCCAACACCATTAACAAATTTGAAGGGGAGTACTTGACGGGGAAAGGTAGATTGAGGAAAGTGAGAGGTAATTGTAAGATGTTATTAGATAGTTAATTAATTCTTAATCTTCAAAATAAATTGATTGTAAGACGTCTATTTATTTTTTGTACAGTTGGTCGAGAGTGGGATGCACTACATTTGTATATTGCAAACAATCTTGATTGGATGATGGTATGGATTGAATGTTGTCAACATTCTGGATGCATGTTAACATGGGAAGGTGTGGCTTCATTGGTTAAAGAAGCACATCATAATGGAGATTCCAATGTTACGCAAAGGGAAATTGATTTAGCATATGGTTTAAGAGATAAAAAGGTACGTATAAATTTATTAATCACCCATATGTTTATTAGCTCACAATGCAATAAATTTTACATGTTTGACATATCGCAGGTCAAACACCACAATGCTATGTGCTGCAATGGTCATAAATTTTGCATAAAAAAGTTGGATGACATGAAGAAAACTTGTGATTCTGGCATCACTGCAGTCTTTGAGGTGATAAATATTTCATTGAGAAATGACATACATCCTCAATAGTCTCAAAATCGATACTATGGCATTTTGGATGATATACTTGAGTGTGACTTTAATTCCTTCAAATTAGTTTTGTTCGTCGTCAAATGGTATAGGCTATGATTGAATAAAAATCATCCTGATAGAACTGTTATTGAACATGATAATGGTTTTATAATGTTAAATACAAGGTCATTTGAACCAGTTGGGGATGAGCCCTATGTTCTTCCAAGCCAATGTGAGCAAGTATTTTACTCAGAGGTTCCACATAAACCGGGTTGGTCATTTTTTGTTAGACATGATCCAAGAGGAAGGCCGATAAAGTATAATGTGATGGAAGATGAAGATACCGAAGAAAAAGATACCAAAGAAGTAGAAGATGAAGTGGATGATGATCACAATCGACAGTTTCTCAATGATGATGAAGAAGAACAAGAAGAAGAAGAAGATGATGAAGATGACGACGATAATGATGATGATGATGATGATGATGATGATGATGATGATGATGATGATGATGATGATGATGATGATGATGATGATGGTGATGGTGATGGTGATGGTGATGGTGATGATGGCGAAGACGTTGATGATGATGATGATGATGATGATGATGATGATGATGATGATGATGATGATGATGATGATGATGATGATGTTGGTGATGATGACCTTGATGTTCATGATGATGAAGAATGAAATGTATGAGGTATGCGATTAGTATATTATCTATTTAATATTGACTTCTTGATAGAATTTTTTGTACATAATTAATTCATTATGTTTTGAATTCTAATGCCATTACATAATTAATTCATGATGCACCTTTTAATATGGAGATGGAGATAGGGAGAGTGACTATTTATGTAACATTTTTTAAACTGTGTTTATTTATGAAAATTGGATTGTTTATTAGAAATGTGATGGATGTTGATTTAAAATACAAATGTGATGGATCAGATGTTTATGATGGTGCATGTGACATTTTTTGAACTTTGTGTTTATTTATAGAACGTGGATTATTTATTACCTATGTGATGGATGGTGATTTATGATACATATGTGATGGATTACATGTTTATGATGACACATATGTGATGCTAATTGTGATGCTCAATTACATATATGATGACACATCATGTGATGCTTCTGATGCTTATGATACGTATGTATTTATTGTTTATCAACTTACAAATGTAGTAATGCTTATGATGCTCAATTGATGGTGTTGATTTCAGGTATAGTCCCTATGTGATGCTGTCACCCTTGGTGGGAATAGGTCATTGACTATAGACATCGTCAACCATTTAGTTGAGGATCTTGCATAGTCTACATAAAGTAAAGGTAAGGAATTAAAAAATGTACAATGATTTTGATGACAACATCTTTTTATTATTTAATACTCTTTTTGTATACAAAGTTCATGTTGTTCATGTTGTGTACTATGTGTAGACACCTAAAATTGTCCAGTCTAATTAAATAAATATCTTTATTTATTTAATTAATTCATTTATCATTTTCTAGCCTTATTTCTTATTTAAATAAATACATTTATTTATTTAAATTACCCTTTTCATAAATTAAATAAATATCTTATTTATTTAATTGATCCCACTTCTTCTATTAATTAAATAAATCTTTATTTATTTAATTAATTCATTAACCTTTTCTACCTATGACACATGTCATTCATCTCTTAATTCATACACTACCTACCCTCTCATTATTTTCTTATTTTCTCTACCTACCCTCTAATCATAGCCGACCATTTATCTTTTACACCTCTCAATTTTATCCCTCCATTTCTTATAGTGTCTTCTATATAAGGAGATGCTTCCTTAATTATCAACCTGATGCATTCTGATCAGTTGACTACCCGACTATGCTTTTGAACTTTCATATGCGATCAAGCCTACTTGCAACCACACATCCATTCTTTGTTGAGCTCTTGTGCACATATAAAATCTGAGAGCAAATATATCAAGCAAGATCAATGGAGATAGGAAGAATGGAGATTCAAACCCTATTGGACATGTGATGGTATAATCTTCGTGATTTCATTTGATTTGCATTGTCTTAGGTAATCTTCATATGTTATGGTGGATCTTTGTTGTTGTTAGGCTAAGGTTTTGTGGTTGAATTCATTTAGTCTTTCAATATTGTTGTTATCCATTTTCACCATATACATTTTGGCACGCCTGGTGGGACTCTTGTCCCTTTTGCATTTAACATCTTTTGTTGCAGATTTTGTGTTTTTAAGTTGCAGATCTGACATTTCCGACAACATTTTTTATATTTTCACGTCTGCGTACATTCGGATCGTGTTTTTGATTTTCTGTCATGTCTATGACATCTGGAATCGCGTCTGCACCTTTGACAATATTTTATTTTTCCTTTGTAGATTCCGAGAGATGCGTCTATGTTCCCTATTTGCGTCTATGAGGTCGCTAGACACATCTGTGTTCAGG
The DNA here is from genome assembly GCF_030272615.1 of Cryptomeria japonica. Lineage (NCBI taxonomy): Eukaryota > Viridiplantae > Streptophyta > Pinopsida > Cupressales > Cupressaceae > Cryptomeria > Cryptomeria japonica. The sequence goes on along the minus strand of NC_081414.1, from coordinate 197,519,082 downwards.
AACCGCGTCTGTGTTCAAGAACCGCATCTGTGTCATATCCAGCAGTGTCTGAGCATTTATATAGCGTTTGTGTTACTTAGAACCACGTCTGTGTTCAGTTGTTACATTTTGACTTCTTTGATTCAGTTTTTTGACATTCAGATTTCAGATCTGGTTTATACTAAGCTAACATCTTTAGATCTAACAAAATTGGTGCAGCTTGTTTTGAAATCAAAATCGTTTCATTGAAGGCCCCTATTTCACAAAGTCTTTTGGATCTAAAAATTTACCTAACTTGTGTGCTTTGAGGAAGGGGTAATCATTTGAAACAACCCAAACTACTAACAAATCTTTTTTGTAGGACCTTGAAAAGGATTTTCTTTTTATTGTGTGCCTTGTTTTCATAGACTAGCAAACACTTCAATTGGTTTACTAAAATTGAACCAGTGTCTTTTGTGTCTTTGGCAATAGGCTCTTTTGTTTCATCTTTAGAGGGCCTGTCTCCTCATGTGGTCATTAGGACTACTAGTAAGGAGAGAATGACCCAAATGGTAGCGAGGAAAACCCACCTCTTCCAAACCACTATAAACAACTGTATTCATGGTGAAAGCTATGGATAATGTGTGCTGATTAGTTCATACCGACACTATGTCTCCCCATAAACCCGTTTGATCAAATTTATTTGATCAGTTGTAGGGCGTAACCCCTACCGACTGGGAGCCTTTTGTATTTACAGAGCTGAAAGTGCCGCATGTATGGCCACATGAGCAGATGCCCTTACTAGCACCTTTTTGTTTTAGAAGCCAACATCCTTCTAGTTGTTGGGGCAGTAGGTCGGACCTCTAGAGCGGCCCACACACATATGGTTCTTAGTAGAGATACAAAGTTCACCACGAGGAGTTTTCATGGGGACTGATGCTTGGATGCCTTGAGAAGTGAGTGCCAAGGGTGGAGCCAGTGGGGTCAAGCATCTAAGTATCCGCTTTGAATAGCGTAGCCTCATGTGGGATCAACAACTACTGTCTTGGCCAACTATAAGAATTATGCTTGTCTTATTTTGAACAATCAAACATTCAAGACCAAACATCAAAACATTGTGTCTTTTGTGTCTTCAAGTGTATGCAAATTTTTTTTACATCAAACAACACACTTTTCTTTGAGTCATTTTGGGTCTAAACACTTGCAAACATTGAGTCTTCATCAACATTGTGTCCTCTTGTCACAAAAAATAGTCAAAATTTCAGATTTGGTCACAACAAGTCACTTTATAGATTGAAAAAATTGCACAAAGTTTTCAGAAACGTGTATGTGTCATCTAACCGCGTCTGTGAAGGGCGGAAATGTGTCTGTGTGATCTTGGACAACATTGCACTTACAAAATCTCATAAATGCGTCTATGTCTGATAGAACCACGTCTATGTCATTTAAGCGCGTATGTGAAGTATACAGGCACGTCTGTGTTCAGAATTGAAAACTTTCATAATCCAGCAAACAAGAAACAATCAGTTTCAAACTTATTGAGCTTCCTAGGTATCTCTCTGGGTTTTCATCTAGCATTCAACTTGTCTTTGGGTCTCACAAAGTCCATCATTGGTTTACACCTTGCATTACATTCACATTTTTCTAAACCTGAGCCAAAAGGTCACTTGCTTGTCTAAATCATACTTTGTCAACACATTACATACAACAACATTTTGCTAAGTGGTCCCTCATCAAGGTCTATCACCTTTGGGTCTCATTTGGTCTTACTTAGAGTCAAGGTCAACTTACCTCATCAAGAGAAACTATCATCTCTTTGGAAGCCACGCCTACTCTACTACATACATACTTGGTCTTACACTTTAGACATTGCAATTAAACCTCAGATTCATTTACATTCCATCCAACTCTTGGTCTTCCATACTCTTTCCATTTTCATCTAGTCTCGCACATCTTGGTCAAGACCTAGTTCATGGTTGAAACCTGTTCCCAAAAATATAGGAGAGAAATTAAAGAGGCTCAAGAGTCCGCAAACATGAGTGCCTATGAGTATGATAATGATGTCTTTTTCAATTCTGATCATACTACACTACCTGACATGGATGCCTATAGAAACATTCCAAATGTTGACAACATGGACACTACAAACAACAATGATACACATAATGACAATATGGACAACATTTCAGTACATTTAGTAGAAGTGGAAGACACCATTATGGATCCCCATTTTAATCGATTGGTTGAGGAAATAATGAGGAGAGATAGACAATACTTCTTACAAGTGATGGCACAAAGTGGAGCCAAGATCCCTCATGATTTTGACATGTCTCAAATAATGGAAAATCGACCTTTGCAACAACCTCACCTCAACATGGATCAAAGGAGGCCTAATAGTGGAGGCAGTAGAGGACCACATATGGTTCCTGAATCACCATCATATTTATTTCAAAAACCAAAGGTCCCATACACACATGGTCAAGCATATGATACTCACCTTCACAGACCATTATGGAAGTCTTAAGTAGAAAAATATACTCAATCACATGCCAATGCTAAAGACCTACCACCAAAGAAATTGGATATTCAAAGGCATGTTCAAAATTCGGACGCAAGGAAACCCCGTGTAAAATTTGGGGGCAACACATTAGAACAAACTCATGACATGCCTGTAGAGTATGGTATACATGGACAAAGTAGATATTCCATTCCTCACCATGACTCTATACCAAGTGGTACATATACGCAGCATCATTATAGACCTCCTCCATATGAACATGTGTATGATCAATATCATCCATATATGCAACATGATCCTCCTCCAATCGGCGCCTCAAGCATTGGGTATGGTCCAAGAAGTCGGTCTCCACCTAAGAACAATTTGGAATAGCAAATCAAGGACTTACAAAAGAAAATGAAGGACATAAATACACAGAAGCCAATGTACACAATGAGAGACATATGTCCTTATCCATTTGACAAGAGCATTCCAATGCCTCCTTTTCCTACACATTTCATGACACCTAAGTTTGATAAGTATAGAGGAAAATGGGATCCTAAGGCACACATAAGACAATTTTTCATAGCTTGCATTGAGGTAGCAGCAGAAGAGACATATTTGATGAGATTATTCCCACAAAGCTTAGGCGATCAAGCTATGGAATGGTTCTCCCAACTCCCACCTGGAATTAAGTCATGGGGTAACTTAGCAGAGGCATTTATCCAACATTTCTCATACAACATAGAGACAGATGTATCAGTCACTACCTTGTGCAACACCAAGCAAAAGGATGGAGAATCTTTTTCATCATTTTTACAAAGATGGAGAAATCTAGCCAGCAAATGCTCTTGTGAAATTCCATAGAAACAAATGGTAGAAATGTTCACTCAGAATGTTAACAAAGACATTGGTTATGACTTGAGAAAAGCTTGTTTGTCCACCTTCAAAGACGTCATTGAAAAAGGCTTAGCAACAGAAAAGGACAGAAAAGGTCCTAATTGAACAAGGACTAATTAAGATATTCAAAGAAAACAAAGAGGACTTTAAAGGAAAAGACAAGACAAGATTTTGGAATAAAAACAAGAACACAGTCAATGATGGTGTTGTGGATGCCAATACAGTGCGACCTAAAATTGTTTTTTCTGGATCAAGCTCTACAAACAATCAGGTGAATACTCAAACAACTTCCAAATCATGAAGGAAGTACACCCCATTGGGAGAACCACTAGAATCAGCTTTCAAGAAGCTAGTGGCAAACAAAATAATAACGATTCCAGATTTGCCTCCATATGAGCCAAAGGTTAAACCAAACTGGTGGAATGATGATGAGTATTGTGAATTTCATAAGAGCAAGGGTCATAAGACAAGAAATTGCCATCAACTGAAGAAAATCATACAAGATCTCATTGATAGAGGTGACATTGAGATTGAAGGACACTCATCCAATCAAGAACATGAGATGTTTAAGGAACCATTCCCAAAACATGACAAGGGAAAAGCTAAAGCTACAGATGACCAAACCAACTATACCAGAGCATCCTATAACTATGATTCAACTATCAATCACATTTCAGTGGACAATTATGTCTCTATCATTATCATCAAGGACAAAACGCCTGAGAATTCTACCCAAAGACCCAAGATTGTCCTAAAAGGCATCGGATCTTCTTCTGAACCAACCTCTGAATGTAATGTCACAACTCTTCGAGGTAAACTCACCTTGCAAGGTGCTCCAGCTAAAAACACCACTTCCTCATCAACCAATCCTGAGTATGACCTTGTAGAACAGTTAGGAAAGACACCCGTGCTTATCTCCATCCTCGAGCTTTTACGCATATCCCTTGCACATAAGGCCATTCTTGACAAAATCTTGAGAGACACTTTTGTCCCCATTGATCTGAATGTGGGCCAGTTTCAAGCCATGGTGGGATACCTTTCCATTCCACACTCCCTTACATTCACAGAAGCTGATGATGCCTCCATGAGCCAACAACATAATGCGCCTTTACACATTGAAGCCTTCCTACACAAACATCGAATAAAGAGAGTCCTGATAGATGGAGGAGCAGGTCTAAACATTTGTACATTGAGCACTATTAAATAATTGGGATATTCTGATAAAGCTGTGAATTCTACAAACAAAATTACCATCAAGGCATATGATGATGAAGAGCGCTCATCCAAGGGCATAGTCACCTTACCTCTCAGAGTTGGGCTAGTTACAAAGGATGTGGTTTGTCAAGTCCTTGATCTAGATCTCACATACAACATACTCTTGGGACACCCATGGATTCATGAGACAAGCGTTGTACCATCTTCATATCATCGATGTATCAAGTTTCCACACAATGGAGTTGAAGTGACCATCAAAGCTGACCCAAATCCATTCATATATTACAATAATATGCGACCAAGATCAGAAATAACAATCCCAGTCAATCAAGACTTGTTCTTTCATCAACATATGTTGATTCAGAATCCTTGAAACCTTCGACATCAAAGTAAGTAGAGCTCAAAGAAAGGTTCAAGATTAAAGACATGGAATGTGGTGAGTATATCTTTCATGTTGATCAACTCCCACTTTCTCCTAACACATTTAGTCGACAAGAATAACCTACAAACAATTTTCAATGCCAAGGATTTGGGTACGAAGCACCTAGTGTTGTGGCTACTAAGTCTGAATGCAAATCTCCTTCAGTGGTGCAAGCAACTCTTGATATCAATATTCCTAAGAGTTGTTCCAGCAAAGAATCTATTGAGCGTATCACCAACCCGCTTGAGAGATCACATAGCCTTACCATATCATCCACTCATTCCATTTCCACTCCTCTCCCAGACTTGGATCAACAAGAATAACAAAAGCCCTTACTAATTGGGGATGACAAATCAAGCTTTGAAAAGAAAAATGTAAAAGTCAAAAATAAAGAGAAGTCCTTTAGTTCAAATCAAAATCAAAAGCTATTGGACTCTGCAAAAATCAAAGTCAAGGATAAAAATCCTATAAAGAAAAAAGAACAAGAGTTGATCTCCCCTAATATCAAAATAACTGGGGGCAAAAGTTCTACAATCTCAAGCCAAAAAGAATACTTGTTGATCCTAAGTCTCCATCATATCATGATACTTTCACTTCTTTTCTCAATCATAAGCCTTCATCACTCATCCAATTGTTCCACAAATCCATCCCCTCTTTGTGATACATCATGGAACTTTAATGGAACTTCCTCAAAGGAATTTGTTAGTAGGGATGCCCAAACTTCTTTAGGTGACATGCATATGGGCCTACGTAGTCCACACATTAGTAATTTTATCTCAGTTCCTTTATCAAGGAAGAGAGTCACTCAAGCTACACATCAGTTAGTCAAGGAACAATGCAGTTACAATCATAAGGTTAAGCCTCACACATTTGAGGTGGGTGACTTAGTTCTCAAAGAAAATCGTAAAAATCTGCAAGATAGAGAGAAGAAGGGCGAATTCAAACCAAACTGGCTTGGTCCTTACATCATCACAACAGCATATGGATCTGGTGCATATAATCTCTCAACCATAGAGGGTGAGCCTTTGGAGGACCCTATAAATAGCATGCACCTCCGCAAGTTTTACACATAGCTCTTACGAGTATCCTAATTCAAAAATACAAAAAAATCAAATAAAATTCCAAAATACAAAAAAAAAAAATACAAAAAAAAATAAAAAAAATTTGAAAAACAGAAAACATTTTGTCCAACACTGAAAACCACTTTGGTGGTGCCCTAGGCAAGTACCATGGTGAAAACTGGGTCACCAGCGCCATGTGTGGAGACATCGCTGCTCCCTCCTTCAGGATTCCATTTCATCCTTTCACTTTGCACACACTCACAACCTATTCATCCATAATAAACTTACCCATTCCCATCATGGCTTGTTATTGATCTACCTAAGATTGGTTAGCCATTCATAATAAACATTCCTTTTCACCCCTTTCCATCCATAATAAACCAGCTCCTATCTGTGGCTAAGGCAAATCCTACATCTAGTGATGGGTGTGGAACTAAGAGCATAACATGTTTCGAGGAGTACAATTTCTTCCAACTTTTCTCCAGTCTAATCGCACACAACCCACAATAAAGCAACACTTGCATCGCCAATCCACAATAAAGTTTCATCTTCTCTACAATAAAGTGTCAGTTTCATGGATTCAGTCAGTTTCAAAGGAGACACAGCAGCAACAATGGGCTTCAACAAATCAAATCTTTCAGCAAACTCAGACAACATTATGGTTTAGTGTTATCTATCCTTTTGTGAAAGTAAACATTGTGACTGCAATCAAATAAGACTTATACAAGTGATAAGAGACATTAAACTTGAGGGCTTCAGTGGATGTTGGTGTCGAGTCTTGGTTTTATTTTGATTTTATCTTTTGGTTACATGTCTTTTAGCTTTTCTAGGATGTCTCTGACTAGAGATTCTATCTCTAGGATGTCTTTGACTAAAAAGGCAAGGATGGGGTATCGTCACCTATTTTTCTTTGTTGTATGTGGATTGTCTCTTAGTAAATCTATGACTTGTCCAAGGATATGAGGACACTGAGAGTCTAGTGTGAACTGGGGCATTCCTTGTTTGTGACTGTCTTATCTCCATGCAAACGGGTACAATGACTTTCTGGGTTGAACATATATCTCGATTGTCATAACCTATTTTGCCATAATAAAGCTCAATGATGATAACGCACAAGAAGCTCTTTCACTTTCATATCTTCTATCTTCCATCCCCCTTTCTTGATTGACCTTCAGCGTCCTTCTTGAGTCCGTGTAGCCTACTATCACATGACTGAGTATAATGACAGACCAAAAATATTTACATTTCATGTAGCTACACCTGCATTACCACATATTAAACATTTCATACATACATATAGTATCACAATTGCATCACATTCTGTACACAACACATATTAGTACATTTTACATCCTTATCATATTCATCTGCATGTCATACATCCACATTTGCATCATACATAACATTTAAAAACATACAAAAATAAAAAATATTGCATTTCATTATGTACATATTTGCATCCATATCATAACCATCACATAGAAACATACATCACATAGGTACACATGCATATAGCTTTTGCAAGAATGAATCTCATATATATATATAATCATAAGTGTCATGATATAATGATCATATGGCTACAATCACCCGAAGGTGTCTACATCATCATACAAAATGGTACAAAACTGATACATAGGGAGCCCTCTAAGGTTATAATGAACTCCCTCCCTCAAAGCTGCCTAGCCTCGATGAAGTTTGAGCCTTGGAAGGACCTGCCCCAGGATCATCTCTCCTGTCCCCTCTGTCTAGTGGTGGTGGAGGACCCATGACCCTGTGAGAACTCCAGGTCCCATCTTCTCGAGGGGTGATACAGTCTACCGAGGGTGAAGGATGGATAACACCCCTAGGGAGCCATAACCTTTATCAAGTGAGAACTTAGGGGGTTCCATCGGGCCTAACTGGATGGCTGGAACTACCTTACTAATTTGACTTTTTTGAACTCTCTTCCTTCCATCCTTACTTACTAGATGCCTGTCTCCTATCCCTCCCTCCAGTGGTCATCACTGTCCGTGATGGTCTCTGAAAGCTCCTAGCCCGCTGATCTGGTGGCACAACTCCATGGTATAGGTCTCTCTAGTAGCCTATCTCCTCCCCGGCTCGCAAAACATAAGCATAACCAGCTCCTATGTCCCTTGCCGCCTACCTCCCTGCCCTCAGTGCTGTCTCAGCCTTTGTATAATGCTAGATAGCTAGATCTCTCTTGTTTTGTGTCCCTCAGCTATCTCCTGAGTCTAGCTGTCTCCCTCTCTAGATCCTGGATCTCATCTACCTGTCCCTGGTAGATCTCCCTCAACTCCAATATCTCATCCCCCTCCTCTCCCCCCTGTACCTATGGCTGCTCTTGTGGCTGCTTCTATGGCTGCCCCTGCCCCTATCCTCGTCCTTATCCTTGTCCCTGTACCTGCCTAGGACCCTGTGCTACTGGCATCTGTAAAGGCAATCCACCTCTGCCTCTCACCACACGAGCCTATCTCTCCTCTCCACCCTCTCTCCATGGAGCTACTCTCCTCTCTCCTAACACTCCTCGCCTCCTCCATCGACCTCTACCTCCGCCATCTCCATCATCATCCTCATCACCCCCACCATCTCCATCTAGCTGCTCCCTTGGGTCTGTCAGTCATGGAAATGGATGCTCAGCCCAATATGTAGTATACTCTGCATCGATCCCTGCATCCTCTATCTCTAGCCACATATCCCAAGGCACGGGCACCATCTCTACCAGCTGCATCACTACCTGATCATATGACAATAACGGCCCGAGTGTGCCTGATCCCTCACTATCCGAGCATACATCCTGGAACCCCGTGGCATCCGCTGAATCCTGTCGAACTGCCTACATACTCTGTCAACCAACTGCCTCTCTAGTACATAGGGCATCCGCCCAATTAGACACCTTCTCTTGAATGTATATGACAGTTCTACTATGTCATCCTCCCACTCCTCACACTCTTAGTATGGTCTCCATACCACGATGTCAATCTCATCAATGACTTGGTGCCAGTACTCTAATCTCTCGATCTGCGGCTGAGATGTAATCATATCATATAAATGAACAAAATTGTGCCCATGGCCCCTGCCTCTGAAATGAATCAGTCAGGTAACTGGTAGATGCTCATAAGCCCATACTTGCAATAATGTCATGCCGTAGCCCAATCCTACGGATCCATGGTATACAAACTGATGAATCTCATAGTACAAATGTGCCAGCACGCACGATCCCCAGGCATATCTGGTATGCTATGTCACCAGTGTCTCCAATGTGCTCCGCCAACCCACAGCCAACCCTCATGTCACCCTATCCAAACACATGAACCCACTGATCACTCCTGCCAGTACTGATGGTAGTGCGAATCCTATCCATGTCATGGTATCCCATGCCACATGTCCTGCTCTCATCTCCAATCCCAGATCCTGAAACACTCATCTCGGGGCATCCCTATCTCTGTCTTGATCGTAGGGAATCAACTCCCCATCGATCGGTATCCTTAGAATCCTATATACATCCTCCAAGGTGACTGCCATCTCACCCATCAACAAATGGAAACTACAAGTCTCTGAGTGCCATCTCTCAGCTAAAGCAGTCAGCAACCCCATGTTCACCCGAAACTTAGGCACATACAGAATATGTCGCAAGCCCATAACCTCAATAGCTTCTCTATCCTCAAATGTCAGCTCCGGTTGTAAACTCTGAGTCGACGGGAATCTCTCCCGTGACTCCAGCATAGGTAGGTACTCCTGCAGTCAAACAAATCAACTTTGTCAGTCATAGTGGCATTCCCTGTTCATCACAAAATACTGCTTATTATCCTAAGTGCTTATGATACTCTATCCTAGTGACACTCACTGTTCATCACAAAGTGTTGTTGTTTATCCTAGTGGTACTCCCTATTCATCACAAAGTACTACGTGTTTTTGCACTCCCTATTCATCACAAAGTGTTGCTCATATTTGCACTTCCTATTCATCACAAAGTGTTGCTCATATTAGTACTCCCTGTTCATCACAAAGTACTATGTCTTGGTGCTCCCTGTTCATCACAAAGTGCCTCGATCTATCCTATCCTAGGGCCTCTACTTGAGTGTATCCTCGAGTAGTTTCCTAATTGGCAACGTATGTTCTACCACAGAATTGTCAATCCTAGCTTTATCTTCTATTGTAGTCTTCCCTAGAGGACCTGCTTGAGTGTATCCTCTCAGCAGCTTATCCAATCGACAACGTATGTTCATCACAGAACTGCCGAATTGACCTAGAAGACACAAACACACCTTCATGACATAAACACACTTACATATTGCACAAACGTGCCTGCTCTGCACAGACGCGCCTGAAATACACCAACATGCCTATCCTTTGCACAGACGTGCTCGCATAGCACAAATGCGCCTGCACAACACAGACGTGCTCGCATTTGACATAGATGCCTTTTCATTCATAGATGCGCTTGGCACAAACACAGACGTGCCTAGATAACCTAGATGCGTCTGACACCAGTACAGACACGCCTTGACATTTTTTGACCTTGTTTGACATATTTTGGAATGCATTTATTGCACTGCATAACATGCATTAATGACAACATTTATTACAACAAAGTACAAGGAGGTTTTGTGGTACTTACGACTCTCCTGCATCTGCTGACCTCTGAAATCGGTGAACGTAGTCGAATATGTGAACCAATGCCATCACTACTGACTGCTACTGCTCTATTCTCTCTCTGCACTCTGATCTCCTGGATGTGTGGATGACAATGAGGATGTTTTCCCCTCATGGTCTATCTTATAGACTACCCTAGCCCTATCCCTAGCCCTAGTCTCTCGAGTTAGTCTTCTTTATCCCATGACTCTGTCACTCTAACCTATCCAGTCAGTCCATTCTAGCCTTTCTTTCTTATCAAGAGATTGTCTGCGATCTTTCCAAACATTTTCATCCAATCTCTCGAGGGGCATATCATTCCAATCTTGGGGAAACTTTGAATCAGTTCATCTTATCTTCTTTGAAACAACGCGACAAGCTGCATTGTCTCAAAGAGGGGCAAAATGTAGACACCTAAAATTGTCCAGTCTAATTAAATAAATATCTTTATTTATTTAATTAATTCATTTATCCTTTTCTAGCCTTATTTCTCATTTAAATAAATAAATTTATTTATTTAAATTACCCTTTTCATAAATTAAATAAATATCTTATTTATTTAATTGATCCCACTTCTTCTATTAATTAAATAAATCTTTATTTATTTAATTAATTCATTAACCTTTTCTACCTATGACACATGTCATTCATCTCTTAATTCATACACTACCTACCCTCTCATTATTTTCTTATTTTCTCTACCTACCCTCTAATCATAGCCGACCATTTATCTTTTACACCTCTCAATCTTATCCCTCCATTTATTACAGTGTCTTCTATATAAGGAGATACTTCCTTCATTATCAACCCGATGCATTCTGATCAGTTGACTACCCGACTACGCTTTTGAACTTTCATATGCGATCAAGCCTACTTGCAACCACATTTCTGTTCTTTGTTGAGCTCTTGTGCAAATATAAAATCTGAGAGCAAATATATCAAGCAAGATCAATGGAGATAGGAAGAATGGAGATTCAAACCCTATTGGACATGTGATGGTATAATCTTTGTGATTTCATTTGATTTGCATTGTCTTAGGTAATCTTCATATGTTATGGTGGATCTTTGTTGTTGTTAGGCTAGGGTTTTGTGGTTGAATTCATTTCGTCTTTTAATATTATTGTTATCCATTTTCACTGTATACACTATGTAATTTTTAGCTAACACAAGATAATTGAATTACATTCTATAGGACCCTGAACCCCTTTGATAAGGATCCTGCACAGTCTCATGGATGGACAAGTATTACTAGTCAATACACCCTATAGAAACAGTTTATTTTTTTAAAATTACTTGGAAAACAAACTTCCTCAGTTTTTCAAACCTCGACATTAGCAGGAAATCTAATACAGTTATCAACACCTGAGGCCCTGGTTCAATGTATTCCAATTTTAATCCCAAAATCAACTTTAGGGCTGATTTCTTCATCAACATTACCCTCATTTGCAAAATTTCTCTCTCATTACCAATTAACTCTCTCATTTCATGGAGTGTAGGTACCCCCAAATAGGTATTTATCAGATCTATCTTCATCAAGTGAGGAAAATGCAAGAATAGAAAATGAAAGTGACACATATAGTAGGTTTACAATAGGGAGATCAACAAGAGGTCAAAAGATTAGAAGAAAATTCAATAAACGCATGAAATTTTTCCTTGCTCAAGGGCGGTCATGTTCTTATGATGATGAGACCAAAGGCGACATTGAGGTGCCACTGAGGTACAGACATCTACAGAAACAATGGGTGCCCAAGGAACTTCCTCCAATAAACACCGATTTTTGTGTTAACGATAGGATATATTGCATAGCACCTTCATCGTTACATGGTTTAGGCTTATTTTCCATGGATGGCATAAAGGTCTATTAGAATAGAGTTGCTGAATTGATGGAGTTTGTTGGACCTTGTTACAATTACAATAATTGGATGCAAATTGTTAAATATAAAAAAAGTATGCGTGGGTATGCAATGTCAGCAAATTATATACAACAGAAAGATAATGATCAAAGTAAACGAGTGGCTATATACATTGATGGACAGCCAAAAGCAACAGGGAATATTGCAGGTTTTATAAATAGTATGCAACCTGGGTCAACTAATAAACAACCCAATTGCATATTTGAGGTGCGCGAGGGAATCATGTATTTGTATGTGCGATAAAATCAATAAGTGCAGGCGAAGAGCTTCTAATCGATTACAGTTTGAATCGTATAGATACAAACAAAGTTAATATCATGGTGGTGGTATGTACTATATACCATTTAAATTAACCGACTTCCAATTAATGAATCCAATATACCATTTTATTATGAAGTTTTTTGCTAAGTCTATTGGTTTAATTTCGCTAACGTTTTTTATATTTTTTCTTTGTCACAGGCCGACATGGATCCATCACATATCGCAGATAGGGACGTAGCTTGCGAGACTTCTACCGAGTAGGTAAACCTCATTGTAATTGTACAAATTAGATAGAAGCAAACTGTTACATTATTATGTTCTTTTTTTTAGTGATTTATACTAATTTTGTAGTTGTTAATGATATTCTTGACACAGATGGATGTTCGGGGAAAGGGAAAGGGAGTTGCAGTACTTGAGCACCTTTCTAGGGATGTGGAATCATTAGGGTTAAGCGATGATGACCTTGAAGATCCCACACACCTTATGAAATTCTTTAAAATGCCTCTTAGAAAAATTAGAAAAGAGATTGTTGTTTTGGCAGCCGTGCATCCTATTACTGATGAGATACGAGAGAGGGTGGAATTATTGCTTCGGACAACAGAAAAATTGCAAGCAGTAATGAAAGCTTTAATTATAACAAAAGTTCAATAATGGTTTATATTTTATTCTCTTTTATGTCATTAACTAAAATATGTACGTATTATTTTTATAGCATTTTATCCGCCCTCATCAAAGTCGTTCCCATGATCAGGGTGTTGTAGGATCTTCAGGTGATGACGATTTTATTGTATTATCACTTGCTTGGCTTATCACTCTGAGTACCCAAAACACATCATACTTGATACTGTCAATTTTCAAAATAAAGGTTCATCCTTGTTTACAATTCTTGCACTTTTCATATATTTAATGTTTGATATATTTAATGTATTATTCTTTAGGTGCTGTCAATGTTGTTGTGCAAATACTGCCGCCGCCTCATCAGAGGCTACCCTCACTTGTATTGCTGACTGCAATGTAGGCAACATGTAGCATGCAGACATCCTCTAGTGCACGTCATATTGGCTCGCCCACTATTGGTAGATCCCTCTTTTTCTCTATCTTCTATCATGTGTTTATTTCCCTTCAAGCGTTCTTTCTTGAATTCTAATGCCATTTCATAGTGGATTCATTTTTTGTAGGAGGAGATGCACATGAGGATGTGCCACATGTGACTACTGCTGATAACATACCATCATTTCCTAGATCTTCTCGTATTACTAGTATGGGAACATTGCATTCCACATTGGTGGTGAGCAACGAAGAAATGATTCCCTTAAAGATACAAAAGGTTCCAGGTACTTTAAAATTATTATTATATATACTCTAATTGTAATTTACTTTATGATCACTCATTTTGGACTAATGATCCCATGAATTTTTTGCAGGCAATGATATTTTCTATAAACATCTTAGTGACATTGCATTGCAGATATTTGGGCCCACCATACGTAAAAGGTGGTACATCATATGTGAACTAACCCTAATCCATTATTTTGATTTCATATCATTGCTAGAATAGTTTTTCTTTGATCCATTTCTTGAAGTGTAATAAATGTAGCTTCAATTCAATTCTGAATCTAACAGGTTTGTTTTTGCTTTAAAAGGTGGAATGACCAAGAAAAAAGGTTAAAAGATGAATTGACAAACCAAATGGTTGAGTGGTTTGGAAATGACACCTTTGACAAAACCAAGCTCCTTGAAAAAGCTGGCACATATCTAAAGTATGTGAGGGACCAATATAGGACCCATTTAGAGAGGAACCTAAAGTACGAGCATCCCCCCATGATTCCAAAGAGGGAGTGGAAGGACCTAATTTTGGATGCCAAGGAGAGAATTGAAAGGAAAAAAGGAAATACACCACTAGACGCCAGAAGAAAGTACGAGATACTATTAAGAATGTAATTATGTACTAATTAATTACTCTTTATATTTATATAATCTAACATATTTCAAACTTTTTATAAACTGAGTGACACGTCAAAAGCAACCAAGGCAAGACAAGAAAATCACAGGCAACACAAACTCGACTCTGGTGGTTACATGAAACTTGCTGCACGAATTGTAAATATCTCATGTAAATGAAATATTGCATCAAAATATTAATAAATTGCAAACATTGTTTTTATCAAACAATGCAAGCAAAATTCACGGTACCAAGAAAAAATGCAGGGCTCTGAATTCAATAGAGCGCCCACAGAAGATGACAAGAGAATTGCCTACTAGCAAGGCTATTCAGCCGTGGTTGATCGGCTACGATAATTGAGTGGGCATACACAACATTCGAGTGCATCCGTCACACAGGTAAATATGCTAAATGAAAATTGTTTCAAATTGAATACTTTACCAATAATCTAATTGATGTTGAGTTCCAACATAAAGTGACTATATTTGTTTTAAATAAGCAAGCAATGATAACAATGTGCATGTCATTAGAATGCAACCTACTAATCGTGAAACACCACTTGCACATGAAGGTCCAGATGTGCATCCCAGTAGTGGAGGTATTCATTTTCTATTCAAATTTATTTATTTAGCTATTAATACAATTAAACATCTTAATTTGTAATTAGAGTAGTAATTAATGTAGCCCTTTTTGTTAATATTTTAGAGCATGTAGTCGGTGGTGAGCAAGTGGAGCATGATCTGGGTACACAACATCAAGAACGTGATGTTCCCCACTTAGGTAAAGAGGACCACTATTATTGCTTTAAACAAATATAATTGCAATTGGTGTTCAGCATTAATGTAACCTTTAGTATTTCAACTCCAGATGATCTAGAGGGTGTTGGGCATGTTGAGGTTGAGGCTACACAAAATGATGTGGCCCCATCAAGTAAAGAGCACAACAATTATGTTATCTAAATTAATGAAATACTTGTAACAATAATATTTTTGAATTTAACCCATTTCTTTGCTATTGCAGAGGACCCCCCTTCGCTTCAGTGTCCTCGTCCTCAGTATAGGACTAGGCATACATTGAGATCATGAGCAGTTGGCGGAACATCTGCAGAGGGGGGAAATGATGAAGAAACCGATGTTCCACTTAGTCTTTTCATAGCTTCAAAGAAAAAACAAGGAAAGAAATGACTATAATCTAACTTATTTGATAATGACTGATTTTTATGTGTTAGTGAATGTAATTATGTGCTAATTCATGGCTATAGATGATATGTGTTAATTAATATTGATGAATGTTGTGTGTTAATTAATGTTAATCAATGTTATGTGTTATTGAATGTTATGTGATATTAATTAATGAATGCTATATTTTATTAATGGTAGAAAGAATGAATGAATGAATGTTATAAGGTGTTAACGAGGAATTTATAGTGATGTTAGGGGGAGGGGGGAAAATGAGCTTCCACCTTCACGTGGTTGGCTCTATTAAGTAGAGAATATTAAACTATTCTCGAAACCAAGCGAAGCTCAACAAGATAACACACTTTTCAATATTTCATTATGTTGCACAGTTAATCTTATTGAATAATGTATATTGAATCTTAATTGCAGGGTCCAACAGAGCCAACACGAGCAACACCACCACAAGTTGCTGGGTATAATGAACTCCCATATTGTCTTGTCTATACACGAACAATATGAGTTGCTTCTAGTGTTGATATCCAAGGTGAGACTGCAAAAGTTATGAATATGCCTCATCCTTGTAAGTTTTTTTTATTACTTGTAAGTAATGAATATGCCTCATCCTTGTAAGTTTTATTATTACTTGTAAGTCATGAATATTGCTCTTTAGTTGATTAAAATCATTTTAGTGAATGCAAATCTTGACTATTATAAAGTGATATCTGCACTATCAATTCCAAATTGAAACCCTTTCAGTGCATGCATGTTGTTTGCCAAAATGCCATCTCAAAAGTATCAGCAAACAAACATTGGCATTCACAAAATCAAGAAAGACAAACTGAAAATTAGCAGTAGAGCATTCAAGTAAACTATTTGTCAAGAAGCATAGTTGAAAAGGTGCAAAAGAAATTGGTTTCAAAATAGGGGTACACCATTACAAATTGGCAACTTGGCATCACTTCTCTTCTTACTTCTCCTCAACCCTCTTTCTCTACACTCTCACTTTTTCACCTGGCACCTGCAACTCTCACTCTCACATTCATAGTTGTTAGCTTCTTTCTCTTTGTTTTTGTGAGTTGAAACAAAAATAGGAGGTAGTTTTATAAAGTTGGTGGGGTTTGGGTGGGGCCCATAGGCTGTGACAGTTTGGCCTTGGGCATGGAGTTTGAATTTTTTTTCTGATTTCTTTTAAATCACTTACAGATTGTTGGGATGGTCAAGAGGCTCTTGGGAGTCCCTCAAACGTCTCAAGAATGTCTTAGAGATGCCTCAAAGATGATGGCATTGTATTGCATTGGGGCGGCAGGGGGATGCCCCATCCAAGTCCCTGTATTTTGAAGGTGCCCAATTTAAAAAACAAACAGTTTTGGGGGAGGAAATGTCCTTGTGGAAATAGGAACCCAATGAAGACATTAAGAGGGCATGAAGGCACAACCAAGGGCCATTGAGTAGAAGGCAAAAGAACAATCTTGGAAACAAGAGGAGGAGCACTTGGAGAAGATGGTAGGGAAAATAGCAGTCCGACCAATAGAGAAGTTGAACTTTGAGGGAAAACTACCAGAGATAGCAAGAAACTCTCCAACCAAAGCAGGGGAGACAAAACCAACAATCTCTGCTTAGGGAGGAGCTCTAGTCCCCAAATCTGAAGAAAGAAATAGAGCTAAAGTAAGTGAATTGGATAACAACAAAAATGTAAAGTGCACCCCTTATTTGCTAACCAAAATGCTCAAAATTAAATGAAAATATTTAATGAATACACAAAACTATATACATATGCAGGCACACCATGGTTGAGATGGTCCAACTCCCTAGTCTCACTCTACGACTAAGCTCATGCCATATCTAAATCAAAGACATCTCAAATACATCATCGGTGTAAAGCTGCAAAATGCCATTTTCATACATAAGCAAGACATACACAATTGGGCATAATCACCAAGAGAACAGTAAAAAGTGTATCTGAGATGATTGTCCTAATTGTGGTGGGGTCATGAAGAGATCGACCCTAAAATCTGTAAAGAAGTCATAATCTACCATGTTCCTGTCACAGGCAATTACAAATTTAAACATCGTTTAGTCTCATATTGCCCTTCCTAAATAGACCAGGACTTCTAAAAGTACATATTAAGATTAGATAAGGTAGTGAACAACTAAAAGAATTTATAATTAGAGTTGGAAGACAAATTCAGTATGAAACAAAAATCACTAGATAAATTTCGCTTCAAACAACCATAATTTTGGGTTGGTTTTTTGGGTAAGGAATTATGTTTTTTTTTAACCTTCTTTTTTCTCTTGGTTATCCTATTTAATAATATAATTATTATTTCTTGTTCTTTCTTTATGTACAAGGGTCTAGGCCCTTTTAAAATGTTTTCTTATCTAATAAAAAAGTATTGGCTTTGACTTGAATTTATTTTTTTAATCTTGCATTTATTAGATTCTAATCAACATAAATCAATTCATCTCTTCTAATTTTCTTATTGCAACCACTGTATGTATGAATTGTTTGTTCTTTATGTGACTTGTTATTTCCGCCCTCCAATTGCAACCCTTTGTCATCAAATTTCGTTCATAGAATCTAGAAAATGTGACCACATCACTTACTTAGTTTCCAGGATAAAAATCACTAGTATTTTGGAGGAGATTCATCTTCCAAAAGATGAATTTTAACTTCTAGTTCAATGTTCAATTCAACAAATCGTCAATTATTATAATCTTAATAAATTTTGTTTGTGACAAAAGTAGTACATTGACAACATATTAGTAGGTATGAGTAAAACAAAACCATATAAAATAAAATACTCCTTTTCAAAGTATGCATTGGATTAGATGAATTTGTGTCGACTAGAATACTATACTCAATTTAAAAACTCAATTTTTAGAGAAAATCCAAAAGTGTATAGAAAGAAATGCATAAAATATTTCCTATAGATTAAAGAAACATTGTTTACTACAAAATCATGTGAATATAAATATAAATAAAAATAAAAAATAAAAATAAACATGCATTTGACATACGAAATATAATAAATTTGAATTGTATGATCAAATGCAAGAGACATGAAAGAAATATTAAGCTAAAAGGAAACGATCCATGAGTCTTGTTTTCATTCATTTCGCTTTTAATAAATGGAATATTTTTCAACTCATTCAGATATTCTTGACAATCCACTTGTTCAAAATTTGCGCAACATAATATCATTGCTTTTATAGAATATGAACTGTCCAATCCAAATATTCTTTCTCCTATATTCTATATTTTAGATCATGTATGTAATGGTAATTTCAATCATAAGAATATGAACTATCCAATCCAAATATTCTTTCTCCTATATTCTATATTTTAGATCTTGTATGTAATAGTAATTTCGATCATAATCATTGGGAATTAGTAAGATATATAACTTTTGACAACTCTTCTTAGCATTTATCTTGATTTCTTAAAAGATCGTTAATAAGTAGGTGAGAAATAAATAAAAAATATTAACAATAACTGAATGTTATGTAGCTTTAAAATAGCATTCAATCCATTTCTTGAAAACTCTATTTACATAGCATGCCCAATTTGTGAAAGAACCAACTTTTTTACAAGAATGCTATCCAACTTCTTAACTTTTTAACATTTGATAATTTAGAGCTTTTTGAGAGTAGACAAATTAGAGGAGTAGACTAAGTAGACAAACATAGAAATGATCCAACACTTTGAATTTCATTATTACTAAGTTGTTGAGCATAGAGGACAGTTTAGCTTATTCCTTTTTGTTAAGGGTATCTAAATTCATACAATAATAAATTGATCAACTCTTCCAATAGTAATTACATTTCTTAGGTCTTTTCCTATCTCTAACAACAACTTGATTGGTAGTGACAAAAACCTTATATACAACTTGAGTAATTTTAAATACTAAAATAATATTTACCCCTAATCCTTCAACCAATAAAATATTTTTGAAAGACCCATTTTTCACGTTAACAAGACTCCCTGATCCTAATACAGGAAGTTTCATTTTATTTCCAATAGTAGTTTCTTGATTTGAATTATTCCCATCATGAAAATCAATAAACAAAGATCTATCCCCAATAATGTGAAATAATGCTCCTGAATCTAAAATCCATTCTTTATTAGTCTCTAAAGCAAAGTATCCCCCCTTAATACTAGATTCATTTTTGGGTCTAGCTCTTACCTCCATATTTGAATTTTTCTTTCTTTTTGAGGGAGATGGCTATGAAGGTATGTCTATCCACCTTGTCATCCTAAGTTAAATATTTTGTCCTTGGGCTTATACTCTTGTCTTTCATTGTCTCTCCTCTTCAAACAAAATTTATCCATATGATTCTTGCCACCACAATACCTCCAAATAATGGGTTTTCTTCCCACTTGCTTTTCTGCACCATCTTTTGTAGAAAAGTTGTTAGAACCATAATTATTTCTAAATTTATTATTGTTTTTCCAATTCTTCTTAACACAGTTATCAGTGGGGTATGAATGTTACTATGCATGAGCAATATCAAAACTTCAAGAACTTAATCATTGTTCTGAGTATCATCGTCCCCTCCTTCTATGGATGACTTTGTCTTAATCGCTGACTTGAATATATTACTTTCCAAGCCTCTGCTATTAACCACACTAATTAATTATCTTCGATACTCATGCAATTTGATATCGATGTGGCTTATGGTGAACCATCCATGTATCAGCTAAGATGATCTTGATGGATCATAGTTATCTTTATCAACTCACTTGTATGCTCTTACTTGATATGATGATCATATATATTTCTATCTTTGTTTGTGATGATAATCATTTATGTCTATGTTTGGTCTTCGTATATAATTGAGATCCTTAACGATTGATGATGGCTTACAAGAATAAGTTTAAATCTTTAATTAAAACTTATTTAATAGCCTATTGTCTCTTGTTGGCTTCAAGTCTTGAGTGGGGACATTACATAGTCGGCCCAGGATTCCCCTTTTCTATTCCATCGTTTAAATTAACCTTAACCCAACCATGAGGAGGGGGACCTACCAGATAATGTTATCTATAGAAGGCTTAATCTTCTTAATAGGGATAGGGATACCATGTAATTGAGTCAAGATGTTTTCCTCGATAGAGATAATCAAATCATTCTACCCTCCATTCTTATTCATTGGAAACCCTTCTATCCCATTTTCAAGAATGTCAGGACATATTTCACCCTTCTTTAGAGAGTCATCCTTAGCAATACAATTTGAAGATTTGTCATTTGCAACTTTCTTATTCTCCATGTAATATAACTTGTATCCAATATAGAGGGAATGATCCTTTCTTTACGAGAAGGCAAAGTAGCTACCTTATGAGAATCCTTGAGATTTTACCTTCGGCCTTTTGAGAACCTTCATTATTGTTATCATCTAGACTGGGATTCTCTATTGTCTCTATCACCATTCTTTCCACATGAGACACTAAATTGATCACCTTAAGCCCACATCCAAATGTCTCACCCTCTATAATATTGGCTCCTTTATCTTTAATACCATCCAAAGCGGGTTGCCCTGTTTTCTCTTTCCACATTTTGTTCATCCTCTAAGGAGCCTTGAGGGGCTTTTTTTCCCCAGTGTCAAGATTTCTTGCAAATTTAACGTGCAAAATGCATAGTTACAAACTCTATGGGTTGATTTCAGACCCCAAATTTAAAGTTGCTCTCAATATTTGAAGGCAAGTTTAATTCTTGATGAATGCTAAGACAGATTCTAGCAAACACAGGGGTATGTGCAGAATCATGGTGGGCCAAACAGGCCCTTAAGTGGCAATTAAAATCAGAAAATAGGGTTAGGAAACTTGACGTAAAATTTTGAATAATTTACCAACATTATTAAAAAAATATGTAAGATTATATTTTTGTTATATTTTTTGAGTTATGAATTATATGACCAACATGAGTAAAGCGTAAAGTGCAAGATTGTCTAGATACATTGAACTTAGGAAATTGTTTCAAGGTTATTTTATCGACTTAGCAGAGTTGTTTATAAAGAGATGAATATTGTGTGATGATGTATCAAGTAGTAGGATCTAGAAAGAGGATTTGATTGTGCGGCGGAAGGTGAAGCTTTGTATTGATGTTTAGTCAGTGATTGAAGCAGAACTGAAGCGGATATATCAGGCACAAAGGTGCTATATGTAGACCACTTACCTGTTATTCCCTAATAGTTGTAGCAGTATTAAAATCCCTTAACCGGGTAGGTCCTAACAAGCCCGATCTTGTGAATCCCTTCACTGGGTGACTCATTAAATTGAGTTTAAATCCTTTAGCAAGGTTACACCTATCAGAGTATAGCTCCTAATAGGGCTGAGGTTGAAATCCCTTCACCGGGTGACTCCTAACAGGGTCCACTCTTAACTGGGCATTATTGTAAAGCTTTTAACTGAGCTAGGCATATTTTATTGGGTGTTAGCTTATGTGGTTATTTTCCTTGCATACTTGTTAAGTTTCATTTTGATTAAAGTGGTGATCAGATTTATATTGTTTTTGCTTGCACCGATTCACCCCCCCTCTCAGTGCCTTATAAGTTTATCACCATCTATTTGCATCACAATGAGAATACAATTTGTTCTTGTCACATATTATTTCTCTCTTGTTCTTTTGCTTTCTATTGCCTCCAGATCTTGGGTGGCTACCTTCATAGCCAAGTCTTACACAAATCCATATTAGAAATTTGTAGATTTGTAGAGAGAAGATTGACACAGATAGTTCTATATTTTGAAAAGACAAAAACTCATGGACTATGTCAATTACCAAACTTGTCTAACACATTCTGGTTAAAATTTGGATAGAGTAATTTGTAGAGCATCTTAATATAGGATGTGAAGTTTTAGCTATTGGAAGCACCCCAAGACTATGACACCTAACATACTAGTCTTCCATTTTTAGGCTCGTATTTCATTGATAGGTCATAGATTTGGTCATAGACTTTTATTTATAGTTTTATGTATTTCTGTTTATGTTGAATATTATTAATTTTACATCATTTACCTAGTTCTTGCATCCTCAATCTAGTCAAGTCTAATCAACATTCAAAAGAAAACAATTACTCACAATGATCAGCTCTCCTATAGGACAAAACTTGATCCTAATTGGTTATTTCCCCAATGAAAGAGTTTAGAAATGGCTCATGTAGTTTATATTCTTAGGCTAGACTCATTTTTCTTACATTTTTCATACATGATTTAGAGAAGAATATACTTCTCATGTACCATCAAGATTGAGTTTGGATCATGTTGTATGTCATGTAACTACATTCTCATCCAATTTATCATGCTTCCTAATGAGACCAAACTAAATAATTACATCCCTCCACATAATTGAACTTTATTGAAGTTCATGTATCGAAATGCTCAAAATTTCCCTTGTTTTTTAATATTTTATGATGTACTGGTTAATTAATATGAACAATTATTGAAAAGAACTGAATCAAGAAAAAATAAAAGAAATGAAAAAAATAAGGAGGGACAAGCAACTAAGTATCCCAGGAATCATGGTTTACATCTTTCTCCATAATTAGTGTCACAAAAAGTTGTGTAGATTAACAAATGATGATCTCAATATTTTTCTATGTTTGTATCCTTCATAAATTTCTCACAAATAAATGCTTCAAGTGACCACAAAAGTTAATCAACCTACCATAGAGAGAACAATCATACTCTCATAAGTTATTAGTTTCCTTTACACAATGTTTGAAGATTTCTACAAGAAGAATTAAGAAAAATTGTGGGATATTGAGAAATGGGAAATGTAAGTCAAAATTCATGGCTAGCGCAAGGAAAGATTGGTATGCAGATCGGCCCTAAAATCTGTAAATTACCAATTTAGTCTCATATTGCCCTTCCTAAATAGATCATGACTTCTAAAAGTACGTATTAAGCTTAGATAAGGTAGTGAACAACTAAAAAAAATTAACAAACTAAAGAATTTATAACTAGAGTTGGAAGACAAATTCAGTATGAAACAAAAATCACTAGATAAATTTTGTTGAATTATGTTTTTTTTTTAACTTTATTATTTCTCTTGGTTATCCTATTTAATAATATTATTATTATTTCTTAATCTTTCTTTATGTACAAAGGTCTAGGCCCTTTTAAAATATTTGCTTTGACTTGACTTTAATTTTTTTAATCTTGCATTTATTAGATTGGAATCAACATAAACTCTAATAAGGCATGCATAATTTACAGCATTTTGAGAGTAGACATATTAGAGGAGTAGACAAACATAGAAAAATAAAAGAAGCTGTTAGAAAAATAAAAGAAGCTTTTTGAATTTAATTATTACTAAGTTGTTAGAAAAATAAAAGAAGATATAAACAGATTAACACTTCAGTTAATGCTCTTTGATTGAAATAAACAAGCAGATAAATCTTTCTATTCTATAGAATTACAAAACTTTTGATTGAAATAAACAAGCAGATAAATCTTTCTATTCTATAGAATTACAAAACTTTTTTGATCAGTGATCATACAGAGATAAAGAATGCAATACAATTACCTAAATAAATGGTGATCTCATGCATATTCATGCACAACTACATTAATTAGTCCATGCTGTAGACGTATAAAAATGACCATATTCCTAAATGAATATTTTATGTTCATTTCTCTATTTAATTAAATCCAATTTAATTAAATTATCCACATTCTTCTATTTAATTAAGTAAATTACTCAATTAAATTCACTATACCCATTTAATGAATAAATCATTTTATTCAATTAAATCCCCCCTATCCACTTTTAATTAAATTCAAATTTAATTAAATAGTTATCCTAAATTGAATAAATCTAATTTATTTAATTTCCCCAAATTGCAACCAAATTGAATTAAATTAACTTTATTTCAATTAAATCTCATTATCCCTCCATCCACTTGCAAAATCCTACATCTCCCACTTGCATTCTAAAACCTATTTCTAATCCCTTCTAGACTCTTCTAATCACTTCTAATTAGCCTAACCCATCTTCTAAACTTTGTCACATCCCTAAGCAAAGGGGAGGTCACTTCTCAAACCCTTAAAGTCTTTGATAACCATTAAAGGCTTCAAGTCTTCAACCACTTAATTCCCCAAAGTCTTCATAACCATTAATGGTTAACTCAAACCCTCTTACATGGTTAAAGAATTTCTTTTAACTCAACCTTCATCCAACCCAAGGGTCTCATCAAGCCTTTAATGCTTTGACCATGATTATCTCTTAATCATTTGCACAAGGGTTTATCCTTGGATTAACTCTTAATCCAATGGGCAATCTTAACTTAGACTTGACCCTTACCCTCTAGATAACCATAAGGTCTTCTCAGACATTTAATGCCTCCAACCCCTTTTCTCAACCCAACCCTATGTTGACACTTGTCACCATTTCATTGGTGCAAATTGCAAACATGGATTCCCAACTTTCAAGCTCAACCCTTGATCAACTTTTTCAATCCTGACCATCCATTGCCCTATTTTTGCTATAAATAGAGCTCTCATTCCTCCATTTTGAATCATCCCTCCAAGTTTGTAGTATCATACTTATGCTCAAATACATTCAAGCTTTTATATATCATTTTTATGCTCATCATTTTAGCCTCTCTTTAACTAGGAATTAGTCTAAATATGCATGTTTAGAATACTTTCTTTATCATTTAGCTCAATCATAGACTAATATATCATGTTAGGATAGTATTTATACTAACCTTGTCATCTTATAATCTAGTTTATTGCATTTTAAGATCATGCATAGCTTAGGATGCATTTCATTCTAAAATCTATCAAAAGCATCCCTCGTTCTTGCATTTGCCATCCCTAAACCATTTTGCTCAGTGATCTGAGAGCAAAAACATTGGTTTGAGGGACATTGTAAGATAGAAAACCATGGGACCAACTTTGGGAAGCTGAGTGATACTTCATTACTCCATAGCTTGCACCAAGAAGTCATGTGTGTGTGTGGACAAGTTTTTTTGGAATATTTTCACATATTGAGTTCTATCAACCCGCTTTTCCCGCATACACATGCAGATTCTATTTTGAAAACTATTTTTTAACTCCACAAACTACAGTTTTTCCATACAACGGAAGAATCAATATTCCAACATAAATCAATGTATGGATTATCTAACAATATAAGTAATTTCAAAAAAAATGAATTCTGTATTAATGCATGGATTTACTGGATAATTTCTCAAACAAGGTTCTGATATCAAATGAAAATTTAAATAAACATTCAAAAATTGCTCAAAAGCAAATAAATATTTATATTTAATCGAATTACAAAACCTTCTGATCAGACCAGACATAAAGATGCTAATATAATTGACTCAATAAATGGAGGTCGTATGCAAATTCAAGAGTTCCTAACTATAGAAGAAATCTCATACATATTCATGTACAGTTGCAATTAAGTAATACATGAAAATTTTATTCTTAGAACTACAAACTACAATCTCCCCATAGTAAATAGGAGAAATTAATATTCCAACATAAATCAATTTATGGATTACCTGACAGTATAACTAATTTTTAAAAAAATTTAATTCTAAACAACTCAGCACAGCACAGAGAGCAGTGACAGATTATAAATATCTCTTCAATCTAAAAATTGTAGTCGTGCAGTAAAGAAACATTTTCCATCTGCTTAACAAAAAGAAGAGAAAGTTGAAAATGGTAGTCCAGGGGAGGGATTACATTTGGAGGCAAAGAGTAGTTTCTCTCTTCTGACGGATGGAAGCTCAGCAAACTGTACTCTGTAAAAAGATTGAGCACCGAGATGCTCTCGCCGCAAGCAAACCATGAAACCATGCCTCAAGGAAACCATGCAACTATATAAATGAACGACATACACGTCCCCAGGAATTCCCTCACCTCTGAAGGGAATCACATATGTCTTTCCTGGAAGCCCCTTTTCTGATTTATCAAGATTTATAGCAATTCGGTGTAACCAATGTTCTTCTGCACTTGGCCAGTTTTGTGGAGATTTGAACTGGCTAATATTAACCCACTCCAGCTCATTTTCGATCTCCCCATTAAACTCAGGGTGTTGCTTCTGATTTTCAGCCAGCCGTGAAATTAATATCCAGAAATCCTCCTTCACAACACCATCAATCTCTGCAAATTCAAGTGGGAAACCGTGAGAAATCGACATGCTTCTTTTCCTTTATCTATCTGCTCTTCTCCCACCAAGATCTATGCTTATTCTTGATTGGGATTTTCTCAATAATAATGGTCTATTTATTTCTCTGCTCATTCATTCTCAAAAACAGCCTACATATAATTTTTAGCTTTTGCTGCCATTCATGCTAATAATAGCGGAGGATTTAGCTAACAATTAGATCTAAAAATAGAAGAAATTCACATGCATCGAATGCTTAAATAAATGTTATTGGATCTAGAGAAAAGACTAACTAAAGAAAAGCACATATTAATTCAAAGAAAATAATGCATGGATCATGCAAAAAGAATAATGCATTGACCATGCAAAAGCAAAACAAATACAAAATACAAAAAAATATCCAGTAATATAGATTGTATAAACTGAATTGTCCATGCTGTTCAAGACACAATTGCCGTTACAGAAATAGGAAGTAGGAATCTCATAACTGAAGTGTATTTTAACCATCTAAAGAATAATCTCCCTCTTTACAATAATGTCATAGATTAACAGAAATTCAAGATTTAACTGATTGAAAGGTAGGTACAAATCAATTCAAGAATAATCTCCCTCTTTACATCTTTTTGAAAGTAAACCATTTAGAAGAGGACATCCCTACTGATTAGCACTTCTCATTTAAGCAACCCTAATAATGATTTGCTTGCATTCTTGGAGATCCAGCAAAGATAAGGTCGTAAATACAATGCAAGCTGTGAGGTGTAGAATTACAATGCGATTTTCCTCTCTTCTCGCAGCTGGTGACATGTGGAAATTGTACAAAGATTGAATATACAGATGGCGATTCCGCAAGAAATCCATGGGGTTGGGTTCATCACCATATATCTGCACGAAATAGACCAGAAAGCCTCCGTCACACATGGAAATTTGGCCAACCGTGAAATTACAGACCAGAAAGCCTCCCTCACAACACCCTCAATCTCAGCAAACTCAACATTCTTCTTCTCCGCTCCTGCAAACTTCTGCCTTAATTCCAACTATTCATATTCGCAAATCACATTTCTCTACTAATAACCCATTTCTTGTAATGGATGTCTTTCTTGTAATCTCCAAGTTAAACCTTTTTACATGTTCTAATACATTTTGTAATCAAGACTACTAAATGTAACTAACTGTACCCTTCGTAGGAGATTTTATTCAGATAGAAGGGAATTGGATATTTAAATCTATAGTTTATATAGATCGAACTTGATTCGTTCACATTTTGGCCATTCTGGTTAGGAATTCAAGATTTTGAAGTTTTTCTTTGTGACAAGGCAAACAGTCAATTTGAATATATAAAGAACGGTTAGATCATATAATATTATTTTGAATTCTTTAGGATTCATTCTGACTATAGATAATAGAATATGATCTCACGAATAAACATTGTATAATTAAATCTGTCATGTGAGATTTGTCATGTGCCTGTTCTGTCCCTCTTTATGACTGGGCTTGGAGCACTTCACGTTTAAATCTTCGGAGGCCTTTTTTGATGTTGCAGATCCATCCATGCCTTTGCGTTGGTTCTGTGGTGGTTCCTCTGTCCTCCTCCTCTCTTTGTGTTTCTTTGATATTTTAGTTAATGTGGGAGAGGTTATTTTGTTGTGGGTGTTTTATGACATTTTTTGGGTTTGAGATTTCTGGGATGATGGGGTCAGCTTTATTTTGTATATATCTTTTGATTCTCTAGTTTTTCTTTATTGGGACTTTTCTCGTCTTCCTCTTTTTTTTTGTGTCTACGGTTTTGGCCGTTGCTGGTGTTGACAAGAGGTGTTGTTGGGGGTTGGGGGCTGATAATGCCCTGTTTCTGACTTCTTTCCTTTCTCATGTTTGTTTGAGTTTTTTTGCAGTGTTTTTCTTTGGGTCACAGATCTGTGCAAAATTTGAGGATTTTAGGTCCCTTCAAAACCTATTGTAAGGGGTTTCTGGTCCCTCAAAACTTGTTTGACCCTTAATAAAAACATTGTATGATAAAATCTAAAAACATTTAAATTATTATTATTATATAACATAATTCTTTCTAACGTTAGTCTAAGTCATAAGCTTGATAAAGGTAAAATAAATAAAAGGGTGAAATTATTAATAAGTGAAAGATCAACGATGATAGATCTATGATAAATGTTTAGTTTCATTAAGCAATTTTTTTTCAATATTGTCATTGAATTAGCTAAACTAAAATATCTTTGAGGTTAAAGAATTTATAAATTGCTTGTACAAATAAAAGGGTCTAAGAACACCAAATCTTATAATATTTCCAAATTCTAAATATATCTCCCAATAATGCAAAACCGAATTAGGCATCTCCATACTCACTGTCTTCTATTGTACAAATTATTCTCTAAGGAATATGTGTTTTATTTTTTGATAAGAAGACTATATCATTTTACTCAATGCCAAATTATATTGGGATAAAGAATAAGAAGTATTTTTTACTAATTGCATTACATGAGTAGTCACTTTCTCATGAACAACATGATAGATAAGAGAAATAAAACCTCTCCTTGCCTCTCCTATGTGCAAACCCATCTTCAATGATGTATGTTTTTTGAACTTATATTAATCTATTTTGAAAGTTTTTTTATTAAAGGTCAAATAGGTTTTGAAGGGACCTGAAACCCTATTTACAAGAAGCTGCCATCAACAAACCAACAACAAACAAACAAAAAACAAGTAGCCAACCCTCAACCAAGAAAAAGAGGGAACAAGAAACCAAAAACAACAAAACAACAAGGGACACCTACTTTAAGTTTTTCATAACCATAACAGCTTCAAATTCAAGTTGATAAATGTTCATAGATAGCTTTTTCATGTCCTTTAGACCCTGGATTGATTGATCAACCATTTTCTTGCAATGAGATCTAGTACGGGTGTTGGGTCTCTTGTCTTCCTCTTGAAGAATCTACTTTCCTTTATCACCCGCATCAAGACCAATAAATTGGACTTTAGCTTCCTACACTTTCTTAAATTTCTCAGTCATGATCCTTATACTTAAGATTCACACTACTCTTAATGACCTTATAATTGAAATTAACCAAAGTGTTCTGATTGTCATTAGTCTCTTTTGTAGTTAGTTTTTAGCCTTGAAATTTTGTCTTCATAACCAGTCTTCATGTGCTCAATATCCCTAACCCCCTTCTGGAGAGGGGCCACCATGTTTTTACCCTCCTTCTCTAGGTAGGAACCATCTTGGGTTTTAATACTCTCAATGTTATTTTTGAAGGAATGGATAGCAATATTTATCTCATTCACCTCATGATTTTTTTTTTAATTTTGATGTTATCAACTATAGCATTTCGAGCCACATTAAGAAAATCAATAGGACTTTCTCTATCCATATTAAGAAATGATGAGTCATGCTTTAGATCTTTGGGAAATGGTGATCTTCCTTCTCTATCGGTAACAAGGAGGGACTCAATCGAATGTCTTGGGCTACCATGATCCCTCCCCTTTCAGATAGAATAATCAGGGGAAGTCCTCCTTTTCTTAGCATCTATCTTCTTCTCCTTCTTTTTACCTTTCATATACCCATAGGCATACACACTATCCTATGATGGAAAAACATGAGATACATTTCTTTTCTTGGCATCTCTCTTATTTCCACCCGTTTTCCTTTTCTTTTCACAATCATAGTCAAGGTCATCATCTTCTTCCATTTACTAACAACTTCTCTTAGAATAAGGGGTTTTCCATACCATTATCCTCAGAATCAAAATTTAGATTTTCTAAATTTTTAAGGATCTTTTCTTTCCCTTTGATAAGTTTAAAATGTTTCATTAAAAATAAAATAAGAGGTTCATGCAAATTAGGGTTTCCTTGATTTTTCTTATGTTCTTTAATACCCAAATCCAAAGAAGAAAGTAGACAAAAGGGAAATGGAATTCTATCCTTGTGCCTAAAATGGTTTAAAAGAGAAAAATGACAACTTTACACAACTGAGAATTAACAATCCAGAGTAAAGTACTATATAATTACCTTTAAGACCGTTGCCCATAAGGGTTGATCAACAACCTAGTCACTTTGGCTATCAAATTCTCTGTTTACTATGAAAGCTCTGTCGATAGGCTTTAACCTAACCACCCTTCCTATCTTGAGCAAAAATATTAGAGAGGTTATGATCACACCCATGGAGCCTTTCCAAATATACTGAAACCCCACCTCTCCTCACAATCCACCAAATAATGCTCTTATTCTTTACCTCTTCACAAGTCAGAGGTTCAAGCCTTTTTTTGTCTCTCCCCATATTAAAATCGACGAGCTCAACAATGAAGAAAAACCTATAATCATTAATATTCATAGCCTTGAGATAGATGATTCTTTCAATTATACACTTCACATGCTCACAAAGAACTTTCAAAACACAGAAAGTATGCAACGATCAAAATTAATAAAAGCTAGAAAAGACTACACATTAGAAAAAAAAATAGAGTTTGTTGGACATGTGTGTACCCTGTCACGGGCTAAAAAATCTTTCATTTGAGTTGGAAGTTTATCTCACCACCTCCATTCTAATTTATGATTTCTATGGACTCTGATATTCACAAGAGCATCAATGACCCCATTAGCCTCTCTATATCTATGAGAAATAAACACATTATCAAAGGACTTTAAGATGTCTAGAGAGTCATAATCCAATTCTCAATTGTCCAACTAGGTTTGTATTTCCTTTTCAGATATTTGATAGTTATGTCAGAGTCTCCTTCTATTAAAATCATTTTAAAGTTTAATTTTGAGGCTAAAAGTAATGCATGTTAGATAGCCATTGCTTCACCTAGGTGATTGTTATGATTTCTACCACTACAATAAATTCGCCATTTTCATCTCTCATCATTCCCCCACAACCAGTCTGTAATGTCCCATAATTTAGGATTTACCATAATTCAACCTTGGGACATCAATTTAAATTGAAATAAGAATTGTAATATATTAATAAACATAACTTTATTAGAAAGGAATACATTTCATTATAATATTGACTTAATATTTTAATAACAGATTAGAGGATATGACTTATCTTGATAGATTCCCCTAGCTTGTGCTGATCATAAATATGGTAATATCTCTCTTCAAAATCAATCATAAATGTGGCTATGTCTTCTCCAACCTTTTTCTCTAAAGAATTGTATCTTATATTCTTCCCTTTACAACATTAACACTCTTCATATATTCTGGTATAAATCTGAATTACATTTCATACATCTTTGATTTGTATGAAGTTATCGATCTATTCTATATATATTCTTTTACTTCCTCACATTTACACAACTCTGAAAAACTCTTTATTTCCTATATTGTAATCTCAGGATCATATTTACCACTCACTTGTTAAAATATATATTATTTTATAACTCTACTTTTATTAAAATATCCCAAAATGGATTAATCTTAAGAGATGAATTCCCATATCAAGACGCCCAACTTTGTGCTTAAGAAGTTTCTACCTACTGTCGTCTGAAATAAAAATAAGTTAATACTCCCCCTTCTAATGTTTGATATCCTCCATTTATATATCATGAGGAGATGTGAGAATAAATGGGTGCGGCCCTTCATTATAGTGAGCACTTAATTACTTCTAAACAAGTCATACTTATTTCTTTGGCATCGGTTTTGACTTCAATCCTTAATCTTTTAATTATCAATGTTTATAGTAACTCCTTAGGAGATCGCATTCCATTCTCATGTCGGCCTTAAAAAACCTAGTACGAGCTTCAACCTTCTTCCTCTCTAAGATGACAATCTCTTGTATAGTGGTTATAATAATCTCTCACAAAGTTTTCTCCTTCTACCTAATTGTCTTTATACTTGTAATGTTTGGTATTCATTTGCATCCATATCCCCTTAGTTAATGGACTATGATAGGCAATATTAATTCTGATATTAGTTGTATCTCTGCTATAGATCGATATTGAATGTAGATGTATATCATTTTAATTAATCATTGTTCTGAGTATCATCATCCCCTCCTTCTATGGCTGACTTTGTCTTAATCACTGACTTGAATCTGTTACTTGTTAGACAGTTCAGATAATTGGAAGAAAACTGAGAGGGGGGGTGAATCAGTTGTCACAGATTACCGAAAGCATTATAAATTCAAACAATAATACCAAAATATCAGTTAATCCAATTAAGCATAAACAATAATCACAAAATAAAAGCCATCCACACAACTACAAGATTTGTACGTGGAAAACCCGATAAAGGGAAAAACCATGGTGGGAAGCCTACCCACAACCAGATAACACTTATGCAGTAAGTATATGAATTTACAATGAAGGGGCCTGCACTTGTAGGAAGTCCAACAACCTAGAGCTCACTACTCATCACAAAAGGAGTTTCACTGTTTACATACAAATCCAAACTACAATCCGGAGAAGCGTTGAACTACAAAAGATAGCATCTCCTGTGCCTGAGTACAGTTTCAGTTAAGCTCAATACTGGAGGACTAAATCCTCTTACAAACCCAATTCGATCTCCATTGATTGACCAACTCCTTTTTCTGAATGATATTACATTATTCGCACATTACATTCCTGATGTAGAGGGTTTGGGATGTTATATCACTTTCTTGGTTTTTACTCAAAAAGGGTCTCCAATTGGTCCCATCCAATGGACCAATTTATTTAACCTTATCAAAGTTTCTCGAGCTTTCCCTAGATCCTTCCCAAGGATCTCTTCTCTCAATACAACTCACAATTGCCAAGGAGTCTCCTACCCCTAAGGTTCCAACCCTTCAAGCAAGGACACGTAAGAACCCCAAACCCCAAGCAACATGATCTTTAATCAAAAGGTGGAATCTAACCTATGTGAGTGTTTACACATGTGTTATATGGAATTTGCACTAATATTGACCCCTTAGATGGGTGTTTACTAGCCCTTTGTGTATTTTCCTCTTTTGGACCTAGGAAATAGGGCTACAAGCAATTAACCCTCCATTTGGAATTTTCTTGATTTGTCTCACAACCTACCTGAACAACCCCTTCAATAAATTTTTTATTCGAATACCTTTTTGGGATTTCTACAAGATTCCAAACATTTGCATCTGGATTTTGAGTATGGATGGTCAAACCCTACTAACCCTATTTAGCCTCTTCTAGCCGGTATTGGGATTTAAGCTCTCAAAAGCTTCACTAGTCACAAAAGAATAAAAGGATAACACTTGAAAATGGTCTAAACTTGTTCAAGGGTCCTTCTCATGCCAATTTTGACCATCATTCAATCCATTGTTCAAGGTTTCCACCCTCTTTTCCTACTGCACAGGTTTGCCACATGAGCAATGTCAAGCCTAGGGCATCATCTTAGGAAAGAAAAATGACACATCTTGTCTCCAAAACTACCAGGAACATCTATTATACCTATTATATCAACACCCTCCCAAGTTTTAGATCGATCCCATAGAGAGATGTTAATTTGTGTCACTGTTTGCATCCAAACCCTGGTTTTGAGGGTTTTGTCAAGCCAGTGGGATAGACAATTGACTTTCTTCCAAACCTGAAGGCTTCAAGACCTCAAATCAACTCCAAATGGACGGTGAACCTCTACTACAACTTTCCAAAACTTTAATTCATACCCACCATTGACAAGGAATTATGTAAGAACATAAAACTCAAGAAAATGCAGAAAATCACAATAACCGTTTGCTTTAAAGACAAGAAATTCATTCAATATCATCTCTAACCAGTATGCATCATTTCCCTAGGCTTATATCAAGCCAAGGAACTCCTCCAACTACCTCCAATGCATACAATCAACCAACTAACCATTGGGATAACCACATTTCAAAATCTTGCAAGAAAAGTTGCTTAAGACAATAATGCAACTTTGCAACTTTTGTCAACTTTCTACAATTTGGTCTTTCCCTCACACCAAAGGTCAAGAATGAACTTGCCACATGTTGCAGACCCCTAAACACCAAAAATACATATAAAATGCCCATACAAGGCCTTTGACCAAGTTGACACGTCTTGGGGCCTTAAGGCTTATTACACTACCTAGACCTAATCAATAGGCCTTCAAACACACACACTGCACATTCCATTCATAACATAAACATGAATTAAAATGATGTAGACACATGTCAAAATGAAGTAGACACATGTCCTAGTGCCCCTACACCATACTCCCGTGGACAAGAAAACTCAAGTCCCTTGAGTTCCCAACCAGTTGATTGTGGTTCCATGCTTGAGGATATGACTTTCACTCATCCAAGTAGGTTTAGACTTAGGAAGCCCTTTCCATTTGACCAGATAGTCTTTGTACACACATTTTCTTGTTTGTTTGATCACCTTGGAGTCAAGAATACACTCCAATTCCAATGGATTGCTAGGCGGTAGATCCTTCATCCATTCTACATCCTCTTCCTCAAGAGATGAATCAGGTGTTGCATCTGTCAAGGATCCTTTGAAGATTGTCAAACCAAATACATTGAGGATGGGAGATATTCCCAAGTCTACTGGAAGTTCAACTTCATATGCATTATTGCCAAACTTATGAACCACCCTGACGGGACCTATCTTTTTCATGAGCAGTTTAGAAGGTTGGACTTTAGGTAACCTTTCTTTCCTTAAGTAAGCCATCACAAAATCCCCTACTTTGAACAAGACATCTCTCCTCTTAACATTTTCTCTGAGTTTATATTTATCAGTACTTTGTTGAAGTGAAGCCTTAACTTGTTCATGAATCTCCTTCATAGTGATAGAAAAATCTTCTCCTTGGGCACTCCTTTTCTCCATGCCTCCAAGATCTCCGAGTTCAAGTATCCCTCTTGGATGTAGGCCATACACAACCTCAAATGGACTTTTTCCTATGCTCCTATTGACCGAATCATTGTATGCATATTCATCTTGTCCAATCACTAAATCCCAACTTTGTCCATGCTGCTTGGTAAGGCATCTAAGGAGATTTCTAAGGGATCTATTAACCACATCAGTTTTTCCATCAGTCTGAGGGTGGTATGCTGATGAAAATGAAAGATTGGTACCTAATTTCTTCTAGAGATTCCTCCAAAAATGACCAACAAACTTGGAGTCCCTATCAGTGACAATATTGAGAGGTAATCCATGTATCCTTACAACTTCTTTGAAAAACAGACATGCAATATGAGATGCATCATTTGTGCATTTACATGGCACAAAATGAGCCATCTTAATGAACCTATCAACAATTACAAAGACACTATAAAACCTCCTAAGAGCTTTGGGCAATCCAAGTACAAAATCCATACGAAGGCTTTCCCAAGGCCTAGTAGGAATCGATAAAGTTTGATACAAACCAGCATTGGTTGAAACACCTTTTGCCCTTTGACAAATAGGACAATGCTCCACAAATCTTATTACCTTTGCCTGGATCTTAGGTCAATAGTAAAATCTTGATACCTACTCTAATGTTTTGTCCAAACCAAAATGACCTCCAAGAGTACCATTGTGTTTCTCTCTAATGATATTTTCTCTCATAGAACATTGATGAATGCATAATTGACACCCCTTGAAAAACAATCCATCCTGCAACATAAAATCAGAAAAATCAACATGAAAATAGTCAGAAAACTTAGTACATACATCATATGCTTCCTTGAAATCATGATCCTCCTTGTACATGGCATTAAGAGAATCAACACCAACACTTTGCAACTGAATTTCTTGGATAGAGAGGGTTCTCCTACTCAATGCATCTGCAACCTTATTAGTCGCACCCTTCTTGTGCTTGATGGTAAAGGTGTAAGGTTGGAGTTGTTCAACCCACTTGATGTGCCTTTGGTTCAACTTCTTTTACTCATTAAGGAAACTTAATGCATGGTTATCAGTATAAACAATAAACTCTTTTGGAAGAAGGCAATGGCGCCAATTTTTGAGTGCTTGCACCATGGCATAAAGCTCCAAATCATAGGTTGAATACCTCTATTTAGCCTAATTCAACTTCTCTAAAAATAATGCCACCGGATGTCCTTCTTGACTAAGGACTGCACCTATTGCTTGTTTGCATCACATTCAACTGTAAAAGGTTGATCAAAACTAGGGAGCCTCAAGGTGGGAAGTTCTACTACCTTCCTCTTCAAAATCTCAAAGCTTTGGGCTGCTTGCTCTATCCATTCAAAATTGCATTTGATTCCTCCTTTTATAGTGTTAAGGATGTGAGCACAAATATGACTAAAGCCCTTGATGAACTTCCTATAAAAAGTAGCCAATCCATGAAAGCTCCTAACATCACCTACTGTCTGAGGTGTAGGCCAATTTACAATAGCATCAACCTTAGAAAGTTCCATTTTCAAACATCCATTTGAAACTTCAAAGCCTAGATACACCAACTCAGTTTTCATGAATTCACACTTCTCTAGATTGATTACCAATTTCTCCTCATGAAGCTTGCTCAAAACCTGATCCAAATGCTTCAAATGCTCCTCCTTGGACCTGCTAAACACCAAGATGTTATCAAGATAAATAATAGCAAATTTTCCAATAAATTCATCCAATACCTCATTCATGAGGCACCTAAAGGTACTAGGCACATTTGTGAGGCCAAATGGCATCACAATCCACTCATATAAGCGCTCATTGGTTTTAAAGGCTATCTTCCACTCATCACCAGGCCTAATTTTGATTTGATGGTAACCTGACTTCTAATCAATCTTTGAAAAGTAGCTTGACCCTCCAAGATAGTTCATTAGGTCTTCAATCCTAGACATAGGAAACCAGTATCTAATTGTGATCTTGTTGATGGCTCTAGAATCAGTGCACATCCTCCATGTTCCATATTTTTTTGGTACCAACATAGTGGGCACAACACATGGGCTCAAACTCTTCCTAATCAAACCCTTATCCAAAAGGTCTTGCACTTGTCTTGCTATCTCCTCATTCTGACTAGGAGTCATCATGGAGGCATTTTTATTAGGCAAGGTCACTCCAGGGATTAGATCAATTTGATGACTAGTTTCTCTGATGGGAGGCAAGTTATCAGGCATGTCTTTGGCCACAACTCCCTTGTATCTATCCAACATGTCTTGCACTTCACTAGGAATCTCTCCTTTCTCACCATTTCCTTTCTTGGACTCATCTTTTGGGTGTAAAACTAAAGCATAGACTTGGGTCTCTTCTTGTTTGAGGACTTCTAGAAACTCCTTTCCACTAAGCAACATGACATGTGGACTAACAATCTTCTCTTCCCCTTGATCAAGCAAAGGATCCATCCTGAACTGTCTACCATTCTTGGTAATGACATACGCATTTTTCTCGCCATCATGTTGTGCTTTGACATCATACTACCAAGGATGACCTAACAATAGGTGACAAGCGTCCATAGGAAGGATATCACACAAGATCCTATCATTATAGTCCCACATTTCAAAATCTACCCAAGTTTGTTCATATACTACTACATGTTGCCCTTTGTTAAGCCAGGATGTTCTATAAGGACTCACATGTGGTAATGTTTTCAATTTTAACTTCTCTACCATTTCTAAAGCAACAATATTCTTTGTGCATCTAGAATCAACAATCACTTTGTAAACCTTACTATGAGACTAACAAGTAGGTTTGAAGAGTGTCTTTCTTTGTGGGGGCTCTTTGCCTTGGGGCACCTTCAACAACGTCCTCCTTAGCATAAGGCTTTCTCCATCCAAGGTGGGACCTGCATTCCCCATGGGTGAATTGACACTTTGTCCATCATCTTCTTGCACAAGTTGAGTCCTTCTTTCTAGTCCATGTGAGCTAGAAGCTTTCTCTGGGCATCTACTCATAGTGTGACCCAGTTGGTTGAAATTGTAACATTTGCCAGTGAAAACACTAGGTCCTCTACCTTGGTTTCCTTTCCTACCCCTACCAAAAGGTCTTCTTCCTCCTCTAGAGCCTCCATTCTTATTATTGAACTCTCCATTGGACTCTTGCTGGTTAGAATCACCATTTTTAAAAGGAGTATTCCTTCCTCTAAAGCCTCCTCTTCCTTTGAAATTTTTGCCACCTCTTCCTCTATTATTTTGTTCTCCTCTCCTCTTTATCTTATCTTCCACTCTCAATGCCAATTGGAAGCATTTGTGCATAGTGTCTAGAGCCATGATGTTGATCTCATCTTGGATGTTTTGCCTTAACCCATTCAGGTATCTAGCTACCTTATCCAACTCTTCTTCATGCTTCTTGGACCTAAGAATTAGCTTGTGAAATTCTTCGGTAGATGCATTCACATCCAACTCCCTCTGTCTAAGATTTTTCAATTTCTTATACATCAGAATCTCATAGTTTATTGGTAGGAATTGGTCTTTGATTTTGCTCTTCATCCTCTCCCAAGAGGATATCATCTTCTTCCCAATGTTCACCCTTTCTTCCTGCAACACTATTCACCACAACAAGGCAAAACCCTTGAGTCTAGACTTTTCCAAACTCACTCTTTTCTCCTCTGGGACCTCTTTGTACTTAAAGTGGTTATTGAGTGCTTCTATCCATTCAAGCACCTATTCTCCATTCAGGCTACTACTATAGATAGGTATACTTTTCACATCATCCCTGTTTACTAATTTTGGGGCATCCAAGAACATCTTTTGATCAGGTTCCATATTATGAGGGATGGCCTCCTGCTTCTCATTCTCCTCTTTTGATTCATCGTCACAAATTTTGTCCTTTCCCTTGGACTGTTCGGTCTCTTTAAGTTTCTCTTCAAGAAACTCCTCTACCATCTTCTTGAAGGCCTTTGGGTTCATTTCCTTAGGAGGCATTGTAGAATCCTCTTCTCCAAATTCTGAGTCTCACATGCACTATTCCAACCTTCGTATAGCTCTGATACCAATATGATGCAGAGGGTTTGGGATGTTATATCACTTTCTTGGTTTTTACTCAAAAAAGGTCTCCAATTGGTACCTTCCAATGGACCAATGCCTTTAACCTTCTCAAGGTTTCTCAAGATTTCCCTAGATCCTTCCCAAGGATCTCTTCACTCAAGACAGCTCACAACTAACAAGGAGTCTCCTACCCCTAAGGTTCCAACCCTTCAACCAAGGACACCTAACAACCCTAAACCACAAGCAACAAGATCTTTACTCAAAAGGTGGAATCTAACCTATGTGAGTGTTTACACATGTGATATGGAATTTTCACTGATCTTGACCCCTTAAATGGTTGATTACTAGCCCTTTGTATCTTTTCTTCTTTTGGACCTAGGAAATAGGGCTACAAGCAATTAGCCCTGCATTTGGACTTTTATTGATTTGTCTCACAACCTTCTTGAACAACCCCCTAGATAAATTTAATATTAGAATACCCTTTTGGGCATTCTACAAGATTCCAAACTTTCCAATTTGGGTTTTGAGTACGGATGGTCAAACCCTAGTGACCCTATTTAGCCTCTTCTAGCCCATATTGGGGTTTAAGCTCTCAAAAGCTTCACCAGTCACAAAATAATGAAAGGATAAAAGTTTCTAAGTGTCTACACTTGTTCAAGTGTCCTTCTCATGCCAATTTTGACCATCCTTCAATCTATTGTTCATGGTTTCCACCCTCTTTTCCTACTGCACAGGCTGGCCACATGAATGATGTCAAGCCTAGGGCATCATCTTAGGAAAAACAAATGACACTTCCTGTCTCCAAAACCACCAGGAAAATATAGTATAAATTTCAAGTCAACACCCTCCTAGGTTTCAGATTGATCCCATAGAGAGATGTTGATTGGTGTCATTGTTTGCATCCAAACCCTAGTTTTGAGGGTTTTGTCAGGCCAGTGGGATAGAAAATTCACTTTCTTCCAAAACTGAAAGATTCAAGACCTTAGATCAAATCCAAATGGATGGTGAACCTATGCTACAACTTTCCAAAAGTTTAATTCATGCCCACCATTCACAAGGAATTATGCAAGAACAAAAAACTCAAGAAAATGCAGGAAATCACAATAACCGTTTGCTTTGAAGATAGGAAATTCATTCAATATCATCTCTAACTAGTAGGAATCATTCCTATATGATTATATCATGCAAAATAACTCCTCCAAATACCTCCAATGCATACAATTAAGCAACTAACCACTGGGATAACCACATTTCAGAATCTTGCAATAAAAGCTGCTTAAGACAATAATGCAACTTTGCAACTTTTGTCAACTTTCTACAATTCGGTCTTGCCTTCACACCAAAGGTCAAGAATGAACCTACCACATGTTGCAGATCCCTAAACACCAAAAATACATATAAAATTCCCATACAAGGCCTTTGACCAAGTTGACACCTCTTGGGGCCTTAAGGCTAATTACACTGCCTAGACCTAATCAATAGGCCTTTAAACACACACATTGCACATTCCATTCCTATCATAACCATGAATTAAAATGATGTAGAAACATGTCAAAATGAAGTAGACACATGTCCTAGTGCCCTTGCACCAATTCCTTAACCATGACCTCTTACAAAATAACCATGATGATCTACAATGAGATCTTACATCTTATTTATACAAACCCTCAACCATACACAATAAGGTTGGCTACCAAACAATAAACCAATTACATATAAATATACATGTCAGTTTAGACTAAAACAAATAATATTCAACACATAAGACATCCCAAAAATACAACAATAATTCTTGTTCACACATTACATTAATGCCTATCCATAACCTAGACCAATTGGGACCAAGTATAGGTTTACATGCTTCAACAATGATCTCCAAATGCCAAGTCTCGAACAAGATTACCAATAGCATCATGAAACTCCATCAAAAAATGCGCCAACACCAATTATGCAATTCATCAAAGATCTCCACCAAAAGATCTGTTGGTGAAACCCTGGCTAGAACTAGAAACCAATATTTTGTGTAAGAAGGATAGCATCCAATCACCAAACCGAAACCAACTGACCAAATATGAGTATAAGCATTATGAACAAGCCACTTCCATCACCAAATTATACTGAAGTTAACCAAATCATGCCAGATCCAAGTTAACCAAAAA
Source organism: Cryptomeria japonica (assembly GCF_030272615.1). Taxonomy (NCBI): domain Eukaryota; kingdom Viridiplantae; phylum Streptophyta; class Pinopsida; order Cupressales; family Cupressaceae; genus Cryptomeria; species Cryptomeria japonica. Next base: position 197,477,032 of record NC_081414.1, on the reverse strand, counting down.
CCACTCAACCTACTGGGACTAGAAGGGTGTCGGTAAAGCATCCAAATAGCTAGTGTTGACATCAATGACAAAAAATCAATGCAACACATAATCAATTCCACCAAATGGCCAACAATCTCCCCCTTTGGAATTGATAGCAACACTAGATGTGAAAAACATCTAAGTACCAAGAAATGCCAAACAAGTCTCCCCCTATGGAAGAAAGCCAACAATCTCTAGCCCAGTCAACATCTATATATGCACATAAAGTGAAGTTATCATCCTTAGGATACCATAAACCATATTCTGATGTACCTTGCAAGTATCTAAAACTCCTTTTCACCACTATCTCATGATTTTCTCTAGGATCGTTCTGAAATCTTGAAACAATACAAACAACATTCATAATGTCAGGTCTAGTCCGAGTTAAATAAAATAGATCTCCAATCATAGATTTGTATCTCGTAGGATTTATCGGTGTAGAAACATCTTTCCTTGCCAATTTCTCACTTGTAACCATAGGTGTACTTACTAGTTTAGAATTTCCCATATGAAATTTCTTCAACAATTCCTTAGCATATTTAGTTTGATAGATAAAAATACCTTTGTTAGTCTGAGTAATCTGCAAACCTAAGAAAAATCTCATCTCACCAATCATAGACATCTCAAATTCTTTCTCCACATTCTTAGAAAATTCTATGCATAATTTATGTTCACCTCCAAAAATAATGTCATCAACAAATACTTCAACAATCAGTATATCATCATCGGTGATTTTATAATATAAATTACTGTCAGCACTACCCTTAGTAAAACCAAGATTCAAAAGATATTTATCGAACCTTGCATACCAAGCTCTGGGTGCTTGTTTCAATCCATATAAATCTTTCCTTAACCTGCAAACCATATCAATATCATCAGATAGTGAAAAACCACCAGGTTGCTCAATATAAACTTTCTCATCAAGATCCCCATTCAAGAATGCACATTTAACATCCATCTGATAAACCTTGTAGTTTTTGTAAGCAACATAGGCAAGAAATAATCTTACAGCTTCAACCCTATCTATAGGTGCAAAAGTTTCTCCATAATCAATTCCTTCCTTCTGAGAATATCCTTTACAAACCAATCTAGCCTTATCCTTTATAACTTTACCATCCTCGTTCAATTTATTCCTAAAAACCCATTTAGTTCCAATAACTAAATTCTCATCAATGATTAGCATGAAATATCTATCACCATGAAAACTTTTAACTCTAGCAGGGCCACACAAATCAGTGTGAATAAGATTAAGAACATCATTTGATTTATCTTGTATACTCCTAAAAGAGGTTCTGACTTGTTTACCCATTTGACATTCTTTACATACCGGATTACAGGGCTTCATAATCTTAGGTATATCTCTAACAGCTTTAGTTGAACTGATCTTCACAATGCAGTCAAAATCAAAATTTACATGACACAGCCTTTTATGCCATAACCAACTTTCATCAATTTGAGTAATCAAACATGTCTTCTCACCGGAGTTCAAATGAAATATGTTACATTTTGTATGAGTACCGGTTGCAATCTCCAAGCCAGATCTGTTAATGATTTTTTATTTTCCATCCTTGAACTGTAATTGAAATCCCTTATCTACCAATTGTCCTACACTCAAAATATTATGCTTCAAACCTTCAACATAATAAACATTGTCAGTATTGTTCTTACCATCCAATGATATAGTTCATTTTCCCTTAATCATACATGCCTTGTCATCTCCAAATCTAACTAATCCACCATCAATTTCTTGAAAAGACATAAACTTTCCTTTATCTCGAGTCATGTGATGTGAACAACCACTGTCAATTACCCATTCATCCTTATCTTCAATTTTAGCAGCAAGTGCCTTCTCCTCAGGTACATTCTCTTCCAGTGCCGAATCTTCTTCCTTGATAGCCAAGAATACCCATTCTTTCCCATTTCCAGATCCACTAGTAGAGTCTTCTACCGGTTAATCATCTGAATCAATAATGCCTTCCTCATCCGCTATGTAGCATAGTTTGTTTTTCTTGAATCTAAATTTGTTTTGATTAGGCTTAACTGATTTCTTAACTCTTTATTTAAATCTTAAATTCATTTCAAGAAATATAGATGAAAAATGATCAATCTTATTACATGCAAAACATTTAAAAGGTGCTTTTCCTTCATACTTACTTCCTATCGGTCCTTTCGGTGCTCTTCTAGCAAATAGTGCTTCAAGTTTCTCTAACTCTTCATCTTCTCTCTTCATATCTTCTAATTATTTTGCATAAAAAAACTCTCCAATCTTGCTTACCGGTTGTAGATATAGATGCATGAAAAGAAGGTTCAATTTTCATAGCTCTAGAAGGTCCAAATTCCTCAAGCTCAAAAGAAGATAGTTTCTCAACCAGAGTATCTCTTTTGATAGATGTATTAGCCATTGTTCTCAACTCATTAATAGAAGTAGCCTTCATTTTGTAAGCCGGTCGTAGGGCTCTCAGGAATTTAGAAGCAATCTCATCTTCGCCCAGAGTTCCACCACAACATTGAATTCCCATAACAATCTCATTTACTCTTTCCATGAATGCAGTAATCCTTTCATCTTCTTCCATCTTCAGATTTTCATATCTCACTCGGTAACCATCAAGTTTAACAATCTTCACTATAGGATCACCTTCATTACAGGTCTGCAATTTATTCCATATAGCCTTTCCAAATGATTTGTCTGTTAATCCCATAATTTGCTGATCAGAAAGTGCACATAAGAGGGCTTCTCTTGCTCCACAATCATTCTCAAGCTCCTTGTCTATGATTTACAGAGGAGGATTGCCAGATCCTGAATTAAAGGGTGTGACACCATTCTATGTGATGTCCCAAATCTCCTTGCCAAGACATCTCAGAGGAGTCTCCATCTGAATCTTCCATATTGCATAATTTGTTCCTTCAAACCTCGGTATATCCCTTCACAAAATAGCTCTAGAAGAATTGGGTGAACTTGAACTGTTAGTTGCCATAGGATCTTCTTCAAGTGGTTAAGCTTTATGCAGAGAGGACCAAAGCTCTGATACCAATTGTTAGATAGTTCAAATAACCGGAAGACAACTGAGGGGGGGGGGGGGGGCTGAATGAGTTGTCATAGATTACAGAAAGAATTATAAATTACAACAATTATACCGGAATAGCAATTAATCCAATTAAGCATAAACAATAATCACAGAATAAAATCCATCCACACAACACCAAGATTTGTACGTGGAAAACCCGGTAAAGGGAAAAACCACGGTGGGAAGCCTACCCACAATCAGATAATACTTCTGCAGTAACTATGTGAATTTACAATGAAGGGGCTTGCACTTGCAGGAAAGCCAACAGCCTAGAGCACACTGCTCATCACAAAAGGAGTCTCACTGACTACATAAAAATCCAGACTACAATCTGGAGAAGTGTTGAACTGCAAAAGATAGCATCTCCTATGCCTAAGTACAGTTTCGGTTGAGCTCAATACTAGAGGAATAAATCCTCTTACAAACCCAATTTGATCTCCATTGATCGATCAACTCCTCTGTTTGAATGATATTACATTATTCACACATTACATTCCTTGACCATGACCTCTTACAAAATAACCATGATGATGTACAATGAGATCTTACATCTTATTTATACAAACCCTCGACCATACACAATCAGGTCAGCTACTAGACAATAAACCAATTACATTATTACAAAACATGTCAACTTTAGACTAAAACAAATAATATTCAACACATAAGACATCCCTGAAATACAACACTAATTCCTGTTCACACGTTACATTAATGTCGGTCCATAACCTGGATAAACCGGGACCAAGTATAGGTCCACACGCTTCAACAATGATCTCCAAATGCCAAGTATAGAACAAGATTACCAATAGCATCCTGAAACTCCATCAAAAGCTGCACCAACACCAATTATGCAATTTATCAAAGACCTCCACCAAAAGATTTGCCGGTGAAACCCTCGCTGGAACCAGAAACCAATCTTTTGTGTAAGAAAAATAGCATCCAATCACTAGACCGAAACCAACTGACCAAATCTGAGTATAAGCATTATGAACAAGCCAATTCCATCACAAGATTATACTGGAGTTAACTAGATCATGCCGGATCCAAGTTAACCAAAAACTACTCAACCTACCGGGATTAGAAGGATGTCGGTAAAGCATCCAAATAGCTAGTGTCAACATCAATGACAAAACATCAATGCAACACATAATCAATTCCACCAAATGGCCAACATTACTTGCCAAGCCGCTACTATTAACCTCACTAATCAATTATCTTTGATACTCATCAAATTTGATATTGATGTGGCTTATGGTGAATCATCCATGTATCAGCTAAGATGATCTTGATGGTTCATAGTTATCTTTATCAACTCACTCGTATGCTCTTACTTTATACGATGATCATATATCTTAATATCTTTGTTTGTGATGATAATCATTTATGCCTATGCTTGGTCTTCATTTATAATTGATCTCCTTGATGATTGCTGATGGCTTACAAGAATAAGTTTAAATCTTTAATGGAATGAACATTTAAATAAACATTCAAATGAAAATTTAAATAAACATTCAAAAATTGCTCAAAAGCAAATAAATATTTATATTTAATCGAATTACAAAACCTTCTGATCAGACCAGACATAAAGATGCTAATATAATTGACTCAATAAATGGAGGTCGTATACAAATTCAAGAGTTCCTAACTATAGAAGAAATCTCATACATATTCATGTACAGTTGCAATTAAGTAATACATAAAAAATTTATTTTTAGAACTACAAACTACAATCTCCCAACAGTAAATAGGAGAAATTAATATTCCAACATAAATCAATTTATGGATTACCTGACAGTATAACTAATTTTTTAAAAAAATGAATTCTAAACAACTCAGCACAGCACAGAGAGCAGTGACAGATTTTACAGTTGTTCTAAAAATTGTAGTCGTGCAGTAAAGAAACATTTTCCATCTGCTTAACAAAAAGAAGGGAAAGTTGACAATGGTAGTCCAGAGGAGGGATTGCATTTGGAGGCAAAGAGTAGCTTCGCTCTTCTGACAGATGGAAGCTCAGCAAACTGTACTCTGTAAAAAGATTGAGCACCGAGATGCTCTTGCCGCAAGCAAACCATGAAACCGTGCCTCAAGGAAACCATGCAACTATATAAATGAACGACATACACGTCCCCAGGAATTCCCTCACCTCTGAAGGGAATCACATATGTCTTTCCTGGAAGCCTCTTTTCTGATTTATCAAGATTTATAGCAATTCGGTGTAACCAACGTTCTTCTGCACTTGGCCAGTTTTGTGGAGATTTGAACTGGCTAATATTAACCCACTCCAGCTCATTTTCGATCTCTCCATTAAACTCAGGGTGTTGCTTCTGATTTTCAGCAAGCCGTGATATTAATGTCCAGAAATCGTCCTTCACAACACCATCAATCTCTGCAAACTCAAGTGGGAAACCGTGAGAAATCGACATGCTTCTTTTCCTTTATCTATCTGGTCTTTTCCCACCAAGATCTATGCTTATTCTTGATTGGGATTTTCTCAATAATAATGGTCTATTTATTTCTCTGCACCTTCATTCTCAAAAACAGCCTACATATAATTTTTAGCTTTTGCTGCCATTCATGCTAATAATAGCGGAGGATTTAGCTAACAATTAGATCTAAAAATAGAAGAAATTCACATGCATCGAATGCATAAATAAATGTTATTGGATCTATAGAAAAGACTAAACTAAAGAATAGCACATATTAATTCAAAGAAAATAATGCATCGATCATGCAAAAAGAATAATGCATTGACCATGCAAAGGCAAAACAAATACAAAATACAAAAGAATATGCAGTTGTTTACACTGAATTCAGGCCTGGAATTTGACAGTCACCTTTGTCTGTCATATAATTTTTTTTGACCTTTGGTTACAATCTTATTTAAAATATGTAAAAAATTCAATTTACTAAGTTTCCAAATTCATATAAGAAAATAGAAACTATTCTAAAAAATCATATTAAAATATTTTTAAAATTACAAAGAATAATATCTTATCATTTTAAAATATTTTTAAAAAATTTATATTTTTATAAATAACATTCTAAAATAATATATATCAATATTATGAATTATAATACTATATATTATCTATTATCTATTATAAATTTTAACGGTTTATTAATTATTTGAAATGTCATATATACGTCTTTAGAAAAATATAGCATGTCAATATATACGATCCAATAATTTTTTAAGCTGTCATATACAATCCAAAAGTGAAAAAACAGCCAACGGCTATCTAACCTGTCAAATTCCAGGCCTGCATGCTCATCAAGACACAATTGCCATTATAGAAATAGGAAGTAGGAATCTCATAACTAAAGTGTATTTTAGCCATCTAAAGAATAGTCTCCCTCTTTACAATAATGTCATAGATTAACAGAAATTCAAGATATAACTAATTGAAAGGTAATTCATGATGGCACAAATCAATTCAGATCAAAAGGACACCTGGTTTAATACATCTTTTTGAAGGTAAACCATTTAGAAGAGGACATCGCATTGTAGAATTTCCTACTGATTAGCACTTCTCATTTAAGCAACCCTAATAATGATTTGTTTGCATTCTTGGAGATCCAACAAAGAGAATGTCGTAAATGCAATGCAAGCTGTGAGGTGTAGAATTACAATGCGATTTTTCTCTCTTCTCGCAGCTGGTGACATGTGGAAAGTGTACAAAGATTGAATATAAAGATGGCGATTCCACAAGAAATCCATGGGGTTGGGTTCATCACCATATATCTGCACGATATCAAGACATTGGTGAATCGCTTGAATTCACATCAAATGACATAAATGCAAAGAGAAGAGGAGATATGAAGCAGAACAAGGCTTTTCTCGGGCTTTGTGTGGTGAAATGCCGAAGCGAGCCCACACATTGCTTTGTGTGGTGAAAAAGGAATTGTCAATGTTTTGAATTATTTGAAAGTATTCAAGGGAGAGAACCCCTCCCTTGGAGAAAAATGAAGATCTCCTCATGAAATGTTAGGGGCTTATCTGCCCCTAACAAAAAATGCTTGGTCAAAAGATCCTTGACCAAGCTCGATTTAGAAATAGTAATTTTGCAAGAGACAAAGCTCAATGGTGAGAAGGTAGTGGAATTTGTAAAGTATTGCTACAATTGGGAAGGAATCTTCCAAGATGCTAGGGGATCAGCCGGCTTCCTGTGGAATCCATCTCTTATCAATGTTATTCCAATTGCTTCATGTGATCATTGGATGGCCTGTATCATTCAGTGTAGGAGATCAGATCTTCAATTTTCCTTGTTTGAATGTGTATGGACCAACTAAAATTGAGGAGAAGCTGAAAGTTTGGACTGAGATTTCCCTTCAGGTTAATTTGTTAGCATCTAATAAGGTGATAATTGCTGGTGATTTCAATGCCATCCTCGATATTGATGATAAGGTGGGCAATCTAAGAAAACCTACCAAGGTAATGGATGATTTTTAGGATTTTATATTCAACTACAAACTGATTGATTTCATTCCCCAAAATGGGAGATTCACTTGGACAAATAGAAGACTTAATTTCTCCAGAATTTATGAAAGACTTCACAGGTTCTTGGTTGGTGAATGGTTGATGAATGGCAACTTCTCATTGGAATCTAACATTATACCTCAAATAGGGTTGGATCACTCTCCTATTTCACTTTCAATTTCTCACGATAACCCTTGTAATAAAAATTATTTCAAATTTCTTAACATGTGGTGGCGTGATCCAAAACTGTTGAAAAATCTCAGGGAATGGTGGCTCGAAAGTAATATCTTCTCTCGATCCCCAAGCTTCAGATTCACTAAACGCATGCATTTTTTGAAAAATAAGCTCAAAACATGGAACAAATTATCCTTTAAAAACATGTTTGCAAAGAAAACCAGGATTGAGAAATAATTGGAGGACATTAGTAATCATGTGATGGCAATGGGCATGACAAATAAAGAGTTCAAAGCTGAAAAGCTCTTAAAAGATCAATACTCGGAAATCCTTAAAAAGGAGGAGTTGTACTGGAAGGAAAAATCTAGGGAATTATGGATTGCAAAAGGGAATCTGAACATAAAATATTTTCATGCCTCATCTAAGGCCAAAAGATTAAACAATAAAATTGGATCCATCAAGGATGGCAATGGCAACGTGTGTAATTTGTCAAAAGATATTGAGAAATCTGGCATCGGTTATTTCACTGATCTTTTGGGGAGCAAAAATATTGACACCAATTTGACATATTCCTTAATTGATGAGGTTATTGAACCACTCATTTCAGATGAAGATTATGCTATGCTACAAGCTCCATATACCTTCAAAGCAATTAAATATGCAACTTTTTCCCTCCACCCTCATAGGGCACCTAGACCAGATTGGGACAGGACATTTGGTCGGTGGTGGAAGAATTCAGGAAAAAATAGAAATTTGTCAAAGAAATAAATCATACCTTGATAAAATTGGTTCCCAAGAAGCGGGACTGTGAATCGATGATGGATTATCACCCTATCTCACTATGCAATACAATTTACAAAATTATCTCGAAAGCCATGGCGAAAAGACTTAAGAAAATATTACTAAAACTCATCTCAGAAAACTAAAATGACTTCACACCCGGGCGGGAGATTTTCGATAGCATCATTTTAGTCTCAGATTTCGTCCACTCAATATACAAAGAGAAATGAAAAGGCATGGTCATTAAACTTGATGTTGCCAAAACATATGATCGGGTTGTATGGGATTTTTTAATATGTGTACTGAAAAGATTTGGATTTCTTATCAAATGGATTGAATGTATCAAATTTTGCATATCTACTGTTAATTTTTTTATGATTGTCAATGGAAACGTGTATGGCTTCTTCGGAGCCATGAACGGCCTGCGTTAGGGAGATCCGTTATCTCCTACCCTTTTTGTGATTATGACTGAAGTTCTTGAGAAATTGATACAAAAAATACATGCAGACAACAAATGGAAAGGGATGAAAGTGCACAACCAATTGGATACTATTACTCATTCCCAATTTTCTGATGACACAATAATCTTTGGGGAGGCCTCATTGGGCGAAGCCAAGAACATTATGAGTACACTAAATTTATACTCTGAACAATCCAGGCAAGTGATGAGTAAAAGCAAGTCGCAACTATTCTTCTTCAACAGTAACAGGCAAGACCAACAAAGGATCTCGAACCTCTTGGGAATAAAAGTTTCTCAACTTCCAATCAAATACTTGGGGGTTTGAACTGAGAAAGGATGTAGGCAGTATCAAATTTGGGAAGATGTTTTGAAATCTTGTTCGACCAAAACAACACTTTAGAAGAATAGATGGCTAAAACAAGCTGGCAGACTAACAATGGTCAAGTCTGTCCTACCGACCATTCCCATTTACTATATGTCGTGCTTCAAGATACCATTTGTTACTGGTAAGAATATTGACAACCTGCTCATGAAATTTGTTTGGGAGGGTGCAAAAGACAAAAAAAAGATGCCACTCATTAACTGGGATACGATGTGTTTACTGAAAGAGGATGGTAGTGTCGGAGTAAGGAAAATGGCACTTCAAAATATTGCGTTGGGTGCCAAGTTATCTTGGAAGATGTACACAGAACCACAAAAACTATGGTGCAAAATTTTCAGGAAGAAATATTTGGATTCCAAGAACCCTTGCCGAATTCTCACTATGGAAAATACAGAGCAGGGATCCACCTCCTGGGATTTCTTTGGGATTGCAGATTCATTATAAATGATCACATTTCATGGCACATTGGCAATGGAAAATCTACAAAATCTTGGAGGGACTCATGGGATGGTGCACCTGCACTATCTGATAGTTTTAATCAGGATTGGATTGAGCTTGTTGAGTCTACGTATGGTATGCTTGTTGAGGATTACTTCGACTAGAATATGGAACTGGATGGGAAGAGGGTATGGAAACATATATCCATTGGCAATCCGATTCTATGCAAATCTCTAAAAGATGTACTAAAAAGTAGATGTATCCCGTTGTCTAATGATGAGGATAGGATATTCTGGAGTGTTGCCAAATCAGGAGAATATTCTATCAAATTGGGTTATGAGGTACAAAGACAAAGGGCTACGTGCACAGATTGCAAACATAAGCTATGTTGGAGTAATAAGCTTCTCCCTAAAGTGGGGGCATTTATTTGGCTAGCCCTTCATAATAGGATCCTCACTGGGGACAGACTAAAGTCAATTGGTATTTCCGGACCCAACATATGTGTTATGTGCAGAGCAGAGGAAGAATCTTCTGATTATTTACTCCTCAATTGTCCCATGGTGGAGGCTTGCTAAAATTGGTTCTTTAAAAATACCAATCTTAAAATCGTTAGATGTGAGTTACTCAAGGAATTCCTCATTTCTTGGTTGAGGATCTATCATTCAAGGTGGAGCGACCTTTGGCTGGTGGGACCTTCATTAATTGTTTGTCACATTTGGAAAGAAAGAAATAGGAGGATCTTCAAAGAAACCACGCTCTCGATTAATAAATTCATTGAAAACATCAAAAGTGCTATGTTGAGGAGTTAATAAATGGGAAATATGTCATGAGGAGAAGTAGAACCTATAATGATTGGGACCATAGAATGGAAAATATCTGGCTCTTCAAACACCCTTTAATCATAAACACCAAAAATAGAGTAAATAGGAGGGACATCAGATGGATGGCCCCATCAAAGGATTGGGTGAAATTAAATTTTGATGGAGCTAGCAAGGGTAACCCAGGAGACACTGGATTTGGATCCATAATTAGGAACAATGCTAGTAAGATAGTACATAGCGTATATGGTGGACTGGGCATGGCTACTAACAACGAGGCTGAAATCAAAGCATTAGAGGCTGGATTAATTTTTTGCATACAAAATGGTATCTCCAAGGTGCTCATTGAGGGAGATTCTCAAATAATTATAAATGGCATTATCAAATTGAATTTCCAATGCTGGAAGTTAAGCAAATGGCTCCCTCGAATAAACCATCTGTTGGAATTGATTGGCACTTTTGAGATTAAGCATGTGTACCGGTAAAGGAACTATATGGCTGATTACCTTGCAAACTTGGGTGTGGTATGTAATGATAACAAAATTACCTTTGATCAACACTCTGCAAGTAATGACATAATTAATCACATCAATTTGAATTCTTCACATAATGGTATCGGCTAAGACTTGTACGTTCGATGGATGACTACCTAGGCCTAGATAACGGTGGCACTAGATAAGACTCTAGCTCAGTCCCATGGTATAGTGGCAGAATTTCAATGCCTTCCATATCCCAAAAAGAAGATACTTGTATGATTTTTATGCAGTAGTGGCGGAACAATCGCATTATTATTTCTGAGCAAATCGAGCAACAATATCAAAGCACTATTTTTTGGGGGATTTTGGAAAGGAAACTTCCAGAGGCATCCGGCTCTATAAAGATTAATGCTTCACAAAATGATGTCACTTGTATTAATGAGATTGGATAATGGAACACTTTGGGGAGATTAGCTGTGTCAACTGTGAAAAGCACGTGAGCACTCAAATTCAAAATCTATTTGTAACAGAGGAATATGTGTATGAGGCAATTCAGGGGCTGATGGGGATTACTCTAAATCTCGACATGCATTGGTACGATGCCCTCATCTATGAAGCATTTTTTCTTCCCTTAGTTGACATCATTGACTCAAGGGAGCAAACTTTCGAGTTGATGTGTGATTTTGTGAAGCCTTCCATTGGGAATATTGTCACCAATGGTATTCTCAGTCTGGATGAAAATATAAAGGTTAGCATATTAAAAATGTATTTCCAGCTCGAGCTCTATTTGCCCTCTAATTCCAATGAGGATGCAAACAATTCCAAGGAGGAAGAGGAGGATGATGGCTCAGATTCTGAGAACAATGACAAGGGCAGTACAATGCGAAGAAGAATGGAGAAGGCTGAGGAAAGGGAGCGAATGAAGACCTTTGTGGAAAATGCTTGGGAGATATTGAGGTGTGTGGTTTTCAATGAAAACATGGACCCCTTCAGGCATGTTACTAATTCCGATGAATGGTGGTTCCCAGCTGCTTCTACTGCAAATGTTATTAGTCTTGGTGAATATGCTGCTCTTATTCTCCAAGCTCTTCGAGGAGATGAATAACTACCTTGCACTTGGTCACTGCTCTAATCACATTGGGAATTGACTGGTCTTTGTCTTTGTTTGATATACTTGTGTCGACTGTACTGTGCTTTGTCTCGGTTTGGTCTTTCATGTGTTGTTACTAGATGTAATGTCGGATCATAGGGTTGTCAGGATGATTTGACTCACCCGCCTTTTGTCATATGTGGGTGGCGTAACTGGTTGTAATTTTCTATAAATTTAATAGAGGGTGATATCACCATACTTGATAGCACTTACCATTAAAAAAATAAAATAAAAAATTAAACAACTCTTAATCAATAGAAAATAACAAAAAAACATTTAAAAAGTTTGAAAAATATGGGATGAAGATAAACATTAAAAAAATGCTTATCCTTTAACCAAAATATAGACCATATATTTAGCCAACAATGCAGGCAATAAACAATCTAGAACAAAACAATAATATATCAAAGTGCACAAGTGACATACAAAGGATTATATTGTAATCACAAATACAAGTGATTTTTATTATTTCATCAAATTAAAAAAGATGAAAGTAGCACATTAAAGATAATAAAATTAGTATAAATTTATTAAACACATCCATTTCAAGGATTCTCATATATATTATATAGAAGTATTTTAGATATCTATACTAAAAAAAAAAAATGAATATGTATAATAGAGTTATTTTATGTTAACTAAAATTATTAAATTTAAAATTAATATAATTTTTCTTAAACCTTACTTTATTTTTTTTATAGAATATATAATAGTTCATTTATATAATAAAATATTATATTCTTTTACATAAGAAAATACATAATCTTTTCAATAAAGAATATAAAAAGAATTTTTAAGAAGTGAAAATAGGTTTAAATTTGAAAATATAGAAAATATTTTATAACATGTACAATTTTTTTTTTAATCAAGTCTCAACTCTAATACTACACCAAATTGAACCCTATCCCTAAACTAAATTGAACCCTTACCCTAATTTAATTCAATAATAATCCAAATTCTAACCCTAATTAAACTCAAATCCTAAATCTAACTATAATTAAACCTTTATCACAACCAATCCGTACTACAATTGAACCCTAACTATAATTTACTATAACCCTTTAAACACTAACTCTAATATTTGGCTCTAATTGGACCCCAACCCTAAGCTAATATTAACCCTAACCCTAATTGTGCTTAAACCATAATGTTAATTAAATAATAACTCAAACTTTATTTGAACCTTAACCATAACCCCCAGATTTATCCTCCAATAGTAACCTTAATTGTAATCTAACATTAACCATAACCCTAATATAACCTAACCTTAACCTTAACCCTAATCTAAATGTATTTTAACCTTTATGATAACCTAACCATAAAATTAATCCAAACCATAATTAACCCTGTCTTAAACTTAAACCTCAACCCTAAAGTAACCTCAACCATAAACTTAAACTTAAACTTACCTTTACCCTATCCCTAATCTAAACTAAATTGAACCCCAACACTATTTGAATCTTTATGGTAACATAAACCATAACTCTAATTAAACCTTAACCCTAACCTTAAAATCAAACTTTATTCTACAACCCTAACCCTATTTGAATCCTAACACTAAATCTAACTATAATAATAAACCTAGTCCAAATTAAACTCTAATTAACTCTAATTCTAATCCTAACTCAAATATCCCTTGTAATTAAACTTCAACCCTAACCATCATTGTGCATGAACCATAACCCCTATTGAACTATAAATCTAACCCTATTTGAACTCTAACCATAATTTAACCCTAAATTTCTTTCTAAACCTAATCCTAAGCATGATCTAAACCTAATCCTAATCATATCCCTAACCCTAACCCTAATGATAATCTAACCATAACCATGGACCCAAACCCTAACGAAAATCATCTATCATAGCCCTAAAATGTAACCCTAACCCTAAACCTTGTTACACTAATCATAACCCACTACCTAACCTTAGACTAACCATGATTCTAAGCCTAACCCTAAATCCTAGCCCTAATACTAAACATGATGTAAACCTACCCCTAACCATTTCTCTATCCATAATCATAAGCCCCAACCCTAATCATATTCCTAAACCTAACCTCAACCATAAATTAAAACCTAATCCTAACCATAACCATAACACTAAAACTAACCCTGCTCCTAACCATAATGTAAACCCTTACCATAATGCTAACCCTAACCCTTAACCCTAATCTTAACCTTAACCCTAACCCTAATGTAAATCTTAACCCTATGCACTATGCAATCCCTAACCATATCACTAAATTTTAAATCAAATCCATACCCTATACCCCAACTATAACCATAACTCTAACCCTAGACTTGATTGTAACCCAAATCCTAAACGTAACCCTAACACTAACCGTGATGTAAATTATAATCCTAGCCATAAACCTAACCTTTATCATTATCCTAACCCTAGAAATAATCTTAAGAATAACCCTAAGCCTAACCCAACAATGATGTAAATCCTAAAGACAAATAGGTGCTTCGATACTTATTCTATTTCTAACTCTAAATGTAATTAAACCCTAAATAAATTGTAATACTAATTCTAACCCTAACCCTAATCAAGATGTAAATCCTAACCCTAACAATAACCATAATTATAACCTTAAACCTAACTATAACCCAAACCCTAAGACTAACCCTAATCCTAACAATGATATAAACCCTAACTATCATCCTAATCCTAATCCTAAACCCTATTCCAAACCATAACCCTAACCTTAATCATGATTTGAACCCTAAACCAGATTTTAATCCTAGGCCCTAACCCTATCCATAATCCTAACAATAACCCTAATCATGGTATAAATTCTAACCATAACGGTAACCCTAAAGCTAACCCTAACCATGATGTAAACACTATCTTTAATCCTAACACTCACCTTAACCCTAACCCTAACCATGATGTAAATCATAACCCTAGCTATAATACTAATACATTAACCCTAACCCTAACCCGAACCATGATTTAAACTATAACCTTTACCATAGTCCTAACCAAAACTCTAAACCATTACCCTAACCCTAACCCTAACCCTAACCTAACTTAATCATAATCCTAAACCCTAACCCTAAAAACAGGGAATGTCTTTACAACCCTTAGGATGCACCAATCATCTATTACAATCTATTAATAATATATGAAGGGTATTAATATATTGGTGCATCCTTAGGGCTGGATAATTGTTTCCCTAAAAATAACTCTAAACCTAACCCTAACCCTAACCCAAAACCCATCCATAATCTTAAGAGTAAATCCTATCCATCATCCTAATCCTAATTCTAAACCCTAACCCAAACATAACTCTGACCCTATCCCTAATCTTAAACCCTAACCCTAACCCTAACCATAATCCTCATGCTAACCCTAAGACTAAACTTAACTCTAACCATGATGTTAATAATGACCCTAACCTGAATCCTAACCCTAACCTTAACCCTAACCCTAATCCTAACCTTAACTCTGACTGTAGCTTGATATAAACCCTAACCCTAACCATAATCCTAGCTATGATCGTAACCCTAAGCCTAATCATAATCCAAAACCTAACCTTAACATCAACCATGATGTAAACAATAAACTTAAGCATAAACCTAATCATAGTCCTGACCCTAACCCTAATCCTTACTCTAACTAACCATAATCCTAAACCCTAACCCAAATTGAAATTTTATCCTAATCTATTTTGAATCTTATTCTGTCTCTATTAATATCTCTGACTACAATCTTAACCCTAACCCTAACCTTAAGCCTAACCTAATAATAACCCTAAATCTAACTATATCTCTAACCAAAAATGTAATCTAGAACTCCATTAGCAAACAAGATAATATACATATATCGGTTTGAAACCTAATCCTAATTCAATTTTACCCAAAACCATAACCTAATTTATCTCTAATCATAATTTAACCCTAACCCTAATGTAATTGAATAATAACCCTAATTCTAACTCAAATTGAAATATAATACTAACCCTAACTATAATTAAACCCATATCTTAATCAAACACCGACCTTGTCAATACCCCTAATCTATACCTAATTGGACCCTACCAATAACCCAATCTTACCATAATTGAAACCTAACCATAACGTAACCCCGAGCTTAAAAATAACCCTCGAATTAAGCCCTAACTACAACTTGAACCCTAATCTAACCATAATTTATACACTAGCCCTAACCCTAATCATAAACCTAACCTGAACCATGATGTAAATCTTAACCCTAACCATAACACTAACCTTAACCCTAATGCTACCCATAACCATAATACTCATGATTAAATAAAATTTTATATTATCATTAAATAAAGTTTAATATATCTTAGATTTTAGTATTTTCTTTGATCTTGCAACACATATATATTCTAAAAAATAGTCTAAATAGATATATAAAATTTCATATATTTTTGCCTAACAATATAATAATATAATTTATTTTAATAAAAATATACTATATATTATTATATAGTTCTATTTTGAATTTTTTTATTGTTTCCCATGTTGTGTTGCGACTGCTAATATGTTACATATATTTGATTTTAATCAAATATATATATAATACACCAAGAGATATCCTTCTCGAGGTGCCTATTGTTATCATGTGCCCCGAACTCTAATAGGTGCCTCGAGAAGGATATCTCTCAGCGTATTATATAGATTTGATTAAAATCAAATCTATGTAAGCTATTCTATCTTCTCTGCTCCTGCAAACTTTTGCCTTAATTCCAACTATTCTTATTCCCAAATCACATTTCTCTACTAATTACCCATTTCAGAGATTGTATTATATTATTGTATTTCTCTCTTTCTCCTATCACACAATCTTGTAATAGTTGTCTTTCTTGTAATCTCCACGTTAAACCTTTTTACATGTTCTAATACATCTTCTAGTCATGTGGGATTGTTCATGTGCATGTTATGTCCCTCTTTATGACTTGGCTTGGAGTACTTCACGTTTGGATCTTCGGAGGCCTTTTTTGATGTTGCAGATCCATCCCTACCTTTGCCTTGCTTCTGTGGTGGTTCCTATGTCCTCCTCTATTTGTGTTTATTTCATATTTTGGTTAATGTGGGGGACATTATTTTGTTGTGGGTTTTTTATGACTTTTTTTTGGTTTGAGATTTTTACGATGATGGGATCAGCTTTATTTTGTATATACCTTTTGATTTTCTAGTCTTTCTTTATTGGGGATTTCGTTGTCCTCCTTTTTGGGTCTAAGCTTTTGGCCTTTGCATTTCAGTTTCAACATTTTTGGTTTTCTCCAGTTTTTCCTATTGAGGTGGACCTATCTTCTATTTAGACAAAGATGGTTGTTGCTGGTGATGACAAGAGGTGTTGTTGGTGGCTGATGATACCCTGTTTCTTGGCTGCAAGGGAGTTGTTGTTTCCTTTTCTTCTGACTTCTTTCCTTTCTCTCCTATTGAAGTGGAGATCTTGAAGGGTAAGGTGAGTTGTATTTTTTTCATTCTCAAGATTAAGGTTATGGGAGCTTTGCTAAAATCCATTATTATGGTTGAGGGAGCCTAGAAAAACCCCATGCTCATGTTTGTTTGAGTTTTTTTAGTATCAGGCTTCCACCTTCGATTAGTACAACTGTTTTTTCAATGTTTAGTGTTTGTTGTTAAATTGTGGCTGGGCTGCAAGTTGAATATGTTGTATCTTATTGGAGTGTTCTTCTTTGGCTTCCAAATTTGTGCAAAATATGAGGATTTTAGGTCCCTTCAAAACCTATTGTAAGGGGTTTCTGGTCCCCTCAAAACCTATTTGACCCTTAATAAAAACATTGTATGATAAAATCTAAAAACATTTAAATTATTATTATTATATAACATAATTCTTTCTAATGTTAATCTAAGTCATAAGCTTAATAAGGGTAAAATTAATAAAAGGGTGAAATTATTAAAATAAGTGAAAGATTAACGATGATAGATCTATGATAAATGTTCACTTTCATTAATCAATTTTTTTTTTAATATTGTCATTGAATTAGCTAAAAAAATATATTTTTGAGGTTAAAGAATTTATAAATTGCTTGTACAAATAAAAGGGTCGAAGAACACCATATCTTATAATATTTCCAAATTCTAAATATATCTCCCAATAATGCAAATATGAATTAGTTGGCATCTCCATACTCACTATCTTCTATTGTACAAATTATTTTCTAAGGAATATGTGTTCTATGTTTTGATAAGAAGACTATATCATTTTACTCGATACTAAATTATATTGGGATAAAGAATAAGAAGTATTTTTTACTAATTGTATTACATAAGTAGTCAATTTATCATGAACAACATGATAGATTAGAGAAATCATCTCCTATGTGCAAACCCATCTTCAATGATGTATGTTTTTCGAACTTATGTTAATCTATTTTGAATGTTTTTTATTAAAGGTCAAATTTAGGTTTTGAAGGGGCCTAAAACCCTATTTACAAGAAGCTGCCATCAACAAACCAACAACCATCAAACAAAAAACAAGTAGCCAACCCTCAACCAAGAAAAAGAGGGAACAAGAAACCAAAAATAACAAAACAACAAGGGACACCTACTTTAAGTTTTTCATAGCCTTAACAGCTTCAAATTCAAGTTCATAAATGTTCATAGATAGTTTCTTCATGTCCTTTAGAGCCTAGATTGATGGATCAACCATTTTAATGCAATGAGATCTAGTATGAGTGTTGGGTTTCTTGTCTTCCTCTTGAAGAGTCTACTTTCCTTTATCACCCACATCAAGACCAATAAATTGAGCTTTGCCTTCCTACGCTTTCTCAAATTTCTCAGTCATGACCCTTATACTCAAGATTCACACTACTCTTAATGACCTTATAATTGAAATTAACCAAAGTGGTTTGATTGTCATTAGTCTTTTTTGTAGTTATTTTTAGGCTTGAAATTTTTTCTTCATAATCAGTCTTCATGTGCTCAATATCCCTAACCCCCTTCCTTCTAGAGAGAGGCCGCCATGTTTTTACCCTCCTCCTCTAGCCACAAATAAATAGGGATTTCTCTATCCATATTAAGCAACGATGAGTCATGCTTTAGATCTCTGGGAAATGGTGATCTTCCTTCTCTATCGGTAACAAGGAGGGACTCAACCGAATGCCTTGGGCTACCATGATCCCTCCCCTTTCAGATAGAATAATCAGGGGAAGTCCTCCTTTTATTAGCATCTATCTTCTTCTCCTTCTTTTTAGCTTTCATATACCCATAGGCATACACACTGTCCTATGATAGAAAAACATGAGATACATTTCTTTTCTTGACATCTCTCTTACTTCCACCCTTTTAACTTTTCTTTTCACAATCATACTTAGGATCATCATCTTCTTCCATTTACTAACAACTTCCCTTAGAATAAGAGGTTTTCCATACCATTATCCTCAAAATCAACATTTATATTTTCCAAAATTTCGAGGATCTTTTGTTTCCCTTTGATCAGTTTAAAATGTTCCATTAAAAATAAAATAAGACGTTCATGCGAATTAGGGTTTCCTTGATTTTTCTTATCTTCTTTAATACCCAAATCAAAAGAATAAAGTAGACAAAAGGAAAATAGAATTCTATCCTTGTGCCTAAAATGGTTTGAAAGAGCAAAACGATAACTTTACACAATTGAGAATTCACAATCCAGAGTAAAGAACTATATAATTACCTTTAAGACCGCTACCCATAAGGGTTGATCGAAGACATCTTGTAGCTTCCATTACTTTGTTTGATCAAAAGTTTTCCCTATTTTCCTTTTGTGAACTTTTGCACCTCCATGTCTGAATATTTTCTATCCTTGAAGAATTTCTCCCCATTCATCAACAACCCAGTCACTTTGGCGATCAAATCCTCTATAATATGAAAGCTATAAACATAGGCTTTAACCTAACCACCCTTCCTATCTTGAGCAAAAATATTAGAGAGGGTATGATCACAGCCATGAAGCTTTTCCAAATATAGTGAAACCCCACCTTTCCTCACAGTCCACCAAATAATGCTCTTATTCTGTACCTCTTCACAAGTGAGAGGTCCAAGCCTATTTTTGTCTCTCCCCATATTAAAATCTCTGAGCTCAACGGTAAAGAAAAACCTATAATCATTAATATTCATAGCCTTGAGATAAATAATTTTTTTAATTGTACACTTCACATGCTCACAAAGAGCTTTCAAAACACCCACAAAGTATGCAGCGATCAAAAGTAATAAAAACTGAAAAAGACTACACATTAGAAAACAAAATAGAGTTTGTTGCACACGCATGTACCCTGTCATAGGATAATAAATCTATCATTTGAGTTGGAAGTTTATCCCACCACCTCCATTCTAATTTATGATTTATATGCACTCTGATATTCACAAGAGAATCAATGACCCCATTAGTCTCTCTATGTCTATGACAAATAAACACATTATCAAAGGACTTTAAGATGTCTAGAGAGACATAATCCAATTCTCAACTGTCCAACTAGGTTTGTATTTCCTTTTCAAATATTTGATAATATTGTCAGAGTCTCCTTCTATTGAAATCATTTTAAAGTTTAATTGTGAGGATAAAAGTAATGCATGTTAGATAACCATTACTTCAGCTAAGTGATTGTTTTGATTTCCACCACCACAATAAACCCACCATTTTCATCTCTCATCAGTCCCCCACAACTAGTCTTTAATATCCCCATTCAGGATTTATTGGGACATCAATTTAAACTGAAATAAGAATTGTAATATATTAATAAACATAACTTTATTAGAAAGGAATACATTTCATTATAATATTGACTTAATATTTTCATAATAGATTAGAGGATAGGACTTATCTTGATAGATTCCCCTAGCTTGCGGTGATCATAAATATGGTAATATCTCTCTTCAAAATCAATCATAAATATGGCTATGTCTTCTCCAACATTTTTCTCTAAATAATTGTATCTTATATTCTTCCCTTTACAACATTAACACTCTTCATATATTCTGGTATAAATCTGAATTACATTTCATACATCTTTGATTTGTATGAAGTTATCGATCTATTCTATATATATTACACAGTCGGCCCATGATTCCCCTTTGCTATTCCATCGTTTAAATTAACCTTAACCCAACCATGAGGAGGGGTTTGCTAGATAATGTTATCTCTAGAAGGCTTAATCTTCTTAATAGGGATAGAGATACCATGTAATTGAGTCGAGATGTTTTCCTGGATAGAGATATTCAAATCATTCTACCCTCCATTCTTATTCATTGGAAACCCTTCTATCCCATTTTGAAGAATGTCAGGACATATTTCCCCCTTCTTTAGAGAGTCATACTTAGCAATAAAGTCTGAAGATTTATCATTTGCAACTTTCTTATTCTCCATGTAATATAACTTGTATCCAATATAGAGGGAATAATCCTTTCTTCACGAGAAGGCAAAGTAGCTACCTTATGAGCATTCCTTGAGATTTTACCTTTGGCCTTTTGGGAGCCTTCATTATTGTTATCATCTAGACTGTTGGTATTATGGATATGTTGCATTGGTTTTGTCATTGATGTCAACACTTATCCTTCTGGAGATCTTTGGTTATGTTGAACTGGCACATTATGTTCATCGACAAGTTCAGTGACTTATGCGCAGTCACTAGTATTTGGTTCATCGGCAGGTTATATCATTCACCAACACTGAGGATGACTTGTTATCATCTGGAGATCACTCGGTTATATCGAAGATATGGTTTGGACACTTGGTTTTGAAGATTTGGTTATTGGTCTAATCGGGTTGACATATTTGCTGTTAATGACAAATTGGTCTAGGTTATGGACCGACATGCGTTATCTATTCTAAATCAGCACAACACGTTATGGAGATGGTTTAATAAATTAATATTATTGTTGAGCTGAAATGATGCATCACATGTTGACTTACTTGCAATAGATTTTATTGTATTATTCTTAGTAAGCCGACCTACACATTTGGTCTTAGGTTCTGGTATATATGTAAGATCTCAATTGTGAGATTAATGTGGTGATTGTATGTAATAAGGTATTGTAAGGTTGTGATATTCGATACATGCGAATATAAGAAGAGCTACTTACACAGACATCATTTGAAGATTCAAGGAAGGTTTGAAGGAGACAATCAGAGCTTAACTGGTACTGAATCTAGCATTGGAGATGCTACTTTGAGTAGTACATTATCATTGGATTTAATCATCCAATTGTAGTCAGTGAGACTCCCATTCTTGTTATGTGCAGAAAGGCCAGCTGCCTAGAGCTCACTACTCAATCATAAAAGAAACATGGTCACGGAAAGACAAATTGTGGGATATTGAAGATAAATGTCCGCTAGAGAAATGGGAAGTGTATGTCAAAATTCATGGCTAGAGGAAGGAAAGATTGGTGTGCAGATAGGCCCTAAAATTTATAAAGAAGTCATGATCTACCAAGTTCCTATCATAGGCAATTACCAATTTAGACATTGTTTAGTCTCATATTGCCCTTCCTAAATAGATCATGAATTTGAAAATTAGATATTAAGCTTAGATAAGGTAGTGAACAACTAAAAAAATTAACGAACTAAAGAATTTATAACTAGAGTTGAAAGACACATTCGGTAAGAATTATGTCTTTTTTAAAATCTATTTTTTCTCTTGGTTATCCTATTTAGTAATATAGTTATTTTTTCTTATTCTTTCTTTATGTACAAGGGTCTAGACCATTTCAAAATATTTGCTTACCTAATAAAAAAGTATTGGTTTTGACTTGACTTTATTTTTTTAATCTTGCATTTATTAGATTCTATTCAACATAAATCAATTCATCTCTTCTAATTTTCTTATAAAAACCACTATATGTAGGAATTATTTATTCTCTACGTGAATTGTTATTTCCACCCTCTAATCGCAACCCTTTGTTATCCAATTTGCTTCATAGAATCTAGAAAATGTGACCTCATCACTTAGTTTCCAAGATAAAAATCACTACTATTTTAGAGAAGATTTATCTTCCAAAGAATGGATTTTAACTTCTAATTGAATATTCATTTCAAAAACATTAACTACTATAATTTTTTTTTTGATGAATAGGCCTTCTCTATTAGATAATAATATTAAAGTACATATTCACAAAAAGGCCAAGGGATACAAGATTGCCCCACGAGAGTCACACGGAAAGAAGATGGAGTCAAAAAACAAAGCTATTCATCAAAAAACTTCCTCAAGTAGCCAAAGCAGAGGCAGCCGAGGGGGGAGGATCTGGATCATCTTTCTTGCCCCATACATCAGCGGGGCTAGGAGTCGAGTCCGGTACGGACCATCCATCTTCAAGGTCTTTTTCTTCTTCTCCTTCCTCCCGTCTGGGAGACGAAACAGCCAAGGCCAGATGAGGAAACTTGGAGGTGGTGGCAGTAGGCCACCCAGAGCCATCACTAGCAGCAGGAGCCAAAGTAACAGGAGCAGCAAAAGGCCACCCCGAGACAAAGGAGAAGTCGAGTGGAACCTCCACATGGCGTCTCTCCCACTAGAAGAGTGGAAAGGAGCCTGGGACCGCAGGGTTTGAGAGCATTGGGCAAAGGAACTTCGGCCATAGTGGCAGCCACAGGGTGGAGTGCGGTTGGAAAAAATAGAATCTAGCGGCACTCTGGCAACCGCAGAAGGGGTATTCCCCAAATGCTGAAGGAGCTCATATAAGTGGCCCACCTCAAGAGCCACTTTATCTTCTTGTACCTGAATCTGTATTAATACATTATTACAAATACAAGCTTTAGCATAAAGAGAGATATTAATATCCAAAGAGTTGTGAGTAAAAAGAACCGCATTTCTATCTTTCTAAAGAGTAAATAGGATCTCCATTCTAAAAGCATGCCATATTTGGGAAAATTTAAATGGGATTCTAGGTGAATCTCCTAGAAGAACCATATGCCAAAAAAAAGGCTCAGGCTAAAAAGGCCGAAAGAAATCATGGATCCAGCTCCAATACTGTTGAGCTCTTCTACATAGCCAAAAAATGTTTATAAAGTTTCTGGGTGACCATAAAAAGGGCACCAAGGATTAGGAACCCCCAAATGCTTAAGTCTGGAACTCAAAGGCAACCCTTTAAAAAGCACACACCAAGAAAAGTATGCAATCTTGGGTTCACTGGTGGTGGACCAAACAACAAGAAACTTGAGTCTCTAGGATTTCTGAGAAGATTGCAAATGCCACCACTAGTTAAGAATGTGGACCATGGGCAAATGGGGTACCAACCAAAGATAACCCATTTTGGGTTTGTAGCTAGTTAAAGGATTCCAAGGATACCACTTCCAATCCTTCCACCAAGGTCTAACAAACTGAATGCCAAGCTTATGTAACAAAAGTGAGGGTAAGGCCGAAACCAGAAGGTCATAAGTTTGTCGATCAGGTCAAGACAAATGAAATTAGACCTGGAGCTCATCCCATGATTGGAGACTCATAGAAACTCTAGAAAAGAGATCCTTAGGTGTTTGAATGCCACGTTTGTGAAAACTCAGAGCACTACCACCCTAGATTTTGGCCAACGATAACCCTTGCACCTGAAAAAAAGGTGACCACAAGAGGTTGTGTTGATTCATGGAGATCCCATCATGAAAACCATCACCCACCCACCAAATCCAAGGCTTAATAGCTTCCAAAGCATGCCAGATGCTTTTAACAACAAAAGTACCTTGGATCTGAACTAGGTCTTCCATAATGAGCAAGGTTTGAAAACCAATCCCCTTCCAAGGTGACCTATCGACAGGAAACCCTAAATAAATGCAATGCCAAAGAAGGATTTTCCAAGCCTCGTCGCCAAATAAGGCTCTGATGATCCATTTAGCACATAAGGCAAGCCCTTGTTTTTGGGTAGAAATAAGGTCGAGCCCTCCGGACTCCTTGGGAAGACAACAATACTCCCAAGAAACTCTGTGAAAACCTTGATGGTCGGAACCAAAGGCCCAAAGAAAAGCCCGCAGAAATCTTTCCAACTTCATGTAAGAGGCCTTAGAAGGAGCCCAACATGAAGAGTAATAGAAATGAGTGGCAACAAAAACCTCTGAAGAAATTTGAAATTTACCAGTCAGAGAGAGAGGCTTGTTTATCTAATAGGTTATTTTTTTATCAATCTTGGCTAAAACAACATTCCAAAGATCCAGAGGTGAAGCTTGAAAGGCAAAAGGAATGCCCAGAAAGCAAAATTTTTTGCCATGATGAAGCCATTTCCAGCCATATTGAAGAATCCAAGGCGGGGCAGTAAGAAAAGACTGCCTATAACATTACGTCTTGTGTCATTGAATGGCCGAGCCGGAAGCCAAGCAAAAGTGTGCACACATTAAAGAGCAACCTGAACATTATCTTCTTCCTCAATGAGAGTGAGAAAGGAATCATCCACAAAATGGCCATTGACAAGTTGAGAAGGTGACTCAGGTGGAAAGATTCCATGGACATGCCCAACAGAGATGGTGTTAGCAAGTAAGTACCCAAAACCCTCTATCACAAGAACATATAAAGAAAGAGCTAGAGTACAACCCTAGCGAATGGATCTAAATAGACCAAAAGCCTCAGAATGGCAACCATTGATGGTGATGCAGGTCGAGGCATCTCCAAACAACATCTAGAAAGATTAAATGAATCTGGGGCCAAAGCCAAGTGCTTTGAGCATAGCCAAAATAAATGGCCACTCAATCCAATCATATGCTTTAGCAAAGTCAATCTTAAGGAAGATTGCCCACTATTTGGGGCATCGGGCCCAGTCCATCCCTTCCCAAACAACAATAATATTATCCAGAATAAACCTGTACTTGATAAATCTAGTCTACTTCAGATGAATAATCAAGGTTAGGAGATGATGAATATTGAGAGCCAAGGCTTTGGCAATGATCTTATACGAGATATTGAGCAAGGGAATAGGCCTCCAATTGCAAATGTTCTTCGGATCCCCAACCTAGGATAAATTTGATGTTACCCTGGTTAAGCATCTTTCCCAGGGACTGAGAATGAAAACATTCAAGATAGACCTTATGTAGGTCAGGACCAACACAAGGCCAAAGGTCTTTGTAGAACTCGCAAGGGAAACCATTATAGCCAGGGGCTTTATCATCCGCCATAGAAAAAATGGCTTCCTTGGGATCATCAATGGTCAGTAAGAGATCACAAAAGGTTTTCTTAGACTTGAAAAACCTTTTGGGAACAATAGCTAAGAAATCTTGCAAATCTTGGGCTCTAGCCAAAGAGTTTCCCTGCGCTGTGAACACCTTCTCATAATGACGGACAAAGGCTTGTAGAATGTCAAGTAGCTCGATGAGAACAACATGCCCTTCTTTGATTTTCTTAATCCCTACAGAGGTATAATGGACACACAAAGGCAAGAAAAATTCTTTGGAGGCCCCGTCACCCTCCTTGAACCAATGTAACCTAGCTTTGATTTGAGCTCCTCTGGCATAGTAGTTATCTCCAACTTGTTTTTGATGATGGAGCTAGGCTAATGAAAGTTGTAGGTTAGAATCAAAAGGATTTAAGGCTAGAGATTTTGTGGTAGCACAGAGATCTTTCGTAGTCGCGTCATACAAGCGTCTGCGGTACATGGCAATTTGTCTACCATAAATTTGCAGAAACCTTGCAGAGAGGGTAATGGTGTCATTCCACCATGCAATCCAACCAGTGTTTTGATTAGGCCTTGGTTCCAAATTCCAAACCCTTTGAATGTGGGACATCGTGGCCTGATGATGTAGGAGAGATGTGTTGAGGTAAAACTGCATCCTCAAAGGACACAACCTAGCTGGCTGCTATTCAATTCTAAACCTTACGGGGAATGATCAGACAACATCACATCAATGAGAGGAGTGATGGGAAGATCTTGATCTTTAGAAAAAAGAAAAAAAAGATTGCACAGTTATCATAGCACGATCAAGCCTTTTAAATATTCTGTCTGAAGCAGCTCTTAAATTAGACTAAGTGTGCCAAACCCCACCTACATGGCAACGTTTGGTGTTGGGGTGGAAAAGACCCAACTTATTACGCATATAGGACCAGGCTTCCCTCTCGCCAGTTGTCCATTCAAAAAGGCAAAATCTCATCCTTATTGGTCGCCACCTCAACCATATTGAAGTCACCACACATGACCCAAGTTGCAGGTGGCAGATTGTCAGCAATCCAGCACCATAAGTGTGATCTATCAACTGCATCATTGGGATAATAAATATTAACAATCCCAACAGAATGATTATCAATTGATAGCAAAACCCATACAATGCACTGCATGGGATCAAAACCATGAGAAATAACCACAGAAAATCAACAAGGTGAAATGAGAGTAGCAACTCCACCATGACCAACCTCATGCTGGGAAGAAAAAACAAGGCTATCTAGCCAAATAACATGGCATGCAACAGTAAGCATGAAACCAACAATTTTAACTTCCTGAAGGCAGAGAACATCCAGGACTAAAACACGTTGATGAACATTTCTAACCGAATACTTTCTTGTGATGTCTATGAGACCTCGAACATTCCATGAGATGTAATTCATGAAAAATATTGCATGTCATCCTCGTCCCCAAGAGATGAGAAGCTATTGCGCAAAAAATATGAACTAAGATCGAGAAGAGAGTCCCCATCGGAAATAACTCGTCTTTTTTCTGAACCACCATCTACAATCTCAACATGCCCAGAAGGGCTACGATAGCGACGCAGAGAGTGTAGAGTGAAAATCACAAATGCATTCTGAGGAGTGTGAACCAAAGGGGGTCGAGCGTCACCCTGAGAATAATCCTTCCCCTGCTAGCTAGGGTTTGAAACCAAAGCGAATGACATAGAGACTACTTGGGCAGATGGTGTTTGTGTAGGAGGCTTCGCCATCGACTGATAACTTGATCCAACGAGTGGCTTTTGGGCAGAAGCCACAAATTTTTTGCCTTTGCAAACCACAGTGGTCCATTCATTCTTCTTAGATCCCTCCAAAGGTTGAGAGCTGGTCTCCTTAACAGGGGTTTTATTTTCGGTATAGCCAAGGGACAATCCTTGATTTTGTATTCCATCGACTGGCACTGATAGCAAGTGTTGGGAAGGTTCAAATAAACCACCTTCTGGGTGAAGGTATTGCCACCCACTTGAATATCAATAGTTTCTTTCAGGTTGCGAGAAAGGTCAACCTCAACGCAAATCCTCTTTTGAGGGTGAGCATTAAAAAAATGGTCTGGTTCAAGACAAATAACTTTTCCAACAAAGTGAGAAATAGTTTGCATGAAAGGCCAACAAGTTAAAGGAAAATCAAGGAACTCAACCCAGATCGGGACTCACAACTTTTTATCATTTGAGATAGAAAAGTCTCGAGACCAACGCTAGAAAACTAGAAGGGAAGCTGAACGGTCCATGACCCATGAGAGAGGATAGCCTCAACATGGGAAGGGTTCGAAAAGCATAACAAAAAGAAACCCTTGGTGAGGCTTTGGATGCCATCAAGTCAGACTCCATGAGGAGATCAAGCTTTGGTGACCCAGTCACGAAGCATGCTTTCAGGAGAGATCCTACCCACAAAATAACCTATCAAAGTGCATTTTTCAAGCCACTCACAAGCATTATCAAAATCTTGAATAGGAAGCACAACTTCAGGTAAGGACATACCTCGTGAAACACTTTCAGAACAAATTAGAGAGGGCGCTTGTTCTGAGGCGCCATGAGGGTTCGTCACAGCAACTCTAGCACCAACATCAATTGTTGGGCTAAAGTTGGTTGGAGCCATAATAAACTCTAGAGTCCCATAGTAAATGCGGTCTAAAAAAAGCAATACGCAACCTCAAACCCTAGCAGAGCTCATTAGAATCAAGAATTATCCAGCCTTCAATTCCATTCTCTAGATTTTTATAGATTTTATTATTTTTCAATTACTATAATCTTAAAAAAAATTATTGGTGAAAAAAGTAGTACATTGACAACATATTAGTAGGTATGAGTAAAACAAAACCAAGTAAAATAAAATAAACCTTCTCAAAATATGCATTGGATTAGATGCATTTGTGTTAGCTAGAACACTATACACAATTTCTAAACTCAATTTTTTGTGAGAAAATCCAAATGTACATAGAAAGAAATGCATAAAATATCTCCTATAGACTTTAAAAACATTCATTACTACAAAATCATGTGCATATAAATATAAATAAAAAACAAAAACAAAAACAAAAATGCATTAGACATACGAAATATAATAAATTTGAATTGCATGATCAAATGCAAGAGACATGAAAGAAAGATTAAACTAAAATAAAAAGATTTTTTTTTTATAGTTTAATAGCAGGGATTTTTAGTCTGGCTGCACTAGGAGAGGTGTACAGCACAAGTTCTCCACCACTAGACCAACTCAGGCTGTATAGCTAAAAGAAAAAGATTGTGTCATATTTTCATTCATTTCTCTTCTAATAAATGGAATATTTTTCAACTCATTCAGATCTTCTTGATAATCCACTTGTTCAAAATTTGTGCAATATATGATATCATTGCTTTTATAGAATATGAACTATCCAATCCAAATATTCTTTCTCTTATATTGTATATTTTAGATCATGTATGTAATAGTAATTTCGATCTTAATCATTGGGAATTAGTGAGATTTATAACTTTTGACAACTCCTCCTAACATTTATCCTGATTTCTGAAAAGCTCGTTAATCAGTTGGAGTCAAGAATTTTTCGCACTGCGAACTACAGTAACTAAGAAAAATTTTATTGGAAATGCAAACATTTTATTCAACAAATCAATTCAGATCAAAGGGACTGCATCATTTACAGCTTTTTGAGAGTAGACAAAAATAGAAATGATCCAAGGCTGTGAGTTTCAATTCACTAAGTTAGTTGAGCATAGAGCAGATTTCAGCTTATTCCTTTTTGTTAAGGTTATCTAGGAACACCACTGGGGTGTGAATGTTATACAAATGAATAGGCCCTAGTCTTGGACATGTTACTATGCATGAGAAATATCAAAACTTCGAGAACTTAATTTCTCTCTA
The DNA here is from genome assembly GCF_030272615.1 of Cryptomeria japonica. Taxonomy (NCBI): domain Eukaryota; kingdom Viridiplantae; phylum Streptophyta; class Pinopsida; order Cupressales; family Cupressaceae; genus Cryptomeria; species Cryptomeria japonica. The sequence continues at coordinate 197,446,835 of NC_081414.1, read as the reverse complement.
CACCAAAAGCCCTTGAACTAGATTTCAGAAGCCAGAGAAATGATGTCCGAAATGCACATATTTCAGGCATAGCATACTTCATGTCAGTGAAGGACTATGTTTTGCCAGAAGCTGTTGAAAAAATGGAAGTAGATATAAACAGATTAACAGGAATCATGGAGGTGGGTCCATTAACACTTCAGTGAATTCTCTTTGATTAAAACTTCTCATTTAAGCAGTTCTAAATCAATGTATGGATTATCTAACAGTATAATTAAATTCAAGAAATTTGAATTCTGAATCAATGTATGGATTATGCAACAGTATAATTAAATTCAAGAAATTTGAATTCTAAACAATGTGCTCTTAAGCAGATAATTTCTCAGACAAGGATCTGATATCAAATGAAAATTAAAATAAACACAAGCAGATAAATCTTTATATTCTATAGCAATACAAAACTGTTTTGATCAGTGATCAGAGAGAGATAAAAAATGCAATACAATTGTCTAAATAAATGGAAGTCTTAAACAAATTTAAGAACTGTCATGCATATTCATGCACAACTGTATTAACTAGTTCATACAAATTCTATTTTTATATCTCTTATTTTAACTCCACAAACTACAGTTTCTCCATATAAATTTGAATTCTGAATTTATGTATGGATTTAACCCAGATAATTTCTCAAACAAGGTTCTGATATCAAATGAAAATTTAAATAAACACTCAGAAATTACTCAAAAGAAAATAAATCATTATATTCAATCGAATTACAAAACCTTCTGATCAGACCAGAGATAAAGATGCTAATATAATTAACTCAATAAATGGAGGTCGTATACAAATTCAAGAACTCCTAAATATAGAAGAAATCTCATCCATATTCATGTACAACTGCGATTAACTAGTACATGCAAATTTTATTATTAGAACTACAAACTACAATCTCCCCATAAAAAATAGGAGAAATTAATACTCCAACGTAAATCAATTTATGGATTATCTGACAGTATAACTAATTTCATAAAAAATGAATTCTAAATACCTCAACACAGAGAGCAATGACAGATTATACAGTTGTTCTGACTGTAAATATCTCACCAATCTAAAATTGTGAATCTTATTAATCTTCCATGGTTGGCCAATAATAGCCCAAGCGTATGAGTTATTTTGAAAGGGTACGACCACTTGAATGAGTGTCACAAATGTCGTTATGGACTTCATTTAAGGCCTTTTCAGATTCTTCTTGTTCAAGACATCTTAAAAGAGTACCATCCAGACCTCGTTTAAAAAGGGTAAACCGGTTGGTACTCAGGTTGTAAATTGTCAGAACAAGACAATTCACCATATGTGGATGAGAAAGAATATCTTAGAGAAGATACTAAACTAACTAACAAATAGAAATATATATATTTTTTTAAATTATCTATAAATGCAACATAGTAACTGTTATCTTAGAGAGCAATGACAGATTATAGTTATTATTAGAACTACAAACTACAATCTCCCCATAGAAAATAGGAGAAATTAATACTTCAACGTAAATCAATTTATGGATTATCTGACAGTATAACTAATTTCATAAAAATTGAATTCTAAATACCTCAACACAGAGAGCAATGACAGATTATACAGTTGTTCTGACTGTAAATATCTCACCAATCTAAAATTGTGAATCTTATTAATCTTCCATAGTTGGCCAATAATACAACATACTAAAAAAAATTCCACCTTTGAACCAAAATCAAAATAATTAATTAAAAAAATTCTGGACCTATTTGCCGGTAACAACAAATATGCAAACACAAATATGCCAATGAACAAATCTCCAAGATAAAGTGTCCAAATGATGTATTCAACATAACCAAGTGATTTCCATATCATTCCAAGTGTCGGTCAATAATATATCTTTTTAAATTATCTATAAATGCAACATACTAAAAAAAATTTCACCCTTGAATCAAAATCAAAATAATTAATTAAAAAAATTTTGGACCTATTTGCCGGTAACAACAAATATGCAAACACGAATATGCCAATGAACAAATCTCCAAGATAAAGTGTCCAAATGATGTATTCAACATAACCAAGTGATTTCCATATCATTCCAAGTGTCGGTCAATAATATATCCTGCCAATATCTCACCAATCTAAAATTGTGAATCTTATTAATCTTCCATAGCTGGCCAATAATAGCCAAAGCGTATGAGTTATTTTGAAAGGGTAAGACCACTTGAATGAGTGCCACAAATGTCGTTATGGACTTCATTTAAGGCCTTTTCAGATTCTTCTTGTTCAATAAATCTTAAAAGAGTACCATCTAGACCTCGTTTAAAAAGGGTAAACTGGTTGGTACTCCAATGGTGACAGGTTGTACCCTTGTTCTGATTGTAAATATCTCACCCTTGTTCACCATTCAAAACATCTCAACACAGAGAGCAATGAAAGATTATACAGTTGTTCTGACTGTAAATATCTCACCAATCTAAATACCTCAACACAAAGAGCAATGATAGATTATACAGTTGTTCTGACTCTAAATATCTCACCAATCTAAAATTGTTCTGACTATAAATATCTCACAAATCTAAATACCTCAACATAGAGAGCAATGACACATTATACAGTTGTTCTTACTGTAAATATCTCACCAATCTAAAATTGTTCTGACTGTAAAATTGTTCTGACTGTAAACCGGTTGGTACTCCAATGGTGACAGGTTGTACCCTTGTTTTGATTGTAAATATCTCACCCTTGTTCACCACTCAAAACATCTCAACACAGAGAGCAATGATAGATTATACAGTTGTTCTGACTGTAAATATCTCACCAATCTAAAAAGGGTAAACCGGTTGGTACTCCAATGGTGACAGGTTGTACCCTTGTTCTGACTGTAAATATCTCACCCTTGTTCACCATTCAAAACATCTCAACATAGAGAACAATGATAGATTATACTGTTGTTCTGACTATAAATATCTCACCAATCTAAATACCTCAACACAGAGAGCAATGACAGATTATACAGTTGTTCTGACTGTAAAATTGAATTCTAAATACCTCAACACAGAGAGCAATGATAGATTATACAGTTGTTCTGACTGTAAATATCTCACCAATCTAAAATTGTGAATCTTATAAATCTTCCATAGTTGGCCAATAATAGCCCAAGCGTATGAGTTATTTTGAAAGGGTAAGACCACTTGAATGAGTGCCACAAATGTTGTTACGGACTTCATTTAAGGCCTTTTCAGATTCTTCTTCTTGTTCAAGTACTCTTTTAAGATGTCTTGAACAAGAAGAATCTGAAAAGGCCTTAAATGAAGTCCGTAACGACATTTGTGGCACTCATTCAAGTGGTCTTACCCTTTAAAAATAACTCATACGCTTGGGCTATTATTGGCCAACTATGAAAGATTAATAAGATTCACAATTTTAGATTGGTGAGATATTTACAATCAGAACAAGGGTACAACCTGTCACCATTGGAGTACCAACCAGTTTACCCTTTTTAGATTGGTGAGATATTTACAGTTAGAACAACTATGGAAGATTAATAAGATTCACAATTTTAGATTGGTGAGATATTTACAGTCATAACAACTGTATAATCTGTCATTGCTCTCCGTGTTGAGGTATTTAGAATTCAATTTTTATGAAATTAGTTATACTGTCAGATAATCCATAAATTGATTATCTGTGTTTTGACTATAAATATCTCACCAATCTAAAAAGGCTATTATTGGCCAACTATGGAAGATTAATAAGATTCACAATTTTAGATTGGTGAGATATTTACAGTCATAACAACTGTATAATCTGTCATTGCTCTCTTTGTTGAGGTATTTAGAATTCAAGTTTTATGAAATTAGTTTCAAGTTTTATGAAATTAGTTATACTGTCAGATAATCCCTAACAATTTATAGTCAGAACAATTTTAGATTGGTGAGATATTTACAGTCAGAACAACTATATAATCTATCATTGCTCTCTATGTTGAGGTATTTAGATTGGTGAGATGTTTACAGTCAGAACAACTATATAATCTGTCATTGCTCTCTGTGTTGAGGCATTTAGATTGGTGAGATATTTATAGTCAGAACAACTGTATAATCTGTCATTGCTCTCTGTGTTGAGATGTTTTGAATGGTGAACAAGGGTGAGATATTTAAAGTCAGAACAACTGTATAATCTTTCATTGCTCTCTGTGTTGAGATGTTTTGAATGGTGAACAAGGGTGAGATATTTACAGTCAAAACAACTATATAATTTGTCATTGCTCTCTGTGTTGAGATGTTTTGAATGGTAAAAAAGGGTGAGATATTTACAGTTAGAACAACGGTACAACCTGTCACCATTGGAGTACCAACTGGTTTACCCTTTTTAAACAAGGTCAGGCCACACCTGTATAATCTATCATTGCTCTCTGTGTTGAGGTATTTAGATTGGTGAGATATTTACAGTCAGAACAACTGTATAATCTGTCATTGCTCTCTGTGTTGAGATGTTTTGAATGGTGAACAAGGGTGAGATATTTAAAGTCAAAACAACTGTATAATCTGCCATTGCTCTCTATAGGTTTCTGTTGGATCAAGGTGTAGTACCAGAAGAGGGCAACAAGATTTTTTTATAAAGTATACACAATCTAAAGCTCTCTTTTAGATTGTGTACACTTTAAATATTATAATGCTAGGAATCAATTTAATATTTAGTTGCCCCAAATAATTAGTTAGGACTAGAAATAATTAAATATTCAATTAATTGTAAAATAAATAAATTTGGATGCAATATTTAGCTAGATTTCAAAGATGGAAAATGCTAGGAATCAATTTAATATAATGCTAGAATAAGAATTGATTAAACAAATATTTAGAATTTGCAAAGTAATTGTACTTTTTTCTAGTTTAAATCCACACTAGTGCAACTAATTTGGCATGAGAAATTGAACATGTACCCATGAGAATGGACTAGCATATGACTGATTATAGGAACTCACTTGCCTCAATCTTTTGATATCAACATTTGGTAAGGAATTGGTATTTTAAATTACAAAAGCTTTTGACGAATCTATTGAATTGTGAAGTTCATGTTCTCTTTAGTCAATGGGTACAACCTGTCACCATTGGAGTACCAACCGGTTTACCCTTTTTAAACGAGGTTTGGAATTGTATTCTTTTAAGATATACAAAATTGTTGGTAGTTCTACTTTAGTTGCCCCAATGAGGTCTGCAATTGTACTCTTTTTACAGTCAGAACAACGGTACAACCTGTCACCACTAGAGTACCAACCGGTTTACCCTTTTGAAATGAGGTCTAGAATTGTACTCTTTTAATATCGTTATGGACTTCACTTAAGGCCTTTTCAGATTCTTCTTGTTCAAGACATATTAAAAGAGTACCATCCAGACCTCGTTTAAAAAGCATAAACCGATTGGTACTCCAATGGTCACAGGTTGTACCCTTGTTCTGACTGTAAATATCTCACCCTTGTTCACCATTCAAAAGATCTCAACACAGAGAGCAATGACAGATTATACAGTTGTTCTGACTGTAAATATCTCACCAATCTAAATACCTCAACACAGAGAGCAATGACAGATTATACAGTTGATCTGACTGTAAAATTGAATTCTAAATACCTCAACACAAAGAGCAATGACAGATTATACAGTTTTTCTGACTCTAAATATCTCACCAATCTAAAATTGTGAATCTTATTAATCTTCCATAGTTGGCCAATAATAGCCCAAGCGTATGAGTTATTTTGACTGGGTAAGACCACTTGAATGAGTGCCACAAATGTCGTTATGGACTTCATTTAAGGCCTTTTCAGATTCTTCTTGTTCAAGACATCTTAAGTACTCTTTTAAGATGTCTTGAACAAGAAGAATCTGAAAAGGCCTTAAATGAAGTCCGTAACGACATTTGTGGCACTCATTCAAGTGGTCTTACCCTTTCAAAATAACTCATATGCTTGGGCTATTATTGGCCAGCTATGGAAGATTAATAACATTCACAATTTTAGATTGGTGAGATATTTACAATCAGAACAAGGGTACAACCTATCACCATTGGAGTACCAACAAGGGTAGAACCTATCACCATTTGAGTACCAACCGGTTTACCCTTTTTAGATTGGTGAGATATGAACATCTATGGAAGATTAATAAGATTCACAATTTTAGATTGGTGAGATATTTACTGTCATAACAACTGTATAATCTATCATTGCTCTCTGTGTTGAGGTATTTAGAATTCAATTTTTATGAAATTAGTTATACTGTCAGATAATCCATAAAATGATTATCTTTGTTCTGACTATAAATATCTCACCAATCTAAAAAGGCTATTATTGGCCAACTATGGAAGATTAATAAGATTCACAATTTTAGATTGGTGAGATATTTACAGTCATAACAACTGTATAATCTGTCATTGCTCTCTGTGTTGAGGTATTTAGAATTCAATTTTTATGAAATTAGTTATACTGTCAGATAATCCATAAAATGATTATCTTTGTTCTGACTGTAAATATCTCACCAATCTAAAAAGGCTATTATTGGCCAACTATGGAAGATTAATAAGATTCACAATTTTAGATTGGTGAGATATTTACAATCATAACAACTGTATAATCTATCATTGTTGTCTGTGTTGAGTTATTTAGAATTCAATTTTTATGAAATTAGTTATACTATCAGATAATCCATAAATTGATTATCTATGTTTTGACTGTAAATATCTCACCAATCTAAAAAGGGTAAACCGGTTGGTACTCCAATGGTGACAAGTTGTACCCTTGTTCTGACTGTAAATATCTCACCAATCTAAAATTGTGAATCTTATTAATCTTCCATAGTTGGCCAATAATAGCCCAAGCATATGAGTTATTTTGAAAGGGTAAGACCACTTAAATGAGTGCCACAAATATCATTATGGACTTCATTTAAGGCCTTTTTTAGATTCTTCTTGTTCAAGACATCTTAAAAGAGTACCATCCAGACCTTGTTTAAACGGGGTAAACAAAAACCATTACAAATTAACAACCCTACAACTTGAAAGGGTAATAATTGGCCAATAATAGCCCAAGCATATGAGTTATTTTGAAAGGGTAAGACCACTTGAATGAGTGCCACAAATATCATTATGGACTTCATTTAAGGCCTTTTCAGATTCTTCTTGTTCAAGACATCTTAAAAGAGTACAATTCCAGACCTCGTTTAAAAAGGGTAAACTGGTTGGTACTCCAATGGTGACAGGTTGTACCCATTGACTAAAGAGAACATGACCTTCACAATTCAATAGATTCATCAAAAGCTTTTGTAATTTAAAATACCAATTCCTTACCAAATGTTGATATCAAAAGATTGAGCCAAGTGAGTTCCTATAATCAGTCATATGCTAGTTCATTCTCATGGGTACATGTTCAATTTCTCATGCCAAATTAGTTGCACTAGTGTGGATTTAAACTAGAAAAAAGTACAATTACTTTGCAAATTCTAAATATTTGTTTAATCAATTCTTATTCTAGCATTATATTAAATTGATTCCTATCATTTTCCATCTTTGAAATCTAGCTAAATATTGCATCCAAATTTATTTATTTTACAATTAATTGAATATTTAATTATTTCTAATCCTAACTAATTATTTGGGGCAACTAAAGTAGAACTACCAGCAATTTTGTATGAACCTAAAACAAAAACCATTACAAATTAACAACCCTACAACTTAAAAGGGTAATAATTGGCAAATAATAGCCCAAGCGTATGAGTTATTTTGAAAGGGTAAGACCACTTGAATGAGTGCCACAAATATCGTTATGGACTTCATTTAAGGCCTTTTCAGATTCTTCTTGTTCAAGACATCCTAAAAGAGTACAATTCCAGACCTCGTTTAAAAAGGGTAAACTGGTTGGTACACCAATGGTGACAGGTTGTACCCTTGTTCACCATTCAAAACAATTTTAGATTGGTGAGATATTTACAGTCAGAACAACTGTATAATCTATCATTGCTCTCTGTGTTGAGATGTTTTGAATGGTGAACAAGGGTGAGATATTTACAGTCAAAACAAGGGTACAACCTGTCACCATTGGAGTACCACCCAGTTTACCCTTGTTAAACGAGGTCTGGATGGTACTCTTTTAAGATGTCTTGAACAAGAAGAATCTGAAAGGGCCTTAAATGAAGTCCATAACAATATTAAAAGAGTACAATTCCAAACCTTGTTTAAAAAGGGTAAATCGGTTGGTACTCCAATGGTGACAGGTTGTACCCTTGTTCTGACTATAAAAGGAGTACAATTCTAGACCTCATTTAAAAAGGGTAAACCTCGTTGGGGCAACTAAAGTAGAACTACCAACAATTTTGCATATCTTAAAAGAGTACAATATGGATGGTACTCTTTTAAGATGTCTTGAACAACAAGAATCTTAAAAGGCCTTAAATGAAGTCCATAATGATATTTGTGGCACTCATTCAAGTGGTCTTACCCTTTCAAAATAACTCATATGCTTGGGCTATTTAATTATTTAATGGTGACACTTTTGTTACCCTTGTTCTGACTGTAAATATCTCACCCTTGTTCACCATTCAAAACATCTCAACACAGAGAGCAATGATAGATTATACAGTTGTTCTGACTGTAAATATCTCACCAATCTAAAATTGTGAATCTTATTAAAATTGTGAACCTTCTTGATGCTAATGATCTCATACAAAGAAAATTCAAGGAATAAGCTTTTGAATTTTGTAAGACTTCTAATGGATGCATCAGGCAATGCCCTAAACCAATCTCTTGCATCTTCTGTTAATGACTGCATAAATAACCTGATATTAACATCTTCGTGTGGTAAACCAAAATCCTCTATTACTGCATCAAAAGCCTTACAATGAGCCTCCCCTATAATTGCATTACTTCCAGTGAATCTTGGTATTGCGGTCCTGATTTCATTCGGGATAGGATATGGGTACACCATCATTCCTGAGAAATCAAACTGCCTCATTCGTTCCATATTCATTAGCCCATGTCCCCCATGGGGATTCCTAAAGTTTTGGTTCATGTTATCATATAAGGGCATTTGATTTTGATAAGGAAAAGGGTATTGATTCTGGTATTGATGTTGAAATTGATCAGGGGGTGGACATTGGTTATAAAATTGACCTTGAGGTGGAAACTGGTTATGAGCAGTAAAGTTATTATGTAAATTTTGCTGGACTGGTGGTGCACTCTATTGCACATGATCATTCCTTTTGTTACTGGACAAGGGGTTCTCATAAGCCTTAAAATCATCACTCTTTGTTTTACTCACTCCCTGATCTGTCTGAGCATATTTTTTTTCTGTATTTGTTTACATCTTGATTAAAGTCATCCTCACCAACATTTATGCCTAATTTAGCACATAACTCCAAACATTCTTGAGTCCTTCCAGAATCTCTCATTTCAGCAGCTACCTCCATCATATTTTTAGTTAAATCTGCAAATCTATCTGTAGGATCTGTCATACTTGATCCCGATGAAGTCAGTGTGTTCTGTTTGGATCGTGCTTCATGATATTCAAAACCAGGGGGAATTTGATATTGGCCCTTTTGGGCTCTATATGTTGCAACCAAATCCTCATTCACTGGACTTGAAGTAGTTGCTTTATCCTGTTCCCTTAAAGGTGAATGTTGGTTGTTTTCATATTTATACTGATTGTACCTTTCTCTCATGAATTCATTCATGGATTCTTTTTTGTTTTTATTCTTTAGTTGAGAGAAATCTAACTAGGATAAAGGTTGTCCTTTTGTGACTGATCTCCTTCTGTCCATAGATATTCCTCTCGTTCCTTTTTTTTTTAATTCAGAGTCACCACCTCTCTTCTTAAGAGGAAAGTTTTTTCTTTCTTCTAAGTTCTCTCCCACAACAGAGTCTTAATAATTCTTCCCCAGCAGAGTTGCCAATCTGTTGGGTCTGAAATCAACAGATTGGATAGGTTCTAAGGAAATGCCAACTCCTATGATCAAACCCTCCAATTGACTTGGCCAACTTATAGAGTGAACCTATTTGGTTACTAACTCTCTCACTTTAGGCTCTGCAGGACCTAGGCGGGTATACCTACTCACTAGTCGTTCCTTCAACTAATGCTTTTTATAGCAGATTCAATGTCTTGATCTGGATTCCTCCTATCTTAGAATGGCATAAGTTTCTAGGACAGAGATATAGCAGATGAGTTCAAGATTGTTGTTGTAGAAGCTACTTGATCTTTATGCTTAGAATTTTATGTGTATACACTATTGCCAACTTACTCTATGTTTCCTACTCAACTACTCCTATTTCTTTAAAATAAAATGTGATGAATATGGTGACAAGTTGTAATTTATAAATGGTCAGTGCCTTCTTTGTTGTCTGGGCTACAGAGTCTCTATATTTCCTTAGGACTTATTGTGTGAACTTGTGAGACAGTTTTTAAACCCACCCCTTTTATGGGTCTGTCAGTTACTATTTCTTATGAGATCAATTGAATGCCTATATCATAAGTTGCTTGAATGAATTTAACCCTACCTTTAAGGGACCACCCAAGTAAGCACTGCAAAGAACAATTATAATTCACAAGCAGTACTTTTATTTCAACCTTATAACATACAACATAAATTTCACTCAAAGAATATGAATAACCTTACCTCCTTTAGATAATATCACAAGAAACTGCCAATCAACAAATGAAATAATCCACAGCACATATGCAAAGAAAAGACGACTGATTATATTATGTATCCATAAAAAAATTTATAACAGGAAGCTTTCAAGCTGTCATATGTTACTGTCTTTTTCCTACAATCTCTAATGAAAAATTATTACAAGAAACCTCTCTCATATATATATGAGAGGAAATGCTATCTATGAAAAGACGTGTCTTTTCGAAACACTAATTGTCAATCTGAACATTCTTAACAAACTTAAGTAAAAAGAGATTAAGCATCCCTAAATGATGAATGTAATCATCTTCTTTAAAAGTCTTGATCTTGATGCTCTATTTCTTTAATTCTTCTCCCTGTGAAAGGTATTTGAATATCATCTGGTTGATGGTAGGGGCCATATCTTTGTCTCGATCCAATCTTGACAGAGCCCGATCCTTGATGCTTATAAGTTCATTCTGCCATTCATCCATAGATATTAATTCTCCCTCTTTATAAATCGAGGGCATTCCAATAGGGTTCCCATCATCCAATTCTTTAAGATCTCTTTTTAGCACATCTTCGTATTTAACATGATTCTCCATATACAAAGTCCCTTCCATTTTCTCCTCTAGCGTCATCACATCAACATTGCTTATCACTTTATGCAATCATTCTTTTAACCTTTCATGCTCTCTTAATGCCTTTATGGTTCCAGTGTACACCCTCCAGTAATGTTCAACATGCATGAGCATGGTGTTGAACCTGAGGTTCAATGATATCTTTAACCAATTTATCCATCTTTTGTTGAATATTACTCACCTGTTTGGTAGCCTTTTCTGCTTGATATTTCCAATACAGAACATCAAAGACGTCATCCAAGCTTTGTCCTGCGGGATACGCAGCATATTCATTTAAAGGAGTTCCTGTCTCAAATTGCAATATCCTTTCTTGGAGCCTCTGATTCTCCTCTTTAGCTCTTTCATATAAACCCTTATAGGTAATATTTTCCCTGACCAAAAAATTTGTCTGATCTAGATTTAGTTTGGCTACATCCAAGTTTAATCTTGCAGTGACCCTAGGGTCAGTCTTTCCTACCTGATGGATCATAAGGTGTCCAAAGGTTTCTTCAATATCCACAATAATTGGTCTTTTTCCTCTCGGATACAGTGCCCATTGTAAGAGAGCTTTTTGATCAGGATCATATCCTGAGCCTATGAACAATTTATCTATCTCTTGAGGCAATACCTATTGATTTGGGTCTTGCTTCTTCAAGAATCCATCAAATAGAAGTGCTGAATTTATATCCCAACCTGAAAAGATGATAACACCAGCCTCTTTTAATATTTTCCTCCCCTTCTTAGGGGTCATATCTTTCATGAGAGCATCTATCTCATCTTGCAGCCTTCTCATCTGCTCTTCTTCTGATCTCCCAACCATACATCGTCTAACATGAGCCCCCTTGTACTGGTATAACAATGAAAGGAATTCTCCCAAGGAAGCGAATCCATCATCCGCAACAAAGTCTTCATGTTCTGTCATCCTTGTATCAACTATATCCCTAATATTGAATTCACCAGTTTCCACATCTACTTTTGCTTCAAAACCATGGGGGTAATCTTCTCTAGGGGAGTCAGCAGGGATGCTACTAGCAGTTGATTTTGGTGACATGTGAGCCAATGGCTTACTATCTTTTCCGGTGTTGACAAAATGGAGGAACTGTGGGGGTACTCTATGCATAATCTCTACCTCATGCTGAAGTAGTTTTTTGGCTATCTCCAAAGGATCTTGGAGGTTTCCAAGTAGGTCTCCATCCACCATCCCCCTTGCTCTTTTCCACTTGAAAGCTTCCCAAGTCATCTCGTTTCTTTCTCTCAAAACCTTGGCCTCTTCCCTTTCAAGGTTCCTGATTAAATCGTCTGGCATTTGAGCCACATGTATTCTAGCTTTTAGTTTCTGTGATGCCCTTGCAGCTCTTATATATCCCTCAGGATCAAAGCTCTCTCTAGGATCACGCAGAGTCATGCCATAATAATCTAACTTATTTTGAAGTAAATGATAACTTTTAGAACTTTTAACAATGAAATCAGAAAACACTAGTAACCCTGGCACAATAGATTGTTTACCAAAATCTGTGAGATGTTTGGCACTGACAACAAACAGTTGTCTTACAATCTCTAGACTAGCCACCCTGTTTGGCACTGTAATTGGAAGCATGTATGGCTTTCCTTCATACCCGAATACCCTGATTTCTATATGATTAAGGTGGCAATACCAGTCACCCTAGTTGTGATCAATCTGAGACTCTGGAGAGAAGTCTTTTGGCCTGAGGAATCTTTTGATTTCAGGAGACAAAGTATAATTTCTATGTTGTCCGAAGGCTGCACTAAGTGGTTTTACAAAATATTCTTGAAAGTGCCAATATTGGTTGTTTATAAATCTTTGATCCCATGCAAAAACCCACAACTGGACTGGTTTCTTCAAATCATTCTTATCATAAGCTCTGATGCTAAAATCATCTGACCAGAAATTGAATTCTTGTCAACAATAAAGAATAATGTGCATTAATAAGAAATACAATGAGAAATGAACATTTACAAGGTCTCCTTTTAACTTTTCCAACCCATGATTTAGGGCTTCTGCAACATAAGTGGCATAGTCAAACGGCCTAGGGTCTTTTGATTGTAGATCAACACAAAGAACCATAACCCCAATATCCATGAGAGGATGATCTTCTAAGCCTAATACTTGGGCTGCATCATAGTATGTATACTTGAAATACGGATGGAATTGGTTGACATCAAAAGGCACCTTGTCATCTTTACTAAAAGGAACTAAGGACTTTCCCACTTTTGCCTGGCGAATGGGTAGTCTCCATGTCCTATAGATGTCCTCTAAATTGAAGAACTCTTGCGACAATTTCTGTATGTCAATTTTCTCTTCTACATCCCAGTCTAGATCAAACACCATATCAATGGTCTGTTTGTTAATTACCACCATAGGATTTCCTCGGTAGTCACATAGGGTTTTGGTTTTTGGATCATAACAATCTACTAGGGCTTTCATTAATTCGACATCCATAAATACATTCGGAACTACCAATTTCCCTAAATTTTTCTTCCACAGGTTACTCACGGGCTCAGGAGCATCCCTTCTCTTTTAACCAAATAAGAACAACTCATGTCCTCTGATTTCAGTCCATATGTCTCCTAGATGTTCAAATCTATCTTCCAACCCTTCCTCTTCACTTTTGATTGCTTTGGACCTCACACTGTATGTTGGGCACTGATCTAACAGATCCTAAGCTAAAGTTCTACCCTCCTTTTTCTGCCGCTTGGGTTTCTCTTCAGGGTTCAATTCTTTTCCTTTCCTACTCTTTTTAGAAGAAGAAGAGGGTTCCATAATTTCAATTAATGTGAGATATCACACGTACTTGGAGAATTGTTGAGCTCTTCTGACTGTTGTTTATGAATTTCAGCTAGCTCCTTGTAACTTTCCGTCTTTTGGCAACAATCTGGTTCTTATGAAAATTCGATCAATTTAGCTGTAATTGTGTGGGCAACTTGTACAATAGTTAATGTCTCTGTGTTTACAATGGCTACTCAAATGTTTAAACTTAATTGCAGATGTTACATCCTCAACTTGAGCTTTTAATTCCTTCGCAGGAAGTACTGTTAAGCTGAAATGATTGTGAATCGAGTTTTCGATGAAACCCTTGTCTTCGGTTGAATGCTTTAATCTTTCATCGAAAGTTCATTTTCCTCGATATCACCTCATCGGTGAATGGCCCTTGTCAAAAAACCATCTTCTAGTCTCCCCGAAATCGTCCTCTCTTCGATGAAATCTTTTTCGATGAGTTATTCGTGAGTCTCATCGAAATCATATTTCGATGAGTTTTATACTTCGGTGAAAGTTCACGCGAGCCCTCCGAAATCCTTTTTCTTCGATGTCCTTCTTTTATCGATGAAATCCCTCTATTTTTATCGACATATTGTTATCGATAAGATTTGTTTTTCGATGAATGTTTTTTTTAGTTTCCTCGGCAATTTTATTTCCTCGACTTCACCTTTTGTTGGCCTTTCGCTTTTCGATGAAACTGGAATATCGATGAGTGGTTTCTTTCATTTACCGAAAGAGATATTTTGCCGAAGTCTTCTTAACTTAGTGTTTTACACTTTATGTTTTATTTCGATGAAACTATTCTTTCGGTGAAACTCATTTTGAGATGCTCGACATGATATTTTTGGCCGATGATCTTTTAGCTTTCACGCCTTTGGGAAGATTTTTAAGTTCAAATATATTGTTCAACACACCCAAGAAGCATTTTTGAGTTGAGAGATTTAGGAAGTGTAGAAATCAGAAGTGGATATGTAGAGGACTTTGCTCAGTCCATGAAGGAAGTCCATGAATCAGTTAGGCAAGCTTTGAAGGAGAACACAAGCAAAATCAAACAAAAGGTTGATGAATAGAAGAGAAATATACAATTTCAAGTTTGGAGATCTTGTGATGGGGCACTTGAACAAAGCAAGGCTACATCAAGGAGTACCAAATAAGCTACAAATGAGAAGGATAGGTCCATGTGCCATTCTAGCCAAGTATGGTGAAAATGCATACAAGGTGGATCTACCTAGTGACATAGGCTTGTCACTAGTTTTTAACATAGCAGACTTGGTTGCATACAAGGGGCCAATCAAAGGTCTAGAATGCAGTGAATCAGAGGTTTCAAATGATACGCATAACCTTCAGTTACCAGTCAAGCCTAATCCTAAGGGCGAGAAGGTGTTAAGTTCAAGAATTGCCAAGAAGACTAGGCATCAAGCCTATTGGGAGAACCTCATTAAATGGCAGGGTATGGATGATGTTGAGGCTACATGGGTGATGGAGTCAGAGTTTCATAAGATTGGGATTGATCCAACACTGATTCCTTACAAGGTGACATGATCTCTTTTTGTTAGGGAGAATGGTGCAGGAGCACCTAGGTCCTAGCTTTCTTGTTTTGCAAATTTTGGCTTGTACTGACCCTAGCCAAGTCAGTGGTGAATAAGGATTATAGGAGGGTCAAAAATTGAGTATTTATTGTCAAATTTAGGCCTAGGTTGAGTTCATTTTACTTAGGTTTGCATTTTTCTGTAAATAGCGTGTTTGAGTAGGTTTTTGGCCTTTTTGTTGGTCAAAGGTGTCAAAAGTTGGTAAAAGAATTTGAGAGGGATAAATAGGTTTTAGGAATGTTTTAAATTCCATATGTGATGATTTAGAACAGGTCTCATGAGTTGGAGAGGCCAAAAGTCGAAAAAACACAAAGTTGCAAAAACTTGTCATGACAACTTTTATTGTCATGACAATTTTTGTCCTGAAATTGGTCCAACGTTGAAGCTAGGGATTTCTCAATGCCATGGAAGGATTCCACATGTTGGAAGGATATAAAAACCCTCTCTTACATGTTTACCAAGGTTGGTTTACTTGGATTTTGGAAGCAATAATCAAAACACAAGGTTTTGGACTGCACTTTTCATTGTTTTTTGTAAATTTTTGCATTCTTTGAAGGTTTGATGGATTGAATCCATGAATAAAAGGATGGATTGAGGTTTATTAATGTGTTTCATGGTATTTTTTTCATTTTAAATATTTTTATTTAGCATTTACTATTGTTTTGGTGATTTAATTCACAAGTAGCCAGTTTTGGCTTGTAATTAGCAGTTTTTGCTAAAATGCGTGCCCCATAAAATCCCAATCTGTGTTCATCATGGCCTTTTGGGAAATGGTAGGAAGCACATTTTATAGTGTACATATGAAAGGATCAGGTCTGAAAGTGTCATTTGATATTTTTAACATCTTGCCCTAGGCGAGCCCAAGAGCAACTCGGCTAGAGTTGGCAAGATGAAAAGTTAGCACAAAGTGTAGAGGTGAATGTAAATGAAAGTACCAAGATTTTGGGAAATTTTAATAGGTTATTATAGTTCTTCTTGTGCAATATGAAGCCTCAAGAGTTCCATTTTAAGGTCCAAAGACAAGATTTACTTGTTACTGCTAGTCAAGTTCCTAGAAGCCCTTGAAATTCTCATTTTGGGGTTTTTATATGCAAAGAAGGGTTGGAAGCTTAAAACCACTGAAATAATTTGGTTTTGAGTGAATATTTGAATAATATCCATTTTATTTTGGGGGTCCTTTGGATCATTTTAGCCCAAGACCTTAAAAACCGGTTCTAGGAGGCCTAATTGAGCTCTTTCCCTTGTAGCCTTTTCTAGACCAATTTTTGAAATCAATAAGTAACCTTTGGATAGAAAACCACAAATGGACCTTGAAACCATCTAAAAACATGAGAGAAGAACCCTCTACACCTTTGCAACATCTCAAGACCATTAGAGGGCAGTTTGATGAGTTTGAGCCAAGAAGCCATCATTGAGCATATGAGAAACATAGCAAAATGGTAGGGTTCCTAGAAAAGATAGTTGAAGTAACCACCTTGGAGTGAGTAATAAAAATCCCTAGAAGAGAATGGGAAGGACTTGATGGTCTAGGAAGCTACTAGGCCTGGTGAGCTGGTGAAATTTAGCAACACCAACTTGGAGAAGTGTTGAGTAGGCTAGGTGAACCCTATCAAGCTTAAGCCTTGAGGATTCACTCTTGATGTTTTAACCTATGTATCTTCTCAAAGGGAGTTAGAGGCTTTGTAGTTAGCATTCAAAGAGAGTTTTCTCTCTTCTCTTGATGAGGTGTTGATCCCTATCTAAAACTTGATAACTAATTAAGTGAACCTATTGACATAGTCTCATTGCAAGAATAGATACACATTACCATCAAGTGTTGGTTCCCATATCCAAGAGTACCTGATAGTTGGTGTTCAATGTCAACATATACACACAAGGGTCATATCACATCTTCTACATAGTGATTATCACAATCATATATACACAAGGAAATATTTCCTAGACATTACAAGATCACATAATGGCTAGCTCCAACATACATCACATACCTAACGAATAGCTCACACATACCTCACATAAACATTACTAATTTTCTCATATAGGCATTACAGATGACGGGGATTGTCTTATATATATACATCACAAGATATAAATGATTGACTCATTTACAAGCTTCACAAATAAATGGTTGGTTCATATTCATGCATCATGAGTTAATAGTGATTGGCTCCTATACATGCAACAATAGATAATAGTGATTGACTCAAGTACAAACATCACATATAATAGCAACTATCTCCTGTAGGCATCGCAGAGACAATATGACTAAATCATCCTCAATGGCTAACTATCTCCTTTCCATAGTGCATCCTAGATAGAGAAGGAATGTCGGTGAATTGTGCACTACACCGTGAGTCCCAAACCGGGAAGAGGATTCAGTGCATCCCATACTACACTATGGGTCCATCCTCAGTCCCAAGGATTTCCACAACGAGTGAACCAACCCAACCCAATGGGTTCTGACGACAAGTTTGTCCATCCAGCAAGAAGTAGCTTCTGACACATGCCACTCAGTGACCTTAGTGATAAATTGTCAACTATCTTCTTCACAATCCCGAGTAACACCTACCATTTATCACTCCCATGCTATGAGACTACCAGTGAACCCTCTTGATACAATAGTTAGCTCTAGTTACCACTACTTGCATGGTAAGGCAACTACCCATGCAACCGTTACTGAATCAAATCCTGGATATCCCTTAGCAATCCTTCACCTCCATAAACTTGGTGAGTGTTGGCTAATCCAACATTACAATAATAGCTCTAGCCTCTGCCATTGGCACGGTCCAATGACTTCACCTTCTAATTGTTACTATATCATGTCCATGGTAGTCTAGGCAACATCACCTTTGTGAACTAGGTGATTGTCGGCTAATCCCTTGCAGTAGCCCAAACATCAATCATTGGCATGGTCCAACGACTGCATGTATCTACATAAATATCTTGGCAGTTCACTCTTGTGGGGGTCATACACATCAAGATTCATAATAGTTGACAAATAGATAAGTACAACACAATCAAGTAATTGAGGAGCCTATAACTCTAGGGTTTCACTTCACCAACACATGATAGAATTACAAAAAAACCAACACAAGATGGCGTCATCTCATCCTATACCCTTAAGTCATAACTGACTGTATGGTAGTCAACCCATGTTCAATTCCTTGAACTTGCTATTCGATGGCTCATTACATAATATTGCACTTATTTGATTTTCTTAAATCCTTCATAATCTTTTAATGCCTAATCAGCCTCATCTAAATCCTACTAGGGAGGTAAGGTCAAAACATTAGGAACAACTTTGTACCTTAAAGTTATTTCCCCCTAGACCCTACCCCTACAGACTTGAGGTCACAGGTGCATCCTTTTCCCAAGGACCGCCTACATTCCCGTTTCCAAATGGGTCAAAGTCACACATAGTTCTCCTTACAAGGCTCTCTTAGTGGACACCTACACACATGATACCTAGGCTTTGTTAATGTTACCCTTCAAATAGTAATAGTTAGCAGTAGTTAGGTAGTCATAAGTAAGGTCACCATTAGTCTCATATCATAACACAAGTCTCTTAAGGATTTGAATGTCTTGAATCAAACTCTACCTAGTATTATTCATAAGGCAACTTGTACATCCTATTACAATGGGAGCTAAGCTTAATATTAAACGTTGAATTATCTAGGTTTACCCAAAACACATAGGAACCGCTTCCATTCAAAATTCACATAATAGGTCCAATATATGGTTCTCATTCTCAAGGGGTTAATCTACATGTTGTAGTCATATACTCGTATATCATGCTAGAATAATATAGCATATCTTAATCTTCCATTGAGAAAGAAAATAAATTGACATTAAAGGAATTTATTACTCCTTCTAACACTATATTAGGATATCCATTTCATAGGCTA
Organism: Cryptomeria japonica; assembly: GCF_030272615.1. Lineage (NCBI taxonomy): Eukaryota > Viridiplantae > Streptophyta > Pinopsida > Cupressales > Cupressaceae > Cryptomeria > Cryptomeria japonica. Next base: position 197,427,302 of record NC_081414.1, on the reverse strand, counting down.
ATCTCCAAAAAAGGCCCTTCTTACATACAAGATGTTCATTTGTTAAACATTTGAGTAACAAGCATGATCTACCAAATGCCCTAGCCATGTGGGTCCTCATATTAATGATATCATGTCCTATATATATTGTATTACCTTGGGGCTAGAGGTGACTTGTACTGGTATGAAGATTCAAATTGGTATTCACTAAAATTATACTTCAATTAATTCAATGATTTTAACTTAAACATATTTTATCAAGGCATTGTTTCAAATATTCCCTCATGGATACCTTACTTTTAAAATTAGTTAATTCATCTTCACCTTGTAAGGTATGAACTTAGAAGTCACACCCTGCAACATGCAATAATATGTTCTTGCAAATATAGTCTATATTTTGAAATTTAGGACTCCTCATTTCCTACACAAGCATGATCAAATGTTAAGAATCGATATGTCCTTTCACAATTCAGTTCTCATGGTATCATGCATTAAGATAGTGAATATGATTACTAATCCCTTCATAATGGTAATCTATTTATGGGTATGTAATGAAAAATGTCAAACATACAACATGATATATCAAGTTTTCTACTCAGGAGTCCAAAGGAGTCTTACCATATTTTGAATCAATAAGGGTCAACATATCTAGTCCAAATTACTATTAACATTGTCTATATACCAAGGTTTATAACCCAAGGGATAACATAGTGTGAGATAACTACAACAAAAGCATCTTCACAAAGCCCCCAACATGCAAGCCTTGATATGACTCTAAGAGATTTCTTATCATAAGGAAATAAAAATAGTTTATTTTATTAGCCAAAGCATCTACCCATATTTCAGAAATCGCACTGCTCCTATGGTTTTAGTTATAGTAGCCTGCCATGGACAATCCCCGTGTATATCCTAGTATGAAGTACATTAATTACTTAATCTAGGTTATCAATACCAAAGTCACAATTTCTTGTAACATTTTATTTCTAGAGAAATGATCAATACCCTTGTTTTGTTCAATGTATTAAAATTAGTGTTTAACATACACATCCCTTTTGAAAACCAATCACCAGTAATAGGACCTCATGAACAATTCCTACATATCCTGAAACTACTCTGAATTTACCATACTAGTAATATTGCATGGGAGAATTGGCTCAATTTATTAGTATTTGTTCACTTTATTTGGCGCAATACATGGATTCTCCATAAATTTGTTAATCTAGAGGACTCTTAACATATTTCCATGAACGTTACTATATCTTGATATAACACTAAAATATTGCACTCAAATGAATAGAATGCACATATCAATTTTATATCAACTTACAACCTAATGAAATAACACTTTAAATCACACTAGCATATTGGTGGAAAGAAAATGGCATCTTAAGGCACATAATGGCATGCATCATAAAACCTTGTAAAGTTAATATTAATGATGATTGAATTATCACAACATCTTTTCCCATTAATGTTGTTCTAAACAACATGATCTTTCTATTATTCTCCTCACTAAATCTTTTCAACCATAAAAGTGTATATGAGTTAATTGAATACTATATAGAAAGGAAATATGGTAGAGAAGTGTACTTATATTCTATAAGAACGATGTTGAATACATTCTTATTGTAGGCATTTAAGTCTTCCATCTGGTGACTATAGTTTGGGAGTGTAGATTTTCTCAAGTGCGCTCCCTCTCGCTTCATGTATTCTATCCCCTTATTTACTCCTCTTTGAAATGCACTCTCGCTGACTCTAGCCTACATCCTCCTTGCTTGTGCCGAAATGATAAGGAGAGTATATCATTTTACTCGATACTAAATTATATTGGGATAACGAATAAGAAGTATTTTTTAGTAATTGAATTTCATGGGTAGTCACTTTCTCATGGACAACAGGATAAATAAGAGAAATAAAACTTCTCCTTACCTCTCCTATGTGCAAACCCATCTTTAATGATGTACTTGTTTTTCAAATTTATTTTAATCCATTTTGAATATTTTTTGTTAAAGGTCAAATACGTTTTGAAGGGACCTGAAGCCCTATTTACAAGAAGCTCCCATTAGCAAACAAACAACAAACAAGTAGCCAACCCTCAACCAAGAAAAAGAGGGAACAAGAAACTAAAAACAACAAAACAACAAGGGACACCTGCTTTAAATTTTTCATAGTCTCAACAACTTCGAATTCAAGTTGAGAAATGCTCATGGATATTTTTTTCATGTCCTTTAGAGCTTGGATGGATTGATCACCCATTTTCTTGTAATGAGATCTAGTAAAGATGAAAGTTTGGAATCAGATTGTCAAAGGGGGGTTGAAACCTTTCCTCGATAAGCTTCATGGTGCTAACCTCGATATTGTGAGGTATTTCATAAAAAATTGGAAGGAGGAAGGCATCATACTGTCTGGTAGAAATGTCATTATCAATGAGGGTCTGATTGGAGAAGTTGCAGGCCTCTCTACTGAAGGCATGAAATTCTTTCGTTGCATGAAGATTTTTCAAGAAGCAGTTGTGAATTTTTCCAGAACAGAGGAGGAGAGGGAAGTGTTGGTAAAGGTTTCAAATAGTTACTTTGAGGTCAACACCATTAAAAATCTCTAGAGGGAGGTTCTGAGGGTGGTGATGGAATATATAATTGTCAATGGGAGATTTACCAGGGTGTGTGGCTATCACTTTGTCCTCCTCAACCACTTCAGGTACAAGGTAAGTGTTTCTTTCCCCTATTATTTGTTGTGTTCTCCTAAACATTGTATTCTGGAACATCGTAAAAGTCCTAGGAGTGCCCCTGTTTTGCATGTCGGCCTTATCCACCTCATTTATGAGCACTTTGCTAGTGTTCCTGATCTGTCCAATCCCATTCTACCCCCAAAATCTAATGGGTATGACACTGAAACCAATGTGTCTGAGGGAAACTTTGATGGGGATTCAGATTGGGAGGAAAAAATTTATCCTCTCTTTAAAAAGACTCCTAAAAAATCCCCATTGAGAAGGCCTTCTGGTAAACCAAAAACTTCTGTCAAAACCCCCTCGAAGGCTAAAAAGAAAATGAAAGCATCTGCAAAGAAAAAATTGGTGCCTTATTCTGAGGATTCGTTGGGTGACCCTTCTAATACATCTTGTTCCTCTAAAGATTCCCTTTACTCCCACCCTGCTTCCGACAGAGAGAACGTGCCAAGATTTCCAAAAGACCTCAAAACAGATGAACATTACTTTAAATTGGACAAGGAATCTCTTGATGATGTGTTGACTATTGCAAGGAATAGTGCAGTGGACCTTTTTAGGGTTTTTAAATGGGATTTTCATGAAATCAAAGACCTTAACTTAAAGAACAAGTCAACTGCTAGTAAACTGGACGAGTTGGTTGATAAAGAATAGCCTCAGAAGACTATAGGGGTAATCTGGACAAAGGAGGAAAAGCTATCCATGGTGGAGTGTCTACAAAGAATAGTGGAACTTATTGATAAAATGAAAAAAGATAATGAGAAGAAAATCTTGAAGATTGAGGGGGAAGTTAGAAAAATTAGGGAGTCCTTGAATTCAATAATGAAACAAAGTCATAAGATCATCAAGAATTTTATGGCCGTGATGAAGATGATGGTGGAGAAACTAGAAAAATCCTAGCACAACACCTTGATTGTGGATCTTGATGCTGACAGAGAAAAATATCAAAAAGAGGATGCTTGCACATCTAAGAGACCTAGAGCCAATTTGAAAAAAAAGGCGGAGTCCTCAAATCAAGAGCTTCAGGACCTAAAAAGATCGGCCCAAGAGATGAATAATTTGGAGATTGAGATAGCTGAGACTATTAAGTCTTTAGGTTAATTCTTTTATAGTTTTAGTTGTTGTTGTCTTTTTGTCTGGTCTATTGTCTTTTTGTCTAGTCTACTATCTTTTTGTATGTTTGACAGTTTTTCTATGTTGGTGAACTTAGACTTCTTATTTTAAATTTTCGTTTGTAATTTGGTGGTTTCGAGTCCCTATAAAACCCGTTTTTTCCCTAATAAAAAAAAATACTAAGAAGAATTGTTGAAAGCACAAATGTGAAAGTTGATGAAGACATTTTAAATAAAATAGTTGTAGAGATGGGATATGAATCAAATGAGTCTACGAGTAAATAAGAAGAAAAAAAAAGGCTGAAGAAATAAAAGTGCAAAATGATAAGTAAGATGCTCCAAAAATTGCTCCTAAGACTCAAATGTATGAGTAGAAGAACCTATTAGAGATATAGATTATTGGAGAAAAAAAAAGAGTTGTTATCACAAGAAGTAAAACTAATGAAGAATAGATTAACTTGTGCTTAATTTAAGAAATAGAGTCAAAGATAGTAAAAGAAGCTTGTAGTGATCAACATTTGATAAGAGCTATGAAAGAAGAATTGGAACAGATTGAGAAGAATTAGACTTGGGAACTTGTCCCAAGACAAGCTAACAAGATTGCGATAGGAACTAAATGGGTATTTCAGATTAATTGTGTTGGTGTAAATAAATATTGATTATGGATATTATTACACTTTACTTAAGTTAACTTAGGATAATGCATCTCTTCATAGTTTGGATTTGAGACACTTAGGGAAGTGTGCACATATGGATAGAGCTTGTAGGAGAAATTCCACCTTTTGTGGTCTTGTTTTGTTGTTACACTCCACATTCGGTGGGTCATCCACCTCTTGTGGAATATTATATTATTTCTCCTACCTACCCCTAGCATTTCTTACCTACCCTTGTTTCTCATTGAGCCACGTGTCATGATTGTGTACTCGTACATCCATATGGCCTTGCCTATATAAGCAGGCCTATATTCATTGTATTGGTGAATCCAGTTGATCATTTTCATATTGATGAGAATACAGTTTGTTCTTGTCATTCTTTTGTCTCTATTTTTATACTTTTCATTGTGCCCTTGATCTTGGCAAAAAATCACATGGTATCAGAGCCATTGGGGCTTCATTGATTGGTTTTTGGAGACATCGTGGAAGGCTACTATTTTCAAATCTGAGGAACTACATTTTTTGGAGGCATCTTGGAGCATTTTCGACCTCACCATTGCGTCCGGTAGCCCGTTTCCATAAAAATCGAGTACAAATTCAACCTGTTTTGGCGAAAATCAATTTTTGGGTGTGGAGGAAATTTTCTGCCCAATTCAAGCGGTATGGTACGGATTTTTTGGATTTTTTTCAAAAAAAAAAAAATTATTTTTTTTCTGAAAATTATTTTCTAGTTTGAAAAATTTTTAAAAAAAAAAAATAATAAAATTGAAAATTATTTTTGGGATCCATACCTTCTGCCCAGTCAGCAGTGCACAGTCAACGCCTAGTCAGCAGCACCTAGTCAGCGCCTAGTCAACATTTTCTATGGAAATTTTTAGACCCCTCTCCATTGAGCAGTTTGGATTTTTGGGTCAACTTTGGAGGGCCATAACTTGCTCAGCTTTGCTCCTTTTTGGATGCAATATTTTTTTATTTGGGCTAATTTTTCATGCTCTTCGCAGTGGCATGGTTATTTTCTGGTTTTAGTGCATAGGGTTTTCAAAATTTTCAGATTCTCTTAGCTGTACCTCTCCAATCCTCAATTCTTCAACTTCAAGGCCTCGTTTGAGCTCATACGACCTCCTTTTCAGGTGCTGTTTTTTTGAAAGTGCATGTTTTTTCATCTACTTTCATAATCTATGATCAAATTTTAGAGATATCAAGTAGAAATTATACTTTCAGATATTGGTCTTATTTGGCATATTTGGTACTTGTAAATTGCTTGGATCTTAGTTTAGATCTCTTGCATTATTAGTTTGAGTGTCTTTTGGCCTTATTGAGGCAGTTGTAAAATTGAAATCAAAAGTCCACTTTGCCATTTTTTGCAAGTGGCCCATTGTACATGCACTAAGTAGAAAGTGTCAAATCCTCACTTTTGGGGGGGTTCTTTGATTGAGTGAATTTGAGGGGGTGTCTTGTGTGATTGTGCCTCTCTTTTCTTGTGCTCTTTCATTTTTGTTGCAATGAGTCCTCATAAATTTCCACCTTTAACTCCACATAATTATGCATCATGGAAAATTAAAGTATGGAGCAAATTAATGGAAAAAGGTCTCACGCATTACATAGATGGAACAATAGCAGCACCACTTGATCCTAAGGCTGATCCTAATGCTCAGTTAGAATGGCTCACTAAGAATTGCATGGCTCTTGGAACTTTGCGCAAGTATGTATCAGATGACCTCATCTTTCATATTGAGAAGTGTACTACAATTAAAGATGTTTGGGATATGTTTCAGAAATTGTATGGTCAAGTTGATGAAATCAGAGGTTATAAGATTGATAATGAGCTCACCAACTTGGATCTCAAGAGTTTTGATACAATCCAAGATTATGTCACCAAAGCAAATGAGCTAAGAGCAAAGCTTAAGGATTGTGGAATTGACAAAAATGATGCTCAGTTGATATTCAACTTGTTGGACAAGCTTGCACCAGAATATGCAGCATTTGTGTCTAGCTTCCAAACTCATCATTTGAAAGTGGGGAGTTCCTATGTTATGCCTTCATTTGATGCTTTCACAGAAATGTTGATATTGGAACAATCTAAGTTGTTGAACATGGGGTTTCTCAAGTCTTCAAAGTCCAAGGCTTTGGTGGCTAATCAAGGGAATCAAGGAAGTCAAGGCAAAGATTCCAAGAAGAAGAAGAAGCAATCTAAGTCACAGCCACAATAGGAAAAGGACAATCATCCTCTCCATCACAAGGCGATTTTTCATCCTCTTCCAAGAAGGGGACACCACCTAAGAAGGATAAGCCAACTTGTGCATATTGCAAGAAGTATGATCATGATGAGCATCGATGCCACACAAAGCAAGTTGATGAGTTAACTAGTCTTCTTCAGAACAACAACATCAACTTGCCATCCACCTACACAAGAAGGATTCATCTCCTTCCTCTTCCTCACAATCTAAGGGAAAAGGGCAAGCAATTGTGGCTACAACAAGTTCTTCACAGTAGTGGATACTTGACTCAGGTGCCTCATATCACATGGGTTCTACAAAGGAGCAATTTTCTTCATTGGAGCCATCTAACGTACCTCACATTTACATAGGTGATGATACACAAGTAGAGGTTGAAGGGAAAGGTTCAGTTGACATGGATGATGGAACATTTGAGAATGTTCTCTATGTCCTAACTTGTCTACCAACCTTCTCTCTATCTACCAAATCACTCACTATGGGAATGGGAAAAATGTTGAGTTTACACTAGATTTAGTTATGGTAAAGGAACTTGATGATGATGCCTTGGTAGCAGTGGGACAAGTCAATGACAACTCAAGGTTTTATTCATTCTCCCACTTTGTGCCAAGTTCACCTTCTAGGGCATTGCTTACTCATTCAAATTTAGAAAGTAAGCTATGGCATGAGCGGTTTGGTCACCTCAACTACTGCTATCTTCAGTAGCTCAGCACTAAAGACATGGTCAAAGGTCTACCTTGAATCAGTTTTTCAGAGGGTGTATGTTCAGGTTGTTCCATGGGCAAGCATCCCAAGGAAAAGTTTGATAAAGGGAAAGCTTGGAGAGCTTTGGAAGTTCTTCAACTTGTTCACAGCAATTTAGCAGGTCCATTTCAGCACCTTCATTTAGCAAGGCCCGCTATGTCCTCACTTTCATTGATGATTACTCCCGCTTCACTTGGGTCTACTTTCTCATTCATAAGAGTGAAGTATTTGATAGGTTTCAGGACTTCAAGACTCGTGTGGAGAAGCAATCCAGGAAAGTGGTCAAGATTCTTCATACAGATAATGGAAGGGAATATGTGAACAAGAGGCTTGAGGATTTTTGTACACTTGAGGGAATTGATCTTCAGCATTCTGTTGCATACACTCCACAACAGAACGGAGTTGCAGAACGCAAGAATAGAACTCTAAAAGAAATGGCTAGTTGTATGATACATGCACGTTCTCTTGATCCCGCCTTTTGGGCAGAGGCTATCAGTTGTGCCACACACATCCAGAATCGGGTTCCTCACAAAGCTTTGCAAGTTATTACTCCTTTTGAGGCTTGGGCTGGTAGGAAACTGATTGTGTGACATTTCAGAGTCTTTGGGTGTCCAACATGGGCTCGCATACCTCCACAGAAACACAAGGCAGTGGAACCTTAGAGTCGGCCTTGTATACTTGTTGGATATCCTGAGGGTGTTAAGGCATATAGATTGATGGATCCTGAGACACATGAGGTGTTCTTTGAGAGGAGTGTTCACTTTGAGGAAAGCTCTCCTAGCTTAGCCTCTCTACCTCCTCCATCGTCCTCCATTGTGGATAGTGATGCTAGTGATTTAGATGATGAGACTCCTTCAACTCTGACTCGCAGGGTTACACCTCCGCAAGGTCCACTTGCAGTTGAGGAGCCTCATTCTCCACCTCCACCTAGACCTCATTGGGCTCGACAGACACTTGAGTCTGTGGGTTCTCTTGTTGGGGATCCTTTAGATACATGGAGAACTCGATCACAACATCAGGATCTTCCACATGCATTCATTGCTACTGCTTCCGATCCATAGACATTTTGGGAAGCATGGGGTTCCTGAGTGGGACCAAGCTATGGAGGAGGAGTATAGTTCCTTGATGAGGAACAACACATGGGATTTAGTCCATCTCCCTAAGGCGAGAAAGATGGTTCGATGTAAGTGGATCTATCAGACCAAGTATGCAGTGGATGGTAGTGTCGATAAGTACAAGGCTCGACTTGTTGCGAAAGGTTTCTCCCAGGTAGCAAGTGTTGACTATACTGAGACCTTTGTGCCCGTAGCCAAGATGAATTCCATTCGCTTGACACTTTCTATTTCTACAGCTCATGGTTGGGTTGTACATCAGATGGATGTGAAGAGTGCTTTTCTTCGTGGTGACCTTGATGAGGAGATTTATATGGAGTAGCCACAGGGTTTCATCCAGGATACTTCCTTGGTTTGCAGACTAAGGATATCTCTCTATGGCCTTAAGCAGGCCCCCAGGGCTTGGTATGCCAAGATGGATTCCTTTCTTCTCTCAACAGGGTTCACTAGGTGTCATTCTGATCCGAATGTCTATATTTTGTGACAGGATGACTCTCACTTGATACTTGTGCTCTATGTTGATGATTTGATCATTACAGGGAGTACCGCATCCATCATTAGCAAGGTCAAATCTGCTTTGCATGACAGATTTTCTATGATTGACTTGGGTCTTTTGCACTACTTTCTCAAGATAGAGATTTCACAGTCACCTTCCGCGATTACACTATCGCAGCCCAAGTATGCTCTTGATCTACTTGAACGCTTTCATATGGCTGCTTGTAAGCCTGCACCGACTCCCTTTCTTTCCCGAGTCAAGCTTGAGGCTCCGTGTTCTTCTCCACCAGTTGATACCACTTTGTATCATCAGCTTGTGGGTAGTCTCATCTACTTGACCCATACACACCCTAATATTTCATTTGCAGTTGGCATGGTTTCCCGCTTCATGCAGGAACCACATGAGCTTCATTGGAAAGCCGCTAAACGCATCCTTCATTACACCCAAGGTACACATCACCATGGGATTCACTATGCAATAGGCATAGGACTTGACCTGGTTGGTTACACAGACTTTGATTGGGCTAGTGATCTTGATGATCGTAAGTCTACTTCCGGTTACAGTTTTCACCTTGGTTCAAGCCCCATTTGTTGGCAGAGCAAGAAGCAACATGCTACTGCTCTCTCTTTGACTGAGGTTGAGTATCGAGGCATTGTTAACACAACGTCTGAGACCATTTGGCTCCAGCAGATTCTCACAAAGTTTGGGTTCACCACTCCATGGCCGACAGTTCTACATTGCGACAATCAGAGTGCTATTGCAATCTCGAAGAACCCGGTCCAGCACCAGCAGACTAAACACATCGAGATTCATATGCACTATATCCAAGAGCTCATTCAGGAGCAGGTTATTGATTTGCAATATTGTCCTACAGCGAAGCAAGTTGCAGACATATTGACCAAACCTTTCACCGAGAGTAAGTTCCAGCAGTTGCGAGCTCTCTTATGTGTGCGGAATGTGTCATTAGGGGGGGTCAGCTGACTTCTCCTTTCTCTCTTTTGGGGGGGAGTTTTTTCCCACTAGGTTTTCTCCTTTTCTCCATTTGTGAGAGATTGCATTGCATGGTTTTGCTTGCATTTTCATATTGTACATGGGTACCTATCATGGCCTAGTAGCTGGAACCCATCTTGCATTGTTGACTTGAGTCTTCATTCCCCTAAGTTGCACTTAAGGGGGCGTGTTGGTGTAAATAAATATGCATTATGGATATTATTACACTTTACTTAAGTTAACTTAGGATAATGCATCTCTTCGTATTTTGAATTTGAGACACTTAGGGAAGTGTGCACATAGGGATAGAGCTTGTAGGAAAAATTCCACCTTTTGTGGTCTTGTTTTGTTGTTACACTCCACATTCGATGGATCATCCACCTCGTGTGGAATATTATATTATTTCTCCTACCTACCCCTAGTATTTCTTACCTACCCTTGTTTCTCATTGAGCCACATGTCATGATTGTGTGCTCGTACATTCATATGGCCTTGCCTATATAAGCAGGCCTATATTCATTGTATTGGTGAATCTAGTTGATCATTTTCATATTGATGAGAATACAGTTTGTTCTTGTCATTCTTTTGTCTCTATTTTTATACTTTTCATTGTGCCCTTGATCTTGGCAAAATCTCACAAATTGGATGAAGATGGACGCATAGTAAGGAACAAGGCAAGACTTATATGTAAAGGCTACTCACAAGTAGAAGGAAAATATTTTGAGGAAACTTATGCTCCAGTGGCAAGAATGGAAGCTATTAGATAGTTTTTGGATTTTGTGGCACATAAGGATTTTGAGGTTTATCAGATGGATGTTAAGTCTACATTCTTGAATGGAGAATTGAAAAAAGAAGTGTATATAGAACAATCAAAGGGATTCAAATTATCAGATAGGATATGGTCTGCAAATTGAAGAAGGTACTGTATAGAGTGAAGAAATCTCCCAGAGCTTGGTATGCAAGGCTTGATAGGTATTTGTTGAAGAAAGGATTTAAAAAAGGTATTTCTAAGAATAATATTTATTTTAAGGTTGACGAAAATGAAATCTTGATTGTAGTTGTTTATGTGGATGATGTAATCTTTGGAGGAAATGATGGTATGTGCAACAAGTTTGCTGATGAGATACAAGAAGAGTTCGATATGTAAATGATTAAGGAAATGAATTTCTTTCTTAGTTTAAAAATTAGTTAGAAGGATGATGGTATCTTTATTTCACAATCAAAGTATTTCAAAATAAATGTTTAAAAAGTTTGGAATGGAAAATGCTAAACCGGTATGTACTCCTATAGCTACTGGTTGTAAGTTGAGCAAAGATGTTGAATCTCCAAAGACTGATTAGAGAAAATATAGATTAATGATCAAAGGATTATTGTACCTAACTACTAGTAGACTAGATATCATGTATGTTGTTTGTCTTGTAGATAAATTCTAGCAAGATCCCAGAAAGACACATGTTACTATTGTTAAAATAATTTTTAGATATTTAAAGGAATAGAAAACTATGGATTGTGGTATCCCAAAAGATCTGACTTGTCTCTTATTCATTATACTAATGTAGATTAGATTGGTTGTGTGGGTGATAGGAAAAGTACAAGCGGTGGTGCATTTTTCCTTGGACCTTGGTTGGTGGCTTAGTCAATTAAGAAACAAGATTTAGTGTCTTTGTCTATTGTTGAAGCTAGATATATTGTTGTTGCATCTTGTTGTACATAGGTATTATGGTTGAAACAAACTCTGAAGGATATTGCAGTATTGTTTGATTAGCCAATTTCTATCTTTTGTAATAATATCAATGCAATAAATATTTTTAAGAATTTGGTATTGCATTCAAGGACAAAACACATTTCAATCTGGTACATCACAGCCAACACATTATAAAATCTTAAAAAACAAGGGAAATTTTGAGCATTTCAATACATGAACTTCAATAAAGTTCAATTATGTGGAGGGTTGTAATTATTTAGTTTAATTTCATTTGGAAGCATGATAAATTGGATGAGAGTGTAGTTGCATGACATACACGATGATCCAAACTCAATCTTGATGGTACATGAGAAGTATCTTGTTCTCTAATTTGATTCACTTTGGTTCTGAAATGTAAGAAAAATGATTCCAGCCTAAGAAGATAAATTACATGAGCCATTTCTAAACTCTTTCATTGGGGAAATAACCAATTAGGATCAAATTTAGACCTATAGGAGAGGTGATCATTGTGAATAATTGTTTTCTTTTGAATGTTGATTAGATTTGACTAGATTGAGGATGCAAGAACTAGGTAAAATGATGTAAAATTAATAATATTCAACATAAACAAAAATAGGTAAAACTATAAATAAAAATCTATGATCAAATCTGGAAATGAGATGTAGAAAGGAACTTATCAATGAAATACGAGCCTAAAAATGGAAGACTAGTATGTTAGGTGTCATAGTCTTGAGGTGCTTCCATTAGCCAAAACTTCACATTCTATATTAAGATGCTCTACAAATTACTATATCCAAATTTCAACCAAAATGTGTTAGACAAGTTTTCTAGTTGACGTAGTCCATGATTTTTTGTCTTTTCAAAATATAGAATTGTGTGTCAATCTTCTCTGTACAAATCTACAAATTTCTAATATGGATTTGTGTAAGACTTGGCTATGAAGGTAGCCACCCAAAATCTAGAGGTAATAGAAAGCACAAGAACAAGAGAGAAATAATATGTGACAAGAACAAATTGTATTCTCATCAAGATGCAAATAGGTGGCGATAAACTTATAAGGCACTAAGAGGGGGGGTGAATCAGTGCAAGCAAAAACAACATAAATCGGATCACCACTTTAATCAACTTGAAACTTAACAAGCATGCAAGGAAAATAACCAAATAAGCTAACACCCAATAAAATATGCACCACATACCACAATTTTTTTCATGTGGAAACCCAAATGGGAAAAACCACAGTGGGAATTGGTACCCACAAAATTTGCACTCATTTGAAATGCACCCTATTAAAGGCCTGCACTAGTTAGGAGATTTACAATAATTCACGGTTAAGAGCAGGCCCTGTTAGGAGTTACCTAGTGAAGGAATTTCAACCTTATCCTTGTTAGGAGCTATACCCTATTGGGAGTAACCTTGCTAAATATTTAAACTCAAGTTAATGAGTCACCCAGTGAAGGGATTTACAAGATCAAGCCTTTTAGGAGCTACCTAGTTAAGGGATTTTAATACTGTTACAACTGTTAGGGAACAACAGGTAAGTGATATGCATATAGCACCTTTGTACCTAATAGATCCACTTTAGTTCTGCTTCAATCACCAACTAAACATCAATACAGAGCTTCACCTCCCATCGCACAATCAAATCCTTATTCTAGAACCTTCTACTTGATACATCATAACACAATATTCATCTCTTTATAAACAACTCTGGTAAGTTGGTAAAATAACCTTGGAACAATATCCTAGGTTCAATGTATCTAGAAAATCTTGCACATTACGCTTTACTCATGTCGCTCACATAATTCATAACTCAAAAAATATCACAAAAATATAATCTTACATATTTTTGAAATAGTGTTGGTAAATTATTTAAATTTTTATGTCAAGTTTCCTAACCCCGTTTTCTAATTTTAATTGCCACTTAAGGGCCTGTTTGGCCCACCATGATCCTACACATACCCCTGTGTTTTCTAGAACCTGTCTTAGCATTCATCAAGAATCAAACTTGCCTTCAAATAATGAGATCAACTTTAAATTTGGGTTCTGAAATCAACCCATAGAGTTTGTAACTATGTATTTTGCATGTTTTTTTCTCAAGAAATATTGACACTGGGGAAAAAAATCCCCTCAAAGGCTCTTTAGAGGATGAACAAAATGAAGAAAGAGAAAACAAGGCAACTCGCTTTGGATGGTATTAAAGATAAAGGAGCCAATACTACAGAGGGTGAGACATTTGGATGTGGGCTTAAGGTGATCAATTTAGTTTCTCATGTGGAAAGAGCAGTGATATAGACAGTAGAGAACCCCAGTCTAGATGATAACAATAATGAAGGCTCCCAAAAGGCCTAAGGTAAAATCTCAAGGAATTCTCATAAGGTAGCTACTTTGCCTTCTCGCAAAGAAAGGATTATTCCCTCTATATTGGATACAAGTTATATTACATGGAGAATAAGAAAGCTGCAAATGATAAATCTTCAGACTATATTGCTAAGGATGACTCTCTAAAGAAGGGGGAAATATGTCCTGACATTCTTGAAAATGGGATAGAAGGGTTTCCAATGAATAAGAATGGATGGTAGAATGATTTGATTATCTCTATCTAGGAAAACATCTTGACTCAATTACATGGTATCCCTATCCCTATTAAGAAGATTAAGCCTTCTAGAGATAACATTATTTGGTAGACCCCTCCTCATGGTTGGGTTAAGGTTAATTTAAACGATGGAATAGCAAAGGTGAATCCTGGGCGAACCGTGTAATATCCCCACTCAAGACATGAAGCCAACAAGAGACAATAGGCTATTAAATAAGTTTTAATTAAAGATTTAAACTTATTCTTGTAAGCCATCAGCAATCATCAAGGATCTCAATTATATATGAACACCAAACATAGACATAAATGATAATCATCACAAACAAAGATAGCAAGATATATGATCATCATATCAAGTAAGAGCATACGAGGGAGTTGATAAAGATAACTATGATCCATAAGATCATCTTAGTTGATACATGGACGGTTCACCATAAGCTACATCAATATCAAATTGATTGAGTATCGAAGATAATTAATTACTGAGGTTAATAGCAAGGGCTTGGCAAGTAATATATTCAAGTCAATGATTAAGACAAAGTTAGCCATAGAAGGAGGGGAAGATGATACTCATAACAATGATTAGTTAAAATGATATACATCTACATTCAATATCGATCTATAGCAGAGATACAACTAATATCAGAATTAGTATTGCCTATCATAGTGAATTAACTAAGGGGATATGGATGGAAATGAATACCAAACATTACAAGAATTATAAAGGAAATCGGGTAGAAGGAGAAAACTTTGTGAGCAATTATTATAACCACTATACAATAGATTGCTAGCTTAGAGAGGAATAAGGTAGAAGGTCATACTTGGTTTTTTAAGGCCGATTGAGAATAAAATGTGATATGCTAAGGAATTAATATAAACACTAATAATTAAAGGATTAAGGATTGCAGTTAAAACCGATACCAAAGAAATAAGTATGACTTGTTTAGAAGTAATTAAGTGCTAACTATAATGAAGGGCCACACCCATTTATTCTCACATCTCCTCATGATATATAAAAAGATTATATCAAACATTAGAAGGTGGAGTATTAACTTATTTTTATTTCAGACGGGAGTAGGTAGAAATTTCTTAAGCACAAAGTTGGGTATCCTGATAGGAGAATTCATCTCTGAAGTTTAATCCATTTTGGGATATGTTTAATAAAAGTAGAAAATGATCAGCACAAACTAGGGGAATCTATCAAGATAAGTCCTATCCTCTAATTTATTATTAAAATATTAAGTCAATATTATAATTAAATGTATTCCTTTCCAATAAAGTTACGTTTATTAAATTATTACAATTCTTATTTTAGTTTAAATTGATTTCCCAAGGCTGAATTATGGGAAATCCTGAATGGGGACATTACAGTGGTATCAGATTATGATCTTGCCATCCTGCAGTGTAAAAATGATAAATCAGAGGAATACTTTCTGATTTACAAACTACACTTAATTAGACAATAATTTACATGATATATAAAGACAATGGCTTTATCAAGAATGGTCGAATCAGTCAAAAACTATAATTAGTATGGATGATATGGTTTATAAAAGCCGACATAATGAGCAACATGTTCATTAGCCACATTGACTTACATAATATCATTTGTGTGCATCAATCTTGCACACATATGAACAATGATAAAATAAAGTTAAGAATGCCCGATCATCCCTAACGCAACTCAAAAGAAATGCTCATGTAACATAGGACAAATGCTGGACGATATTGGCAAACAACGATTGTATGTAGTAACTCATTATTAATATACAAGGATTTAAGGAAGCAATTTTATTAAAGAATAAAGTTGCAGTACTAACAAACAACTAGTAATATAATAAAAATGAGGACGATTAAGTTTGGTTTATAGTATCAAAAGGTATCGAGTTTTCTCTTACAAGGAAAGTGACAATCTTGAGGTAGCTATTATAAATTATTTAAGAACAAGAAACGTTTACTGCAATTGGTCTTGGTAAAAAAGAGTTTTCTTATGGAGCACTTGTTATCAAGAGCTACATTTCTTAAAAGATGCAATTATGAATAGTCATATTTTGTTGTTAAGAAATTACTTTAATCAAGGGGTGCGATTATTAGAGAGAATCAATTGTGTTGAAGAAGAGTTCATTTGTGAAGTGGCATGTCCTTTTGATGAAAATACAAATATAAACAGTGATTGATAGGATGGACTATGGGAAATAGAGAAGATTTATTTTCAGATATTTAATTCAGATTTGAAGTGCTCAAGGAGTCATTAAGAAGTCAAGTATGGTGGTATTGAACCACCCATCTACAATACTATGAATTCATGATTATAAGGATTGCTGATCAGGAATAGTGTCAAATCGATTGCATGATTATTATGTCATATGCAGGGAAGGCAATCCGACTATTACCCGAAACTCAATCACATATTTAGTGAGAAATCCTTCTATACAAACTTATGTTTTCTCAGATATAAGAAGACCCATTACTACATAAAACAAAGGGATATAAAGATACAAATCAGAAAGAGAAATTGGAGCCAGTTGCAGATTGAAAGATCATCATCAACATATTTATGAAAGACAACATCAGAAATAACAATGTTTAAGAATGTATTCTCTTTAATTAAACTACCTAAAGAGTTTATAATGCAGATGAAATAAGAGTAAAAGTTAGAATGAATGGTATGAATGACTCAGAAAGAGGTCCATCCAAGAAAATTTAGAATCTTAAAGAACCTTACCTTAAAGAGGTAAGCAATGTGGTTACAACAACCAAGAAAGAGGAAATTAAGAATGTGGATAGAAAACATGAGCCGCTAAGTGGAGTAAGAGGGTTGTAGAAAAAAACCACTCTTAATCTTGGTGTAGAAATGGCTCCAAATAGGCTAACTATCATTTTCCAAAGAAGGGAATGAGAATGGCATAGAGGCTGACCTGAGCCGCCAAGAAAAGTAAGTAAGTCTCTTAGGCTTGGTGTAGAAATGGCTCAAGGGAAGTCCCAATTCCTTCCAAGAAGAAGAAATGTAGAGGAATTATGGCACAAAGAAGGCAATTCCTCTCAAGATTGAGTAAATTGGTTGAAGGAAGCTACCACCCTACCGAGTAGAGTAGGATGACACAAAGAAGGTCATTCCTCACTAAAGATTAAGGGCTCAAGGAAGCCAAAGGTGGGAACCTTGACTCAAGAAAGTCAACAACATAAGTAATAATAAGGGCTCAAGGAAGCCAAAGATGGGCAACTTGACTCAAGGAAGTCAACACCCTATGTAAGAATAAGGGCTCAAGAAAGCCAAATGCGGGCCTAGCTTGACTCAAGGAAGTCAGCACCCTTAGTAAGAAGGATGACTCATAGAAGATTAATCCCTTCTATAAGGGCTCAAGGAAGTCCATGTGATGAAATGGCTCAAGGAAGCTAGTCCATCTCAAGTTGGGAAAAGGACTCAATGAAGCCAGTCCATCCAAGTTGGAATCTATATAGAAATTGAGTAGTAATTTTTCTAACCTTTATCATTACTTTAATTTATATGATTATGTATTGGTACTACTAGCCTATGTACATATTCATTCAAGAAAAGAAGAAAAGGAAGAATTGCTTGAGGACAAGAGAATTCAAGAGGGGGAGATTGTAATGTCCCCACTCAAGACTTGAAGCCAACAAGAGACAATAGGTTATTTATAAATGTGTTAATTAGATATTTAAACTTATTCTTGTAAGCCATCAACAATCATCAAGGAGATAAATTATATATGAAGTCCAAACATAGAAATAAATGATTATCATTACAAACAAAGATATCAAGAGATATGATCATCATATCAAGTGAGAGCATAGGAGTGAGTTGATAAAGATAACTATGATCCATCAAGATCATCTTAGTTGATACATGGACGATTCACCATAAGCCACATCGATATCAAATTGCATGAGTAATGAAGATAATTAATTAGTGAGGTCAATAGCAGCGACTTGGTAAGTAATATATTCAAGCCAACGATTACAACAAAGTCAGCCATAGAAGGAGGGGACGATGATACTCAAAACAACGATTAGTTAAAATAATATACGTCTAGAATCAATATCGATCTATAGCAGAGATACAACTAATATCAAAATTAATATTTCCTATCATAGTGAATTAATTAAGGGGATATGGATGCAAATGAATACCAAACATTACAAGAAGTATGAAGGCAATCGGGTAGAAGGAGTAAACTTTGTAGCGATTATTATAACCACTATACAGCAGATCGCCATCTTAGAGAGGAAGAAGGTAGAAGCTCGTACTTGGTTTTTTAAGGCCGACATGAGAACGGAATGCGATCTGCTAAGGAGTTAATATAAACATTGATAATTAAAAGATTGAAGATTGAAGTCAAAACCGATGCCAAAGAAATAAGTATGACTTGTTTAGAAGTAATTAAGTGCTAACTATAATTAAAGTCGCACCCATTTATTCTCACATCTCCTCATGATATATAAAGGATATCAAACATTATAAGGGGGAGTATTAACTTATTTTTATTTCGGACAGTAGTAGTAGAAACTTCTTAAGCACAAAGTTTGGTGTCTTGATATGGGAAGTCATCTCTTAAGATTAATCCATTTTGGGATATTTTAATAAAAGTAGAGTTATAAAATCAAGAAAGGGGAAAACAAGAATATATATATTAACAAGTGAGTGGTAAATATGATCCTAAGATTACAATACATGAAATAACACGTTTTTCAGAGTTATGTGAATGTGAGGAAATAAAAGAATATATACAGAACAAATTGAATACTTCATACAAATCAAAGCGGTATGAAATGTAATTCAGATTTATACCAGAATATATGAAGAGTCTTAATGTTGTGAAGGGAAGAATATAAGATACAATTCTTGAGAGAAAAAGGTTGGAGAAGACATAGCCAAATTTTTGATTGATTTTTAAGAGAGATATTACCATATTTATGATTAGCACAAGCTAGGGGAATCTATCAAGATAAGTCATATCCTCTCATCTATTATTAAAATATTAAGCTAATATTATAATGAAATGTATTCCTTTCTAATAAAGTTATGTTTATTAATATATTACATTCTTATTTCAGTTTAAATTGATGTCCCAAGCTAAATTATGGTAAATCCTGAATGGGGACATTATAGACTGGTTGTGGGAGACTGATGAGAGATGAAAATGGTGGGTTTATTGTAGTGGTGGAAATCATAACAATCACCTAGTTGAAGCAGTGGTTGTCTAACATACATTACTTTTAGCCTCACAATTAAATTTTAAAATGATTTCAATAGAAGGAGACTCTGACATAATTATCAAATATCTAAAAAGGAAATACAAACCTATTTGGACAATTGAGAATTGTATTATGGCTCTCTAAACATCTTGAAGTCCTTTGATAATGTGTTTATTTCTCATAGATATAGAGAGGCTAATGGGGTCATATGATGCTCTTGTGAATATCAGAGTGTATAGAAATCATAAATTAGAATGGAGGTGGTGGGATAAACTTCCAACTCAAATGGAAGATTTATTATCCTATGATAGGGTACACGTGTGTGCAACAAACTCTATTTTGTTTTCTAATGTGTAGTATTTTCTAGCTTTTATTAATTTTGATCGCTACATAGTTTGTGGGTGTTTTGAAAGCTCTTTGCGAGCATGTGAAGTGTATAATTAAAACTATTATCTATCTCAAGGTTATAAATATTAATGATTATAGTTTTTTCTTCACTTTTGAGCTTAGGGATTTTAATATGGGGAGAGACAAAAATAGGCTTGAACCTCTCACTTGTGAAGAGGTAAAGAATAAGAGCATTATTTGGTGGACTGTGAGGAGAGGTGGGGTTTCACTGTATTTGGAAAGGCTCCTTGGGTGTGATCATAACCTCTCTAATATTTTTTCTCAAGATGAGAAGGGTGGTTAGGTTAAATCCTTTGGGCAGAGCTTTCATATTACAGAGGATTTGATCGCCAAAGTGACTGGGTTGTTGATGAACAGGGAGAAATTCTTCAAGGATGGAAAATCTTTAGACACGAAGGTGAAAAAGATCACTAAAGGAAAAGGGAAAACTTTTGATCAAACAAAGTAATGGAAGCTACAAGATGTCTTTGATCAACCCTTATGGGAAACAGTCTTAAAGGTAATTATATAGTACTTTGTTCTGGATTGTCAATTCTCAGTTGTGTAAAGTTATCATTTTGCCCTTTTAAACCATTTTAGGCACAAGGATAGAATTCTATTTCCCTTTTGCCTACTTTCTTCTTTGGATTTGGGTATTAAAGAACATAAGAAAAATCAAGGAAACCCTAATTTGCATGAACATCTTATTTTATTTTTAATGGAAAATTTTAAACTTATCAAAGGGAAACAAGAGATCCTTGAAAAATTGGAAAATCTAAATTTTGATTATGAGGATAATGGTATGGAAAACCCCTTATTGTAAGGGAAGTGGTTAGTAAATGGAAGAAGATGATGACCCTGACTATGATTGTGAAAAGAAAAGGAAAAAAGGGTGGAAATAAGAGAGATTCCAAGAAAATAAATGTATCTCATGTTTTTCCATCATAAGATAGTGTGTATTCCTATTGTATATGAAAGGTAAAGGAGAAGAAGATAGATGCTAAGCAAAGGAGGACTTCCCCTGATTATTCTATCTAAAAGCGGAGGGATCATAGTAGCCCAAGGCATTCGGTTGAGTCCCTCCTTAATTGTTACTGATAGAGAAGGAAGATTACCATTTCCTCGAGATCTAAAGAATGACACGTCGTTTCTTAATATGGATAGAGAAATCCCTATTGATTTTCTTAATGTGGCTCGAAATGCTACAGTTGATAACATCAAAATGAAAAAAAAATTCATGAGGTGAATGAGATAAATATTGCTATCCATTCCCTCAAAAATAACCTTGAGAGTATCAAAACCCAAGATGGTTTGTGGCCCCTCTCCAAAAGGGGGTTAGGGATATTCAACACATGAAGAATGATTATGAAGACAAAATTTCAAGGCTAAAAACTAACTACAAAAAAGACTAATGACAATCAGACCACTTTAGTTATTTTCAATTATAAGGTCATTAAGAGTAGTGTGAATCTTGAGTATAAGGGTCATGACTAAGAAATTTGAGAAAGTGTAGGAAGCTAAAGCCCAATTTATTGGTCTTGATGCGGTTGATAAAGGAAAGTAGATTATTCAAGAGGAAGACGAGAGACCCAATACCCGTACTAGATCTCATTTCAAGAAAATGGTTCATCAACCAATCCAGGCTCTAAAGGACATGAAAAAACTATCTATGAACATTTATCAACTTGAATTTGAAGCTGTTAAGGCTATGTAAAACTTAAAGTAGGTGCCCCTTGTTGTTTTGTTGTTTTTGGTTTCTTGTTCCCTCTTTTTATTGGTTGAGGGTTGGCTACTTGTTTTTTGTTTGTTTGTTGTTGGTTTGTTGATGACAGCTTCTTGTAAATAGGGTTTCAGGTCCCTTCAAAACCTATTTGACCTTTAATAATTTTTAAAAAAAATAGATTAATATAAGTTCAAAAAACATACATCATTGAAGATGGGTTTGCACATAGGAGAGGCAAGGATAGGTTTTATTTCTCTTATCTATCATGTTGTTCATGAGAAAGTGACTACTCATGTAATGCAATTAGTAAAATATACTTCTTATTCTTTATCCCAATATAATTTTGTATCGAGTAAAATAATATACTCTCCTTATCAAAACATAGAACACATATTCCTTAGAGAATAATTTGTACAATAGAAGACAGTGAGTATGGAGATATATTTAGAATTTGGAAATATTATAAGATGTGGTGTTCTTCGACCCTTTTATTTGTACAAGCAAATTATATATTCTTTAACCTCAAAGATATTTTTGTTTAGCTAATTCAATACAATATTGAAAAAAAATTGATTAATGAAATCGAACATTTATCATAGATCTATCATCGT
Source organism: Cryptomeria japonica (assembly GCF_030272615.1). NCBI lineage: Eukaryota > Viridiplantae > Streptophyta > Pinopsida > Cupressales > Cupressaceae > Cryptomeria > Cryptomeria japonica. The sequence goes on along the minus strand of NC_081414.1, from coordinate 197,405,024 downwards.
TGATCTTTCACTTATTAATAATTTAACCCTTTTATTTATTTTACCTTTATCAAGATTATGACTTATATTAACGTTAGAAAGAATTATGTTATATAATAACAATTTAAATGTTTTTAGATTTTGCCATAGAATGTTTTTATTAAGGGTCAAGCAGGTTTTGAGGGGACCAGAAACCCCTTACAATAGGTTTTGAAGGGACCTAAAATCCCTAGATTTTGCACAGATCTGGAACCCAAAGAAGAACACTGCAATAAGATACAACATATTCAACTTGCAGGCTAACCACAGTTTAACAACAAACACTAAACATTGAAAACCCAGTTGTATGAATAGAAGGTCGAAGCCTGATACTAAAAAAAACCAAACAAACATGAGCATGAGGTTTTTCTAGGCTCCCTCAACCATAATAATGGATTTTAACAAATCTCCCATAACCTTAATCTTGAGACTGAAAAACATACAACTCACCTTACCCTTCAAGATCTCCACTTTAATAGGAGAGAAAGGAAAGAAGTCAGAAGAAAAGGCAACAACAACTCCCTTGAAGCCAAGAAACAGGGTATCATTAGCCCCCAACAACACCTCTTGTCATCACGAGCAACAACCATCTTTGTCTAAATAGAAGATAGTTCCACCTCAATAGGACAAACCAGAGAAAACCAAAAAATGTTGAAACTGAAATGCAAAGGCCAAAATGTTCGACCCAAAAAGGAGGACAACAAAAGCCCCAATAAAGAAAGACCAAAGAATCAAAAGATATATACAAAATAAAGCTGACCACATCATCATAGAAATCTCAAACCAAAAAAAATTCATAAAACACCCACAACAAAATAGCGTCTCCCATACTAACCAAAATATGAAAGAAATACAAAGAGAGGAGGACAGAGGAACCACCATAGAACCATATAAGTTGGTTCATCAAAAGGGGAAGCATTGAGTACATGTTTAATATAGTTTCATTATATATCTATGTAGACGTATAACAATGACCACTTTCCTAAGTGAATATTTAATATTCATTCTAACCTCATTTCTCTATTTAATTAATTTTTTTAAATTAAATTATTCACATTCATCTATTTGATTAAATAAGTTATTCAATTTATTTAATAAAATTCACGTAAGTCTTTCATATCCTTTAATTGAATAAATAACTTTATTTAATTAATTCCCCTTTCCCCCCCTTTTAATTAAAGCTACATTTAATTAAATTACTCATGCCAAATAAATGAATCTTATTTATTTCAATCCCCCACTTGCATCTATTTTGGTTGAAATAAAGTAATTTATTTTAATTAAAATTATCCTCCCATCCAGTTGCATTCTCCTACATCTCCCACTTGCCTCTCTAACCTCCCTTCTAGATTCTTCTAATCACTTCTAAATTAGCCTAACCCATCTACTAAATATTGTCACATCCCTAAGCAAAGGGAAGTCATTTCTCAAACCCTCAAAGTCTTTGGAAACCATTAAAGGTTTTATGTCTTCAACAAGTTAACCTCAAAAGTCTTCCAAACCATTAATGGTTAGCTCAACCCTCTTGCATGATTAGAGACATTCTCTATAACTCAACCCTCATCTAACCCAAGGGTCTCATCAAGCATTCATTGCTTTGATCATGGTTATCCCTTTAACCCTTGCACAAGAGTTTATCCTTTGGGTAAAATCTTTATCCCATGGGTAATCCTAACCTAACCTTAACCCTTACCTCCTAAGGTAACCATGAAGTCTTCTCAAGCATTTAATGCTTCTTGCATCTCCTCTCAAGCAGTCTTGTGTTGATAATTGTCACCATTTCATTGGTGAGAATTGTAAACATGGATTGATAACTTTCAATCCTGACCCTTGATAAGATTATCCAATCCTGATCATCCACTGCCCTATTCTTCCTATAAATAGAGCTCTCATTCCTCCATTTCCATATCCAAGTTTTTATCATCACACTTATAGGCATTTTACTAAGTAATCTAGTCATTTTATCAAGCATTTAGTCTCTCTTTGAATATAAATAATCTAATAAACATTTTAGAAGCATTTCTATTATCACAAATAATCATAGTAAGCTAGTGTACCATGTTAGGATAGTTATTTTACTAATCCTTTCATCTTGTCATCATATACATGCTAGTTTAATTCATGTTTGTTAATATCATGCACATTTAAGATTGCATTCATGTTAGATTGATCAAGTATCCCTCATTCTCATGATTATCATCCCTAAGTCACTTTGCTTAGTGATCTGAGAGCAAAGGCATTGGCTTGAGGGGTCTTGTGAGATAGAGAACAATGAAAAATCCCTTGGGAAGTTGAGCTATTCTATATAGCTCCATAACTTGCACCAAGAGTCCCATTGGTGTGTGGACTAGTCCTAAGTTTGTATTTTCCGTTTCATCGCACCACTTTTACCACACACATTTTTCGCGCCCACCGTGGTGCATAACTCCATTTATCAAATCATTTTTGACGCAAGACTAAATTTTTAGGTACATGGAAAACTTGAATTAGCACGTTGATACCATCCTCTAGCGCATTCGGTTTGTCTTTTGGCACATACTGCTCACGGTTTAGCGCGTTGGACCTGAAACTTAGCACATCCCACCTTAACCTTAGCGCATAGCACTTTTGCTAATTCTTGTAAGCCTCAGTGCTTTAAAGCATCAGTGCAGCGCATCCATGCAACATCGTAGTGCATCTGGGTTTTCTGTTAGTGCATCAGTGCCATTCTGTAGAATTTGGTCTGTAGATTAGCACATAATAGACATAGAGAGAAAAACAAAATTGTAACAGAGACAGAAAATTAGACTTGTAGAAGTCCACCTTGAAAACTCTTTTGGCTAACTATTTTTATTGCAGGTCACTAACATTTGTTTGCAGGTTTGGGAGATTCCCTTTTACTAATTTTTAGGCTTTTGATTAAATTTTGTATTTCTAACTTGGTTAAGTTAGTTATTTGAATTTATCTTCATTTCCTTATTAGTAAAAATGAACTCATTTTACTTTTGGGTAACTTAAAAAGAACAACAATCAAAAACCTTACCTTGCTTTCATAGGGAGTGAAACAATTTATTTTTGGGGTTAAAAAGAACAAGACAAACTTTATTTGTGCAAAGTTCTAAAAATGAACCTCACCATCCTTTGGTGTCTAAAAGGATCCATTTCATTTCTTCCATAAGTTAAAGAATCTCATTTTTCCAAAGTTTTAGATAAATCAAAAGAGGGAAATCCTTCCCATATCAAATTCATTTTGTTGACCATATCGAAGAATTTGCTTTGTTGACCAGGATTTCATTACTTAGATTAAAATCATCACTGATTAGAAAGTTAAAACGAACACCATGCCTTTTTGGAGCAACATCTCCCAATAGAATTAACAAACAATTGAATTGTGAGGTTAAAAAAAGAACCATTTGGTGGCTTGTCTCGAAAGTGGAAGGTATATGCTCTCCCCTTAACTGGGTGATCAAAATACCAAACCACTCTTATGCTTTCTGTATTTCAAGAATTTACAACCTTTAGTAGGCCTGCCCTCCCCAGTTGCTCTTAGAGCGCCATTTAAATGATCGGTAAGAGGGGAACGACCTAATTGGGAAATGGCTTTATCGCCAAGTGTTCCAACCCACTATAATCAAAAGTGGAGGGTGATGAAAGTCCCTTCAACGATTTTGCTCAGCGATTAGCCTTCTCCCTGTATCTTTACGATACATAAAGCCTTTGTTCTAAAGGTTGGGAAGCCTCCCAAGGGAGTTTATCACTGAAGACGGAACAGGAAGTTTGATTAAGAACTTTAGAAATAGAAACCTTGAGCCGAGTCAGTATCCAAACATCCTCAATATCATAGTGCAAGGGTGGGGAAAAATCTGCCCCCAAGATTACTCACCATATATCTCTCAAGATAGCTACTCAATAGTGAAGCAATTGACTTTGAGTTAATTTCTGGCAAAAAGCAAAAAAAAGGGCACCCCCTAGGGGGTGACACGACTGTTTGAGCTGACGGAGTATAGAGACTAGTGGGATATGGTATTGTTGATAACCTTTGAATAAAGAGTCTATTTGAAATGTCTTATTTGTGTCTAAACCTATGAAAACATTGGGGATTTGAACACATCCTCATGGAACATACACTCTTTGTTTAGAATAGGTAAAAATGGTTGTCTTTTTCGTGTTGTGTTTGCATTTTATACTTTAGAAAATCATCCATCAAAGTTAAACAAGTGTTGAAAATTTCTAGAAAACCAAAAACAGAACAAACAGAGCAGCTTAGTGTGTAGGAGAAATATCCTAGCACATCTGAGTCAAACTTTAGCGCATAAAATCTGAAACTTAGCGCATTCATCTTCAAAAACAACACAGAATAGTCTAAAAATTTGACAACTTTTCACTAGCACTCTTAAGCATCATATTAGCACTTTGAAGCATCAGCCTAGAGCATTGGTGCTAAACTGTAGCGCTTTGAGTCCAAAAATTAGCGCTTATTGAGGACAAAGTAGTGCATAACCATTCCCGTCATAGAAAAATTAAAAACTCTGGTTTAGCATGTAGCATAGGCAGCTTAGCGCATTGGTGGCTTTAAATAGCGCATCTAGATCAAACTTTAGCACATCTAGTCTTTGTCTTAGCGCATAGGTAAAATTGAGAATTCTTAAAAAAAATTATTATCAGTTTTGAATACCCTTTTGGATCTTCAGTCAACCTCATCAGGCAAAACTTGAACCAAAACATTAGAAAATATTCCAAACAATCAAACAAGTCATTCTTAGAACAACAATTGTCAGAATCCAAAACTAGCTAGAGATAACACTTTCTCCTATCAAAATGGAGTAACATCTTCACATTGATCAAAAGGTCCGCCAATTAAATGGATTCCATCAAACAAAACATACCTAATTTATACCTAAATTATCAAATCAAGTCTCTGTATCGGGAGACTCTTATTCCATATCTTTTGATGCACTTTGTCTTGGGGGGCATCTAAATCTCCATTTGATAAAGTAGGATTAAGTTTTCAAATGAAGTATCTCAATCCAAACATCAAAGGAAACTATTGATCACTCATGTATGACCACTCCTCATATTTTGAGAAGAAAAAATCTTAATCACAAAACTAAGTTGAAGAAATGACAACTCAGTTCTCAAAAACTTGCCAAATGGAATAGATTTATCTACATCAATCATCAAATCTTCAAATCACATCGCACCTTTCTCTGTCATATGCACTTATATCTTCAAGACAAGTCAAATGGATTTGACGAAGAACCATTGAGAAGTAGAGCCTTTTGCCAAAAATCAGCATTCAGTCAACGCTTAAATCGTGGAGGAAAGATCAACTCAACTTTCTTCTCAGAAGTCTTCATCGCTTATAACATAGCCCAATTTGAACCACCAACCCCTGAACAACATGAAGAAGAGGAGTTCGTCCCCTTTGTCATAGAAAGTTTCTACTAGATGCCCGTTGTCACTCGCTCTCAACAAAACAAGCAAAGCAAACCACAACTAGTCTAGTATGGGTCGAAGATTATCAAATCCTTTCGAGTATCCAAATCTAGAGGAAACATATTCCTGAGGAGATCCTCCAAGAATGTCAAGAAAGCACCTCATTCGAAAAAATTATGGAAAGACTCATAGAAGCTAACAAAGAAAAATACATGCTCATGCTAAAAAGCAAAGGAGTTAGGATTCCTGAAGACTTCGATACTGAAATATTTAGGACAAGGTCTCGAAATTATACTTATCAATAACAACAGAGAGAAGAGGAAATACGTGAACCTGAACAAAACATACCTACGCAAAACATACCCGAACAACATAACATACCAGAACACACCCATGCCCGAACTAGGGATAATGAAAGGGAAGAACCCTTACCTCAGCAAACAAATGTGCCCTTGGTTGCTCTTCCACAACAAATGCAAATGCTGCAAACACAAATGCAGGACATGCAACAGGGGACCACAGTATGGTATTCCTTAAACAAAAGTTGTCCTTAACCCTTTGACAGAAGATTGAACATGATACCTTTTCCCCCGAGTTCAAACATACCCAAATATGACAAATATGATGGTAAGAGTGATTCTTGCGATCATGTTCGGGAGTTTTGTACCATGAGCCTTGAATTTGCCCACAATGACACCTATTTTATGAGGCTATTCCCAAGAAGTTTGGGAGGACAAACAATGGAGTGGTTATCCAAACTTACACCTCTCGTTAGATCCTTTGATGAGTTGGTCAATAAATTTATCACTCAATACTCCTAAAATATTCAACACGCAATCAACATGCTGGATGTATGTAATACCAAACATAAAAACAATGAAATATTCATGGTGTTTCTTCAACGTTGGAGATGGATGGTTTCAAAATATCCTTGAGATGTGCCCGGAAAGGAAAAGATGGAAATTTTCATCGACAATCTGAATAGTGAGATGAGCTACATACTCAAGCTCCAATGCATGCCATCTTTTTCCAAGTTGATCAAAAATGAAATCCAAGTAGAGGAAGCATGTGGCAAAAAGGGGACATTGAAGTTCTTCAAAGAAGGAGCTAATTCATCCAACTCTCACTTTAACAATTAGAACAACAATAACAACAATAAAAACTTAGACAAATCTAGGTTCTGGACCAGAAACAAGAATGCTGGTAACAAGGGAGGAACTAATGCTAATGATATAAAGTCCAAACAACTAGTATTGGCTTTATCAGGTAATCCTCGGGATGCCAAGAATCAAAAGGGTGTTAACCAAAGCATTAACACTTATACACCAAATACCAATCTGGGACCTTGAAATGCAAACAACACCAACAATACCCAAGGCAACAACATAAATCGAAGACCTAATCCAAATCCAAGGGGTAACACCAACAATTTTCCAAATAGATGCATTTACATACCATTGGGGCAATCCTTAAAATCAACCTTCCGAAAACTCCTCGCAAACAAGATTATCACATTACCAGCTATAAACAACTTTGAACCCCAGGTCAAACCACCTTGGTGGAATGACTCACACTTCTATGATTTTCATCGAAACAAAGGACATCAAACAAACGATTTCATGAGGCTTAAAAACATTGTTCAAGACATTATTGATAGCAGTGATTTAACGGTCGATGGTCTCAAGACAAATGGTGATCATGATGCTTTTGAAAATCCTCTTCCAAATTACAAAAAATAAGGAGCTTCATCATCGAACAATACATGAGGAGATCGCATCAATCACGTATATAATAACACCACCAATCATATATCGACGGATGACAATCAAGTAAATGTCATTAAAATCAAAGACAAACATGAACATGAGTTGATCAATGTAACCACCAGAGCTCAAAAATATGTCTTGAAAGGGAATACATGAACAACAACCACTATCCCCAAGACTTGGTATAACATATTTAATCAACTGCGGAAAAATCTTGCTCAAATATCCATACTCGAGTTTCTCAAACTCTCGCCAAAGCATAAAGACATTTTGGAACATGTACTAGTTGAAACAAATGTACCTCATGATCTGGATGTTGATAAATTTCAACCCATGGTGGCTCACATGATAGGGCCTCATAATCTCACATTTTCTGAACATGATAATATCTCTTTGAGCCATCCACATAATACTCCCCTTCACATTGAAGTCTTAGTCTACAAACATCGAGTCAAAAGAGTACTAATAAATGGAGGAGTTGGTCTCAATATCTATACCTTAAAACTTATCCATTCATTAGGCTTCTCTAAGCAATCTATTGACCCACACAAAAAGATCACCATCAAGGCATATGATGATGAAGAGAGATCATCCAAGGGAACAGTAATATTACCTATTCAGGTAGGACCGATACAAAGGAACACTATGTGCCAAGTCTTAGACATAGAGTTAACATACAATATTTTATTGGGTCGTCCTTGGATACATGAAATGCTAGCATTACCATCAACTTACCATTAGTGTGTGAAATTCCCATATAATGGACAAGAGATTTCCATATCAGCTGAAAATAACCCCTTTCAACATTGCAATGCTATGGGGGCAGGCCAAGATAGCTTGGTTCCGCATAACAGGGAATCTTAAACTTCCTCGGCATTAGATCATCATCAAGAAAAGCTAAAATCTCTATCCATGGATTTCAGACAAAAGATGCAAATCAAAGAGCAAGGCATGGGAGAATACTCTTTCGAGCCTATGTGTCTAACCAAATTACCAGCATCACCAAAAACTCATGGGCATCCTTCTGCATCGACACATCAAGCAACATAGCCCATCACCAAGTTTGATGGCAAATTTATCCAATTAGGCACACTAGCACATGAATCAGAAGAGAAAGACATCCTTAGTTGACTATACAAGGATGAGGAAGAAGTCAGAGCTGCTACTATGGAGGTAGCTATACCAACACAATAGTATGGAAAAGGATTCCTGAGCATGGAACGGATGGGATACAATGGCAAAGGACCTATAGGCAAGCGTCAAGAAGGCATTACAGAACCATTGGACCCTCCTTCACAATTTTCTAGAGACAAAATAGGATTGGGATATGGACACAGCCTACCCCCAAGGAAAAAGAAGAACATATATCAAAAAATTCAGTGGAAAGAAAAGAAGAAATACAATGAGGACTCATGGAAAGAGGCACTACATGAAGCAACATAAACAATAAGGAAAGAGTGAGAACACCAGGAAAAATAGAAACAACAAGAGGAGTTGGCCATTTAGAGATAAGAAGCAACTTATGAGGAAGTACACCATGTTGAAGAACCCATTCAAAGAAAGGTGGAATAAACTCTTGAAGAAATTACTACTCCCCAAGGAGAAACAGTATATGGATAGATGCAAAGAGTACAAGAAGGTCCTGATACAGAATCAGAGAAAACTACAAGACGGGTATTAATTATCAGGGATCTCTTTTCACCTTACAACATACCTATCAACAACAATGAAAGACTCAAGGACAACACTTCGGAGACCGATTCTAATTACTATGAATGGGGCAATTGTTCAAATGTTACTGAAGATATACCTGAAGGTGCTATTTATACACCCCTTTCTCAAGAACGACATGACACAAAGTCTGGACTACTTGAATTTGGTCCGCAACATATCTATGAAGCTAAGGAAAGTGAGCAACGACACTACAAGCAAGTCTACATGGAAGATGATACCATAGAAGACCTTGACAATATCTTTAACATATCCAATATCCCAGACAACCTTAATGATACCTCTATCATGACACTTACCACAGCCAACCTTGACCCATCCAATGACTCTTTACCACTCGTATTTCCAGATCTCATAGACTAGGATGAACTTGAACACCATGACTTACCCATATTTCCAAATGATGAATCCATTATCCATTACCTGTGTATAGTCAATCCGAAAATAGACTCTACCAGCAAACAAAATAGCAATATCTACAATTAGGAGGGTGCCAAGTCTCTCAGTTGCAAAAATAAAAGAAATAAAAGATCTAATGCTGAAAACCAGTCAATGGCTGTAATAAATCACAAAAAAGTCAAAATAAAGGACACATCTGAGGGTGAAAACCTTTTTAAGGCACCTAAGGATGGGAGACTTGACACTCTTCTAGAACACTATCAGGAGCAATCACCCATATTGATTGAGCCCACTCAATCAATCAAAATTGGTACAGAAGAAGTAGCTAAAAACATACACCTAGCAGGGTCTCAGATAGAAGAAGAAAAAACAGAGTTTATCAGATTCTTCAAAGAAAAGAAAATCAATTTTGCTTGGTCCTATGCAGATATGCCCAAAATAGATCCAAACTTAATCATGCATCATTTATCTATTGCTCCAAGAGCTAATCCAGTCAAGCAAAAATTAAGAAAGATGAATCCACATGTAGCATTAATGGTCAAAGATGAACTAAAGAAACTATTAGACGTCGGATTCATTCGAACTATAGACTATGCTGAATGGATCTCAAACATTGTGCTAGTTTCAAAACCAGATGGAAGCATCAGGATATGCACAGATTTTAGAGATGTTAACAAAGCCTATCCAAAGGATGTCTTTCCTTTGCCCAGCATCAACATAATTGTAGACCTCACAGCAGGCCATGCAATTCTATCATTAATGGATGATTTCTCTGGCTATAATCAAATGAAGATAGTTCTAAAGGATCAAGATAAAACAACATTAACCTTTCCTTGGGGAACGTATTGTTCGAATGTCATTCCTTTTGGCTTAAAGAATGTTGGGGCAACTTATCAAAGAGAAATGACGACAATATTTCATGATGTGATGCATACCTTCATGGAGGACTATGTGGATGATTTATTGGCTAAGTCATTTACCCAGGCATAACATATGGGAATATTAGAGAAAATGTTTCTAAGATGGGAGAAATTCCAAGTCAGGGTCAACCCTAAGAAGTGTATCTTCGGGGTGACATCAGGCAAATTATTAGGCTACATTGTGTCAGCAAAAGGCATTGAAGTGGATCTAGCGAAGGTACAAGCCATCATGGAGATGCCACCTCCCAAGAACATTAGCCAACTTAGATCTCTACAAAGATGGCTCCAATCAACCAGGCGATTCATAGCCCAACTAGCAGATAAAAGTCTACCATTCAATCATTTGCTACATAAAAACATACCATTCAGATGGGAAGCCAAGTGTGCAAAATAATTCTATCAAATCAAACAATATTTAATGAATCCACCAATTCTAGTACCACCAATAGCAGGAAAGCCACTCATCCTCTACATATCAACAACAGACATATCATTGGGGGCACTATTATCACAAGAAGATCAAGAAGGCAAGGAACGAGCTTTACATCAACAGAACATTAAATGGGTATGAGTTGAATTACACATTCATTGAGAAGGCTTGTTTATTTGTGGTATTCACCTCTCAAAAGTTGTGACATTACATGCTAGCTCACACAATTAAGCTGGTAGCAAAAATTGATCCTCTCAAGTATTTACTCACCAAAGCAGCTCTCACTGACAGACTAGCTAAATGGGTTATGATTTTTAGTGGATTTGATATCCAATACAAAGAGCGTCGGGCAATCAAGGGATAAGTAATTGCAGATCAATTAGCTAAAGCACCACTACCAGATAAGAAACCATTAAAGATCAAATTTCCAGACAGGGATGTTCTTACTGTTACCACCAAGAAATGGACCATGTATTTTGATGGTTCCTACACTCAACATGGCTTAGGTGCCGACATCTTGTTCGTCACTCCTTAAGGACACACCATACCCAGATCATATCGACTCATGTTTCCATGCACAAATAACATTTCTGAGTATGAAGCATTGGTCACACGAATCAAAATGGTTGTGGAATGGAGAATCACGAAACTGAAAGTCTATGGAGATTCCCAACTGGTCATAAATCATATCAACAATGAATATCAGACAAAGGATGACAAGTTGCTACCATACAAAAGAATGGTAGATGACTTCAAACAGTATTTTGTACACATCACCTTCGAGCAAATACTAAGGTTAGACAACAGAGCAGCTGATGCAATGGCTACTATCGCTTCACTACTACAAATTCCAAAGCAACAAATTCATTATGAGTTTCTGGTAGAACAACTGTTTTCCCCAGCCTATGAAAATTCTACATCCCATGTTATCTATGCCTTAACTAGTTCAGACTCTCCTTTATATGAAACAATATATGAGTATCTTAAAACCAATACCCTACCCATTGACCTATCTCAGAATAACAACACAAATTTATCCAGCAAGCCACACGTTATACCCTAACTGCTACCGTCAAGGTCTAGATGGTACTCTTCTTTGTTGCCTTGATCATAGTGAATCTGACTCTACTTTACATGAGCTTCACGAAGGTATATGTGGCACACATTCAAGTGGTCCTACTATCGCTAAAAACTTCTAAGAATGGGATATTACTGGCTAACAATGGAGAAAGACTCATATCAATATGCAAAGAAATGTCCTAAGTGCCAAATCCATGGCAATCTTATCCATTCACCAGCACAGGAATTACAACCATTTACAACATCTTGGCCTTTCTGTTAGTGGGGACTTGATCTAGTAGGAAAAATACATCCTTCATCTTCAAATGGACACAAGTTCATTATCACTGCAATAGAGTATTTTTTTAAATGGATTGAAGCAGTCCCAATGACCACAATAACTAGAAAACAAATTGCCTCTTTTATTCTCAATTATCTGATTTGCAGATATGGAATCCCCAGTTCCATCATCATAGATAACGGGTTTCCCTTCAAAAACCAGGATGTACAAGAACTATAAGAACGATTCAAAATCCAACATCATTTCTCTACACCTTACTATCCTTAGGGGAATGGTCAAGCAGAGGCATCAAATAAAACAATATTGAAAATCCTAAAGAAGATAGTAAATGATGCAATAAAGGATTGGCATTTACAACTCAATCTAGCACTCTTGGCCTACAGGACTAGCATCAGGACACCTATAGGAGCTACGCCATATTCATTGGTTTATGGATCAGAAGCAATTTTACCTCTTGAGGTAGAGAGTTCATCACTCAGAGTATCTTTGAAAGGCCTCATTCCAGATGAGGAGTATCGGGTAAACAGATTGCAAGAACTAGAACTTCTAGATGAAAAATGACAACATGTCTATAACCACCTCAAAGCATACCAAAACCACATGTGCAGAAGCTACAACCACAAATTCATCCCTAGGATTTTAAATTTGGTGATCTCGTACTTAAAGAAAATCCCCGAAATCAACAAGATCGAGAAAAGAAGGGAAAGTTTGAGCCTAACTGGTTGCATCCCTATGTCATAATATCAGCCTATGGATCAGGTGCCTATTAGCTAACAACTTCAGAAGGTGATGTGCTCGATGAACCAACCAACAACATCCATCGGAAGAAATACAATACCTGAGTGGTCTAATATACAGAAAAAGTGAAAAATACAAAAAAAATTTAAAAAATTAAAAATAACAAAAAAAAAGAAAAACAACAAAAAAGTGCAATAAAAATAAGTGGTGGAAACCTCGCAATAGGTGCTACTTGTGAGGGAACATATCCTCTATATATAATTGCTCATATATTTTGTATACAAAGTCAAAACCAATGGCCATCGCCCAACACTTTATCAACAACATTATCATGGACATACTTAGCATAGTCATTGTCCTTGCTTATCTAGAGATCAGTTCATCATATCCCACCATGCCTTGGTAATCACTGTAAATATTCATATCAATCGGTATATATATCTAGGGACAACATTCCTCTGACTTCAAGCATTCCAACAAAAAGAAAACAAGAATTGCAGCACACCCAGAAAATCCTATCAACAATAGCTCATCAGCCGAGAAAACAAAACACTGATCCTATTAACAATTTCAACACACACATGATGGATGATTTTTTAAATTATAATTTGTTTACATATCGCATGAATTTTTGACTATTTTTCACTTAAAATTTTTAAATTATCGGATCCCCTAAATTTTCTCAGCGATGCATCGAGCTAGAGAAAGTGGCTGAGGGGTTTGATATTTTTTTGGTTTTCTATCTATGAGGCATTCACTTGTACTATGCAAATACTTGTCTTGAGATGTGATCCGAAACATATCACTAAATATATTGTTCCACTTTGTGCATACAAAGGGTTTACTATTGTCTGTTTATATGCAAGCACCACTCAGGTCATCTTGGTTCAATTATACCTCGACGCTTGTGCCATCTTGCAATATCAAAATCCATGTAAATTTTTCTCAGGTCATTATGGTTCAATTATGCCATTATGCTTGTATAAATTTTCAACATATCAATAACTCAATGATGATAAACACAAAGAAAGCAAAAACATGTGACTATACAGGAATGACAAACGACAGAATGAGGATGATCAATTAGTTGCATATCATTTTACCATTAGTTGCATATCATTTTATAATTAGTTGCATATCATTTTACAATTAGTTGCATATCATATGAATATCATTATCACACATCTCATTTTCAAGATACATCTCATAGCATATCATTATCATACATCTCATTTTCAAGATACATCTCACAACATATCGTTATCATACATCTCATTTTCAAGATACATCTCACAAATCATATCATGGCATCTTCATCATCAATCATATCAATCAATAGCAAATCAAAAGCAATTATCTAAGCATCCCATCGTAATCATAGAACCATCATATCAATGCATAAATCATCATCCATAAACACATCACATATGGATTGGAAAATCGGTGTCATATATATATCTCAAAAATGGTCAAAATATACAAAAGATGTCATGTCTGTCAAAATACAACAAAAATATCAAAATACAAATAGAGACAAGTCTCTCAAATATGACTATCTCCTAAGGCTGATGGTCTCGTAGAAGATGTCCCAGCTCCTAGATCTCCAGGTAGATTATGTCGAGAATGCCCTGTATCACCTCTGCTCTATGTCCCTGACTGACTTCGAGCTGATCGACTAGCAGTAAAACTAGGAGCTCTATGCTCTCTGGGGACTAGATCCTCATACAGCTACCTATAGTACTCAATCGCCATGGTAGTGTATCGTATATCCCTCAGTGTGTCCCGCATCGGGGCACCAGTTGTCGCTCTTTGCAGTCTCTCTACAAGCTCCTCTGCTTGATCCCGATGATGTCTCTCTGTATCTCGCTCTATGGTAATTTGCGTAATCTGGCGCTACTGAGCCAGTACCTGTGCCTGAAGCTGCTGCACTGTCATCTATAGGGACCTAATCTGTGCGTCTTCTCAGTGGGTGAGTACCCAACCTTGAATGGGTACCTGTGTCGTGGTACCACCCATCCCTGTCTCGGTCCTAGGTGTAGGTGGAGGTAATACATCTGATCTCCTCCTCTAAGTCGGCTACTTGAACTCATATGTTTCACCCACAGCTGCTATCGCCTCGCCTGCCCGGCCAACTCCACTAGCTCCAACCACCAAACCTCCCCTCCCTCCCTCACCAACTGCTCGCCTAACTAATCCACCTCCAATCCTCCCTCTATCTCCTCCATCCCCTTCTCTATCTCCTCATCTACCTCTACCACCTCCCCTCCCATCTCCCTTTTCATCTCCTCCACCATCCCTATATCCCTTCTCTATCTCCTCTCCCTCATCTCTTCGTCTCCCTATCCTTTTGGGCAGCTCATCCTTATCATCATCAAAATTGAGAATCATCTTCGATGGATCTGATATCCGTGCTACGACATGGGCCATGAAGAGCGCTCTAAACTCCTCCATCATCCCAGCATCTACCACTCCAAACCCGTAGTCCCATATCTGTCTGGCCAAATACATATACTCCTCCATAGCCGTTGCACTATCAATAGTCGGACCCCACTTTCGAACATCCTTCCTCCGACGAGCATATAAGCATGCTCCCTGTGGTACACCTTGTTGTCAACCATACTACCGCTGAAATCAGCTGTGCAAGAACCTCTCAATGATAAAAGGCATCCGCCCTATCAAGTATCGCGACATGTACACATAAGGTATCTCTAGCCTGTCCTTCACCCACACCTTGCAATCCATATACAATCTCCAGATGACCATATCAATGTCGTCTAGTACCCTCCTCCAATGCTCTAGCTTGCCTAGCTTACGTTGGACAACTATCCCTGTGTACCCATATGCATAAACCTGACTAGCTAGCCTATCCTTATGTGCAAGTGGCCTCGCTACGGGAATGTGCTCCCAAGCCCACACCTGTAATAATGTGACCTTGACTGATAAACTATTGTATCCTAAATACACCACCTGATGTAGATCTCTGTATAGATGGGCCAATATATAGGACCCCTATGCAAACCTGCAACCCTATGTCACCATATCCTCTAGCACCAATCCCCATCCCATGGCTAGTCCCTTCAACCTATGTATGGTCAGGACACAAGAAGCCACCTACGAAACCTACCAATACAGAATGTAGTGGAGCATAATCAAAATCTATAAACTCCTGCTAGGGGATCTCATATCCAGCGAAGAGCCTCTATCCCATTGTCCTCTGTCTGCTTATATGGCAATAATACCACTATCACCGGAATCCGTAGAATCCGATAACAGTCCTCTGGAGTGACTGTCATTTCACTAGTAGCCAAATGAAAGGCGTTCGTATCACTGTGCCACCTCTCTGCCAAAGTTGTCAGCAAACCCTGGTTAATGATATACCGAGGCATGTCCAACAAAGAGGACAACCCACACCTCTTAATGATATCCCTATCTGCCTGTGTCAATCGAGCAATCAGAGACCATGGTCTAGGAAATCGCTCTAGTGTCGCGACTGAAGTATGCCAAGTCATTCCTGTAACAACAAAACATGTCCAAATATCAGTTCCCACATCTATCCGATATATCCAATCATCAAAATCAACTTGAAACAATAAAATATCAAATCAAGTTCCATATCAAAATTCCAAAATTTCATATCAAAAATCAAATCCAATAACAAACTTGAAACAATGAAATATCAAATCAAGTTTCATATCGAAAATTAAATCCTATATCGAAAATCGAATCCAATATCAAACTTGAAACAACGCAAGTATCAAATCAAGTTTCATATCAAACATCAAGACCCATAACACAAGCACCATATTGAGAATTCATATCAAAAATCAAAGACCCATAACAAAAATCCATATCGTAAGAATCATATTAGGAACCATATCAGAAATGATGAATCAGAACTCATATCGGACATCACATTCAATGGCACAAAAAAAATCAAAGATCCATATCAAATAACAAATCGGAATCATCATTCAATCAATCAACTTGGTACTTCAACAACAAAAGCAATTTCACAATCTATCAAAACTCGAACATCCTCATAGCAAGCACAAAATTGGCTAAACAGCCATCCCAAAGCACTTGGCAGACACCTATTTACCCCTAAATCATCTTCCTTCATCTGTTTTTTCCTTCGCAACACCATATTCCCACTCCTTTTTAGCTAATTTTCTCCTCATGCGCTAAGAAAAATCTCCCATGTGCTACGCTTCCACCTATACGCTAGCTAAACTTGGCTACGCGCTAAAACCTTTACCCTATGCGCTAGGTTAACTCTATGTGCTACCCTGTTCCTTGCATGCACTAGCCTATTATCCCTATGCGCTATTCTATCCTACGCGCTACTCTAAACCTGCTATGCACTACCCAACGACTCCTAGACACTACCCTACTTCACAAACCCTATGTGCTAACTATTTTATCGTATGCGCTAAGCGACAGACCTAATGCGCTAAGCCATGAAAATTCGACACAAAAAATAAAAAACGTGATCAAAATGGACAAAACAAAAAGCAAAAGGACACAATAAGGATGAATTATAGGTGGACCATACATGGCGGGCCTCCGATATCGACATCAGCACTCGAATCAGTGTGAAGCATAGGGAACCAACATCTTGTCACTCTCCAAATGTCACTCTCACCAAAAGTCAAAAGGTGCAAATGATACAAATAAAATCACTTTTTACCTTTTTATAGGGTAAAAGTAAATTAGGGTTAGTAGGTGGGGCATGTATTTTTCTCATTCTCTCACTTTAAACCCTAGCAAACATCATTTTCGGGAGATGAATCAATAAACACGCATTAAACACAGACAAAATTTAAAAATACATTCAAACCAAAAACGATTATCAACTCAGCAAAATTTTCAAGCTTTTTTTTTATTCATCTCCCGAGGGGGCATTATCAATATCATTTATCAAATCTGGGACACGACATCGGCATCTTGACACACGATATCACATCGATCAAATTTTGGCAACACATCAAATTTTTCTTTGAATTAACATGTGCACACACGTCACTTCAAAGAGGGGCAAAATGTAGACGTATAAAAATGACCACTTTCCTAAGTGAATATTTAATATTAATTTTAACATCATTTCTCTATTTAATTAAATTTTATTTAATTAAATTATTCACATTCATCTATTTGATTAAATAAGTTATTCAATTTATTTAATTAAATTCACCTAAGTCTTTCATATCTTTTAATTGAATAAATCACTTTATTTAATTAATTCCCCTTTCTCCCCCTTTTAATTAATTCTACATTTAATTAAATTACTCATGGAAAATAAATAAATCTAATTTATTTAAATCCCCCACTTGCATCTATTTTGGTTACATAAAGTAATTTATTTTAATTAAAATTATCCTCCCGTCCACTTGTATTCTCCTACATCTCCCACTTGCCTCTCTAACCCCCCTTCACGATTCTTCTAATCACTTCTAAATTAGCCTAACCCATCTATAAATATTGTCACATCCCTAAGCAAAGGGAATTCATTTCTCAAACCCTCAAAGTCTTTGGAAACCATTAAAGGCTTTATGTCTTCAACAAGTTAACCTTGAAATTATTTCAAACCATTAATGGTTAACTCAACCCTCTTGCATTATTAGAGACTTTCTCTCTAACTCAACCCTCATCTAACCCAAGGGTCTCATCAAGCATTCATTGCTTTGACCATGGTTATCCCTTTAAACGTCGCACGAGAGTTTATCCTTTGGGTAAAATCTTTATCCCATGGGTAATCCTAACCTAACCTTAACCCTTACCTCTTAAGGTAACCATGAAGTCTTCTCAAGAATTTAATGCTTCTTGCATCTCCTCTCAAGCAGTCTTGTGTTGATAATTGTCACCATTTCATTGGTGAGAATTGTAAACATGGATTGATAACTTTCAATCCTGACCCTTGATAAGATTATCCAATCCTGATCATCCATTGCCCTATTCTTCCTATAAATAGAGCTCTCATTCCTCCATTTCCATATCCAAGTTTTTATCATCACACTTATAGGCATTTTACTAAGTAATCTAGTCATTTTATCAAGCATTTAGTATCTCTTTGAATATAAATAATCTAATAAACATTTTAGAAGCATTTCTATTATCAAAAATAATCATAGTAAGCTAGTGTACCATGTTAGGATAGTTCTTTTACTAATCCTTTCATCTTATCATCATATACATGCTAGTTTAATTCATGTTTGTTAATATCATGCACATTTAAGATTGCATTCATGTTAGATTGATCAAGTATCTCTCATTCTCATGATTATCATCCCTACGTCACTTTGCTTAGTAATCTGAGAGAAAAGGCATTGGCTTGAGGGGTCTTGTGAGATAGAGAAAAATGGAACATCCCTTGGGAAGTTGAGCTATTCCATCTAGCTGCATAACTTGCACCAAGAGTCACATTGGTGTGTGGACTAGTCCTGAGTTCATATTTTCCATTTCATCACACCACATTTCCCGTACACAATCTATATTTTTCCTTGAATTAGAGAAGCTAAAGTCTCTTTGTGCCGCCATTACTCGTACGCCAATCCATACTATTCGAGGAATGGTAACTTCTGATACTGCCCCTTCACATACAAACTTATCAACAACTTGTGGGTTGGCACTCAGTAAGGTAACAAACATGTAAACAACACATAAATAGTATGGTATTCCCATACCCATAAGTAAACATACCCTCCATGGTTGATTTCTTCGCTATCCCATGGGCACACAAAGAAAGTATTGGTTTCTCTTAATTCACAATGTAAGCACTGGTACTGGTTTATTCACATTTATGGGGAGTACTTTTCAGTAACACTATCATCTACTCAAGGAAAATCTTCATTACGTTTCCCACATGAAAAACTGTATAGAATTTATTTCTAGATACAAGTACCCCAATTATTTATAATTCCCTTTAGAGTACATAACACTAACCAAGAATAATGATAAAATGCTTGACCAAAGATCCCACTATTGCAACTTGCACTCTGATACCAATTGTAATGCCTGCCTAAATAACCTAGAGAACTTAACCAACTAACATGAAAACATAGATTATTTTTTTTTAGAACACCTACTAATGCAACATAATCAACTTGCTACTCACAAGAACCTATCATCCATTAACATGATTTGTCATTGCGCATCATGATAAAATCACCAAACACAATACACAAGCGGAAATAAGACACATCATAACATCTATCTTCCCTAGGGTATCTCAGCATCATTTTTTTCATTGCTAACCATCATAACAACATAATTATAACCAATCTAATGCACACTACTTATAGTATCAATTATTCTTTCCATGCACATACGCAAGATCATTTCTAATCTATTTATGATAAATACGATCTTCACCAATGCAACAACCCATTAACCCCATAAGGTTCATTTTAAAGTGCCAATGACAGAAGTTCCTAATCCCAATCACTTTCTCATATCTAACATCATAATATATTACCAATACTAATTACCACATTCTTAATCCATTCCCGAAACCAGAATAGATACATGTACAACACTAATAATAGCAACCAATTTTATTTAAAACAATCACATATTACAATATTAATAAGAGGTTATGACTATACACACTGTAACATAATGAATTCTGATATAATCAACTCTCAATTCACAAACCTGTCACTTCATACTAGAGATTTCTCTTCCTAGTTCAGAACATACCTTGACCTGCCACACATTCCTGCACTCAAATATACACTGCTAGATACACACATTATGTCTATCAGTTGCTAGATAAGAGTTCAACATGTTAAACCATATGAAAACTTTAACTGGGTCAAACATCCAACAAAGTACTTGCAAGGGTAAGCATTTTACCTAGGAAAAGTTACAAGACTAGACAACTCAGAAGAGACAGACCTAAGGGCTTGACCTACAGTCTCGGGGGCTCATTGCAGATGGCCTTGCCTATGTGAATGCACAGAGACTTTGTAGTTCGACAAAAAATATATATATAAATTTATAAAAGAAGGTACGCGACCCTTTCTAGGGCCTTATACCCTAGACAGTTCTCTCGTCGCATACCACCCACTAAGGTGAAACAGAGACAAAGTCTTAGCTGGATTAGGAAATAAGATTATTCACACCTAGGTCTCCCTACAAAGATACTCTTATCAGTATGTTGAAAATGGTTATGTCAAGAGCACAATGTACCAATCGTAAGCTATAACTTACATCATCAAAGGATCAACCTAAGGGAGATATACCTGTCATTACTATAAGCATCTCCTAAACAAGGTATGAGCAATCCTAAGGAATGTTGGTCCATGCTCAACATATCATTTGGGACAAGGCTCATGAAAGTAGTACAATCGTGGCCAAGACAATATTTACATCATACATCATATTAACTCAAACTTATGCAGTTACTAGATATAAGGTAGTAAGTTCTCTTAACACCTTCATAATCATCTTAGAGTCAATCACATTCTTATGTGCTCAAACCTTGCAATAAATCATCATAACACCATCATATCTCTATTGTCTCTATGCATCACCCATACGAAGGATGGACTATATTTTAAGAAAGAATAACAACATGAAAATACAATTAATTACATAGATAAATATTATATATTCTAATACCTAACTAATTAATGGTATCTGAATAGGAATATATAGATAAATGTCAAGTACCAAGAATAGAATCTACATACTTGGCTATGGTAGAAAAATTAAAGAGGCCATATGGAACATTATTGCTTAAAACTTTAACTTGGAGCACTATATATTCAATATTCATATAGAGATATAATATAGATTTAAGGATTTCATGCATAAAACCAAATTGTATGTTACCTATAAACAATGATCGAATAATCCTTACAACTAAACTTATGATTTATAACTTATTTTCAATAACATCCCCACTACTATTATCTAGTTATTTAGTCTCTACTTTCTTACAATGAGATTTAAGATAAGAATCTCCTTTAAAGAAATGATATCTTTTTGTTTTAACTACTAAATTATGCTTACGGTGATATATATATATATATATATATATATATATATATATACCCTCTCATGAAATGGAATGATAAAAATAAGTATGGACAAACATAACATTATAATGGATCTAAATAGTACTAAAATATGATAAATTTAAATAATATTTGAAAGATTAGAAAGAAAGAGTACCTTGAAGAAGAGAATAAAAAAAATTACATACTTAAACCAATTAATGAACTTTTATGGGAATATATGTGCAGCTCAAGATACAATAATATCATTCATAAATACTTTTGTAATGAGTTTTTCTTTTTTACAGTTAACTAGTTATTAAAAAAATTAATTTGAACCAATTACAAATAAGGTTTTATTTTTGTTTCTAAAGTTACTTGTGCAATTTTTAAGTATACATATTATAAAAATTATTTTTTTATCCTGATTGGCCAATACAACTTTTGTTGTTATAAGCGGATTTTTCAAAAATCTAAAACAAATAATGTTCGTGACAACCATTTAGGCGGGAATATAGGCACCCATTAATAATGTAATTTTTGATATTCCAGTAGTCCATCAATTGAAGTTGCTTCCAAAGGATTCCCCATAAAACAAAAAATTATAATATAAAAATTTGTCAATTAAAACATATCACAATGAGGGCAACCAGATTAATCATTCATTTTTTCTTGTAGCTCAATACCAAGCATATCAGTAGTTTGGTGTTAAATATTTAGATTAATTAGTTTTGTTGATATTTTTTATAAAAATATTATCATATTAAATTTATTGTATTTAATTAATATACTTAAAAAACTAAAAAGTCATGACAATTAATCTTGAACTATGATCTATTAGGAATTATATTTTATTTTTTTAATATATATAATTTATCATATATTTATAATATTAAATAAAAAATTCATATTGAAAATTTACTTGATAACAAAATTAATATAAAAAATAATAATAAATTAATTTATCATTGTAAAATGTAAGGAGAGTAGGGGTCTTATCATTTTTATGAAACTCTTCAAAATTTATACAAGTACCTTTGGTCCCCATTACAAGTCACAAACAATAGCTAACGAAGACACCAATGCATGGTGAAATTTGTATACAAAACAACACACCAAATAGAAACAAATGCATTTGATGTAATATCTCTCTTGTATTTATTGTAAACATATGTTGTAAAAACATTTCAAATAGCAAAAACATTTTGTATAATTTATTGGTATAAATTAAGTTGTTAAAATAAGTTGTGTACATTCATATTCAACTTCGTTTATATTTTATGATCAAATCACTTATATTGTAAATGATTATTTCTAACAATGCAAATATTTATTTCACTTATATTGTAAATGATTATTGCTAACAATACAAATATTCATTTCTTGCAACTCTTCAGCCCTCTAATATATAACTCAAATTATTTCCCTCTAATATACAAGTCAAATTATTTAAGATTTCAATTAAAACTGTAATATAATAATATCATTTATATAGCTGAAAAATATTTAACACACATAAGTGGTAAGAAAAATAAACATTATCAATTAAATATTGTAAGTGTGTATGCATATGATGAATGTAATGCTTTCAAAAACTCTTTGTAACCAAGTTCATTGTAAATGATTTGATCTATGATTAGCATTCACTTGTCTCCATGTGCATCTCTGTCAACCAATATGAAAAGAGCTATGAGTAGGCATATAGGCATAAATAGAATACATGCCTATTTAACTTTTATAAATATAGACTTATGGTTGCTAGATGACAGCTATGCTATCAATTTTTTTTAAACTACAATTGTGGAACATAGACTACATATCTATGAACAAAAAAATAATATACCAGCTTGTATATATGTATGTATATATGTATATATGTATAGTAGAATACTTCACAGACAACCAGTGATTTTATAATTATGACATAAATTTGTAACTCTCAAATCTAATAAGACTGTCAAAACAACGAATTAAGCACTACTAATTCAGCTCAAATATACAGTCAGAGGCTTTAATGACAAAGAGATGTTAGTCTTTTACAGTCTAATGCAGGGACAATAGAAAGAAGATGCATCACAGCCAAGATCATAATAGGTTGTTATTGACAACATAGAGAAAATAGAAACCACAATCTATTGGTTGAGAATGTATCATTGAAATTCCGATATTGAGTGCAGCAGTCAAACAACATGCAAAGAAATGACAGCCACATTAAACAAAATCGCAAGAGATGGGGGAAATCTCATTTACCCCATAAACTTCACCACGATCAGACAGTTAAAAGGCAGTGATTACAGTGAATAAATCCTCACAACAATGACTAAAGAAGAGGTATGATTTGTTACGGAAGTACCAGATTTGAAGAAGCATTAATATATTCTAAATTGAGGCAAACCAAATTAAAAGTTCATTCTGCCCCCCGGGGGAGGGACAAGGGACAAATAATTATAATTGTCTAATAGGAGAGGGGACAGGGGACAAGGGAAAAGGGACAAGGGACAATTGGAAGGAAGGAAGGAATGAAGTCTCATCACATACTCTTTTATTGGATTGTTGAAACCCCAGTAAAAGAACACCTCTGCCCTAGAGGGAAATAATCCTTTTGAACAATCACATGATGAATAGATCGGACAAAGTATAAAGGTTATTTAGACATGGGATATAAAGACGATAAGGAACAACAGTCAAGAACATCGATCAATTATTCATGAACAACGACTTCATTATAAAGAGTGATCTGTTTGAAACATACAATACCTATACAATTTAAAAAATATCCTCCCACAAAAAGTTATACTACCATTATTCCTTTCTAAATTCTTAAGGCAAAGCATGAACAAATGAAGAATCAAAATCAAATGAGGTTATAGATAGAGAGCTTTTAAGAATAGAAAATTATCATTCCTTTCAAACCCTATGTTTATTACTTTTAATCCCTTCAATGAATCGATTAAAAGGTTTATGTACATACCAGATTCCTCAATAATGGTGGAAATAAGACATTGTCGCCCTTCTCACCTCGATCCACCTTTTCTCATTGACCCTCCTCCAGGTTATCTGCTCAAATATGTGTCAAAGATCTGGATCTGCGGTATATACCGTCTTCCCCAGGTTCGGCCTTGTAGATGAACAAAGTGAACTCATGCAAAAATCCTGCACAAAGTCTTCCAGAAAATCTCCAAACGAATGTCCCAAAACCCAGTAGATTTCCAACCATGGTGACGCCAAGGGACCGCAACAAAGCTCCCTCCCCAAAAAAAAAAATCGAATGCAAAAAACAATTTCATTGCTTTGATTTAGGGTTTATTTTTACCCTAATGTGCATGATAGAGACTTGGGCATTTTGTCTATTTTCATTTATTTTTTCTCATTTTATTTATTTCTCACTTTGTATTGAACTTTTATTCCAATGTAGCCCTTCATTCAACTTTTAAGATAATAAATAGAGGATCACAACATAATTATCATATTAAATCCTTGGAATACAATTTGAGTAGTAATTCAAAGGATTCTCCTAGGCTATCTCCACAAAAGATTTATTGAAGTTACATGGATTTTAAAAGAAATTATTTATATTAACAATGAGATTATTATTTACCCATATTGAAATTTAAGATATCACTTACATCATGAGGACTTTCAATTAGTTTACTCTAATTTTACTTACATTTTTAGTAAGATTAATGTTTGCAATTAGCACTACTATGAACATATATCAGCACTCATAATAAACAATACATGTTAAAAGGTCTAAATGATTTCTATCAATATCTTTCTTCCTGAAAGCAATGTGCAATCATTTTGTTTGTTGAGATTAATCTAATACCATACTGAATCTAATATGCATTTTTATCTACATTAGTTAAGATAACAAATATACTTACTTGAATTCATCAATGCTAAATTTTGAGTACCGTAATACCTCGTTATTTCGGCAGAGATAGAGGGGCATCACATGAAGTGCTCCAAGCCCAGTCATAAAGAGGGACAGAGCAGGCAGATTTAATTATACAATGTTTTTTTGTTAGATCATATTCTATTATCTATAGTCAGAATGAATCCTAAAGAATTCAAAATAATATTATATGATCTAACCGTTCTTTATATATTCAAATTGACTGTCTGCCTTGTCACAGAGAAAAACTTCAAAATCTTGAATTCCTAACCAGAATGGCCAAAATGTGAACGAATCAAGTTCGAACTATATAAACTATAGATTTAAATATCCAATTCCCTTCTATCTGAATAAAATCTCCTACGACGGGTACAGTGAGTTACATTTAGTAGTCTTGATTACAAGATGTATTAGAACATGTAAAAAGGTTTAACTTGGAGATTACAAGAAAGACATCCATTACAAGAAATGGGTTATTAGTAGAGAAATGTGATTTGGGAATAAGAATAGTTGGAATTAAGGCAGAAGTTTGCAGGAGCGGAGAAGATAGATAAGGAAAAGAAGAATGTTGAGTTTGCTGAGATTGAGGGTGTCGTGAGGGAGGCTTTCTGGTCTGTAATTTCACGGTTGGCCAAATTTCCATTTGTGAGGGAGGCTTTCTGGTCTTTTTCGTGCAGATATATGGTGATGAACCCAACCCCATGGATTTCTTGCGGAATCGCCATCTGTATATTCAATCTTTGTACAATTTCCACATGTCACCAAATGCGAGAAGAGAGGAAAATCGCATTGTAATTCTACACCTCACAGCTTGCATTGTATTTACGACCTTCTCTTTGCTGGATCTCCAAGAATGCAAGCAAATCATTATTAGGGTTGCTTAAATGAGAAGTGCTAATCAGTAGGGATGTCCTCTTCTAAATGGTTTACTTTCAAAAAGATGTATTAAACCAGGTGTTCTTTTGATCTGAATTGATTTGTACCATCATGAATTACCTTTCAATCAGTTAAATCTTGAATTTCTGTTAATCTATGACATTATTGTAAAGAGGGAGATTATTCTTTAGATGGCTAAAATACACTTCAGTTATGAGATTCCTACTTCCTATTTCTGTAACGGCAATTGTCTCTTGAACAGCATGGACAATTCAGTGTATACAATCTATATTACTGGATATTTTTTTGTATTTTGTATTTGTTTTGCTTTTGCATGGTCAATGCATTATTCTTTTTGCATGATCCATGCATTATTTTCTTTGAATTAATATGTGCTTTTCTTTAGTTAGTCTTTTCTCTAGATCCAATAACATTTATTTAAGCATACGATGCATGTGAATTTCTTCTATTTTTAGATCTAATTGTTAGCTAAATCCCCCGCTATTATTAGCATGAATGGTAGCAAAAGCTAAAAATTATATGTAGGTTGTTTTTGAGAATGAATGAGCAGAGAAATAAATAGACCATTATTATTGAGAAAATCCCAATCAAGAATAAGCATAGATCTTGGTGGGAGAAGAGCAGATAGATAAAGGAAAAGAAGCATGTCGATTTCTCACGGTTTCCCACTTGAATTTGCAGAGATTGATGGTGTTGTGAAGGAGGATTTCTGGATATTAATTTCAGGGCTGGCTGAAAATCAGAAGCAACACCCTGAGTTTAATGGGGAGATCGAAAATGAGCTGGAGTGGGTTGATATTAGCCAGTTCAAATCTCCACAAAACTGGCCAAGTGCAGAAGAACGTTGGTTACACCGAATTGCTATAAATCTTGATAAATCAGAAAAGGGGCTTCCAGGAAAGACGTATGTGATTCCCTTCAGAGGTGAGGGAGTTCCTGGGGACGTGTATGTCGTTTATTTATATAGTTGCATGGTTTCCTTGAGGCACGGTTTCATGGTTTGCTTGCGGCAAGAGCATCTCGGTGCTCAATCTTTTTACAGAGTACAGTTTGCTGAGCTTCCATCTGTCAGAAGAGAGAAGCTACTCTTTGCCTCCAAATTTAATCCCTCCCCTGGACTACCATTTTCAACTTTCTCTTCTTTTTGTTAAGCAGATGGAAAATGTTTCTTTACTGCACGACTACAATTTTTAGATTGATGAGATATTTATAATCTGTCACTGCTCTCTGTGCTGTGCTGAGTTGTTTAGAATTCAATTTTTTTATAAATTAGTTATACTGTCAGGTAATCCATAAATTGATTTATGTTGGAATATTAATTTCTCCTATTTACTATGGGGAGATTGTAGTTTGTAGTTCTAAAAAAAAAAATTTCATGTATTAGTTAATTGCAACTCTACATGAATATGTATGAGATTTCTTCTATAGCTAGGAACTCTTGAATTTGTATACGACCTCCATTTATTGAGTCAATTATATTAGCATCTTTATCTCTGGTCTGATCAGAAGGTTTTGTAATTCGATTAAATATAAATATTTATTTTCTTTTGAGCAATTTTTGAATGTTTATTTAAATTTTCATTTGATATCAGAACCTTGTTTGAGAAATTATCCAGTGGTTAAATCCATACATTAATTCAGAATTCATTTTTTTTGAAATTACATTGATTTATGTTGGAATATTGATTCTTCCGTTGTATGCAAAAACTGTAGTTTGTGGAGTTAAAATATAGTATTAAAAATAGAATTTGCATGAACTAATTAATGCAGTTGTGCATGAATATGAATGAAATCTCTTCTATATTTAATAGTTCTTAAATTTGTTTCAGACCTCCATTTATTTAGGTAATTGTATTACATTCTTTATCTCTGTCTGATCACTGATCAAAAAAGTTTTGTAATTCTATAGAATATAAAGATTTATCTGCTTGTTTATTTTAATTTTCATTTGATATCAGATCGTTGTTTGAGAAATTGTCTGGTTAAAAGAATACATTGATTAGAATTCAAATTTCTTGAATTTAATTATACTGTTAGATAATTCATACATTGATTGAGAATTCAAATTTCTTGAATTTAATTATACTGTTAGATAATCCATATATTGATTTAGAGCTGCTTGAATGACATACACTATGATCCAAACTCAATCTTGATGGTACATAAGAAGTATATTGTTCTCTAATCCATGTATTCCTAATCATACTAGTTATCTTAACACATCTGATTCACTTTGGTTCTGAAATGTAAAAAAAATGAGTCTAGCCTAAGAATATAAACTACATGAACCATTTCTAAACTCTTTCATTAGGGAAATAACCAATTAGGATCAAATATAGTCCTATAGGAGAACTGATCATTGTGAATAATTGTTTTCTTTTGAATGCTGATTAGATTTGACTAGATTGAGGATGCAAGAACTAGGTAAAATGATGTAAAATTAATAATATTCAACATAAACAGAAATACATAAAACTATAAATAAAAATCTGTGATCAAATCTGGAAATGAGATGTAGAAAGGAACCTACAAATGAAATACGAGCCTAAAAATGGAAGACTAGTATGTTATGTGCCATAGTCTTGGGGTGCTTCTATTAGCTAAAAATTCACATTCTATATTAAGATGCTCTACAAATCACTCTATCCAAATTTCAAGCAAAATGTGTTAGACAAGTTTGCTAGTTGACATTGTCCATGAGTTTTTGTCTTTCGAAAATATAAAACTATGTGTGTCAATCTTCTCTCTACAAAGCTACAAATTTCTAATATGGATTTGTGTAAGACTTGGCTATGAAGGTAGCCACCCAAGATCTAGAGGCAATAGAAAGCACAAGAAAAAGAGAGAAATAATATGTGACAAGAACAAATTGTATTCTCATCGCGACGCAAATAGATGGTGATAAACTTATAAGGCACGAAGACGGGGGGGGTGAATTAGTGCAAGCAAAAACAATATAAATCTGATCACCACTTTAATCAACTTAAAACTTAACATGCATGCAAGGAAAATAACCACATAAGCTAACACCCAATAAAATATGCACCGTGACATAACACAATGTTTTTCACGTGGAAACCCAAATGGGAAAAACCACGGTGAGAAGTAGTACCCACAAAATTTGCACTCTTTCGGAATGCACCCTGTTAAAAGGCCTAGCTCGGTTAGGAGATTTACAATAATCCTCAGTTAAGATATGACCTTATTAGGATTCACCCGGTGAAGGGATTTCAACTTCAGCCCTATTAGGAGTTATACCTTGATAGGAGTAACCTTGCTAAAGGATTTAAACTCTAGTTAATGAGTCACCTGGTGAAGGGATTTACAAGATTGGGCCTTTTAGGACCTACTTGGTTAAGGGATTTTAATATTACTGCAATTGTTAGGGAACAACAGGTAAGTGATTTGTATATAGAACCTCTGTTCCTAATAGATCCCCTTCAGTTCTGCTTCAATCACCGATGAAACATCAATACAAAGCTTGACCTTCCACCGCACAATCAAATCCTCATTCTAGACCCTTCTACTTGATACATCATCACACAATATTCATCTCTTTATAAACAAGTCTGCTAAGTGGGCAAAATAACCTTGGAACAATATCCTAGGTTCAATGTATCTAGACAATCTTGCACATTACACTTTACTTATGTCGGCCACATCATTCAAAACTAAAAAATACAACAAAAATATAATTTTACATATTTTTTTAAATAATGCTGACAAATTATTCAGATTTTTACATCAAGTTTCCTAACCTGGATTTTTTATTTTAATTGCCACTTAAGAGCCTGTTTGGCCCACCATGATCCTGCACATACCCCTATGTTATCTATAATTTGTCTTATCATTCATCAAGAATCAAACTTGCCTTCAAATATTGAGATCAAGAATGCATAACACAGGGAGAGATTTATATCTTATTACATCGTGCTCCGAGCTTAGATGCTACTTGGTAAGATGAAACAATGGGTAATGGGCACATTACAGTGGTATCAGAGCATGATCCTGCCATCCCACAAGGTAAAAAAGATAAATCAGAGGAAGACATTTAGATTTACAAACTACACTTGATTATACAATAATTTACATGATATATAAAGACAATGACTTTATCAAGAATGGTCGACTCAGTCAAAAAATGGTAATTAGTATGGATGATATGATTTATAAAAGCTAACATAATGAGAAAAATGTTCATTAGCCACATTGACTTACATAATATCATTTGTGTACATCAATCTTGCACACATATGAACAATGATAAAATAAAGTTAAGAATGCCCAATCATCCCTAACACAACTCAGAAAAAATACTCATGTAATGTAGGACAAATGTTGGATGGCATTGGCAAACAACGATTGTATGTAGTAATGCATTATTAATATACAATGATTTAAGGCAGCAACTTTATTAAAGAATAAAGTGGCACTACTAACAAACACCAATTAATATAATAAAAATGAGGACAATTAAGTTTGG
The DNA here is from genome assembly GCF_030272615.1 of Cryptomeria japonica. Lineage (NCBI taxonomy): Eukaryota > Viridiplantae > Streptophyta > Pinopsida > Cupressales > Cupressaceae > Cryptomeria > Cryptomeria japonica. The sequence continues at coordinate 197,373,976 of NC_081414.1, read as the reverse complement.
TTTATAGTATCAAAAGGTATCGAGTTTTATCTTACAAGGCAAGTGACGATCTTGAGGTAGCTATTATAAATTATTTAAGAACAAGAAATGTTTGTTGCGATTGATCTTGGTAAAGAAGAGTTTTCTTATGGAGCACTTGTTATCAAGAGCTACATTTCTAAAAAGATGCAATTATGAATAGTCATATTTTGTTGTTAAGAAATTACTTTAATCAAGGGGTGTGATTATTAGAGAGAAGCAATTATGTTGAAGAAGACTTCATTTGTGAAGAGGCATGTCCTTCTGATGAAAATACAAATATAAATAGTGATTGATAGGATGGAAGGTGGGAAATAGAGAAGATTTGTTTTTCAGATATTTAATTCAGATTTGAAGTGCTCAAGGAGTCATTAAGAAGTCAACTATGGTGGTATTGAACCACCCATCTACAAGGCTATGAATGCATGATTATAAGGATTGTTGATCAGGAACAGTGTCAAATCGATTGCATGATTATTAGGTCATATGCAAGTTAAGGCAATCAGATTATTAGGTCATATGCAGGGAAGGCAATCAGACTATTACCAGAAACTCAATCACATATTTAGTGAGAAATCCTTATATAAAAACTTATATTTTCTCAGATATAAGAAGACCCAAAATGGCATAAAATAGAGGGATATAAAGATACAAATTAGAAAGAGAAATTGGAGCCGATTGTAGATTGAAAGATAATCATCAACATATTTATGAAAGACTACATCAGAAACAACTATGTTTAAGAATGAATTAGCTCTTTAATTAAAATACCTAAAGAGTTTATAATGCAGATGAAATAAGAGTAAAAGTTACAATGAATAGGATGAATGAGTCAGAAAGAGGTCCATCCAATATCATTCAGAACCTTAAAGAACCTTACCTTAAAGAGGTAAGCAACATGGTTACAACAACCAACAAAGAGGAAATTAAGAATGTGGATAGAAAACATGAGCTACCAAGTGGGGTAAGAGGGTTGTAGAAAATAACCACTCTTAATCTTGGTGTAGAAATGGCTCCAAATAGGCTAACTATCTTTTTTCAAAAAGGGGAATGAGAATGACATAAAGGATAACCTGAGCCACCAAGAAGAGCAAGTAAGTCTCGTAGGCTTGGTGTAGAAATGGCTCAAGTGAAGTCCCTATTCCTTCCAAACATAATAAATGTAGAGGAATTATGACACAAAGAAGGTAGTTCCTCTCAAGATTGGGTAAACGGGCTCAAGGAAGCCAACACCCTACCTAGTAGTGTAGGATGACATGAAGAAGGTCATTCCTCACTAAAGAATAAGGGCTCAAGGAAGCCAAAGGTTGGCAACTGGACTCAAAGAATTCAGCACTATAAGTAAGAATAAGGGCTCAAGGAAGCCAAACATGGGAAGCTCTACTCAAGAAAGTCAGCACCCTAAGTAACAATAAGGGCTCAAGGAAGCCAAATGTGGGCTTGGCTTGACTGAAGGAAGTCAGTACCCTTAGTAAGAAGGATGACTCAAATAAGGTCAATCCCTTCTATAAGGGCTCAAGGAAGCCAATCCATCTCAAGTTGGGCTAAGGGCTCAAGGAAGTCAGTCCATCCAAGTTGCAATCTATATAAAAATTGAGTAGTAATTTTTATAACCTTTATCATTGCTTTAATTTATATGATTATGTATTGGTACTACTAGCCTATGTACATATTCATCTAGCAAAAGAAGAAAAGGAAGAATTGCCTGAGGATAAGAGAATTCGAGAGGGGGAAATTGTAATGTCCCCACTCAAGAACTCAAGCCAACAAGAGACAATAGGTTATTTATAAATAAGTTTTAATTAAAGGTTTAAACTTATTCTTGTAAGCCATCAACAATCATCAAGGAGATCAATTATATATGAAGACCAAACATAGACATAAATGATTATCATCACAAACAAAGATATCAAGATATATGATCATCATATCAAGTAAGAGCATATGAGTGAGTTGATAAAGATAACTATGATCCATCAAGATCATCTTAGCTGATACATGGACGATTCACCATGAGCCACATTGATATCAAACTGCATGAGTATCAAAGATAATTAATTAGTGAGGTTAATAGCAGCAGCTTGGTAAGTAATATATTCAAGTCAGCGATTAAGGAAAATTCAGCCATAGAAGGAGGGAACGATGATACTCGGTACAACGATTAGTTAAAATGATATACATCTAGATTCAATATTGATCTGTAGCAAAGATACAACTAATATCAGAATTAATATCACCTATTATAGTGAATTAACTAAGAGGATATGGATGCAAATGAATACCAAACATTACAAGTATAAAGACAATCAGGTAGAAGGAGAAAACTTTGTGAGTGATTATTATAACCACTATACAACAGATTGTCATCTTAGAGAGGAAGAAGGTAGATGCTCATACTTGGTTTTTTAAGGTCGACATGAGAATGGAGTGTGATCTACTAAGGAGTTGATATAAACATTGATAATTAAAAGATTAAGGATTGATATGGATGCAAATGAATACCAAACATTACAAGTATAAAGACAATCAGGTAGAAGGAGAAAACTTTGTGAGTGATTATTATAACCACTATACAATAGATTGTCATCTTAGAGAGGAAGAAGGTAGATGCTCATACTTGGTTTTTTAAGGTCGACATGAGAATGGAATGTGATCTGCTAAGGAGTTAATATAAACATTGATAATTAAAAGATTAAGGATTGAAGCCAAAACCGATGCCAAAGAAATAAGTATGACTTATTTAGAAGTATTTAAGTGCTAACTATAATGAAGGGCCCCACCCATTTATTCTCACATCTCCTCATGATATATAAAAGGAGGATATCAAATATTATAAGGGGGAGTATTAACTTATTTTTATTTCAGATGATGGTAGGTAGAAACTTCTTGAGCACAAAGCTGGTCTCCTGATTCAGGAATTCATCTTTGGGATATGTTTAATAAAAGTAGAGTTATATAATGAAGAAAGGGGAAAACAAGAATATATATATTAACAAGTGAGTGGTAAATATGATCCTGAGATTACAATACAGGAAATAAAGAGTTTTCAAAGTTATGTGAATGTGAGGAAATAAAAGAATATATACAAAACAGATCAAATACTTCATACAAATCAAAGCTATATGAAATTTAACTTAGATTTATACCAGAATATATGAAGAGTGTTAATGTTGTGAGGTGAAGAATATAAGATACAATGTGTGTGCAGGAAATGAGGGCAACAGAAACATAAAGGTCGGTTTCAAAAGATCCACACACCAATGAGACTCTTGGTGAAAGTTATAGGAACTATATTGAATAACTAAATTTCCCAAGGGGTGTCCCATTATTCTCTATCTCACAGGATTCCCAAGGTCTCACTCTTTCTCTTAGATCATTGAGCAAGGTGGCTTAGGAATGACAAGTCCAAGAACGAGTGATGATTGATTAATAAGAATGAATGCATTCCTACAACATGTATGCTACTGAAACTAGGATGATTAAACTAGTATGAAGATGATGCTATGATAAAAGATTAGTAATCCTATCCTAACATGTTATACTAATCTAACATGGATATGTTATAGTATTGAAATGCTTCTAAATGCTTAGTATGTTTTTAAACAAAGAAATGCTAAATGCTTAGTAAAAATGACTATAACTTAGATACACAAAGACATGGATTTTTAAATGAGAGAATGAGAGCTCTATTTGTAGGAAAAAAAAGGGCAATGGAGGGTCAAGATTGAGCAATCTTAACAAGGGCTAGGATTGAAAGTTAATCAATCCAGGTTCACAATTCTGACTAATTAAATGGTGACAATCGTCAACAAGAGGTTGCTTGAGAGGGGATGTAAGAAGCATTAAATGCTTTAGAGGACATGAAGGTTACCATAGGAGGTAAGGTTAAAGAAATAACCAAGGGTAAAGCCATGAATGCTTGATTGAGACCCTTGGGTTAGATGAAGAAACTTCACATTCTATATTAAGATGCTCTACAAATTACTCTATCTAAATTTCAACCAAAATGTGTTGGACAAGTTTTTTAATTGACATAGTCCATGAATTTTTGTCTTTTCAAAATATAGAACTATGTGTGGCAATCTTCTCTCTACAAATATACAAATTTCTAATATGGATTTGTGTAAGACTTGGCTATGAAGGTAGCCACTCAAGATCTAGAGATAATAGAAAGCACAAGAACAAAAGAGAAATAATATGTGACAAGAACAAATTGTAGTCTCATTAAGATGCAAATAGATGGTGATAAACTTATAAGGCACTGAGAGGGGACGGGGGGGTGAATCAGTGCAAGAAAAATATTATAAATCTGATCATCACTTTAATCAACTTGAAACTTAACAAGCATGTAGGAAAATAACCACATAAGCTAACACCCAATAAAATATGCACCACATAACACAATATTTTTCACATGGAAACTAGCCAATTGGGAGAAAACACAATGGGAATTAGTACCCACAAAATTTGCACTCTTTCAGAATGCACCTTGTTAAAGGCCTAGCCTAGTTAGGAGATTTACAATATTACCCGGTTAAGAGAAAACCCTGTTGGGAGTCACCCAGTGAAGGGATTTCAACCTCAACCCTATTAGGAGTAGCCTTGCTAAAGGATTTCAACTCAAGTTAATGAGTCACCCAGTGAAGGGATTTACAAGATCAGGTATGTTAGGACCTACCCAATTAAGGGATTTTAATACTGTTGCAACTGTTCGGGAACAATAGGTAAGTGATATACATATAGCACCTTTGTGCTTGATATATCCGCTTTAGTTCTACTTCAATCCTCGACTAAACATCAATACAAAGCTTCACCTTCCACTCCACAATCAAATCCTCATTCTAGATCCTTCTACTTGATACATCATCACACAATATTCATCTCTTTATAAACAAACCTGCTAAGTCAGCAAAATAACCTTGTAACAATTTCCTAGGTTCAATGTATCTAGACAATCTTACACATTACACTTTACTCTTGTCAGCCACATAATTCATAAATAAAAAATATAACAAAAAGACTACTAGTTAACCGATCTAAGTAACTCTGCTCAACCGGTTAACTATTCTTCTTGACTGACTACTCAGTACATCATAAGTCGCTCCAAACTTTGAATCTATTGATGCGGTTCTAAACATAGACTCCTACCAATGTCATGATCATGCATACCAAACCGCAATACTTAACTCATCATTCATCTTCTGTACCGGTTACTTGAACATAGCTCTGTCACTGTTTACCGGTTCATTGTTTAACTACTTCCACTACCGGTTAGGCTTTATCGATTGGACTAAATGACTTAGATGACTAACAAAATATGGTTGCCATCAATGACAACACAATACAAGTCATCAATCAACCTATTACATCAATAACATCATCATCAAGCCAACAATATCTCCCTTTGGCATTGATGACAACACTTAGGAAAATTTTTGTCTAAGTGTCACATTACAGAAATTATGACTCATGACTCAAATACATAACATGACTTCAAAACTCTCCTTTAGCAATTACATGTTATTACAAAAATTATACTATATCCCTTTACAAAATTTTGACTCATACTACTACTCCCTCTTTGATAGCAATGACAAAGGTAAGTAAATACAAAATTTGCATGACAAAGGTAAGCTATGGATGAAGAGTATCAATCCATCATCAAGAAAGATGTCTAGGATATTGTGCCTAGACCTAAAGGTAATTTTGTTTTTTCTTCTAAATGGTTGTTTAAAATTAAACATGCTACTGATGGTAGTATTGAGAAATATAAAGCTAAATTTGTTGCTCGTGATTTTTCTCAAAAGGAAGGTATATATTATGTGGAAACATTTGCTCCTGTTGCTAGATATACTTCTATTAGAACTATTATAGCTATTGTTGTAGCTAAAGGCTGGAAGTTGCATCAGATGGATGTAAAGACAACCTTCCTTAATGGTGTCATTGAGAAAGAAATTTATGTTGAGCAACCAGAACGTTATGAGATTAATAGAAAAGAATCTCATGTGTTCAGATTAAAAAAAGCTCTTTATGGCCTCAAGCAAGCCCCTTGAGCTTGGCATGAAAAATTGATAAGTATTTAGTAAGTCTAGGATTCTGCAAGAATGATGTTGATCCTAACCATTACTTTAAAGTATTTCGTAATGAAATGCTAAGTCTGTTTTTATATGTGGATGATTTATTTCTAACTGGTGAAGATAGTCTCATCACTAGATGTAAGAAAGAATTAGCTACTGAATTTTAAATGAAGGATCTAGGTCTAATGCATTACTTTCTAAGGTTAGAAGTGTGTAAAAGACCTAATGAAATAATTCTAAGTCAAGAAAAAATATACTATTGCTATTTTGAATAGATTTGGAATGTTGGATTGCAAACCTATGTCTACTCCTATGGAAACTAACTTGAAGAAATTGAGTTTATCTGCAGCTAACTCTGATTTTGCAGATCCTTTTGACTACAGGCAGTTGATTGGATCCTTGATGTACCTAGTGAACACTAGACTAGACATTTGTCATGCAGTGAGTGCACTTAGCCAGTTTATGAACAAGCCAAAGCACGTTCACCTTGTTGCAGCCAAACATATTCTGAGATACTTACATGGAACTGTTGGCTATGGGCTGAAGTATCCAATTAACACTATCATTACCTTGGAAGTTTACTCAGATTTTGATTGGGTAGGAAGTGTTACAGATAGGAAGATAACTTCAGGTATCTATTTCAGTTTGGGTTTTGCTGTGATTTCCTAGGCTAGCAGGAAACAGTCCTCAATAGCCTTGAGTATTGTATAAGCTAAGTATATTGCATCGAGTGTTACTTCAAGAGAAGTAATGTGGCTTCAGAAGCTTCTTGTTGGGTTGTTTGGACAACCTTGGGAACCCACAGTTATTCATTGTGATAATCAATGTTGTATTAAAATGTCTGCTAATCATGTGTTTCATGATAGATCAAAACATGTGGAAACTCACTATCACTATGTTTGTGATATGGTACAAAGAGGTGCCTTACACCTAAAATATGTCAGCACTGATGAGCAAGTTGCAGACATTCTCACCAAGCCCCTTACTCGTGTGGATTTTGAATACTTGAGAGATAGGCTTGGAACTGTGGAGAATCCAGCTATGACTGAGAGGGAGTTGCAGTCTTAGTGATGCATCAAGTAGCATCTTCCACCCTCTACGGGCAATACAAAGTGATAGTATATCCTTCTTTGGGAGAAGGTTATGGTGAAGATCTCTTCCACCCTATGTGGGCAATGCAAGGTAGATCCATCCTCTGCGGGCAATGCATGGAAAGTTATGATTGTTTTGTTGCAGGTTACATTCATCCTCTATGGGCAATGTATGATGAATCTCAAAAAGAAATCCATGATGCACTATAGCTAACTGAATCCTCTCTAGCTAAGAGGGAGTGTTGAAATAATAGCTAAGTTCGGATTACATGTAACTTGTAATTATACCTTTCTATTGGGAAAGGACTATATAATGTAACTTGTGGATAGGACAAGACCTATATTGAATGTATTTTGTATAAAAACATGTTGGGGCTGATCTATATTAAGATCACTTGTAACATGAGGGATACTTCAGTTTTGGCACCAACCTTAAAGCATTGAATTGTAATTAAATATGCTCTTGATGCAAGCCGACTTGGGAGAATTAAAAGGATAAGTCTCCTATATATACAACGCATCAATCATTGTATAACTTAACACACACAATGAATTCATTCAGTGAACACATTCAACGAATTGTCTTCATCACAATGAGTGAATATCTTCTATCTATCATCAAGAAGACAGCGAACATATCCATTGATCAGAAGACATATCTAGAAGACAACGAATCCTAATCAGAAGACAATGAACATCATTAGATCATAGCGAACTTGGTTGAAGGCTCAACAAACCTTATTAGTAGCAGAGCGAACTTGATTAAGAGCACAACGATCACCTTTGGAGATCTGCAAATATCATTAAAGAGCAGCAAACTTCAGCAGATAAGTTCATCATTTCAGCGTACCTTAGGTTAGAAATATTATTGTGATTAGGTTATTGTTAAAGTGTGAAGCTCATTGTAAATTAAATTGGTGTTGCCTAATAAAGATTTGAGATTATTGGCTGGGTTGTTTCATTTCCAAGAGGGAGGTTTTCTCAGGGTATCTTTGTGTTTTGTGTTTGTTCTTCATTGCATTCTAATTTTCTTTTATTTATTGTTAATCCGATTGCTAAAATTAACAAACAACCATCATGAGATAAATGTCTTCTTCCTGGTTATAATGCAGAAACAGTGGTACCTATGACGACCTCCCCCAAAAAGGGGCTTCATGCCTATGCCTACAACAATATACATATTAAATAAAAAAAATTGAAATAGCTTTATATTTATAACCTCATATAATGACACTGTAAAGACTGCGCATGCCAACATTAATCAAGAACAGTTGTCAAACATGAATTACAATTTGAACCATTAGAGAAGTATAGTCTATTGGTTGCAGGTTCTAATTCTAGCACTGGATAACATGAAGCAGAAAGTCAACAACAAACTTCTTTCTAATTACACAGAGAATATGTGAAGCAGAAAGTCAAGTACTATAAAAATGCCATGGTTAATTGAAAAGTAGGAGAGAGAATAGAATGTGACCCGACAAGGATAAACAGTTCTTAAGTGTCAGACAAGGCCTAACATGTTTCACAAAACTATTAATTGCATCCTCAAAACACTAAATGGAAGTCCTATTTAAAGCTGAAATGAATTAAGGGAATATATGAAGCTGAAAGTCAAGTACTGTAGAAATGCCATGGTTAATTGGAAAATGGGAGAGAGAGAATAGAAGGTGATTTGAAAAGGATAAACAGTTCTCATATGTCAGACAAGGCCTATCACGTTTCACAAAACTACTAAATGTAAAGCTGAAATGAATTCTAATGATTGCTAAAACAGCCAATATCACGGTTTAATTTTGCTTGCTCAAAAATACCTTTTTTAGGTTCAGCCTGCCATTTGGGTCTGCATTTTCTCCACTGAATTTACAATCAACTCTTCAAAAGAGAAGCATGAATTTGTGCACTTGTTGGATTGTACAAAAGGGTGATGTCATCCATACAAATATGTGAAATCGGTTACAAAATCTTAGTTCGTTGAGTGTAATTTGTCTTCTCTTTTTTCTATTGGCCTTATAATTTGCCCCAATGAAATTGAGGTATTTACTTACATTTAAAGTAGAACTTGTGCACTTGCTGGATTGTACAAAAGGGTGATATCATCCATACAAACATGTGAAATGAACTGCCAAAACTGAGTTTTTTAAGTGTATTTTGTATTCTCTATCTTCTATTGACCCTATAATTTGTCCCAATGAAATTTACTTACATTTAAAGCTAAATTTAAACAAGAACTTGCGCACTTGCTGGACTGTACAAAAGGGTGATATCATTCATACAAGCATGTGAAATCGGCTGCCAAAAACACAGTTCTTTGAGTGTAATTTGTATTTTCTTTCTTCTATTGACCATATAATTTGCCCCAATAAAATTGAATTATTTACTTACATTTAAGGCTAATTTTTTTAATAAAACAGAGAGAAAATTTCAGCAAGAATAAATGAAATACCCCATCCTTTGTTCCAAAAGAAACGTGTAGCATGTGCATTTTATTGATAAGGCGTGAAGAATGCAGCATAGAACCAGACAATTGACCTTTCACTTTTGTATTTTAATAGGAAAAAGACTCATCCATATTGAAATGGATTGCATCATACATAGTGATAACAAAAGAAAAATATTTATTCCAAGTATTAATATGGAAACAAATTGACTTAAGTTGAAATGATGATTCACAACAAAGAAGGAATAAATTTTCTATGTCTAGACACACCTTCTTGTTTGGGACTTCTAGGAATACAGTAGAATATAATAGAATATAAGAATTAAAATAGAAATATTAATAACCGTTATTCACTAATTTTATTAATTAAAATGAAGATTACATTAAAAAAAATTGCAAACTCATAATCAATTTTTACAATCTTAAAATCTCTTAACTATTGACACAGCTACAACTCTCACTAACATTTCACTCTCTGACTTAAACACTTATAAAAATCTTATCATCAACATTTTTATCAATACATTCAATTTTTAAAACTCATAACACAGTTATCTCCTACATCTCATGCATTATACTATTATTATAGATTTATAGATTTACCTGAGAATTCCCATTCAATCATATAATAAAAATACATTCATTTCCATTATGATATTTAACAATCTATTCACAACAAATGTGAACAATTAAACAAAAAGTTTGCGTCCAGAAAAGTGAAAAAGTTTCCAAAAGCTTAAATTCAATACAATCTTGAAGATAAACGAACATGCTTGCCAGGTCAATACCAATGTATTTCACCTCCAATTTGAGAGAAAGGAATGGTTTAATTTTGCTTTTGGATCAATTTCAACTCCATTATCTTTCAGTTTTTCTTTTCCCAAATTCTACAGATCCATGGAAACGATTGCTGGTTTTCTGATGGGATGAAAAATGTATGTGATCTGTATTTGGACTCACTCTGATTTTTTTTTCTGAGATTTCACTAATTCTTTGGGCTTCCAAATATTCACTTTTGCCACATTTACTGAGCTCAGTGAACTAGATGTGGCTTCTGGACCAATTTCAATCTCAGACAACTCTTTTGCTTTGGACCCAATTTCAGCTTCTCCATCTTGCTATTCTATTTCCTTTTGGATCAATCTGAATCTCCACTCTTCTTTTGGCTTTTGGATTAGTACCGATTTCAACCCCAAAAAGCTTTACAACATCATCTGACTTATTTTGAATTTCATCTTCCATAGCTTTTCTTTTTCCAATTTCAATCCCAAATAACTTTACAATATCATCTGCATTATTTTCACTTTCATCTTCAATAGCTTTTCTTTTTCCAAGTTGCCCAGATCGATGGAAATGATTGCTGATTTTCAGATGGGATTTATAATGCATACATGGATAATCGTGAAGCAGTTTCTTGGCTTCTGAAACTGAGAAACTTATCTGATCATCTCGTCCTTTTAACGCCATGTAAACTATATCATAAGCCTTGGCAGCTTCTTCCCTAGTGTTAAAAGTGCCCAACCATATTTGTGCTCCCCAGTGGCCGTTCTTTAGAGAAACAACACCCTCCAATTGTGAAGAAGCCTCTTTTCTCTGAATATTTCTACTTTGAGATGTTACCTCAGTATTACCCTCAATTTCACTACTATGAGCCTCTACTTGATTAGACCCTTGTTCATGTTGCTCAATTGAAAAACTCTCCATTGCAAATCTGAACTACACTCAACCTCTGCTTGTGTTTTCACCACCGTCCAATTCTTAATTTGCATGTATATTATTTCATAATGTTATTTTATTATATAAAATAATATTTTACATTATTTAATTATTTTAGAAAAAATTAGAAAAAAAGCATAACTAAACTGAAAGTAGTCTATAAATTTAGACTGACAAAAATAAAAACATCAACCATTGTGCCAGACACAATTTTTCCAGCTTCAGAAGAGCTCTGTTATTATTGTCTTCTTCAGGGGAACGCGGTCTTTTTGGATTTGGTTGTCTCAGAATCGAGGAATTTGCAGCGTAAGGGTTTGGATGATAGTAATGCGGTCTTTGATAAGATTGTCTTTACTCAAAACTCCATCAGAAACACAAAAAAATTCAATCGAATAGCCGGTAACCCAAGAATTTAAAGCAAAATTCTCCTTCAGAATCTAGGAATGCTTATGTTAATGAGATAACGGTGGCATTATTTATAAGAGAGGACGAAAGGTCTGGAGGTTTCGGACACGCCGGTTCGAGAATGATGGCGAACATTCTGATATATTTTTCATGTTATTTTTATAATTTATTATTTTTGGAAAAAATATATGTTTCTTCATATTCAATAGTATATCATATTATTTGAAAGATATCATATTTGTGCATTATTTTATTTTAAAAAAATTATATTATTATATTTAAATAATATTAAATTATTATTATATTATAAAAACACTCCTTTTTTCATTCATATATGAATATCAAAATATAAATAATATATATAGTACAATTAAATTGTTAAACAAACCAACAATATGTTAAATGGAGCTTGCAAACCCTATATAATGTAAAAAAATAAATTTTTAAAAACTATTTAAATATTTATTAAAACTTAATATTCTTATAAAAATAAAATAGTAAGAACTAAAATAAATTACTATATAAATCTATAAAATAAACAAATAGATATATTTCTTCAAACAATTTTTAAATCAATTTATAATATATAAGTAAAATTATTATATTGACACCTTTCTACATATTTTATATTATTTTTTAAAGATGTATTATTAAATATTCAAACATTTTAGTAATTTAATAATATTTAATATTATATAAATTAATATTTATAATTATGTAATATTTTTGGGGATGTTCCCGTAGCACAACAGTATGTTGTGATCCCTGTTCATAGGAAGGTTTCATGTTTGAACCCTTGCAAGTACTTTGTACACTGAATGAGAAAGTCTCCTTCTTTTAGTACGTGTTAATACCTCATCATATCATCAAGGAGGTGTTAATACCTCATCATGCAATCCCTTGAGGAGGGGGTCCCCCATTGTGACCCCCCACTGGTTCATAGCTCTAGTTAAAAGTGTTCTCAATAAATAAAAATCACAACATCACCAATCACAAAATAAAAAAATTTGTAATATTTTTAACTATTATGTTTTTTTATCGGTTAGAGGTAGTCAGGAGGAACTACAACCTAATATTAAAAACAAAAAAGATATACATAGTAGGTATCATATTCATTCCTCCTTATCAGCGCTAGAGTCATACCTTATAGTCCATTCACCACTATATATTTAAATACACCCTTATGAATGAAATGGTGTGCTAAGTAACTCTTAAAGCTATATCATACTACTTACAAACATCGACCTACTCCATATTATTAGAAATGGAGTCAAACATATTATATACATATCTATATTTAAACCACTACTAGTTTAAAAATTGGGGAAACTACTGCATTACAAACATATAAAGAATATTCGACCCCACTTATTGAGCTCACTCTTGCAACCCTCTTAGTATTCTTGGCTTTCCATGAGCAACCTGGTTTTCAAGTAGTGTGGTCTGCACTCGCTAGAGACCACACCTCCATAGGTGTCCTATCAACAAGTGTTGATGAAGGAAATCTATTTATAAGATAATAGGCAACAACTACAACTTTGGCCCAAATTTTTTGTTTGAGACCAACACCACTAAGCTGCATACTCCTAGCCCTCTCCACTAATGTCATGTTTATCCTCTCCATAACTCCATACTACTGAGGGGTGTGCGAAGTTGTCTCATTCCTCTCAATACTATGGTCCCTATAGAAACTATCAAAATTTGCAGAGCAAAACTTAGGACAATTGTGAGTCCTCAAACACTTAATCTTTCTATTAGCATAAATTTCAACAAGAGCCTTAAATTCCTAAAACTAACAATAGACTTTAGACTTGCTTTTGAGGAAATAAACAAATTTCCTTCTATTGTAGTCATTAATGAGTGAAACAAAGTATATAGATCTAGAAAATGAAAGAAACTTTACAGGACCAAAAACATTAGAATGTACCAAATCCAACAAACCAGAAGACTTGTGAGAACTTGAATAAAATTGAACATGGTTTTGCTTTCCATTATATGCAGTGGTTGTAGAAATTGAACTCGAGATTACAATCATCAAGCCCCTCAATGAAGCATTTATTCTTCAAGGTTTTGAGACCCTTCTCACCAATGTGACCAAGTCTTTGGTGCCATAACATTTTCTTATTTGTCAAAAGCTTCATCTCTAAAGCATTCCAACACCCTCAGGTGCCTAAGAAGCATGACCATAAGATGTAGAAGCAATATACCTCATTGCAACTCCATATAATAGTGAGGAATACTCCAAAGCCCTCTACCTTGGCTCTATAAAAGTGCTATTACACTAGATAGTTGGTTCATCTAGCTTATACAAGGTGCCAATCCAAACACCCTTAGAAAGCACCATAACCCTTCTAGTCATCTTCCATCCTTCCTGCAAGAAAGCAAAAAACACACCCTCATTACTGGGTAATTGCATCAAGATGTTAGACAATTTAGTGGCCACTCACCAAAAATATCCTAAAACAAACAAAATACATGTGTTTTTAGTAATTTCAAAAACCATCTATAACATGCATACGCTTTTTGAATTAAAACCATGTATGTATTTTTTATTTAAAAAAATATCATCGTGTTATTTAACTTAAATAAAACACATGTTTTCTTTAATAAGAATAACACACTCGTGTTATTTTGATTTGAAGTTATAGATGTTCCCATGTTGTGGCGCAAAGGAATTAAGGGACCAAAAACATGCATGTATCTTTGGTCCCTTAATTTTCACATTTTGAGGTAGATAAACATCAATTGTAAAGGCCAATAACATGTATGTGTTAGATTTCCATAGCATAATTCCTCCATGTGTTGATGCAATAACATGATAAATCAAATTAAATCCATCATGAAATCATAATTGAAACATAATATGAAGATGTCTTGATGTAGTGTGTTGCTCCTTTAATGCAATTTTCTTTTGAGGAAGAAGATTTGCTCTTTAATTAGAGTGATGGAATACAATATAGTTGGTGTTCTAGATGTTGAAATGAATTGAGAAGGATGCCTTATATAGGGATTTCATAATTGTAATCAGCTTTCGGCTAACTTAGATTTAGTTTATTTTCACATGGAGCTAGATTTGAATAGGGTAGGGTCCCACTTATTATCCTCTTAAAATTTACAGATAAAAGTGGGGGACCAAGGGGGTGTGACCTTCCTAGTCTTAACAAATTTATCTTGAATTTTTAGGGGTGAAAGATAACATGGATCTTATGCAAATTTTAGCTCGTTGGCTCAAAATTTAATGTTGAGATATAAAAAGTATATTTTGGAAGTTGAAATTGGGGCAGGATTACTGATAAATCAAGATATTAAAAGATAAAGGGCACACCTAGAATCAAGGGCCCAAACAATAGTCTGATGATGTAATAAAGTGGAGTAAGACCCATATATTAAATTAAATATTAATTAATTACAATAAAGGTCCTTTACTGCATAAAGGAATTGAAAATACTAAAATGAGTGCTCAGAGAGTGTGAAATTGGACACACTAATAATGGTGAAATTTACAATGCTACACAAATGTGGATTTAAATTTTTCCCTACCCTATAGCTATGTAATTGGGAGAGAGAGAGAGAGAGAGAGAGAGAGAGAGAGAGAGAGAGAGAGAGAGAGAGAGAGAAGGGGGGGGCTGGTAAGGGGGATAAGGGGAAGGGAGAGAGAGTTGGTGGTAATTAGTGGGTCGGAGAAGAGCGGGAAAGGGGGAAGTATCAACAGAGAGAGAGAGAGAGAGAGAGAGAGAGAGAGATTATGGGGTTAATTATGGAAATGGGTCTAGAGGGGGAGGGTGGGAGGTATCAACACAGGGAGAGAGGTGGGGGGGAAGAGAGAGGACTATTAGGGTAAGGAGAAGAGGGAGTAGAGAGAAGTATTAACAAAGAGAGGTGAGGAGAGAGAGAGAGAGAGAGGCATACACATGGAGAGAGAGGTAAGATAGATAGAATGAGATGAAGAGAGGTGGGTAACGAAATGTGGATGGAGACCTATAGAAAGGGAAAGAGAGAGAAACCTAGAAAGGTGAGTTAAAGAGGGTGATATACCAAGGAGGGAGGTATGAAGGGGAGGTATAGATGGGCATGAAGAGTTTGTGCTATTATAAACAATCAAGATTGTGGGAATGGATGGATTAATATGATAATATCACTAAACTTTCTATTTCATGTTTTAGTACAAGGAACTTTTGAAAGAAGCGAAGGCATCTAGATGTGAGGGATTCATAATAGAGGGAGGGAGGAAGGGAGGTAAAGAGATCAGAGACCTAAACAAGGAGAAAGAGGTGAGACAAATAGAGAGAGATAGAGATAGGTGGGTAATGAGAGAAGGATGGAGAGGTAGAGAGAGAGTGAGAAGCCTAGAGATGGGAGAGAGAGTGCATGGTAAGGAGAGACCTATCCATATTCTCTCTATCTCAATTTCACTCTCTTTGGCTCCCTCAATTATAAACCTATCTCACTCCCTATTGAACTCTCCCTACCCTTCCTCTCTCCTTCTCCTTATCTCACTCTCTCCTCTCTCCCCTAGCTCTAATTTTGTATCTCTCCCCCTTCACTCTACTCTCTATCTCCCCTCTCTTTTCTACCTACTCCACCCACATTCTCTCCCTCTCCCTACATAAATTGCCTCTCTCCCTCCATATCTCTATTTAACTACATACTTCTCCCTCTCTCCCTCCCTTTCTATCCCTCCCACCCTATTATGCTCTCTCTCCACTTATCTCTCTCATCATTTCCCCCTCTACACATCTCAAGATCTTCTCCCCCTCTCTTTACATACCTCTACCCCCCTCCCTCCCTACCTCTATTTATCTACACAAATCTCCCTCCAAGTCTCTCCCTCCCTCTTTTCCTTTCTACTTCTCTCTCCATGTCTCATTACACACATTTCTCATTTCCCCCTCTCTCGCTCTAGCTCTCTCACCTCTCTACCTCTATCCATCTCTATCAATCCTTCTCTCTCCCTCTGTCTAGGTAAAAGCACAAAGTTGTGTCACGTTTCAGGACAACTTATCAGAACAAGTGAATTTAAGTAATTATAACTAAAAATTAATTTTAGTCAAACATATGGTCTATAGAGATGCAATATAGCTATCTTATACATGGGCAACAACTTTTCCAATTGGAATTGTCTACTAAATGTATATTTTATACCACTTTGGGTCTAATTACCATTTTGTTTCTGAAAAAACTCGATGGTTCAACAACTCCTACTCTTATAAATAATAGTTTTTTTTAAAATGTAAAAATACCCTTTTATAGATCTATAAGTGAATTTTCCAAAATATATTTTAATATTTTAATTAGTTTTTATATTTTTTATTTTATTTTTATTGAAAGTAGGTCATTAGCACTAAAATATAAGGTTGATTATCTTGTAAAGGAAAAATACGAAAATTTATTTAAAATTTTTGAAAAAAATAAATGCACTAGAGAAAAAAGTCTATGTCAAGATGATATAATTATTTTCTAATTTGCATAAATAATTAAGGAAAAAGGTGAATCCAAATGGAAAGAGTTAAATTTTAGTATACAACTTTTTAAATTTATTGAAAAATACATGTACATAAAAAATAGTTAAAAATATATTTTTGTACTAAAGTTTCAAGTTATCAGTATACATAAAAAAATTGAAGAGAAGAAGGTAAATTTATTATAAAAAGTGTGACACCTTGTGTAACTTCAAAGTTGGTATTTTATCAACAACTAAATTATAGTGTTTACTTTATAAGACATTATTTCAAAGTTAAAAACATATATTTCACTTTCTATTGATTCAATTTAAAAAGTTGAATCAACATTAGCCATTTCCTTTATAAAAGTCTGACCCAACTTTTAGCTTTTACCCCCCTCTCTCTCTCTCAGTCTCTCACCTATCTACTTCTCTTCCTTAGCCCCTCTCTATCGATCCTCACCTTTCACTTCCCTCTCTTCTCTCTCTCTTACCTCTCTATCTCTCCCATGTCCAATTATCTCTCTCCCTCCCTCTTTACCTCTCTGGCTCTCCTTCCATGTCTTATTACACACACTTATCAATTCCTCCGTTCTCTCTCTCTAGGTCTCTCATCTCTCTACCTCTATCCATCTATCCTTCTCTACCAATCCTCCTATCCCCTCCTCTCTTCTCTAACTCGCCTTTCTATCCCCCTCACTCTATCTCTCTTGGTCTCTCACCTTTCTACCCTTTTCCATCTCTATCGATCCTCCCCTTTCCCATCTCCCTCTTCTCTCTCTTACCTCTCTATCTATCCCCTCTCCAAGCATATCCCTTCATCTCTCTTACCTCTCTATCTCTACCTCTCCCTCCATGTTTCATTACACACATTTCTCACTCCTCTCTCTCTCTCTCTCTCTCTCTCTCTCTCTCTCTCTCTCTCTCTCTCTCTGTGTGTGTGTGTAGGTCTCTCAAGTATCTACCTCTCTCCCTTCATCCCTCTCTATCAATCCTTTCTTTTTAAGAATGGAGAGGAATGGAAAGAGATTAGTTAGATAGGCGATATTTATAGAAGTGGTAAGGGAAGGCTTGATAGACAGACGAAGGGAGAGAACTAGATGTCTTGCAAGGAGAGAGATATATGTAGAGAAAGAGAAAGGGATAAGGGAGATATAGATAAGTTAAGAGTGGGGAGATATATAGAGTGAGAGGTGGAGAGAGATGGAAAACGATAAAGAGAGGTAGAGAGGAATAGAGAGAGATAGAGATCTAGAGGCTAGATAGACAAAGGGGGAGATAGAGTTCGAGTGAGGGAGGAAAGGAGTGGTATACAAAGAGAGGGAAGGTAGATAGAGAAAATTAGTGAGGGAAGGAGAGAGAGAGAGAGAGAGAGACAGAGAGAGAGAGAGAGAGAGAGAGAGAGAGAGACAGAGAGAGAGAGAGAGAGAGAGAGAGAGAGAGGTACAAAGGGAGAGAGGTAGGTCGAGAGACTAAGAGGGAGGGAGGAAAGATAGAGAGTTTAGTGTCAAAAATTGTACACCTTTATTAGTGTGTCCAATTTCACACTCTCCTAGCACCTATTTTTATATTTCCCTTTCATCTATGCATTATAGCACCCCTATTGTAATTAATTAATATTTAATTCAATATTATGGGTATTAGAATCTACTTTATTAAATCATCACACTTTTTTTGGGCCCTTAATTCTAGGTATGGCCTTTATTATTATACCCCAATTCATCCCTAATCTTACTTTAATTTCAACTCTCAAAGCATATTTTGCATACCTATGCATCTTGATTTGAGCCACTGAGTTGGATTTAGAATGAGAATCATGCTATATGGCACCCCTAAAAAATTGGAAAAAAATTGATAGGAACAAGTAGTAGAGGATGGCTGCAAGAAGTTGAGTCCCACTTTTGGGCAAAAAGTGGAAGTTTTTTCTCTATTTTTCAAATTTTCTGTCGATTGATGTCAAAATTGATGCACTTAGAGATTGAATCTCAAAAAACTTCAGTAATAAAAATATAGTGCTCGGAATCTACTTTTCAAATATGTAATTTATTTTAATACCCACATGGTAAAAATCACTTTTTAGTAGGCATGTTTAAAAATGAGTTTTTCAAAATGCTTGTTTCAAGACCATACCACACATGTGTACGACCACCCTTTTTTGATGAAAATAAATGAATATTTGTAAATCCTTCTGGAAAACGATACCTGCGACACCAAATATTGATGAGAATATTTTTGCTTATTTTTTTATTGAATATATTTTTTTTATTAATTTTTAACTGACAATAAAGTATATTTTCAAAACATCAGGTGTATGACCACCATAATTTGATGAAAATTTCAAATTTTTCAATTTTTTTTTTTTAATATTCAAAATCATTGTATGTAGATCGATGTCATATAATTTAGTTTTCTAAAATCCTAAAAATAAAAAAGTTATGAAACGTTTAGTGAACCTTGGTATTTTAGGTTTAGGTTCCACTTTTGATTAATAAATAATACAAAAATAGTAAAAATAATCTTATCACTATGAAATTTACATTTCTAAAATTAGGACGCTGAAAACTCTAATGGGTTTTCGTTTCGTCAAAAAATTCAATCAGAAAGGCCCTCAAAAAATTAGGCCAAGGTAGAAATCTAATGTCATTTTACCTTAGTCATTTTTTTGGAGGTCCAAGCATAGGCTTGGTGGGACCAAGCCTATCCCAAAGAAAAAAACAATGCTAAGGGTTGTTTCCTGCCCCTAATTTTAACAAACGAGTGCCCATTTTTTAAATTCAAAAAACAGGCACCCGTTTCACTTTGTAACGTTGAAAGCGAGACGGGTAACGGGCACCCGATTATAAAACGAGCACCTGTTTCATTAAATAATGGGCACCTATTTCTGAAAAGATCCGTTGGGCCAGAATCTGGCCCACAAGCACAAATCCCAATGATTGAATGATTTTTCAATCATTGCCTGACAAGTACGATCTGCAAAGAGAATGTTTTGATTAATAATTCTTTTTTTGTCTTATTGTCAATTTGGTAAGGAGATTGATTCAAATTTAAAATTTGGTGCAGCCATGGGATCAAATCAATGCAAGAAGAGGCAAAGGAAGGTTCTGACAACTGAGGAGATTGCAACAAATAGGGAGAAGGAGGTAATATATCAACGAGAGAGAAGATCAAGAATGAGACAAGGAGCTTCAAGTTCAACAATCATTTCAGAAGAGGAGAACATCAATGAGGCCATAAATGCTGACAAAGGAAACACAATAGAACCATTTAATTCATGTGCATCTTCTAATCCATTATTGGATACATGTATGTCTTCACAGCCCTATGTTTTTTCTCATGAAGAAATTGGTGATTTAGTAGAAGTAGGTTACTTATTAAATCAAACGCCAATTGAAAATCAAACCCCAAATGAAATTAGAACTCAAGTTGAAACTAAAATTGAAATCCAAATTGAAACCCCAAATAAAACTAGATCTCAACTTGAAACTGAAATTGAAACCGAATTTGAAACTCCAAATGAAATTGAAAATCCATCTACAACTAAAACCAATAATGTGTATGTAGACATGGAAACACCAATTGAAAATGAAACATGTTTGAATGATAATCAAACGAATGAAAAATTTGAAATTAAAAGTGATGTACTAGACAACCTTCATGGCTTGGTTTTATGGAGACAGATTAGGACACATGAAAATAGATCGTTTAGATATTTTTTTATAATAATAAATTTGGCTTTCAATGTCAATTAATGGTACAACTAATTAAAATGAATAAAATGCAAAAAGTGATGAAGAAGTTAGGCTTTTATGTCAAACTTGAGAAGAAGGATGAGTCTTTAAAACAAGTTGTATCGACTGTTGCTAGCGCCTTTGATACAATAAAAAAGAAAAGTCATTCTAAAGATAAAAATGTAGCACGATGGGCAATAACAACACCTTTAGTAAGCCAAACAACTTCTAATAAAAGAATGATGAGTAACATAAGTGGATATCTTAATACTCATCGTAAAACTTTGTCAAGAGCTATAAAAAGAAGAGTTAATTCTGAAAGTGATCTGGCAGACAAATTGTGGACTTTTAGTGGTAGACTACCAAGGTCTGATATGAAACTTACTGGTGAAGTCAAAAATTTGATTGAAAAATTCTGGCACAATAATACGAGAGTATCACCTAATGTTAGAGATGTTCTTAAATTAAGAGTTGGGTCAAAAATTCATGATCCACATCCAAAACACCTATTGGACATGACTCAAACTAAATTGTACAAAAAAAAATTGGATGATAAGGTGGTAACTATTATCATTTGTCAAAGGTCTTTTGAAAAGTGTAAACCTTGGTATGTTCAAATTAACAAGGAAAGAGTCACATGTTGTTGCAAAACTCGTGTTCAATTTCACTACCATTATGATGTATTTCGATATATATGTGTTACCATGCATAGTAATATAATGTTCCAAGAATGTGGTATAAATATACCACCTGAAACTATAAAGGAGTTTATATCAAGTTTGTTTTGCAACCCATCAAATGAGCAAAATTTTCTTTTCAATGCATGTGTTTCTGGTGTATGTGATAAATGTGGCAATGTTGCATTGTTGGATGAATGTTTGCATGAAAATATTTCAAATGATTTTGGACAACAATTAGTTGATGTTAAAATATTTAAAACTGTTGAGTATCCACTAAAGGATGGAAGGGTTGGAAGACGATGCGATCTAATCACTGAAAAATTTAGTGTTCATGCATTTATGAATGAATTTAAGAGTAACATCATACCTAAATATGTTAAACACACTCAAAATGCTAGATGGCTCGATGGTCAGTTTCAAATATGTAAGGATACATTGCCTGTTGGTAGTATACTTTTGGTTGTTGACTTTGCAGAGAACTACATGCTTGCACCACAAGATGAGGTCCAATCACAATACTACAATTCAATGCAAGTATCGATTTTTGTCCATATTGTCTATAGGCATGCACCAGATAGTACAGAAGAGGATCATAAAATTTTGAGCGAGTACCATTTCTATATGAGTGATAATAAATTACACTCATCTGAGTTTGTCTGGTATTGCTTCAAGACTTTTTTTCAGAATTTGAGGGAGAGAGAAATTCATATGACACAACATCTAATATGGTCTGATAATTGCACAGGGCAATTCAAGAATGCTAGAATGTTTTATTGGTTGAGTAGGATTCATAAGAAAACTAATATTGAACACATGTGGAGTTTTTTTGAGGCTGGACATGGGAAAGGAGAACATGATGGTGTCAGTGCATGTGTTAAGAGAGCCCTTTGCAGAGAGAAACCCAAATTCGAGGAAAAGGATAAATTTAAAAATGCAAGTGCAATTGTGGATTGGTGTAGTGCAACTTTATCCATAGGATCAAGTCAGACCTCTACAATTAGATGTTTCTTCTGGCTAGTTAAAGAGGAGAATATACTTCCAAGATATGATTGTGATACAATCAATGGCTCAGCTAGATGGCATTCATTTAAGAATTCTAATTCTAACACTTGGACTATATGGACTAGAGAGCATTTTTTTGTCAATTTTGTGTTGTAGGTGAATGGGAAGAATGCGAGAATACGGAATGGGTTGAAGAATGGCAACACAAATCCTTAACACCTAGTGAGACACAATATCAATATGTTAGAAGAAATGAAGACCTAGATCATGCATTTGCATCAAAAAATTATGATCGTGTTTCACACCTCATACAACCTGGTTTTTTAATTCAATTTCTTATTTATAACTTTAAATTATATATTTTTTTGTATTATCGTATAATTTATGATTGTATTTGAATTATAAATTCTAACAAGTTTTATTTCTACATATACTTAAATTTGTTTTCTAGGACATGTGTATGTTGTTGTTGCACTTGAGGATAATGATGAGCAGGTTGAGTATTGGCTAGCTAGATGTATAGAACCTAAGAAAAAGTTGATATGTGATCAAGTAGATGATGATGGTTTTTAGTATCCAGTTGGGTCTGTTGTGGTAGTTGGCACATGGCTACACAAATACTTAACAAGAAGGAATTTCTTACCAGCTTATGAAGACTACCAATCAGAAAAGAAGATTATACACTATTCTCATTTGGTGGTGGCAACAAACATCAAATTAGAAAGATACAAAGTTAGACCTGCTAATAAGGTATTGTGGACACTTTTAGTAGAAGAGCATGAGGAAATCACAGATGCATTTAAAAAGAGAGAGGATGCAGATGGTACATTAGGTTGAATCAAATTTATATGCATGTAAGGTTGTGTTACTTGTGTGAACTCTTTTATATTTAATCATGATAATTGTTTTTCTTTGTCCCTTTAACGTTGTATTTGTCTACATTTGATACAATTTTGGTTTCATAAACAAAATTGTATTAGTTATCTTCTTCTTAATGTTATTTTGTGCACATTGTAATTGTGTTACAATTATTCTAATTTTTTATGATATATTTATTTTATTGTAATCTCTTCATAGATTAATTGTAAGTTCTTGATTTTATTATTATTTTAAGAATAGGATGTTATCGTAAATTGGGATTTAATTATTTTATTGGATTATAAACTGTTGCACTATAAGATGATCAATCACAATGTTAAAATATAAAGTCAGAAATAGATCATATATAGTCACTAGAGGGCACTAAATCACAAAACAACATCACATATATATAATACTTAGAGGGTGCCAAATCATATAACAAGACCTGATATCATAATAACAATGAAATAACATAATAAAAAGCTCTATATATAATCACATAACAATTCCTAATGACATAATAACAAGTCTTGAAAAAATAATAATAAGGAAATGACATTAAAACAAGTCCAAATAACATAATAGAAAAATAACATCACATATATAATCACTAGATTATGTGTAGTGCCCCTCCTCGATCAGCCTCTTTTGTATGTTTTGAGTTACTTCAGTGACTGTTCTGTGGAACATTTTTGTATTGTGATTCAGATATTATGCGATTTTATTTCATGCTTTTTCTGGATTTATGGTGTATGATTTATGCAGCATTTCAGTGCTTATGATTAATGTTATTTTATGGATCACTATCATGGACTGATACTTTTCCCATATATTGCGATGTGTTATTTATATGTTACGTGTTTGCAAGTGTATTGGGATGCGAGGGGATGATTTTCCTTCACTCACTCTAGTGAGACAGGGAATGTCATGATTCTCCTTCATCGATGTGTTCACCGTATCTATATATATATTGGTCTATATGCACATGTGGTTCTTTGGTGAAGGACATTGCAGGTACTAGTACCAGACAGGTATGGGGTATTGACTGCACCTAGTTTTGTAGGTCTGAGCATGCCTTATATATCCGATGGGAGTGGAGGAGATAGTTGTTGTACCCTAGCTTGACCACAGTTACACTCCTGTGAGTGTTGTTAGTTGGTTGTGTTTCCCCCATCTGGCTGTTATGCATGTCATGGTGCCTTGGTTTGGTCATTTGAGAGTCATCATTTGATCTATCTTGGTTTTGTGTGTTTCCGTTTATTTAAATGGTTATTTAATTTAAATGGATGATGCTATCTTGTGTTGGTGTAATCATTTAATTATTATGCTTTGTGATTATTGATTTATTAAATTGATGAATTTCTAGATTAAATGGTTAAATGGCTTAATTTATTGTGTAAAGTTACATTAATATTTTTGTGAAATAAATAAATTGCCTAGCCATTTAAAAAGGTTAAATGCTTATGTTGAAGGAAGTATTTATGGAAAAAGAAATAAATAAAAGTTTTCCTTTTTATTTTTCCATTTGGCCTTTTTAATTTAATCATTGGAAAGAATTATTATTTTTGGGAAAGAAATAAATCTGATTGCCTTTTTAGTTTTAAAATATTTAAATTTGATTGGATGAAAAACTTTAACCTAAAAGCTTGGGTTAAAAAATATTTTTGGCATCCATTATGGGCATTCACGACAGGAGAAGAAGAGGATTTTTGGAGAGAAAATTATGGAAAAACTTCCTAAAGGAGCAAGAAAATTCGACTTGGCTGCAAGACTAGAGTTTCTTCATTCCTTTTGCTTTCTAATTTCTTCAAGGTTGGAGGTTCCCATCTTGTCTTGAATTTGTTTTTGAAATTTTTAGTTTGCTTGCTATGTATGGAAATCTATGTATTCTGCCTGTGGATTCTTTTTGGAATCTCGAAATGGAAGAAAGATTGCCTGATATAGTTGATTGTGTGATGCTATAAGCATATGGTTGCATTTAGGAAAGGAATTTGTTCATTTCTTCTTTGTTGTGTGTTATTTGTTCATAGCAAACAATTTCTTGATTTACCACTTCTTTGGAAAGAAAGAATTCTAGATTGGGCTTGCTGGGTGCATCCTTGTTTCTATTCTGTCATGATTTGGCTAGATATTCTTTCCAGTGTGTCTATTTCACCATTTACCTTGCTGGTAAACTCTTCCTTGAAATTTTGGAAATTGGCACTGTATGTGTGTGCCTGTGAAATAATTCTGGAAATGGAATGTTCGAAGTGGTAAGTGTTACCGATTCAAAGTGGTAGTAAGTGTTACCAGTTCGAAGTGGTAAGTGTTATCGGTTCGAAGTGGTAAGTGTTACCGATTCAAAGTGGTAAGTGTTATCAGTAGGAAGTGGTAAGTGTTACTGGTTCGAAGTAGTAAGTGTTACCAGTTGGAAGTGTTAAGTGTTACTGGTTGGAAGTAGTAAGTGTTACCAGTTGGAAGTGGTAAGTGTTACCGATTGGAAGTGGTAAGTGTTACTAGTTGGAAGTGGTAAGTGTTACCGGTTCGAAGTGGTAAGTGTTACCGGCTGGTAGTGGTAGTGTTACCGGTTGGTAGTGGTAGTGTTACCAGTGGTAGCAGCACTACCGGTAAGTGGTGTTTGTTGTCCTGGTAGTAGCACAACCATGGGTTGGTTTGATCCCCGCTTAGTTTTTGAGCCCTCACAGGTCTCCAAACCGATTTGTGTTAAGAACTTAAATTTTATAAATGGAATGTTTAAAGTGGTATTGTCTTATGTAATGTGATTTTCATGTGATTTTTATTATGTGGTTAATAAATTTATCAATGAAAATTAAGGCATGAATTAGAGATTCAAATGGGTAGATTCAGAATATTGAATTGGAAATTGATTAGATGTGACTGTTGGAAAGGAGTGTTTTAATTAATTTTCAATCAATGATGTTGCAAGTGTTTATGATGTTGATATTTTCAAAGATTTTCTGAGTGAAAATTTGATGTATTTAGTTGTCCTTGCAAGTGTTTATTATGATAATTTGGTCTGTGGTTTAGTCATCCTATGGTGGTGTATTGGTACCTTTGACCAAGTGATATATGTTGGCTCCGTTGTCTTAGCCATGAAGTATCTTTGCCTTATGGTTATTCAAGAGTCAATATGTCCTTGTTTGACCACTTGTTTTTGATAGTGGTGTTATGGTTATCTGCTTCACCATAGGGTCCTTGAGGAGTGACCATGCTTGTGTAGTGTCCCTTGAGAGAGTGGCTTTCGCTTGGGGGTTGCACCCAAAGTGGTAGGTATTATGACCCACCGAAAATCAGATAATAACTGGTAATCTAATGAATTGATTAGGTGGGTAGTTTCATAACATTAATAAGATAATGTACCTCGCACATAGGTGGGTTCTTGTATTGAGGCTCGTAATCTAGTGAGAAGGCTTGGAATGGCAAACCGACCACCTTGTCTTCACGAAAGGTTGGAAGGGTCCGCCTGAGACTTAGTTGGAGTCGAAGGTTTGGGAGAGGTTACTAGGACAAAGATCTGAGACCTATGAGAGCCTACCAAGGTAACCATCAAGCTATGTGATGACACTCTCTCTTTAGGTTCACTTGTGTGTGTGATGTCAAGTCACTTGTGTTTTTGTGATGTTGAGTCACCTGGATTATTGTGGAGTCTCTTGTGCTGTCATGGAGTCGTGTTATTTTATCGACCATGTCATTCTTTTGCTTGCTTGAGGGTCCTTAGCTATCTCCTAGCACAGTGGGTTGATTCCATTTGGGAATTACATGGTTGGGTGGTAGTGCCACTTCCCATCGGATGTTTGGATTTGTGCCTTCATGCGAGGATTGGCTTTGTAGGTGTTCTTGTGGCTCATGGCTCATGCTTCATCTCTTGCTTTGAAGATGATTGGTATTTGTAGACCTATGTGGTCATTGTATCATTGTAATACTGATCTTATGTAACCTTGTAATTGGATGAGATCTATCCTTTATGTTTATTGAGAAGCTGTATTGGAAGAGCAATGTAATCCTATGTTTGGATGTTTTTATCAGTTTCCTTGATGATGTTATTAAATTCTTATTGAACTGGAAATTATATCATATCATTTCAATCTTTCTATGATGAATCTTTATTTGCTTTGGCTTCTTGTGATCATTGTGTTAATGATGCATATGTTGATTTATGATGTTGTGAAATTTATTCTTGAAGTTAATTCTTCATTGGTAACCCTTAAGGAATTCTAGTGTAAGTCTTCCGCTTGTGTTATTGTGCATGTTGTGTAAATGCACTTATGATGCTTATACTTTTAAAAAAAAATTGTTTCACCCTTGTTGTGGGTTTTCCTTCAGGGTTCCTGGCAGGGCATTACATTTGGTATCAAAGCCCATGTTTCAACACTGGTACTTTGGGTTTGTAGTGAGTCCATTTGCCTTGACCTTTTTGTGTAGGTCTTGTTGTGTGACTTCCTTGTGTCTTTCTTTGCCTTTGATCTGAACCTTTTTCTCTTGTGCAGTGTTAGGTCATGGCTAGTAAATCCAAGGGAGGTGGCCATGTTGGTGGCCACACTAGAGGTAGAGGAGGAGGAAGGGGTTGAGGTTCCGATCGCCATAGTCCTTTGCCACCACCCACTCATGTGAGTGTGGATAGAGATCAGCCGATTCATCAAGAGGAACCACCTTCAGTAGAGCAGGTTCCTGAAAGGGAGGAGCTGTGTGTCAGATGTTTCATGAGGTGTTAGCTAGACTAGGCCCCAAACCCGAGGTGGATCATCCCATCCATGGCCGGGTAGAGGAGTCACTTCATAGGATTCCAGAGAGAGAGAGAGAGGTCTCCTAGAAGGAGAGAGGTCCCAATGGACCTAGATCCAGCTATCATATGGCACATGAGGGACTTGATGAGGTCCAATCCTCCCTTTTTTGATGGAAAAGGTATCGGTCTCGAGGTAGAGACCTATCTTATCAGTTTAGACTGGTGTTTTGCTATGTATCCTTATAGTAGCAACACCAAGGCGAGATGCGCAATTATGCATCTCCAGAGCTTTGCATTTATCTAGTGGAGATTAGAGGAGGAGAGGATCGGTGTGAGCATTAACACCGCATCTTGGGAGATCTTTTTGGAGAGGTTCAGGGCACGATTTCTCTCACCCCAGTGGAGGTAGTCACGAGCAGATGAGTTCTATGCTCCGTGCTAGTTTGCGTTGTCAATGGATCAGTTTGAGTACAAGTTCTATGAGCTCAAATGGTATGTCAAGATCGGCAATGATGAGGCTATGCTTGTGTAGCACTTCTGGAGGGGTCTTAATGACCGCAACAGTGGAGGAGTGAAAGTTTTTTAGCCTACTTCAGTAGAGGTAGCCATGGCGAAAGCCAGATTGGTAGAGAAGAACCTTAGCCATGCTCATGGTGGCTAGTTTGGAGTTCAGATTGGGAGTGAGCCTTTCAGTGGATCTAGAGGTAGAGGGAATCAGTCCCAAACTACTGCACCTTTTAGGGGTCCTCAGGCACCCACCAAGGGTGGACAACAATAGCCACCAAGACCAAAGAAGTCTCGAGGCCAATAGGGTGGCAACTCTCAGGTTCAGAAGAGCAGGTTTTGGAAGAAGGGTAGGTAGACCTTTCCAGGGCAGTCTTCTCAGGGAGCATCTCAGGCCCCTAGTGGGGAGACCTTTCAGTAGTCTAGTGGACCGTCTGGAAGTAGAGGACTTGGCAGTGGAGCTTGCTTTACTTGTGGTCAGTTTTGCCACAAGGCCGCTCTGTGTCCTCGATGTTCACATCAGTCGGTTAGTTAGAGGCCAACCACATCAGAGCCGATAGTGGGGGATGCAGGTAGATCCCATAGAGTATTTGTAGCGGTGGATGACCGCTAGGCTGAGCATCAGAGTACTGTGATTGAGACCACAGGTGTGTTGCATGGTACCCCTATCTTTGTACTTTTTGATTCTAGTGCTTCCGATTATTTTATTTCTTCATCCATTATGGAGTGGTGCGGGCTCATGTATGCTAAGCAAGCAGATAGGTGGCAAGTAGAGTTGGCTATCGGTGTGCGAGTGTGTGTAGATGCCTTCGTTCCTAGTTGTGAGTTGGACCTAGGACCCTTCGTCACTTCAGTTGACCTTCAAGTCATTCCTTTGGGGTCCTATGGAGTTGTGTTGGGGATGGATTGGTTATCATCTCATAGCACTCATGTAGACTATCGTTAGAAGATAGTAGAGTGTGTAGATGACCATGGCAGGAGAGTGGGGATCATTGGAGTTCAGTGATCGATATCCTTACGTATGATTTCCGCTATGCAACTTAGGCAGTGCATGCGTCAAGGGTGTCAGCTTTTTACAATTGCTCTTGAGGATGTGGATGAGGGAGAGAGTCGATAAATTGCTCTTGATGGTCACCCTATTCTTCAAGAGTATGAGGATGTGTTTCCTTTGGATATTCTCGGTATGCCTCCGAAGCGAGACATAAATTTTCACATTGACTTGGTTCCTGGTGCAGAACCTATTTTGAGAGCGACATATCAGATGACTACTTAGGAGTTGAGTGAGTTGAAGTAGCAAGTTGAGGAGTTGTTGGCCAAGGGATTCATTCATCCTAGTGTTTCTCCTTGGGGTGCATCGGTTATCTTTGTCAAGAAGAAGGATGGTTCTCTTCGATTATGCATTGATTATCGACAGCTGAATAAGGTAACCATCTGGAACTGATATCCATTGCCTCAAATTGATGATCTCTTTGATCAAGTGAAGGGAGCCAAGGTGATCTCTAAGATAGACCTGAAGTCTGGGTATCATCAGTTGTGCATTCATGATGTAGACATTCATAAGATGATGTTTCATACTTGCTATGGTCACTATGAGTTCATAGTGGTGCCATTTGGGTTGACGAATGCGCCTTCAGTGTTCATGAGTCTTATGAATGGGGTTTTTTGCACCTACCTTGAACACTTTGTTCTTGTGTTCTTGGATGACATATTGATTTATTCTAGATCCATGGAAGAGCATGAGGGTCACTTGGGTTAGGTATTGCAGTGCTTGAGGGAGAATCAACGTTTTGTGAATTTGGCAAAGTGTGATTTCTTCCAATCAGAGGTGAGCTATCTTGGTCATATAGTTTTGGGAGGTGTATCTATGGATCCTTCTAAGATCCAAGCCATTGTTCATTGGCCAACATCGACCAATATTTCTGAAGTTTGAAGTTTCATGGGTTTGTTCAGATCTTTTCTCGGATAGGCCGTCTAATTACTTCTCTTCAGAGGAAAGGGAAGAAGTTTGTTTGGATAGAGCAATGTGAATTAGCATTTTGTACCTTGAAGGAACTCCTTGTTAGTGCTCCAATTTTGGTAGTTCCTGACCCATCCAGAGATTTCATGGTATGCACAGATGCCTCTTTGGAAGGTATAGGTGCAGTGCTTATGCAGGATGGACGTGTGGTTGCCTATGAGTCTCACAAACTCAAGGATCATGAGTTGAACTATCTAGTTCATGACTTGGAGTTGGTAGCTGTAGTGCATGTGTTGGTTTGTTGGATACATTTCTTGTTGGGGCATCGGTTTGAGCTGCATAGTGGTCACCGCAGTTTGTAGTATATTTTCACACAACCGAACTTGAATGCTCGATAGAGAAGGTGGATGGAATTCCTCTGCAAGTATGATTATGAGGTTCATTATATTCAGGGGAAAGAGAATGTCGTGGCAGATGCTTTGAGCCGTAGGTGGCATGAGGTTGCAACATTGTCCCTTGGTGTGGACTTGAGTGAGAGAATTCTTGGAGTTCTTCCTCAGGACACCTGGTATCATGATGTTAGAGCTGTGGCGGAGTCTGGAAGACCATTGGAGGGTAGATATTCTGGATATACTCTTGAGTTAGATGGTCTTCTTAGACATCTTGGATCGATCTATGTACCTCCTTTGGAGGGTCTTCACGTTTTGATCATGACTGAGGCCCATCGTGCACCTTATTCGGCATACCCTGGTGTCAAGAAGATGCATGTAGATCTTAGAAAGATATATCATTGGGCTGGTATAGAACATGACATTGCTGATTTTGTGTCCAAGTGCTTGGAATGTCAGTGGGTGAAGGCAGAGCATTAGCATCCTGCTGGGCTTTTACAACCAAATTTGATACCGGATTGGAAATGGGATATCATTTCGATGGATTTCATAGTAGGGTTGCCTATTTCTTTGCGGTTTCATGATGCCATCGTGGTCATTATTGATAGATTAACCAATGTTGCTTGTTTTGTTCCTATTGGATCTTCCTACTCTATAGTAGTGGCAGCTCGAGTCTTCTTGGAAGATGTGGTAAGGTTGCATGGGATCCCAAAGCAGATCACTTCTAATAGAGACCCTATCTTTACATCGGCCTTGTAGACCTCACTCCAGCGTTCTTTGGGGACCCAGCTGAACTTCAGTTCAACTTATCACCCAGAGATTGATGCTCAAATGGAGCATGTGAATCAGGTCTTGGAGGACATGCTTCACATGTATGTTATGGATCAGCAGTCACGCTGGGAGGAATATATTTTCCTTGCGAATTTTTCTTATAATAATGGTTATCATAGCTCTATAGGCATGTCACCCTTCCAGGCATTGTATGGTCGTCCTTTCCGTACCCCTTTGAGTTGGGATCAGTTGGAGGATAGGGTGTGTTTAGGCCCAGATTTTCTTCGTGAGATGGAGCACCAGGTTGAGCAGATTTGTGGGCATTTCGTTGCTGCCTAGGATAGCTAGAAGAAGTATGCTGATGCTCATAGATTCGATCACCAGTTTTCGGTTGGCAACCATGTGTTCTTGAGGGTGCATCTGTGGAAGAGTCTGATCCATTATGAAAAGGGTTCTAAGTTGGCGCCTCATTTTGTAGGCCCTTTTGAGATCCTTGAGAGGATAGAACTTGTTGCCTACTATCTTGCCTTGCCACCAATTCTATCTCACATCCATGATGTCTTTCATATTTCTAGTCTTCATCCTTATCATTGTGATGTGACCCATGTTCTTGATTAGGACATTTTGCAAGTCGAGGACAAGCAGCTTTCCATGGAGCCCATGCACATCCTTCAGCATCAGGATTTGACCCTTAGGGGTCATACCATCAAGCAAGTAAGGGTCCTATGGGACCCCAATGATGAGTCCTTTGTGAGTTGGGAAGATGCAGTGAAGATGAGAGATCTTTATTCTTATCTATTTTAGGCTTCCAGGAGTAATCCAAGGCTTGGGGGGGAGGATGTAGTACCCCTCCTCGATCAGCCTCTTTTGTATGTTTTGAGTTACTTCAGTGACTATTCTGTGGAACATTTTTGTATTTTGATTCAGATATTATGTGATGTTATTTCATGCTTTATCTAGATTTATGGTGTATGATTTATGCAGTATTTCAGTGCTTATGATTAATGTTATTTTATGGATCATTATCATGGACTCACACTTTTCCCTTATATTGTGATGTGTTATTTATATGTTGCGTGCTTGCAAGTGTATTGGGATGCAAGGGGATGATTTTCCTTCACAAACTCTGGTGAGATAGGGAACATCACGATTCTCCTTCATCGGTGTGTTTACCGTATCTGTATATATATTGGTCTATATGCATGTGTGGTTCTTTGGTGAAGGACATTGTAGGCACTAGTACCAAGTAGGTACGGGGTATTGACTCCACTTGGTTTCGCAGCTCTAAGCATGCCTTAGATATCTGATGGGAGTGGAGGAGATAGTTGTTGTACCCTAGCTTGACTATAGTTACACTCGTGTGAGTGTTGTCAGTTAGTTGTGTTTCCCCCGTCTGGCTATTATGCGTGTCATGGTGCCTTGGTTTGGTCATTTGAGAGTCATCATTTGATCTATCTTGGTTTTGCGTGTTTCCGTTTATTTAAATGGTTATTTAATTTAAATGGATGATGCTATCTTGTGTTGGTGTAATCATTTAATTATTATGCTCCATGATTATTGATTTATTAAATTGATGAATTGCTAGATTAAATGGTTAAATGGCTTAATTTATTGTGTAAAGTTACATTAATATTTTTGTGAAATAAATAAATTGCCTAGCCATTTAAAAAGGTTAAATGCTTATGTTGAAGGAAGTATTTATGGAAAAAGAAATAAATAAAAGTTCTCCTTTTTATTTTTCCATTTGACCATTTTAATTTAATCATTGGAAAAAATTATTATTTTTGGGAAAGAAATAAATTTGATTGTCTTTTTAGTTTTAAAATATTTAAATTTGATTGGATGAAAAACTTTAACCTGGAAGCTTGGGTTAAAAGATATTTTGGGCATCCATTCTGGGCATTCACGACAGGAGAAGAAGAGGATTTTTGGAGAGAAAATTCTAGAAAAACTTCTTGAAGGAGCTGGAAAATTCAACCTAGCTGCAAGACTAGAGTTTCTTCATCCCTTTTGCTTGCTAATTGCTTCAAAGTTGGAGGTTCCCTTCTTGTCTTGAATTTGTTTTTAAAATTTTCAGTTTGCTTCTTGTGTATGGAAATTTATGTATTCTGCCTACGGATTCTTTTTGGAGTGTCAAAATGGAAGAAACATTGCCTAATATAGTTGATTGTGTGATGCTATAAACATATGGTTGCATTCAGGAAAGGAATTCATTCATTTCTTCTTTGTTGTGTATTATTTGTTCATAGCAAAAAATTTCTTGATTGACCTCTTCTTTGGAAAGAAAGAATTTTAGATTGGGCTTGCTAGGTGCATCCTTGTTTCTATTCTGTCATGATTTGGCTAGATATTCTTTCCATTGTGTCTATTTCACCATTTACCTTGTTGGTAAGCTCTTCCTTGAAATTTTGGAAACTGGTACTGAATGTGTGTGCCCGTGAAATAATTTTGGAAATGGTATGTTCGAAGTGGTAAGTGTTACTGTTTCGAATTGGTAAGTGTTATTGGTTCAAAGTGCTAAGTGTTACAGGTTCGAAGTGGTAAGTGTTTCCATTTGGAAGTGGTAAGTGTTACTGGTTCGAAGTGGTAAGTGTTACCGGTTCGAAGTGCTAAGTGTTACCGGTTGGAAGTGGTAAGTGTTACCGGTTTGAAGTGGTAAGCGTTACCGGTTCGTAGTGGTAGTGTTACCGGTTGGTAGCGACAGTGTTACCAGTGGTAGCAGCGCTATCGGTAAGTGGTGTTTGTTGTCCTGACAATAGCACAACCATGGGTTGGTTTGACCCCCGCTTACTTTTTGAGCAATCACAGGTCTCCAAACCGGTTTGTGTTAAGAGCTTAAATTTTATAAATGGAATGTTTAAAGTGGTATTGTGTGATATAATGTGATTTTCATGTGATTTTTATTATGTGGTTAATAAATTTATCAATGAAAATTAAGGCATGAATTAGAGATTCAAATGGGTAGATTCGAAATATTGAACTGGAAATTGATTAGATGTGACTGTTGGAAAGGAGTGTTTTAATTAATTTTCAATCAATGATGTTGCAAGTGTTTATGATGCTGATATTTTCAAAGATTGTCTGAGTGCAAATTTGATGTATTTAGCTATCCTTGCAAGTGTTTATTGTGATATTTTGGTCTGTGGTTCAGTCATCTTGTGGTGGTGTATTGGTACCTTTGACCAAGTGATATATGTTGGCTCCATTGTCTTAACCATGTAGTGTCTTTGTCTTATGGTTAGTCAAGAGTCAGTATGTCCTTGTTTGACTACTTGTTTTTGATAGTGGTGTTATTGTTGTCTACTTCGCCATAGGGTCCTGAGGGAGCAACCATGCTTGTGTAGTGTCCCTTGAGAGAGTGGCTTTCGCTTGGGGGTTGCACCCAAAGTGGTAGGTATTACGACCCAACGAAAGTTAGATAATAACTGCTAATCTAATGAATTGATTAGCTGGGTAGTTTCATAACATTAATAATATAATGTACCTCGCCCATAGGTAGGTGCTTGTATTGAGGCTCATAATGTAGTGAGAAGGCTTGGAATGGAAAACCGACCACCTTGTCTTCACGAAAGGCTGGAAGGGTCCGCATGAGACTTAGTTGGAGCTAGAGGTTCCAGAGAGGTTACCAAGACAAAGATCCAGGACCTATGAGAGCCTACTGAGATAACCATCAAGTTATGCGATGATAATCTCTCTTTAGGTTCACTTGTGTGTGTGATATCGAGTCACTTGTGTTTTTGTAATGTTGAGTTACCTAGATTATTGTGGAGTCTCTTGTGTTGTCATGGAGTCGTGTTGTTTTATCGACCATGTCATTCTTTTGATTGCTTAATGGTTCTCAGATATCTCCTAGCATGGTGGGTTGATTCCATTTGGGAATTACATGGTTGGGTGGTAGTGCCACTTCCCATCAGATGTTCGGATTTGTGCCTTCATGCAAGGATTGGCTTCGTAGGTGTTCCTGTGGTTCGTGGCTCATGCTTCATCTCTTTCTTTGAAGATTAATATTGGTATTTGTAGACCTATGTGGTCATTGTATCATTGTAATATTGATCTTATGTAACCTTGTAATTGGATGAGATCTATCCTTTATTTTTATTGAGAATCTATGTATTGGAAGAGAAATGTAATCCTATGTTTGGATGTTTTTATCAGTTTCCTTGATGATGTTAGTAAGTGCTTATTGAACTGGATATTATATTGTATCCTTTCAATCTTTCTATGATGAATCTTCATTTTCTTTGGCTTCTTTTGATCACTGAGTTAATGATGCATATGTGGATTTATGATGTTGTGAAATTTACTCTTGAAGTTAATTCTTTGTTGGTAACCCTTAAGGAATTCTAATGTAAGTCTTCTGCTTGTGTTATCATGCATGTTGTGTAAATGCACTTATGATGTTTATACTTTAAAAAAAAATTGTTTCACCCTCCTTGTGGGTTTTCCTTTGGGGTTCCGGGTGGGGCATTACAGTATGTTAAATCACATAACACGACCTAATATCATAATAGAAATGAAATGACATAATAAAAAGTCCTATATATAATCACATAACAAAAAGTCTTATATATAATCATATAATAACAATTCCCAAGATAACATAACAAGTGTCATCATAAAAAGTCCATAATACAATAACATGACATGATCTAAAATATATAATCTAAGAACTCACGTACATCTCATCTATAGTCCTCTTCACTCCATGTGAAGGTGGTTGAGATGAATCATCCTATTGCACGTGGTCCTAAGATGCACCATCCTATGTGTGTGTGTAGTATCAGTGTCTCCACCCTCTTGTCCAGTATCAGTGTCTCCACCCTCCTGTGCAGTATTAGTGTCTCCACCCTCCTGTACATTATTAAAAGATTTTACCTGAGAAGAAGATTTAACATGAGAAGAAGATACTTGCATAATTCACTTATAAAGTAATTAAATACTAAAAATTTAAAATAAATTACCATACGACCGTGCTCTACAATGCCCTCACTAGTACATGGAGGTCCACTATCATGAACATTAAAAGTGGTTGTAGTCAAGTCCTGCAAAAAAAACATTGTACATCAATTTTGATAATCCCTATAAAAGCCAGGTACATAGTATAAACAAATTAGAAATTATTTTTCTAATCATCACCACAAATGACAATGTTGACGGTTGCATCTAGCTCGATCCCATAGCCATACCAATACTAGTAGCGGTATTGACCTAAACAACATATATAAAGCATGAATCAAACTGGTATATATACATAAATTATAAAGTATATATAGACTACAAGTTTATCACAGAAAAGAATGCATGTGATGCAAGCAAAGTAGCTGATGGGTGAAGGTGTACATGTGATGCACCATCAAACAATCCAGAAGCCTACAATTGCAAAAAATAAGGAACATGAATCAACGTTGTACATAAATTAGTAAGCATATAAACACTTCAAATTAATGGATGAAAAGAATACTAGTGGTATATGAGGCTGAGCCTCAACGGTCCACAGGTCACGTGAAGAACTACCCACCTCGGTGCTACACGAAGCACCCTACAAAATTGAAAAAACATATCATACACATCATTACATTAAAAATTTTATTGTTTATTTTAAATGTACATATCAATACAATGTATCTAGATGAAAGTGAATATCGTAAATAGGGCACCAACATCTCTAGGTATCGAGGTAACATGATGTCAGTTCCTCAATGATGTGGTATGATCCATCCTTTGTTCAGAAAAAAATTGACTCATGTTATGGTTCATATGTGTATATATAAGGAATTTAATATTGCACTGTAAATTATATAAAAAAATTTGTACCTCTGTAGGTTGATCATCGTCTGCCCATAGGAGATCAACATATGAAGAGACAGCATCAGCATGTGCAGCCTCCATGACATCATCATATCCACCATAGGCAGCATCAGCATCATCAAAATCACCATCTCCTCCAGGGGCAACCTCACTCTATGGACCTATACATACATCCCCATAGCTCATGCAAACATGTGCTAACTTGGGGGAAACCCTCACCTCGTGCAACTATTGTACCAAATTGCCCGATAGGGCACTCAATGAACCAAGAGCAGAATCCACTGCTCGATGATGGGCAGGTGTTGGAACAACTAGTGCAGGACGAGGAACCAAGGGATCATCGTGCACACGGTTTCTAACCCTGTCACTCAATTTGGATCCTGGCCTATCCTAGGGCATGTGTCTCCCGACCCCCTGAAATGATCTAATATCAAAGTAATTGGGCTTTTTACCCAATTCAAATTCACCCCATAATTTTTCAAAAAATACATCAAGACCTCATGATTGGAGTGTGGTGGATAGTCAAAGACCATCCACCATTGCTCCCAAAAGTGTCTAGCTATGCTTGGGTGCCTACACCATCAAATTGAGATTTGTGGCTTCTTCAGATCTATCTCTTCACCCATCTTAGGGTTCACAAAATATTGTTTCAAGTCCATTTTTGTTATTTTTAATTCATTCACTTGTTTGTATGTTAGGCCATCAGCATAAAATGCACGCAATCCCTCCCGCCAACTATGATAGCTATCCAGCTTGCTATCTAAAGCATGTATAGACTATACAATCCCTTGCATGCTATCTGCAAGGCGTAATAGCTACGGAGGTGGATGAGGCTCACGTCTAATGGTATGGATATCTCTAATCAAAGAATCAATATTCCTCCTAATGGTCTACCTCAACTGATCGGGTGAAGGTGGAGGTGGAGGTTGAGGTGGAGGGGGTAGAGGTGGAGGTGGCACTAGAACTAATATCTCATCTATCTCAAACTCATCCATTCTGTGAAAATAATCTGCATATATATACAAACATGAAAATTTACAATTACTATTTAATTTACATTTCACCTTGAAAAAAAACTTATAACTAAACACAATTTACCAACTTAAATATAAAAAAAGGAAACTCACATAGATCTATAATATTATTAATAGGTGGGTCTATTTTAATAATAAGCATCATTTAAGAAATATTATCCACTTAAATCAAAGTATAAGAAATATTCTACAAAATAAAACATCATAATGCCCATGCAACTCAAACAATACTTTTTAACATCTAAAGATGCATTAGTATAAGTTCCATCAAAATCATAAAAATAATCATGAGAGAGAGAGAGAGAGAGCGAGAATAGATGATGAATAAAATGACTCCACCGATTTAGATAATGAATAATCATCTCCTCTAGACTCCACTAAGGGCGCATTCTCGATTAAGATTTTTTTTTAGTTGGCATTTTGGGCCATCATGGTGCATTTGTATGTTTTTTATAGAGAGATGGATGATTACAATACCTATGATAGTTGTACTTTGGGACCCATAATAGTTGACCATCTTGTCATGAGAGGCTTCTAATCATAGTTTAATGGTAGTGTTGTGTAGTTCATCTTTTCAAAGAAGGTAACTTCCATGGAATTAAAATTTAGTACCCTTGCAATATTTAACCATTATCGTCAATTAGGCTACAACTTTATATTTTCAACTTGATAGGAACTAATTCAACTACTCTCTTTTGGTTTTAACTAAATTAATTAAAGTCATAAGTTATATATATGAACTTGTCAATACATGTATTGCTTTGTTGTGTTATTTGCTAGAATCATGGGATGATTTAGTGATCGCAACGAGTAGTACTACACTAAGTTGAAGCTTGAATAAATAGTAGGTTCTCTACTCTTGGAGGAGTTAAAACAAAACAAAAACTCTATTTTTTTTTATATTCAATTTTATATTGGTATTTTCTTGTTCAAAGTCACAACCCACAAAATGTGATTCCAATATTGATCTATATTTGATTCTTATCTTTATTAAATCTGCTAGTAGTGTGATTTATTGTCCTCTTAACTTAAATCAAGCTATGTAAATTTAAAGCCTCGTAAATTTTGATAGAGAGCATATTTTTTCATGCTTCATGTGGCATTGAAAAGGTGGTTCATAAATCTTCATAGATCACACAATTATTTTCTAGAATATTCCCTCGTATTTTAAATTTTTTTTTTTGTGATTTCACATTCTAGTCATTTACTTGGACATCTTGGCACTTGAAAATGACAGTCTTACATGAGATGAATTTGTTTGATATGTTTTATATGGATTGATTTTATTGATCTTTTAATTTTTTATTGGAGGAGGTATCATAGGTTTCTCTATTCATCCTTTTAAGGTAAAATTAGAAAGGGATAACTATGATTCTTTTATAAAATGATATCTTGATAAGTTTTAGGTGGTGTAATCATTTTCCTTTTATGTATGGACTCATACCTAAACTAGAAACACTATAAATTATATAATCTTGGTGTAGCATCATTGACCATGTAGGAGTGATTTGATCTAGTATCAAGATCATGATTCTATGTGTATTGCATTGGATATTGATTTCCCCCACACACTTTGGAATAGACTTTAGGAGATCAATGGAGACCCTCATATCTCTCCATTCCTAGAGGATCCTATTGTAGATTGTTTCATTCTCTTTGTAGATGAAGATCACATACCCTTTGATGGTGATACTTAAGAGGAAATTTATTATATCATAGGTCTTGCATGTTTTGAAAATTTAGAGGCTTGTCTCATTCTTCAAGTACTCATCCTATCAAGACCTAATATCCATCCTTATGTTTTTTATTATTTTAGATTATTATCGCCAATTCTATAAACCCAGTAGTCTAGCATGGCATTAATCGCCTTCTAAACATGACCAATTGGGATTCATATATTTTGAATATATTATCCTTGTTTGAGGAGTTTAGAATTACATATGTTAAATATTATTTTGAGGATATCGATATCCTCTTTCATGATAGCTATGCCATCATTGGCAACCCATCATATTATCTTTGGAACTCATTCTACTTTGATCCTCACAAGATTCTTTATCATCATTTTGTTCCAACATGTGAATATTTGTGAAGGTTTTAGAGACACAAGTCTATTTAGATTTGAATTTTGTATTTACCCAACTTATTATAATGACATTTCCAGTCACCAATGTATTTATTTCTTCGTAAAGGAAAAAAAATATGTTGTTTGCAAGTAATGGATCATGGTTTTTCTTCAATCTTTCATCATTAGCACGTGACCTACTTCTTTATGGGGAGTTTTGTATTCTCATTTTATCTCTCTTATTAGTGGGGTATTTACTATAAAAAGGAGGCACTGGTTATTAGAGGAAGATAAAAGGATAAAGCAAAGAGAAAAAATAAGAAAAAGGACAAAGCTCCAAATCTAAAGTGAGATCTAAGTCTCTCAATAAATCCTATGTTAAGCTTTATAATTGTGTCAAGAAAATCCACATAAAAATGAATGCAAGAAAAATATTACAAGAATGAATTAAATGATGATTTAGATTCAATAAATTATTCGGATGACAATAGTGATATAAGTGTTATATATTTGGAATGCATATATGTGAGGATAGATGGATGATTAAATATAGAGATTATTTCCACATGACATTCTATTTCTCATTGAGGCATAATTTTACATTTAGTGTAATAATTTTTAAGTTCAAAAACATCTTTAGATGCAAATTGTGACATTGGTAGAAGGTAGACTTTAAGAGTAGTTGAAATTTGGTATAATAATGTAATTTTAGAAACAATTGGGATACTTCACCAATAATGTCACTTTGATGACAAGTTGAATCTTTGACAACTTTTTATGACACTTTAACAACACTTAATGTTACTTCAATAAGAGCTAACATTTAGTGGAAATCTATCACTTTGGTAGCCATTGGACTTCATAGACATAATACCTCTAGGTTGGAATTTAATATCTAGCATCTCAATGACTCAAATTTAGAAAAAATTCTTTTAGCAACCATGTTTTCAAAGAAAAATAGGAATGGCTACAATTTTTTCTTTGCTGAGCAGTATAAACAATTGAAAGCATTGTGTCTTGGCAAGGATAGGGAGATCACTAAAATGATTGGTGATTCATGGAATAATCTAAAAGAAGAAGAAAAATCCATGTTTTCAACAACCATGTTTTCAAAGCGCAAAGTTTGGAAGGAAGAAAGTTTAGTAGTAGGATTGTTCCACATGTTATTAAAAATATAGGGACTTGCAAACTCAAATTGGATATGGGATGTTGACATTAGGAAGTCTAACATTGACTATGTATTTAGTCTATGTGGTGGTGCAATTAGTTGGATGAGTAGGTGATAGGTTGCGGTTTCTCTTTCCACTATTAAGTCAAAGTATATGACATTTTATCATGTTTGTAAATATATAGTATATCTTTAGAGATTGGGCTAAGTTAGGGAGTAGTGAGGATTAATAGTGATAGTTAGAGTATTATCAAATTTAAGAAGTCAATTTTTCACACACAAAAAAACACATTCATATTCATTGTCATTTTAAAGTTCAATTTAAACATAAATTAAACATCTAACTTTTACAAAAGAATCCTATAATTAAATACAACATTTAGAAATATAAATTTAAACATTCAAAATTTTACGCATGATTAAAATAGAGAGAGAGAGAGAGAGAGAGAGAGGGAGAGTAGGTAATTTTAGATACAATGAGTTAGAGAGAGAATAGATAATTTGAGAGATAGAGAGTAGGTAATGATAGAGAGAGGGTAATGTGTGAAAGAGAGGGAGGGGGGGTAATGTGTGTGTGTGTGTGAGAGAGAGAGAGAGGGGGTAATGTGTGTGTGTGAGAGAGAGAGAGGGGGGATAATGAGAGATTGAGAGAGAGAGAGAGCGTAATGACAAAGATGATAACATGTACGTGTGTGAGAGAGAGAGAAGGGGGGTTTATTGTTGATTTTCATCTAGGGTTTATTGTTTGTTAATATTTTAGGGTTTGTTGTTCATTTATTTTCTAGGGTTTATTCTTTGTTTTTTTCTATCTAGGGTTTAGTGTTCATTTTTTTGTTCAAGGTTTATTGTCTGTTTTTTGTGTCTAATGTTTATTGTTCGTTTACATTTTTGTTTTTTGTTTTTTTTCCTACAGTTTTTACTATTCATGTTTTTTGCAATATTTAAAAACTAAAAACTATTTTAAACATGAAATAAAAGAAAATAAAAAATGTTTTTCAAACTTTAAAACACTAAAATTAAAAAATAACAATAAATTAACATTTTTTTAATGAAAAATAATAACAATAAATTAACATTTTTTTATGAAAAATAATATAAATAAATAAAACAGAATATAAAAAATAAAACTACGTACATGGAAGGAGGTAAAAAATGGTCTGGGGGGTCAGCTAGGATGAAAAAAATGGGTACTCGTGCTCCTTTGAAACATTTACCCATTTTTGGAATAGTGAAAATGATGGAAAATGGTTTTAAAAAATAAAATAAATGCATTCAAGAAACAGGCACCTATTTTTTTCAAATTGGGTGCCCGATTTGAAAAAAAACGGGCACCCATTTAGCTTCTGGTGCCCATTTTTTAATGGCTCAGGCACTCAAAGCAATACGGGTGCCCGATCCCATTTCTAGCAGGCTCTTTTCCCAACCCGTGGACTTCCGCGAGATTGGGACCCAACTTTGTGCATTTACCCTATACTACTTGTTGACTATATGGGCAACTAAGAGGGGGGGGTTGAATCAATTGACAACAATTTTAACAATTTTAACCTTAATGCACAAATCTAGAATATTAAGTAGAATTCAGAGAATTAAGAAACACATGCAAAATTCATTAGACATAGGAAACACTAGAATTTACGTGGAAAACCCAAGAAGGGAAAAACCATGGAAAATGCTAATTCTCAATATATAAACACTAGTTAAGGTGACACTAGTTAAATTAATTTTTACAATGGGTGGTTCACTGCCAATGTGCTCATTGTTGGTGGGCTTACTTCCCTAAAAGGCTCACTGCCAATATGCTCACTATAGATGGGTTCACTATCGAAGAAGAAAGAAAGACAAAGAGTATCCACCACAAGTAAAACACACTCTGTACTACCAGAATTACTTCCGGTAAATATCTCACACAGTCACTAGATTCCTCCAATCTCACATGTCTTCAACACAAAAATCCATATCTTGAATCATAAAATCAAGCTCCAATATATATTGTCTCTCAAAATTATAATTTTCAATATCGGCTAAGATAGGGATCTAAAATAGGCCTCCACTGAACATTCTGGTGGTGGCAAGGAATGAAAAGTGAACCACATCACACCGTTCCTCCTCGAACACATCAACACGCTACATGCATCACCAAAGTTGGACCTAAAACACATCTAAACACTATGCAATATCAATATCTGGTCTAATACATCGAGCTTTGAATCATGCTGGACCCAAAAATAATACAAAAAATATATTTCAAGGTACCAAACACATCCAGCAAAATCGGGAACCTTCAAGCGCACAATATACCTAAAAAACCACTCCTACTCATCATGCCACATTCGGACTTAATCTAGACCAAAGGATTTGACATCAATGGCAACAAACAATACAATTCTAACAATCTCCCTCGTTTTCATTTATGGCGACATCCATCGACAACAATTAATGAAAGATCATCATTGAGTGCACAACAATCTCTCTGTTGGCATATGTGCAGAGTATGATGACATGACATTTTTGTATGTTGTCATTGATGTCAATATGCTGAAGTATGAACCGGTATATTGAAGTAAGCAAACTAGCAAGAGAAGCAGTATGATGGTATGAAGTGAACTGGTATGATGATGTGAACCAGTATATGTGAAAAGGTGAACCGGTATGATGGAATGAACCGGTATATGTAGAAAGTGAACCGGTATGTGAACCGGTATATGGAAAGTT
Source organism: Cryptomeria japonica (assembly GCF_030272615.1). Lineage (NCBI taxonomy): Eukaryota > Viridiplantae > Streptophyta > Pinopsida > Cupressales > Cupressaceae > Cryptomeria > Cryptomeria japonica. Next base: position 197,329,390 of record NC_081414.1, on the reverse strand, counting down.
TGTATCAGGGTTTATGGTTGATGCATTCTAAGTCTGTGTGATTCGACCAATGACATCCTGTGATGAGTTAGCATTGAAATGAAGATGAGATCGCATTGCCACATTAGCCTTGTGCACGTGAAGAATCTTCTTGAGGATCTTGCATGAAGAATATTAATTCTATTCACCTCGGGAATGTGCAAAATCTCAGTAAATAGTGGAGAGCGTGTGATGGGTTATCAGCTTCCAGAAGTAGTGAAGAATGGACGATGGAGAATGTCTTGAGATTTGTTCAAGATTGTTTTACTCTATGAAATGTGTTTAAATGGTTAGGATTGGACCAACTGTATTGATAACCTAGATGCTTAGGGTTTAGGGTTTATGCTACCGACCTAATTGTTGTCTATAAGGTTGATGATGATTTGCATTGTGAAGTTGTTGGCAGATGTTATGTGTGTATCCAAGTAAAGAGATACTTGATTTTTTCCAGACCAGAGAAGTGAGTAGATAGTTACAGAGTGTGATTGCAGAAGTATAAGGAACTAAAGTGGATCTGCCTTGGCATTAAGTGTTGTTATCAGATTAGTGTATTACCTATTGACTTCTAATCATTCCAACAGTTGGAAAATCCCTTTACCGGGTAGCTTTAACAGGGTGACTCAAAATCATTGAGTTCTTCAAATCCTCTTGCGAGGTAACCTTTAACAGGGTTCTAACCTTTAACCGAGTATTCAGCCATCCCTTAACCGGGTGAGCCCTAGCAAGATCGGTTCCTAGCAGAACCTGTTGTAAAGTCTTTAACCGGACTAGGCTCCTAACAGAGTGAACTTGAGAAGAGTTCAAGAACAAATTGTGGGTATTCATCCCCACTGTGATTTTTCCTAGTTGGGTTTCCACGTGAAAAATCAGTGTGTCATGTGTGATGCTTTTTCATGTGATGTTTTAGTGTTTTCTGTTAAGCGGTAATGCATACTGATCCAGTGGTGATTATATTTTTGATGTATTACTTGTTTAAGCATATGGGTGAAGTGGAAATGAGATATTAGGTTTTGGGAAGATCTAAGTGTTACCGGTTTATGACTTTTATAGTCACTGTGTTTTACTGGTATTGCCTTGATTTAGATTGGTGATGTTGTTCACCGGTTAGTGCAGTCTTTGTTGTTTAAAGTTGTTAAAGAAGTTTTTGTCTATATTGATTCACCCCCCTTCTCAGTATCTATTGAGTATTTACTGTTCATCATTATTCATCAATTGGTATCAGAGCGGTCCTCCAAGTCCTTTGTGTTATAAGCTTAATGGCTTGAGGAAAAGATCCTATTCTAATGATGAAGAGGGAAGGTCCTAAGTTCAATAGAGATAACTTTAAGATATGGAAAGATAGAATGAAGATTTACATTAAAAGCATGGGTGCTCAACACTGGAACTATGTTGAGAATACTTATGTTGTTCCTATCAGTACTCTCACCAATGATCAGAGAAGAGAAATTCAAGAGAATGGGCAAGTTATGGAAGCTCTTATTAGCAATCTATCTAATTTTGATTTTATAGATGTTCGGGATAAAGACAATCCCAAAGATGTATGGGATACTCTAGAGTCTACCTATGGCAGTGATGAGCATGTGAAGCAAGCTAAGGAAGAGAGCCTTAGGGGAATGTTTGAAGACATGTGGATGGTTGAAGGAGAAACCATTCAACAATATGGGATAAGAATTAAAACTGTTATTGGAGACATCAAGAGTGCAGGAGGAACAATGGATGATTCTACCATTGTTAGCAATATTTTGAGAACCTTATTACCAGTCTATGCAATAAGTGTTGCTGCTATTCAGGAGTTGAGATCTATTGACAAGACAAAGGTATCCCTTGACTCTATTAATGCTAAGTTGACTGCATATGAGCTAAACAGACATGATGGTAGTGTTCATAAGACTGATTCAGCCTTTAGAGCATCTGCTGCACTATCTAGAAAGGGTAAAGAAGCTAGTACCAGCTATGAACCTAGACAAAGCAGAGATATGGATGATGATGAGATCCTGATGGAATTTGAAGCTCTTCTTGCTAAGAGACTTCCTAAAGGAACTAGAAAATACAAAGGTAAGCTCCCTTTGAAATGTTTTTCTTGCAATAGGGTAGGACACATTGTTGTCAACTATCCTAATAGTGATAATAAGGACAAACTAGAGAAGTTCAAAAAGTTCAAAGAAGGAAATAGGAGAAACTGTCTTGTTGCAGTTGATGAAGATGTCACTAATGATGAATCAGAAGATGAAGAAAGTGAAGACATAGTATTTGTAGTTGTTAAGGAGGATGTGATAGACAAGAAGGCTTTTGTCTCCCACTTTGATAATTCTAATGAGTGGATTATTGACAATGGTTGTTCTCACCACATGACTAGTGACCGGAGAAATTTTATGTCTCTAGAAGAGTATGATGGAGGTGTAGTCCGATTTGGTAATGATGCACCATGTATGGTAAAAGGCAAAGGGTCCATCTCTCTAAATGGAAAAAGAAGTGTTGATAATGTGTATTGGGTAGAAGGTCTCAGGCATAACCTTTTGAGTGTTGCCTAGCTGAATTATAAAGGACTCGCTCTAGAATTCAAAGATGGAGTATGCAAAATAAAAGGAAAGTGTGGTGAACTGATGGCCACCATTATGCAAACCAAAGGTAACTTATTTCAGTTGAATACAAATATCAGTCAATGTTTAATGGCTAAGTTTGATGATAGTTGGATATGGCATAGGAGACTCTGCCATGTAAATTTTGATAATGTTGTGAAAGCCAGTAAGATCAAGGCAGTTAGAGGATTGTATGTGCTGAACAAACCAGAGAATCCTTTGTGCAGAGAATGTCAACTGAGGAAAATTTCTTTCTCAACCTTCAAAGGTAAATCTTTCATAGCAGATAATTTACTTGATCTTGTGCATACTAATTTGTGTGGTCCTATGAAAACTAGGAGTGTTCAGGGAGATAGGTACTTTATGATTCTTACTGATGATTGATTAAGAATGAGGTGGGTCACATTCTTGAAAGACAAGTCTAAAGCTTTTGGAAAGTTTAAAGCCTTCAGAGCACTAGTAGAAAAGGAAAGTGGTAAGAGGATTAAATACCTTAGAACCGATCAAGGAGGTGAGTTCACTTTTGGAGAATTCAATAAGTACTATGAAGAGAATGGCATCAAGAGGCAATTGTCTACCCCCCGAACTCCACAGCAGAATGGCCTAGCAGAAAGGAACAACCAGACTATAGTTGAAGTAGCTAGAACATTGCTGATTCAAGGGAAGGTTGCTCACACTTTTTGGAGAGAAGCGGTGAGCACTGTAGTCTACACTATGAACCGGGTACTCATCAATAAAGGTAAGGATAAAACTCCTTATGAGTATTGGATTGATAAGACTCCTGTAGTAAGCTACTTTAGAGTGTTTGGTAGCAAGTGTTATATCAATAGAAGTGAATACCATAGCAAGTTTGATACAAAATGTGATGAGGGAATATTCCTAGGGTATTCCACCAAGAGAAAATCTCTCAAGTGTTTTAACAATAGGACTCAGAGAATTGTTGAAAGGATCAATGTTAGAGTTGATGAAACTTCTGAGAAACCTAAGGAAATCGACAGTGAGCAAGCGATAGATGAACCGGTTGTAACCTTCTAGGAACCGGTTGCAAAACAACCAAGTACAAGCAACAGTATTCCTATACCAGTAGATGCTGATGTAGATGAAGATGAGGATGAAGAGGAATTAGTTAAGATCATTCCTAGGTATGTAAAGTTGTATCATGATCCAAAGAAGATCATAGGAGATAAGGATGTAGGAATTCTTACAAGAAGAAAGGTCATAGAAAATTCTTGCATGATTTTTGAATTTGAGCCCAAAACATTTAAAGAGGCACACAAAGATGAAGACTGGATTAAGGCTATGGAAGAGGAACTTGACTAGATAGAAAAGAATGGTACATGGGCTTTGGTACCTAGACCTGAGCACAAAAATGTTATTGGCACCAAATGGGTTTTTAGAAACAAGTTGAATGAAGATGGCACAGTGGTAAGAAACAAAGCAAGATTGGTATGTAAGGGATATGCTCAAGAAGAAGGAGAAGATGATGGAGAAACCTTTTCTCCAGTAGCTATATTAGAAGGAGTCTAAATGCTACTTGCATATGCAGCCTTTAAAGGATTCAAAGTGTATCAGATGGATGTAAAATCTGCATTCCTAAATGGAATACTTGAAGAGGAAGTGTATATAGAGAAACCAGATGGGTTTGCCCGATCAGAAGATAGTGATATGGTGTGTAGGCTACATAAAGCCTTGTATGGATTGAAACAAGCACCTAGAGAATGGTATGAACGTTTACACTCCCATCTTGTGAAGATTGGACTTAAAAGAAAAAGTGAAGATAGCAATATCTATCTAAAGTTAGAAGGAGATCAGATTTTGATCTGTGAAGTGTTTTTTGATGACATAATTTTTGGTGGAGATGACAAGATGAGCCATGCATTTGCAGATAAGATGAAGAAGGAATTTGAGATGTCACTAATCAGAGAGATTAAGTTCTTCATTGGACTACAAATTCAACAAATGAAAGATGGTATCTTTATCACTCAGTCCAAGTATGTCAAAGAGGTGTTGAAGACCTTTGGCATGGAAGAAAGGAAACCAGTTGGTACACTGATGATGACTGGTTGTAAATTGTCAAAAGAATATGACTCAGTGTTGGTGAATGAGAAAGATTACCGGTCAATGATTGGTAAGTTAGACTATGTAGTACACAGCAGACCATGTTTACATTTATGAACTACACTTAGACAATTTAGATGAAGCATGTATTAGTGGTTTCAAAGTTCCTGTATCTGATCCAGTGAGTATATTTTGTGACAACACAAGTGCAATTAATATTTCCAAGAATCCAGTATTGCATGCTAGAACCAATAACTTTAAGCTCAAGTATCATTTCTTGAGGGAGAAAGCTCAGAACAAAGAGGTTGTATTGGAACATGTTTCCAATAAAGAGAAGTTAGCAGACATATTCACTAAGCCTCTACCGAAGGCTACATTTACCTATTTAAGAGGTGAATTAGGGGTGCTTCCCCTTCAAGAGGTGAACTAAAGGTATGTGCTCCACATCAGTCAGGTAGTGCATTGACAAATATTTTCAGGATTTATGTGTTGAAGGATTTTGTTAGAATATTTAATCTTTGCTTAGCTTAGGTTTATTTGTATTTAGTTTAGGATATTCCTTTGGAATTCCTACATGTAATTTTTCCTCTAGTACATGTGTGAGGACAAGTCATTTCTTTTATTTTCCTTTATTAAGGAATATTAGATTTCCTCCATAAGAGGATGTGGACACATGGCACACACATTTTATGAATTGTGGCATTCATAGATTTGGGAGTTACTTTGTAACTCCTCTCCTCATCTCTATTTAAGAGATGTCTCATCTCTCATTTCTACTTAATGACAATATTGTAAAGAGCTTCTCTCTCTCTCTCTCTCTCTCTCTCTCTCTCTCTCTCTCTCTCTCTCTCTCTCTCTCTCTCTCTCTCTCTCTCTCACACACACACACACACACACACATTTTAGGCATTGCCTCATTCATAATATCACAAGGGGTTTTTCTTTGTTTTTCCCCTTTCAAAAATTCATGTGCCTCCTTCTTCACATTTGGGCGATTGCTACAAGGTTTTTGCATTTCTCTTGGTAACATTTACTTCATCAATAAACTTACTTGGATTTTATTTTTCTTTCCTTGCTCTTGTATTTCCTTTCATGGTATCAGAGCAGGTTTGTAATCCTTGTTTTAAGTTGACATTGATGAAGGTTACCATTCTGTGGAGTTCACCTTCTTGGAGGCATTCTTGAGAGGAGAAGAAGTTCTTTCTCTAATATTTTCTACTGTGCAATTTTTTTTTATTTTAGATTTTAAATTTTTTTTCAAACTTGTTAACAAGTTTTCCTATAGGTTTAATCTTCTATTTTCATTTTTTTATATTAAAAAAAAAAAGCTTTGGAAGGCTTGCCACCAAAGTTTCTTCTTTCTGGTTTAAAGTTGTGGCTTTGGAAGGCTTGCCGCCAAAGTTTTTGGTTTTTTTTTTAGTGTGAATAGTTTGGAAGGTTTACCACCAAACTCAGCCTCCTTAATCTATTTGGTCGGCTTGCCGCCAAATCTGATTTATTATTACATTGCTTCTCTATTTGTTTGTTGGTTCTAAAATTCTATTTCACTTACAAATTATTGTTGGTTTATATATTTTCTAACAATTTATGTTTGCAGATTCAAAAAAAAAAAACTATTTATGTTTCTCTCTACTATAGTAATTTTGTTTTTATATTATTTCAATCTTTTGTTAAATCTTTCATGTTTCTATTTAAAATAATTCTGTTAAATCTAAATTTATTTCATTTTAAATCTAAATCAGACCATTTCATTTACTTCAACCTCTATGTTTTCTAACCGCTTCTTGTGCAAACTTTAATTTCAAAGATCTCTGGTTTCAATTTCAGTTGCAGATTTTTGGATAAAAATAAATTTCATATTGTTAAATATCAAATAAGCTTCAATCTCTGTTATTTCAATATTTATTTTATCTCTGTATTGATATCTCCTTTTCCTGTGTTGTTCTCTTTTTTTTTAGCATATTTATCAACTTGAGATATAGAGTCTGTTTGTTTGAACCTTCTACATTTTGAATCATCTCTTTTCATATTGGAGATATCATCTATTTTCTTCTCCTGCATGATCTGCATTGAACTGTAGTCAAAGCTGCATTCTCATATATCATTTCTGCAATCTCTGTTCTCTTCTTATTTTATTCTCCTCTGTCATAATGCCTCTCTATCATAATGCCTCTCTGCAACTTACTTAAAAAAGAACTTGTAACGCCTCTGCACTATCTTAACACCTCTGCAAGTATTTGTCTCCTCTTGCCAATCTCCTATCTATACTTGTGTTTTTCTGTTCATCTGCTCTCTGTGCTTAAAGTGTGAATTTTTCATACATGTATCTTCAAGTTTAAAAAATATTTAAAAATTTTAAACCTTTCACATAATAAGCAAAGTTTATAAAGAATATAAGTTTCATATTTATACGTATATTTTAAAGTTTAAAAAGTTTTTTTTATAAAGCTTTAAAAATTCAATACTTGTTTCTCACGTATTTTTAAAAAAGCTTAAGAACTTTATAAAGTGTTTTAATATATATATATATATATATATATATATATATATATATATATATATATATATATATATAATTTAAAAGTTTAAAAAAGGTTTGTGAATTTTTTTTAATAAACTTTTTAATATATAAAGTGTTTTAATATATATATAAAGTTTTTTAATAAATTTTTAATGTAAATTGTTTTATTATTAATAATAAAGATTTTATTTTTTTTAATAAAGTTTGTTTAAATCTATATTTAAGATTTTAAATTTAAAGTTATAATTTTTTTTTTTTTAAATCATTATTTTTTGATATATATATATATATATTAAAGTTATTATTGCAATTTAATTCTATTTTAATCAAGTAATTTTTCATTTATAAACAAAGGGGATAATTTTTATTTCTAATCATTATTTTACTATAATGTCTACTTTAATTCCTGAAATTAAGTTAAATAGTAGTAATTATCATTCATGGAAAACACATATTTCCTTTATTTTTCATTTCAATCATCTTTTGGATGTTGCAATTGATAAAACCTTTGAGCCCGCTACAACTGCTCCTCAAGCCGACCAAGATAGATGGAAGGCTCAAAATGAGGAAGCACTTGGTTTAATTGGTATTTCAATGGTTCCTGATTTGTATGTTTTAATTGGAAATTGTACAAAAGCATATGAAGCTTGGGTAATTTTAAAAACAACTTATGATAGCTCAAATGAATCTCGAAAAATTCATCTTCAAGATCAACTCGAAGATCTCAGGTATACGGATTTTAAAACTATGGATGAATTCTTATTAAAGTTTGATTCTGTTAATAGTCAATTAACTGGTTTAGGAGTTACTCTAGCTGATTTACATTTAATTCATCTTATTCTTAAAAAATGTCTTCCTCATCAATTTCGACAATTTATTACGAATATTCATGCTCAACTTGCTATTGCTAGCTTAGCTACTCAATTAACTTATGATATTTTTCATAATTTATTGTGTCAAGAGGAAGCTAAATTAATTCAATTTGGTACTCTTAAAAGTAGTGAACATGCTTTTATGTCTAAAAATCAAAATCATAATAATAATTTTAGATCCAATAATAATAATCATAATCATAATCATAATCATAATAATAATCACAAATCTTCTAATTATCAATCTCATTCTAAATCCTATCATAATAATTCTCATAATAATAATCATAATAATACGTACAATAATCAAAGGAATAATTCTCAAACAAGACCCCATTGCACATATTGTGGGAAAGATGGACATATTACTAATAATTGTTTTAAGAAGCAAAATGGTTAAAAGCCCATGAACCAAAATAATCAACAACATAAACCTCATTATAAGAAAGGTAATAATAATGGTAATTCATCTCGTCATGCATTTACATGTACTTATAATGTTTCTCAACCACTTGAGTGGATTATTGATTCAGGTGCATCTCAACATGTTACCTCTCATAAAGAATGTTTTGAATCTTTGCATCCTGATACTTCTAATATTCTTGTTCAATTAGCTAATAATCATAGTTGTAAAGTTGAAGCTATTGGTGATGTGAATGTTCCTAATGGGAAATTACATGATGTTCTTTATGTTCTTGAATTAAAATCAAATTTGATTTTAGTTCCTAAACTTTCTCAAGATTATAAGATTAACTTTTATAGGGGCATATGTTATATCATTGATCCAAAAACTAATCATGTTATTGCTACTGCTAAAATGGATAGTGATAACTTATTCAAGTTCTATGAATTTTCTCCTCCAAAGTATTCTTTTCTTACTACTGTTGATTTTACTATATGGCATGAAAGACTTGGCCATCTCAATTCTAATTATATTTCATTGATGCAAAAAGAAAATATGGCTGATGGATTGCCTACTATTGTTCCTTCTCAAATTGTTTGCAATGGTTGCATGAGTGGTAAGATGCATAGGGAACCCTTTCCTCATGGTCAATCTCATAGTGATCTCTTGGGTCCCATGGAGATTCCCTCCATCCAAGGTTCAAGGTATGCACTTACCTTTGTTGATGATTTTTCAAGGAAAACATGGATATATTTCCTTCATAGTAAGGATCAAGTGCTTGATGTGTTTATTGAATTTCATATGTTTGTAGAAAGGCAATCTGGTTCTAAAATTAAGATTCATCGTACTGACAATGGAAGAGAATATGTAAATAATACATTTAATGCTTATTTAAAATCTTTTGGAATTAAACATGAGCTTACCGTTCCTTATACACCACAACAAAATGGTGTGGCGGAATGGAAGCATAGGACAATTGTTGAAATGGCTAGATGTTTATTGCATGCAAAAAAATATGGATTACAAGTTTTGGGCTAAATCTATGGCTTGTGTGACTTATTTAATTAATAGAACACCTACCAAAGCCTTAAAGGATAAAACTCCTAAAGAAGCTTCATCTAGTAGAAAGCCCAATTTGTAGAATTTAAGAATTTTTGGTTCCATAGCTTATGTTCACAAACCTAAGGAGAAAAGAAAAAAAATAGATGCTAAATCTTCTCCTTTTATTTTTGTTGGTTATGATGAAGATACTAAAGGTTATAGAGTTTACAATCCTATTACTAACAAGGTAAAAGTTGCAAGAGATGTTTGTATTGCAGAAAAAGGCAGTCATGATTGTTCTAAAGTGGAGTATGATGAACTTACTCAAAGCAAAGTTGTGCTTGTGGAGGACCAACCTCCTTCTCTTAAGCCTACTCCTAATGCATCTCTTTCTATTCCTTATAGTGATAGTGATGATGATAATAATAACTCTACTCCTCATGACTCTTCTAGTGATGAATCCATTACTTCTAAAAGAAGACCTAAATGGTTTAAATCTTTAATTCAAGATAGTGATGAATACATAGCTAGGATGGATATAATTCAAGCTAGAAGAGTTAATTATTGTAATTATGCTTTAATGACTAATACTATGAATTCTAATGATCCTAAAACATTTGATCAAGCTAAAAATCAACCACATTGGCAAAAAGGAATGAAGGAAGAATATGATACTTTAATTTCTAACCAAACTTGGGATTTAGTTCCCTTGCCTCATGGTAAAAATCTTGTTTCTTGCAAGTGGCTTTATAAAACTAAATTGAATTCTAGTAATCAAGTTAGTAAATTTAAAGCTAGATTAGTTGCTAGAGGTTTTTCTCAAATTAAAGGCTTAGATTAAACTGAAAAATTTTGCTCCTGTTGCTAAAATGCCTACAATTAAACTTGTGCTTGCTTTAGCTTCTAGAATGAATTGGCCTATTCACCAAATGGATGTTAAAAGTGCTTTTCTTAATGGTGATTTACATGAGGAAATTTATATGTCTCAACCTCCTGGTTTTATTAAAGAAGGTAATGTACACTTAGTTTGTAAATTAAAGAAATCAATTTATGGATTAAAGCAATCTCCTAGGGAGTGGTATTCAAAGATTAATGCATTCTTTCTTTCTCAAGGCTTTATTAGAAGTAAAAATGATCCTAACTTGTATATTAAACATAGTGAAGATGATATTATCATTATTATCTTGTATGTAGATGATTTGATTCTTACTTCAAGATCCAATACTTTGATTTCTGATATTAAGTTTCAACTTAATCAAAAATTTCAAATGACTGATTTAGGTCTTTTACATTATTTCTTAGGAATGCAAATTTGGCAAACCTCTAAAGGAATTTTCTTATCTCAAAGTAAATATGCTCAAGATCTCATAGATAAGTTTAAAATGAATGATGCTCACCATGTTTCAATTCCTATTGAATTAGGCACTAAGTTAATGCTTGATATGCAAACTCCTCTTGTTGATCCTACTTTGTATAGACAATTAGTTGGAAGTTTGAATTATTTAACTCTTACTAGGCTGGATATTGCTTATAGTGTTGGTTTGGTTTCAAGATTCATGTCTAAACCTCAACAAACACACTTTAAAGTTGCTAAAAGAATTTTAAGATATATTAAAGGAACTATTAATGTAGGTTTTTTTTATGATGCAAATTCTGATTTTACTTTAAAAGGTTTTACTAATTCCAATCTAGGTGGAGATCCCAATGATGGGAAATCTACTTGTGGTTATTGTTTTTTTGTTGGTTCAGAAGCAATTTCTTGGAATAGTAAAAAGCAACAATCTACCTCTCTTGGATCCACTGAAGCTAAGTACAAAGGATGCACTAAAGCTTCCAAAGAAGTCTTGTGGCTTAGAAGACTACTTGAATATTTGGGTCTACCTCAACACGAACCAACTCAATTGTATTGTGACAACCAAAGTTCCATTGCCTTGGCTAAAATTCTAGTTTTCCATGCAAGGACAAAATGCATTCCTCTCCAACACCACTTTATTATAGAACAAATTGAAGACAAGAAAGTTTCACTCCTCTATTGCAAGGGGGAAGACCAAGTTGCAGATATTTTGACCAAGCCACTTTGTAAAGAAAAGTTCCAATTTCATTGTAAAAATCTTGGATTGCAACCCATTAAAGGGTTTGATGTAAACTCCCCAAGTAAAGCTTAAGGGGGGGTGTTAGAATATTTAATCTTTACTTAGCTTAGGTTTATTTGTATTTAGTTTAGGATATTCCTTTGGAATTCCTACATGTAATTTGTCCTCTAGTACATGTGTGAGGACAAGTCATTTCTTTTATTTTCCTTTATTAAGGAATATTAGATTTCCTCCATAAGAGGATGTGGACACGTGGCACACACATTTTATGAATGCTGGCATTCATAGATTTGGGAGTTACTTTGTAACTCCTCTCCTCATCTCTATTTAAGAGATGTCTCCTCTCTCATTTCTACTTAATGACAATGTTGTAAAGAGCTTCTCTCTCTCTCTCTCTCTCTCTCTCTCTCTCTCTCTCTCTCTCTCTCTCTCTCTCTCTCTCTCTCACACACACACATTTTAGGCATTGCCTCATTCATAATATCACAAGGGGTTTTTCTTTGTTTTTCCCCTTTCAAAACTTCCTATGCCTCCTTCGCATTTGGGTGAATGCTCCAAGGTTTTTGCATTTCTCTTGGTAACATTTACTTAGTCAATAAACTTACTTGGATTTCATTTTTCTTTCCTTGCTCTTGTATTTTTTGCATGCAATAAACATCTAGCCATTTCAACAATTGTCCTATGCTTTCGTTCCACCACACCATTTTGTTGTGGTGTATAAGGAATGGTAAGCTCATGTTTAATTCCAAAAGATTTTAAATGCATTAAATGCATAGTAAATCATGGATGCTTATGCCTCCACTTTGCCATTGTTGTCAAAGGGGGAGAAGATGTGAAGCACAGAAGATATCTGCAATGTTGAAGACATATAGTATGGAAGAGATTGGGGAGAAGATGTGAAGATGTGAAGATATAGAGATATCTTTGTATATTGCCATCAATGCCAAAGGGGGAGATTGTTGGCATATGTGTAGAGTATGATGACATGATAGTTTTGTATGTTGTCATTGATGTCAATATGCTGAAGTATGAACCGGTATATTGAAGTAAGCAAACTAGCAAGAAAACCAGTATGATGGTATGAACTGAACTGGTATGATGATGTGAACCAATATATGTGAAAAGGTGTACTAGTATGATGGAATGAACCGGTATATGCAGAAAGTGAACCAGTATGTGAATCGGTATATAGAATGTTTGTATCGGGGTTTTTGGTTGATGCATTCTAAATCTGTGTGATTCGACCAACAACATCCTGTGATGAGTTAGCATTGAAATTAAGATGATATCACGTTGCCACGTCAGCCTTGTGCATGAGAAGAATCTTATTAAGGATCTTGCATGAAGAAGATTGATTCTATCCACCTCGGGAATGTGCAAAATCTCAGTAAACGGTGGAGAGCATGTGATGGGTTATCAACTTCGAGAAGCAGTGAAGAACAGATGATGGATAATGTCTTGAGATTTGTTCAAGATTGTTTTACTCTATGCAATGTGTTTAAATGGTCAGGATTGGACCAACTGTATTGATAACCTAGATGCTTAGGGTTTAGGGTTTATGCTACCGACCTAATTGTTGTCTACAAGGTCGATGATGATTTGCATTGTGAAGTTGTTGGAAAATGTTATGTGTGTATCCAAGTGAAGAGATACTTGATTCTTGCTAGACTAGAGAAGTGAGTAGATACCTGCAGAGTGTGATTGCAGAAGTATAAGGAACTAAATTGGATCTGCCTTGGTATTAAGTGTTGTTATCAGATCAGTGTATTACCTGTTGACTTCTAATCATTTCAACAGTTGGAAAATCCCTTTAACGGGTAGCTTTAATAGGCTTTTTGTAAATCCTTTAACAGGGTGACTCAAAATCATTAAGTTCTTCAAATCCTCTTGTGAGGTAGCCTTTAATAGGGTTCTAACCTTTAACCGGGTATTCAGCCATCCCTTAATCGGATGATCCCTAGCAAGATCGGTTCCTAGCAGAACCTGTTGTAAAGTCTTTAACCAGACTAGGCTCCTAACAAAGTAAACTTCAAAAGAGTTCAAGAACATCTTGTGGGTATTCATCCCCACTATGTTTTTTCCCAGTTGGGTTTCCACATGAAAAAATAGTGTGTCATGTGTGATGTTTTTTCATGTGATGTTTTAGTGTTTTCTATTAAGCGGTAATGCATACTAATCGAGTGGTGATTATATTTCTGATGTATTACTTGTTTAAGCATATGGGTGAAGTGGAAATGAGATATAAGGTTTTGGGAAGATCTAAGTGTTACTGATTTATGACTTTTATAGTCACTTTGTTTTACCAGTTTGCCTTGATTTAGATCGGTGATGCTTTTCACAGGTTAGTGCAGTCTTTGTTGTTTAAATTTGTTAAAGAAGTTTTTGTCTATACTGATTCACCCCCCGCTCTCAGTATCTATTGAGTATTTATTGTTCATCATTATTCATCACTCTCTCTCCCCCCTTTCACAACAATGACAAAGGTTGTCAAAAACCCCCCTTGAGAAACTCACTCCTACTCCCCCTGAGAGGAAGCACATTAACATCAGTCTAGAAAATAATGTACCTGCTGCTCATTGGACCAATGCACACCTGAAATGCACATTAGTTGAATCTAGTAGAGGTAATACCCCTAACTTCTGTCAAAGATACTCAAAATTATCTTTGCACGCCTTTTTGAAAATGTCTGCAATCTACTCTTTTGTGGGCATATACTCATTATCTAGAAATTTCTTCCTCAAGAAGTGATACCTAATAGATATATGCTTTGTTTGGAATGATGTACCAAATTATTGGAAATGTTTGTGACACTAGTATTATCACACATGATTGGAATGGGGTCATCAAATTTGATACCAATGTCCTTCAAAGTGTGCTTCGTCCATAAAATCTGAGTGCAACAAGAAGATATTACAATTTACTCTGCCTCTGTCATAGGTAAGGACACAAAATATTTCTTTTTACTTGACCAAGTGACTAACTAGGAGCCAAGAAAGAATGCTCCTCCACTCATGTTGTTTCTACTATCAACACTTCCAGCCCAGTTTGCATCTGTGTAAGTTGTGAGGTTAAAATTTGAATTTATGGGATACCACAGACCAAACTCTTTTGTACCTTTAATATATTTGAAAATCCTTTTTACTGCCACAACATGTGATTGTTTCGGTTCTTGTTGAAACCTTGCTGCCAAGCATACTGCATACATGATATCTGGTCTGGTAGTAGTCAAATATAATATCCTCCTATCATTGACTTGTACGGACTTGCATTTGTCTTAGGTGATTTATCATCCTAATTAGTTAACTTGCATCTGGTAGTCATAGGTGTACATATCAGTTTGGAATTCTCCAACCCAAACTTATTCAATAGTCTTTGACATAGTTAGATTGAGAAATGAAAAATCCTTTATCATTTTGATTAACTTGCAATCCAAGGAAAAAATTCAACTCACCGATCATGGACATCTCAAATTATTTCTACATCTCAACAACAAATTTTCTGCACATATCTTCATTTCCTCCAAAGATTATATCATCAACATACACTACCACAATCAAAATTTTACCTGATTATGTCTATCCACTGAAACCTTTTGAAATTCTTGATTAGTTAGATATTTGTCTAATCTCCCATACCAAGCTTTAGGATCCTATTTTAGTCCATACAAAGCCTTTTTTAATATGCAAACAATGTTCAGATAATCCTTCAACTTGAATCCTTCTAGTTGTTCAATGCAATCTTCTTCTTTTAATTCTCCATTCACAAATGTTGATTTCACATCCATCTGATAAACCTTGAAATCTTTGAATGTTGTGAATGCTAGGAGCATCAAGATTGCCTCCATTCTTGCAACCGAGGTATAAGTTTTATCAAAGTCAATTCCTTCAATCCAAGTGTATCCTTTGCAAACCAACCTTTCTTTATTCCTTACAACCTTTGCATCTTCATCCAGCTTGTTCTAGACTGCCCATTTAGTACCGATTGCATTCTTGTCTTTTGGTTTGCTGACTAATTCCCATGTATAGTTTTTGCCAATCTGATCTAGTTCATCTTCCATTGCCTTCATCCAGTTATGATCTTTGTAGGCTTCCTCTACTATCTTTGGCTCAATTTCAGATAGTAGACATAGCAAGACCTATTCTTGTGTTGCTTTGCTTCTTGTGATAACTCCTTTGTTCTTGTCTCTGATGATCTGTTCTTCTCAGTGATTCTTCTTGCCATATCTTGGAGTCTTGGATGCAGATGTCGAAGCTTCTTGATCATTCTTTTCTTCACTCCTGGTTTCTTCCTTCCTTTCCTTTTCTCTGAACTAATCTGAGTCATATCTTGCTACAATTTCTAACTCTTTTGAAATGTTCTCATCAACTTTTACACTTGCACTTTCAACAATTTTATTCAATCTTTTGTTAAAACATCAATATTTATTGCTCTATGTTGAGTAACATAGGAATATGCCTTTCATCTTCTTTGTTGTCAAACTTTCCAAGATTATCTTCATCCTGTTAGCAGCAAAGAGGAGGAAAACTAAGAGGGGGGTGAATTAGTTTTCACTGGATCTCCAAACTTAACTACAAAAATAGATCTAATAAACTGCAATAATAATAAAGATAAGAAAATTAATAGCACAACGCACAACACCTAGATTTTGACATGGAAAATCTGGCTAAGGGAAAAACCATGGTGGGAACCTACCCATAGTAAGATGATACTTTGCAGTAGTATGTGAAATATTTCAATGGGGAATGCACATGCATTTAGGCACACTAGCTAGAGTTCATTGCTCAAATGTAATGACCCAGAGGGCTATAACCCTCAAAGAAGTCTCACCGACTTATAACAAGATTTAGACTACAATCCACAAGAAATGAACTAAAAGAAGAGCATCTCCAAATGCCAGATTATAGTTTTGATTAAGCATAGTTATCTTCTTAGCAACACCAATCTCTCCTTAACTACAACACTGAAATATGAATCACTTGATCGCACATACACCACTCTCTGATAATGCAAATACAACCTCAACACCTAAATTACATTAATATTTCACGTATTTATACAATTCATCAAACTTGATAACAAGGTCAAATAAACCCTCAACTCACAATTACAAAGTTACATCACACGGTACAAGGATCGACCACCTAATTAATATAATTATTTACATGACATAACAAGGACCTAATTCAAATTTCCAAACACTTAACTCCACAGGAAATCATGCCAAGAACAACCGCAACACGCTACACCACCAGAAATTACGCATAACATGAAAATCATCACCAATTCATAGAAACCATTAAAAAAATGCACAACGATCAATGTGGATCACCAAAAAAAATAGGACACAACTAGGAAACACCAACAAGCACGTTAGAATAATCAGAAACATCTACAACAACACCACTTATCAAATCTTCATCTGTCAATGTCTGAAAACTCAAGAACACAACCAATTAGCAACTATCACAAAGAAGGATAACTTGCAGAGTGCCAAATCACAAACCATCTAAAATAAAGATACACAAGACCATTCTAAACAATTTCCCAAAATCTCATCTCAAGATCTGATCACACTGAAATATACCAAAAGAAATATTGAACTCTACAAAGCACTGATCAGATAAACAAACTGCAAAACCAGATCATATTATATGATCAATCTGCAAACACCAGAGAAATTCATAGGAATATGTTGATATCAATGACAACAACATATCCTAGCAGCAACAATGTCCAACAATCTCCAACAATCTCCCCCTTTGGCATTGATGGCAACATATGAATGTGAAAAATAATCAATGCAAAGAACGAAGATATCTCTAGCAAACTCCCCCTAAGATCAAGACATAAAGTAATTTTTCACATGATCTCTCTCCCCCTTTAACAAAAATGCCAAAGATCTCAAAACAAATAACCAAACTCTCAGAGGTCCTCCCGGGTGGGAGGGAGGAGAAATCTCTCTCCAAAATAGAAACATGAATCAAGAATCTCAAAAATTTCTCCCCCTAAACACAAACTACTCTACCAGAGGAACAACACCAACTCATCAATTCGGATAAAAAGATAAAGTGTTGAAGTCCACCGAATTGATGTAACGCAGTGCATCTAGTTCTCATTATGAGGGGTAGATACCCCTAAATTGTCTCTCAAATAGACAAATGTATCTACAAGCAAAGACTTAGTGAAAATATTAGATATTTGTTCCTTTGTAGATACATACTCCAGCTTCACCTTCTCTTCACTGACTTGCTCTCTCAAGTAATGATATTTTATTGACACATGCTTAGTATTTGAGTGTTGCCCCAAATTCTTTTATTAGTGCCAACCGGTGCTGAGAAGGGAGGTGTGAATCAACACTTTACTGGTTTTACTTCAATTAAAACTTTTAACTTAAGTTATCACTAACTTAACATTCATCAACATAAATAACTATTGTAGAAGAATAACCATGCATGAAAAGAAACATAGTGACACCAAGATTTATCTCATGGAAACCCAAATAGGAGAAAACCATGATGTAGGGGCCACCCAATTAAGGTATTTTGTCTAAGGCCTATTAGTGCCTTTACCTTGTTAAAGGTAGCCTTATCAAATGTTTTAAAATCATCAATTAAGATGACACCCGGTTAAGGGATTTATACAATGGCACCTATTAAATTCCACCCTATTAAGGGATTTTAGTTGCAATGGTTAGAGAGAAACATAAAGATAATATATTGGAATGGCTATTTATTATCTCGATTAGATCACACTAAAGAACCATACAATGTCTTCATCGATTGTATCTGCTCTGCACAAGACCGATTTCCTGAATGCGCCTTCACTTCTGCCCCTTTGTCGATTTGTTTATCCTTGGATTCTACTCTGTCGAACCTCTGTCACTTGGGTCACCACTCTATCGGTCCTCTATCACTTGGCTCTGCACTCTATAAAACTCCCCCTGTGTACACTTTCACATTATCTTTATTCACCTTGACAAAGACCATCTCAAGAATGAGATATGTTAATTTATTGACCCTTCAGTCTGTTGCAAACTTTTCCTCCAAAACATCCCATTAAAAATTTTGTTATCATGCCTTAAATCATGCCTCTGAAATCATTCTAGGAATCCTTGTCAAGACAGTCAAACATGTCGATAAGTCTATCAGTTGACTAGAGAAGACTCCCATTTTAACTAAATGTTAATTGAATGTTACCAGTTTGTTAGTTACAAACTCTTCCGATGTACCGATCAAAAATGTTCTAGCCAGTTTCCTCCTATATATTGGTCTACTTGTTGTTTTCCAATCTACTCACTTCTTGTCGGTCTACTCACTATTTATCCTATTTTCTTATCACTTTGTTGGTTGACTTTAGTATCCTAGTCTACTTACTACCGATAAACTGTGAAGACTTAGGAGATGATGTTTCCAATAATGACAACCATATCATTCACTGGTCATACAAAACTGCATCAAAATGCCAACAAACTCCCCCTCTGGCATTGGTGGCAAATACTACAAAACACTATAAAACTGTACTGGTTCTGGCCCCTGTAGCTGACCCCTATAACTCGTAACTCACACTATACAAGACTCCAAAAATTCTCCCTTTTTCCACCAATGGCAAAGACTATCCAACAAAATTCTATCAAAATAAAGCAAAAATCTCTTTGAAGTTTTCTTTAGCCACTTTCAAAGAAGATTCCCATGAAGATTATACTTGTTTCATGGTGGTGAAGTGGCCATGTAAGATTGCAATGAAGACCTCCATATCACCAACAGCCTTGCAGTCAAGTTCACTTATTAGGCATTCTGCTTATTTGATATTAGTTGCATGAAGTCAATGATTGGTGCTAGATAGAACTAGAGCTCTAACAAACTTAGACTTATTTTTTCTTCTTCTTCTTTTAACCTTTTGATTTCAAGATTTAGCATTTTGTCTTTTCTAGTAAAGGTTGATGTTGAACTGGTAAGAGGATCAAAAGATCTTATCAAATCTTGAATTTCCTTTTGAATCTGATTTCTTTTGTCTTCTAAGTCTTTGAGTAAGGCAGGAAGACTTGAAGATTTCACCAGTAGTTGTCCAACTTGCTACAGTATAATTTTAACTGCTTGTGTTTTGGTGGAAAGAGAAACTTTTCCAACTGATATTTGTTCCATTAAGTTGTCTTCTCTCTCCATTTCATATTGTCTTACAACAACCTTCTCTAGATCGGTTGCCTCTGAACTGATTGCTTTAACAAGAGTGTCCAACTGATCAATAATGAGTGCAATATTATCGATTGCAACATCCGGGATTAGGTCAGAGAGAATATTATTGGTAGAATTAAGAATTCTTGCCTTCTTTTTCTTTCCTCTCGGTTTATCCTTTTCAGCTTGGATTCTCCATTTTTCTAAGACTTTCATCAATTTCTTGGGGGTCATTTTCTTTATATCAATGTCTGAGTATCCTTCTTCTTCCTCCTCTGTTTCTTCCTCCTTTTCTACAGTCTCAACTTCTGAACTTGTTGTTGTAATTATTCTTCCCTTCTTCTTCTCACTTTCTATTCCTAAATCTAACTTCCTCTCTGCAGGAGGAGTATCCATCATTGCTTTCTTATCCTCTATTTTCTTCTCTTCCACTTTTCCTTCTTTAGAGAGAATAGGATTTGGTGCTGGTAAGGTTTTGTGAGGTGTATCCTCATAAGGAATATCTTCAATTATTACTTCATCTTGACTGGGAATCATAGTTTGATCAGCTTCCTTTACCGATGTTGTGTGAGCTGGTTGCTCAACATCCTTTGCCAGAATGGGAATATCTGACACAACGTTTCCTATAATCTCATTGACAGAGAAAACATCAAAATCTCCAATAGAGTATTTTCCTTTTCCTTTTTCCTTGTCATGGGCATTTGTGCCTTGATTATGTTTAGTTTCCCTTTCTATTTCTTCTTCAGCTTCCTTTTGCTGAGCCATGATTTTATTCCACAAGGTGACACCTTCTTCATGTAATGCTTCAATTTCACCTATTGCCACTCTCCTTATTCTATTTCTTATCTTGAAGTGTTGAATGCATGCTTCAGCCACCAATGAAGCTTTCTCAAGATCTAAATCATGTTGCACTTCCATGAGTGCTTCTATTTTGTGCTCTTTCTCCACAACCAAAAAAAATTTCCTTCTCCCTTCAATTTGATCTTGTAAATCTAATGGGATTATTCCATATAGTTCACTAGGTGTTCTACAAAACTTATGCAAGTTCCAAATTAGGGCTTCTTCAATTTTCCTTTTATGTTCATCATTACTAAGAGAATATGTTTTCCCAACACTAGACAAACCTCCAAACTCTTTGATCCCATGGACCAATTCATCAATTGTTGGAGCTTTGTTTCTTCCACTCCTTCTAACTTCTTTAATTTCCACATCTGATAGAGTGTCAGCAATATCGCCCTCTTTCTCATCATGTTTAAGCTTTGAGTCACTCTTCTTCTTTCTGGTATAAGTCACTCCTACCAATCTATCTTTACTTAGGGAAGATACAAGAGTACCTAGATCTCCTTTTGTTTTGAGTATGTTGCAGGCTTGGTTGCCCTTAGGTTTTATATTTGGCACTTTCTTCTTTCCACCTGTTAATTCTTCATCTTTGGCAAGTGTGACCCCTCACTAATACATTTGTAGAGGTTTTTCGACAATCATTTCTGACAAGCTATGATATTTGTTTTGTTTTGTCGGATTAATTTGTTTTTTTTCAAAAATTACCCAGTATTCGTCGAAATTCCAACACTAATACATTTGTCCTCAAATTTCGATGAAAGTTTCTGACAGACAAGGCATATTGTGATATAAAATTTGTTTTTTTTTCTTTAAAGTGCCCAATTTTGTTGGAATTCCGATGGACTCGGACACTTTAAAGAAAAAAAAACATAACGCGGGATCACTTTTAAAAAACCAAGCATTTGTTGGGAGTGTTGGTATTTTGGTATGGTTTTGTCATTGATGTCAACACCTACTAAACACTTATCAACTCTAGCACTTTGGAGAATCAGCAACATTCACCGGCAAGCGACTCATGCAAAGTCATCGGTATCTGGTACACCGGCAAGATATAATGATCACTGGCACTTGGAATGATATGGAAAACACATGGTTATGTCAAAGACATTGTTTGAACATCTTGTCCTGGAGTTTTGTTCATTGGTATATTCATAGTTGCATATTTGTTGTTACCGGCAAATAGGTCTAGGGTTACACCGGCAAGTTTATCTTTTCCAGATCAACATGGCACGCTATGGAGATGATTAATTATTGTTGTAAATGCATTAAGCCGACATGTTCAATTGGTTATTGCATCGGATATTATATTGTTTGTAAAACATTTCTATTGTAATATCTTGTAGAGCCAACCTACTAAAATTGGTCTTAGGTTATGGTATAAATGTAAGATCTTATTTGTAATATCAAATGTGGAATACGAAAAAGGATTGTGTGAAGGTATATGCGAGAATAAGCATAGCTATAAATGCAAACATCATTTGAAGATTGAAGGAGGGTTTTTGTGAAGACAATCAAAACTACACCAGTACTGAATCCAGTATATGAAGATACTATTTTGTGCAGTACATTCTTATTGGATTTTAACCATCCAACTGTATTCAGTGTGACTCCTATTTTGTGATTAAGCAGTGAGCTCTAGGAGGTTGGCCTTTCTGCATATGCAGACCCCATTTATGTACACTTACTATCTGCAGTAGTATCATCTGATTGTGGGTAAGGTTTCCCACCGTGGTTTTTTCCCTTACAGGGTTTCCACATACAAATATTGGTGTTATGTGTTGTGGATGACTTTGTGTTTATGTTTCATGCACTAATCCTTAACGGTATAGAAATTAACTATTAAAACTGTCTACCGACATATTAATTGGTTTACCAGTATTAAGCATTAAGTTGGTTAAGTTGTTTTTGGTTTAAATTTATTTGACAACTGATTCACCCCCCCTCTCAGTTGTCTGCGGGACCTAACAGGGAGTGTCGTCTACCAAAGTTGAAGCTTTTGTTGCCTCCCTCCCCCCCATAGAGCAATCTCTCCACAACTACATGCTCCTCAGGTAAGGTTTTATTTACAATCAATGGCATCTGATTTGGTTTCATCAATAGTGATCACAAATAGATTAAAGATTGTAGAATATATATTTTTCCCTAATCTATTAAACCCAAATTTCTAATAGTTCGTGTACTCCTTTTGAGTTATCATTGGAATTGTCAATAGTAGTGTGTACTATTGATTGGCGGATCCACTTTTGAAAGCAAGTGAGCTCGAGGATTCTCGGAAGGTCTTTTTTAGATACAAATCAAGTAGCAACGACAATATAATCTTGCATTGAGTTGGATCATTTGTTGACTCAGGTAGGTTAACTTTTTTCTTCTCCAAAGTGTCAAAGGCAACTTTCATAGGATTCTAGTGTTTTTTGATAAATGGTGACTATTTGTGTTCCTATGTAAGCATTTTGTAGCGTTCCCCATTATGATTTTCTGCTCTTACAAGAAATAAATAGTTATCATATGTAGACCATAGCCACCATGGTTTTGAATTTTCAAGGCACAAATGACTTCACAAAGTTGTTACATGGACTCAATCAATGAATTATGTTAAATACAATCCTCTACGAGAAGATCATTTGCTTTGGAAATTAAGCTAATTGACTTAGTACTATCAATTCATCATGTCCACATTATGTTATTACCAATTGTAGGCACCTAAAAATGGTCAACACTTGTAGAGTAATACTTTAATATTTGCGCATTGCCTCATTTTAGGTTTTTGCGTCGCATTAACATTTCTTCTATGTCACGCACTTGGTCTTTATCATTTGCGAGCATCGAGTCATTCTTCTACATTCTTCAATCATCTCATTCTCAAATTTGGTCTTGTCGATAACAATATTTGTCATGATTTTGTCGATCTTATCCTATCGCATCAATGTGCATATTCATTTGTCATCATTTTGGACATCATCAATTCTAATTAGGGTTTTGTCCTCTTATCAATCTTGTCATTTTACGATCGATTTGTCATCAATCGTCATCCTCTTATCAATCTTATCATCATACGATTGATTTGTCATCAATCGTTGTCCTCTTATCAATTTTGGTCATCTGGCGATTGATTTGTCATCGATCGTTGTCATTGTTCGATCTTGTCATTTTGCGATCGATTTGTCATCGATCGTGGTCATTTTTAATCTTGTCATCTATCGATAATTTATCAATCTTGTCATTTTGCAATGAATTTATCATCAATCATCGTCGTCCTTCTCAATCATGTCAATTTGGATCAATTAGTCATTGTTCCTCGTCAATTGGAGCCTATCAATTTGGTCTCTTTATCAATCTCGATTAGTTTGTCAATCAATCAAATCATTTATCACATTGGTCATTTATCAATTCAAAATCATGATCAAATCGAATCGACACTAATTATCTTTCATCAAGACCTAATTGTCATTCTCGCATTGCTAATTCATCTTCTAGGGTTTCATGATTTAATCATTTAACCTTGTTTGTCATTTCCCTCTCTAGGATTAATAAATTATTTATTTATCCTAAGTCTTCTCATCACAATTAAATGTTCATTTAATTGGCTAATTATTCCTCTTTTTGTGAAATAGTTAATAAATGACAAATTATTAATTAATTTACCTAATTTCTTAATTCCTAATTTTCCTCTTTTTCTAATTTTCCAATTTTCTTAATTTCTAATTTCTATTCCCTCCTATTTCATCTCCTAATTCCATGGGAATGACATTTCAATTTGTCATAATTTGTCATAATTGACAATCAATCAATTTTGACATAGAAATTTGTCATAAATTGTCATGAATTATCAATCAATCAAATTTTGCATAGAAGGTGCATAATTTGTCATAATTTGTCATAATTGTCATGTTTGATTTGCAATTTCCATTCGAATTGAATCATGCTAATTTGGTCTTTTTCTCCAATTTCTCTATAAATTGGATGAATTTCTTCAATCCCAATCTAATCACATTGTCAAATAATCACAGAATCAGATAATGAGAATAATCACTTTTTTGAATCAATCACACTTTGAGTACTCTTGTGCCAATGACAATCTTGCTTTCACATTAGGTTTATGCACTTGAAGGTGAGATTCACAAACAAAGGCTATTTGGAGAAGAAAGAAGGACAACGGAGCCACATGAAGGAGCATTCAGATTTACATTTGGTTTGCATAATCTTTAGTATTGAATGTTTTTATTTCATGTCTCTATTGAGTGTGCTTAGGATTGATCATTACATTTGAGCTTTCATGATTAGGCTAGATTAGTATTAATATTTTTTGTGATGATTCCTAATTTCCTAGCGTACATTAATTGGTGAACCCGACATGAACTAACCCCCTAATTATGCTTTTGAGTGCATTTTGAGATGTTTTGCAGGTCAAAAACCCAAGAAACAGGGTAATGCAAGGCTTTCTGGGGACTTCTGCACCTGTGTGAGACAACTTGCGCCTGTGTCATGCATTATGCACTTGTGTTAAGGACAACCTGTGCCTGTGTCATGAGTTCTGCACCTGTGTAAAGTCCAAAAATAGAGGTAAAAAGGTAGTGTTTTGCTTAAAAATTGGCTTGTTTTGCATTTTGTTTCTACTTTTTTGGTTTTTGGTACTAATTATCTGTGCAGCATCTTGGCATTACGCATGGAAAAGACAACAAATGAAACTACTAATATGTTTTATGCAAAATCTATAGCCAAAGAATAAGCGTATCAAACTTCTGACTTGGGTTTTGCAGGTTGCCTTGGATTACAACTAAACTTTGTGTTTGCAATTAATGTTATAGGCACTTAGTATGATATCTAAATAGGTTGGAATGAACATGTGTTTGCTTTGATTGTTGAGTATTGAAATTGGAGTAGGAGAGTATGCTCTCATCCTTCTTAGGGTGATCAGAAATCCAGATCTTCAATACCATGCTCATGTTTTTGATTGTGTGTCACCTTTAGAGGGCCTGCCTTCCCGACCATTTGCTTTTGCAAGCAAGTGACAATCGTGAGAAGGGAACGACCCAAAGTGAGTACGGCTAGAATACCTTGGCATTCTAACTCACTATAAACAAATACCTGATGAGCGAAAGCTTTGAAGGAAGGGTTACGTGGGAATTGTAGTTACTTGGGAAGTGATGACCCTTGAACTCTTTCTCATATCAACATCTAAGTAGGGCCTCATGGTCTAAATTGTGCTTGCGCGACTACATTTGTTTGGTATCTTGGTGGGCTTAATGTCTCAATCACGCTTGCGTGACATCAAGGAGTAACACTTAACAAAAATCCTTACTAAACACCTTGTTTTTAGAGGCCAAAAACCCTTCTAGTTGCTTGAGAAGGACAAGTTCGAATACTTGGAAGAGATACTAAGTTCGCCATGGGGAGATTTCCATGGGGACTGATGCTTGGCTACCCTAAGAAGTGAGTGCCGTGGAGGGGAGCCTATGGGGTCAAGCATCTATGTATTCTCCTTGAATCCCATAATGAGTCTACCTCTCAAGTACCTGATGTCCTTGCCTACCATAAGAAATGTGTGAATGAGCATGATTGTCTTGAGTCTAAGTTAAAATATCTTGTCTTCTTTGCTTGTCAAAAGTGGAATTGCATCTCATTTCAACCCAAGACAAATTGATTCAAAACAAGGTTAAACACAAGAGTATTTCATCCAACAAAGTTCAAAACACCTCCAAACATGGTTATCAAATATTGTTCAAAATCTTGTCTCAACATTCATGTCACTTAGATTTAGGTTCATCTTAGGTTTGCATTTTGCAAATTCATTGTTAACTATCAAGGTTAAGTTTCATCTTAAGTCATACTCCTTTTCATGTCAATAAGAGTCATCCATTTGCATATGTCCTCTTGTATTAGAGTAATACCATTGTCATACATTCACATTTGCATACCCTGGGTCTCTTCATTAAGCTTAGGTTATTATCATATCATATTAGGGTCATTTGCATAGTAATTGTCTCTTTGCATATAGTGTCAAAACTAGGTTTTGTCATACTTGAGTAATCCAAATCTTTGATAAACCCTAAGTCATTGTTAAGAAGTCTAGACCTTATCAAGCTTTTGTCTTTTTGTCATCCATGTCATTTGGTCAAACCTAGCTTAGTATCCAAGAATATAGGTGAGACGTTGTCATTTTGTCCTTTTGTCACTTGGTCCTTTTGTCCTTTGAGGTCTAGACATCATTTCAATTTCCTAAGGGTCTCTTTTAGAATTGCATTCATAAGTTTGTCAAAATCTTGAAAAAAGAACAAAAACATAGGTTGCATCCCTGCCATAGATTACATTTTCACCTATTTAGTTTGCATTTAGTTGCATATCATATATTATCCTTGAAAAAAATTCCAAAAATATTGCATTCGCATAGTGACGACATGTCTATTGAAACAAGGTTCCAAGCACCAATGATGCAACAAAGTTTGACATATCAACCGACAATGCAATGGAATTTTAATCCAAGGCAATCACAATCATATCCAACCCAACAACAAGGCAATATCGATCAAACTCTTTATGATGAAACAAGTCTCCAAATACAAAAACTAGAGGAGAAACTAGCTCAAGAAGAGGAGATATTGGAACAAAGAGTGAAAAACATTGAGAAGAATAGATCACAAATGTCCAAAATGTTTCGAAAATTTCCAGGTCGAAATCCAAAGATTGAGCCAATTGATGTAAGATCTCTTCTTGAATGATCAGACATACCAACTCTCCTCTCCCAAATAGAGATGATGAAACAATTTCAAGAAAAAAGACAACATCAATTTCAACATTATGTGCCTCCACAACAAGAACAAGAAGGTGTTTACTATCAATCAGATTTTCAACCATCACAACCAATTGTTCAACAGTTTGAACATTTCCAACAGACACAACCAATGGTCCAACATTTTTAACCAACACAACCAATGGTCCAATTTCAACAATATGTCCAACCAACTATACAATGTCCACAAATGGTTCAACCAATGGTGGAATATCAATGTCAACAACCACAACCAAACATTCAAAAACAAAGGTTGCAGCACACACCAAGCCAAGTTTCAAACATGTCAGAACAATTAAACCAAATCCAATATCAAAACATGACATCAAATCAGGACCAACTTCTTGCCAAACAAGTTCAAATTCCAGATACCACTATGTCAAAACCTCGAAAGAAAGGTGGCTTTATTGCAATGCTCTTAAGGAAACTACCAAGTGAGTTCTTTGAAGAAGATCAAGATAATACACTTATGTCTAGCAATGCCTCATCCCCCCATAAACAAATTGATTCTCCAGTGGCATCTATCCCTACACATTTAGAAGTTTCCAAGAATCTTCTATATTGTCCTCATCAAATAATAAACCCAAGGATGCAATTATCCAAGAGCTATCCATAATTGATTGCCAAGATAGTCCAATTCATGATGCACATCCTTGTCATGTTTCAAAAATACAAGACCCAATGCCACCATGCACTTTATTGCCATTACCTGTTTTAGAGAACCCCATTCAAAGTCCCTCTTCCTCATGTTCAAGCATTGATTCCTTGCTAGAATCCATCACAAATGTTCAAAGTGCATTTCCTTCATGCCAAAACATTGATCCCTTATCAAAATACCCCATGCATATCCAAAGTCTAACGCCATGTCAAGGGGATAATTTAGAGCATGAAGAAACGTGTCTTAAAACAGATCAAAATCAAGATCAAGATCCTAAAACCTTATCATCCCATCCAATTATTGACCAGGACCCCATGTTCCCAGACACTCATAACGATTCCCCTATTCTTGTCCATCCTATCCAAAGTCCTATTGACACTCCATTCCCTCAGCAAGATCAAGATATCCTAGTCCATCCAGTCCCAAATGATCCCCTTCCATTCCAAGAACACAATATCCTTTCAAATCCCATTGACATTCCAAATATCCCTTCCATCCTTTCCGATTATCCCGTTGAAAGTCAAGAGCAAAGCACCTTTAAAGAGGATTCCAATGATCTTCCTCCTTGTCAAGATCAAATTATTCCTTTAGATCCTCCACAAGATCCACTTGTTCCTCCATCTCCTTGTCTTAATGCTCCATATACACTCCAAGGTCTCATTTCTTTTGTTGATCCCATTATTTCTCCCATTCCATCTCTTGAAGAGCCTGTCATTGAACCATGTCCACTACACAATCCTAGTCCCCCTCATGATTCTAACGTGTCAGTGCAAGATGTTCATGAACCCTCGACATGCATAATGGGTTCTTCCACTTTGGTGCAATCCGATCCACTTCAAGATCTGATTATTTCTCTCATATCATATCCACCTCATAATGGACTCGCGTCTTCTTCCCAAAGAAAAGGGTATCCTACAAGTCAAGATATTCATAAAGGCAAAGGAGTAGATCTCCATAAGCAAGAATCTCTCCATATCAAAGAAGATCTGAAGGGTCATTTCTACACAACTCACTCTCAAGACGTTGGTGTCCCTCCATCACAATCCAAAGATATCCCTTCCCCATCATACCTTCGATCCATCTTAGGTCCTTATATCTCTTCGCCCTCTATGCAAGGTCAACAAAGGCACACATCCTTGAGAAAATTTCATCAATCCAAAAGAACTTCATTTCATTCATATCCATCCATGCATTCCTTTCCCCCTCCAAGCAATTTGGATGCCAAGTGTAAGCATCATAAGTCTAGCAATCCACATGTACTCAAGGATCAACATGTCCAATATAATCGACATGTCAAAACAAAGAACAATATGATCTATAAAGAAAAAGAAATATCCAAAAGGCCACCAAGGCCCACTGAGCAAAATAAAGCAAAGTCAAAATATATATGGGTTCCTAAATCCCTTGTGCAAGCAATGCACTCCAAGGAACCACAAAAGCATGAAAAATCAAAAACCATGTGGATCCCCAAGAAGCTCCTTGAAGCACAAAAAGAACAACCCAGATTGGCATCTAAAATTGCTATTCCTCCATCCAAACATTCCAAGTCTATTCCTCCATCACCTTCTTCATCCATTTTGGGCCCTTATGTCCCAAAATCCATAGTCGTTCCTTCGTCAAAATCTCAATATCCAAAATACATTTGTCCTCCATCAGTCCATCACCCCTCAAGATGTGTGCCAATGTCGATCTTGCCAACATTTCCATTCAGTGAAGCCCAATTCTTCCAGTACCCTATCCATTATCCAATGCATATTTTCCATCCTTCGATCCCTTTGATCCAATCCTTTGCATAAATACTTGCCTTAGTTTCATCTCATTTTCCATGTCCTTATCCTACCAATGTCTTTGAGCATACTTTTAAAGGTCATGGTCCATTTTTTTCAAGGCTACTATCCAAACAAAAAGATGCTTGAGTCCTTCTTCCATCCCCTATCATGTGTCCATCTTCTCTTGAAAAAGTCAAAAAAAGTGAAAGAATAAAAAAATAAAAAAAAAAAGAAAATAAAGAAAAATAATTCGTCCACTAGTGAAAACCTAGCAAACAAGCGCCTTGGGCAAGTACCATGATGAAAACCTGGCAAATAGGCGTCATGCGTAATTTATGAACTTCTTGCACACCACACTTGGGGGCAGATCTCTTCCTTCATATCCTATTGCCCTTCATTATCTTATCATACCATGTCATTACCCTTCATATCCTATTGTCCCTCATGTCCATTTTCCCTTTCCACCTTTGATCTTGACAAGGCTGAGGATCATCATGAGCATCATGCATCTTGTTTGCAGCTTTTAGTCTATTATATCTTTTGGTCATTTATCCATTTGCTTATTACAACCTTTCATCCATATTCCCTGTCTTATTGCAACTTTCTGCCACTATCCCATATCCTATCCTAACCTTCAGTCCATGTCCCTTATCCATTCTTGGTCTTGCTTATCCTATCCATATCTTATCACTATCCATACACCCTTTTTCATTCCTTGATCTTGATCTGACATAAGGACGCAAAATTTAAACATAGTTTCAAAAACCTCTTGACATGTCCCTCATGCCTTGTCACTGCTTTACATTGTCATATCCAGTCTCTTGTCCCATCATGCAATAGCCCTTGAAAATTGCATCCGTATTGTCTCCAAGATAAAAGGCCTTTGTCTTCCCTCTATCCACCATCATTTCAGCAAGCCTATTTATTCACCTGTCATATTCCTTGCCTTGCTAGACACTAGGGGCAAAATCATAAAAAATTGAAAAATGTCCTGAAATAATCCATAAAAATTGAAAACTATCCTTAAAAAAATCATAAAAATTGAAAAATGTCCTAAAAAATCATAAAAATTGAAAAATGTCCTGAAAAAAATCATAAAAATTGAATAATGTCCTGAAAAAATCAAAAAAAAAAATCAAAAAATGTCCTGAAAAAAATCATAAAAAAATCGAAAAAATGTCTTGAAATAAATCATAAAAAAATTGAAAAATGTCCTGAAATAAAATTCAAAAAAATCAAAAAAATGTCTTGAAAAAAATCCCTAAAAATCAAATAAAGTCCTAAAAAAAAAAATGAAAACAAAAAAAATTGTAAAAACTCGCAAAGCAAAACAAAAACAAAAACAAGCATTTTGCAATAAAATATCCCCTTTGTGCATAAGACAAATCACTGAGCATCCCTCCAATGACATTCGCAATCCAACACTGTGCTTTCCTGAAATCATGCATTAACAGATGAACTTTTTCTATCAAACTAGACATTCAAATTGATCCCAATTGTCTTATCAGTTGAACATCAACATCAAAATCATTTGTCCTTGTTCCTATTATCATGGGTCTTATACAAGGTGTGGTATACTCGAAACCAGACTATGTCCTATCTTAGACGGGGTACCACATGTCCTGAAACCAGACAACATGATCGTCTTATCAGCACTTTCAACTTTTGACAATGAAGATCAAGATGTTTGTTTGACTTGTTGGAATTCATGAGTCTTATCTTTTTATTGATTTATCTTCGATCAAGTTCCTATGTTGCTCGATGATGTCACTGAGTGATTTAGAGTGACCGGGATGGTTCATGGTCCCTTTCTATTTTGTTGTGATTGTTGTTTTTTCTACGATGTGTCTGTCTTTTGCAAAAAGGGTTGCATTTCAGCTCTGGCCTTCAATGCCATGATGATACGTATCCATTTTGCTACATAAAAATAAAGGTTCTCACCTACAAAGTGCATTACTGAAAGCAAGTTTTTCTTCGTCTCTAATTGTTCTCTGTCTCATTTCTTCCGTCAGTTTGGATAGTCAGTTCGGTTTAGTGCTCTGATCTCCACACACACATATGCTACATCCTGCATTCATTGGTTAGTACATTTGCATTACATCGAGTATCATATCAAGCATTTTATCCATTTCATATTATAAATGCATCAAAAAATACATAAAATATATATCCATACATGTTCATCAATAGTGCATAAAGCCATCCATACATGAAAAACAACTAGAAGTCATAACACATTGCATCCCATCATGTCGATGCATATCATATCATATCACAATAATATCAGAGTACAAAATCGGACTGTCTGTCCTAAGTATGGCCCACAGGCTGACTACATAATATCAAACTACATATGTCATCTATTTGTCATAAAGGAGCACGTGCCTCTATCACTGGGTGCTCCCTCTTTCCTCCTCATCCCTACCATGTCTCAAGGATGATGTCCCTCCTGCTCCTGGTCCTGGCTATGGTGGTCTCATAGGTCCACTCACTCCCATGCTGCTCAGAGACCTCCAAGAGCGTGCCCTGCTCTCTGTCCTCGATCGTGCCCGATATGAAGCTGCTCTCTACTCTAGTGGAATGGCACCCTCATATAGTGCCCTCCAATGGTGTATCTCCTCTTCGGTCTCTACCAGCATCTGTGCCATCTCCCGTGCACTGGCATCTCTAATCGACCCAACGAACTTAGTGACTCTCTGTTCCTCTCGTTGTGCCTGAGCTATTGATGTATCTCGAGCCGCTGTGAGTTTGGCTATCTCCACTCTGAACTGATCTTGTTGTCTCTCCAATGTCGCAATATGATCCTACTGACTCGCTATGGTAGCCCTGCACATCTCCATCTCCTCTGTCCTAGTTGTCTCCGGCTCTATGGGAATCTCCTGCAATGTCTCCTGCTCAGTTGAGTCTGGCTCGTCAATTGTCATCCTCACCATCATCTCCATCATTTTCATCCCCACCATCATCTCCATCATCATCCTCCCCCCCATCATCTTCATCCTCGTCATCCCCACCCTCATCATCCTCATCTCCCTCCTCTCCTATGAGTGGGAAGTCCTCCTGTCTCCTTGGTACTGGAATATCCAGATCAGTCAATGGCACTGGCCGTCATCATGCAAACCATATCTCATACTCCTCTGTCATCTCGGCATCTACCACATCTGACCTCCAATCCCACTATCTCTACTGTAGCTGTGCAAAGTCGGCATATGCTATGTGTGGCTGAATCATACTCCCCCACTGACTCATCTCTCTGTGCGATCGGGCAAACTGTGCCATCCTCCTAGGTACATCCTGCCTCTCTCCAAACTATCATCTGACTCTCTCTGGTAGGTACATCTCAATCACTCTTTGGCGATTCACTGATCACCCAATCAGGTACCTCTCTTGTCTACAATATGGTAGCTCCTCATGATCATCTGACCATCCAGGGCAATCTAGATATGGTCTCCATGTAAACTCTCTCGGTCTGTCTAGCTCATGTCGCCAATACAATATGTATCCAAAAGGACCCTGTCTTAGTGCTCCCCCATAGCTATACACATATGGTCGATGTGGTATAACCTGTCTCTCTGTAATCGGTCGACATATAGCTATGTGCTCAAATTCCCATACCTGAAGCAATGTGATTCCATAGCTCAAAGTCTGAACTCCTTGATATGCTATCTGATGCAGTTGAAAATATAGCATAGCTAGTACACATGGTCCCCATGCGTACACTATCCCCTCTGTCACCATCCGCTCTAGCACTCTTCCCCATCCAATAGGGAATCTATGTCCTCGTCTATCTCCTGCTAGTAGACATGCTATCACAACTGCTATCACCACATATCGTCGGTCATACTCTGAAGCCATGCTCTCCCAGCCGATCTCCCTCTCAACGACGTCCAGATCATTTGTGTCGCACTCAAATAGCCTGCATAATGTGTCTCTCCCTATCACTAGGTCATACTCTACCATCTCTCCCTGTATCAGAATGCGGAGGATGCGCCATACATCCTCTAATGTCACAGTCGCCTCCCCAGTTGCTAGATGGAATGAGGAAGTCTCCGAATGCCATCGCTCTGCCAATGCGGTAAGCAATCCTATGTTTGCCCTAATCTTGGGCATGAATGTGATATAATATATTCCCAGTCCCGCTAGGATATCTCTGTCTGTGCTCCTGAGTCTATGTCATAGCATGAAATAGTCTGGTCAGTTATCCCGTGTGATCAATGGATACTATCGACTCTGCATCACAATTGGGGCATAGTTTGTTAGCATTAGGGTTTGTTCCTATGGGCTGCATTTCTTTGTTTCATGGCCAAATCAGGGTGTTCTGTATATATTATGATCTATCCTACCCTTATCCCCCCCTTTCGGATCATTTGCAAGCAGTTTCACACCAAAATTGAGTCATCAATGCACAATTGCACCTGTGTCAAGACTCCTATGCCTGTGTCCTGTAACCTGTGCCTGTGTATCCTTACACAAGTGTAGAAGACCTCACACAAGCACAAGATTCACCTACACAAGCGCAGAAGTCAGTTTCTGTGTCCCCTGTGGGCCCTGTAATGTCCTGCAAGCCAATCAAAATTCATGAAATTGAAAACATGGGTTTTTGATATCCATACTGTTGCTCCTGTGTTGTCCAATCGTCTGTAAGTGTGTACATGTTCTCTGAGGTGATCCGCCATTGGAATGTTCGCCATCTCTCTGCAAGTGTCCTTGTCCAGAGCAACAAATTCTCCTCTTTGGCCAGTGCAAATGAGCTCTTTTCACCCTCTTGGTCTCATTTATAGATCTTTGTCAGTGCATAGATGGACGTGCATCCTCTCCATCTTATGTTGTTCACGGTCTTTTGCACCTTAAATTGTTTGTCCTTCATGCATCTGATCTCCGATTGTCAGTCTGTTCGATCCTATCATTTTTATCGATCAATTGGCCTCTTTTTTGCATGTTTCCGGCCAATTTCTCGAGGGGGCATGCATATGTCATTGTCAGTTGTCTGGGGCATTTTCATTATCGTTCTTTGAAACAACGCTTAAAATCGCATTGTCTCAAAGAGGGGCAAACTGTAGGCACCTAAAAATGGTCAATGCTTGCAGAGTCATACTTTAATATTTGCGCATTGCCTCATTTTAGGTTTATGCATCGCATTAACATTTCTTCTATGTCACGCACTTGGTCTTTATCATTTGCGAGCATCGAGTCATTCTTCTACATTCTTCAATCATCTCATTCTCAAATTTGGTCTTGTCGATAACAATATTTGTCATGATTTTGTCGATCTTATCCTATCGCATCAATGTGCGTATTCATTTGTCATCATTTTGGACATCGTCAATCCTAATTAGGGTTTTTTCCTCTCATCAATCTTATCATTTTGCGATCGATTTGTCATCAATCATCATCCTCTTATCAATCTTATCATCATACGATCGATTTGTCATCAATCGTTGTCCTCTTATCAATTTTGGTCATCTGGCGATTGATTTGTCATCGATCGTTGTCATTGTTCGATCTTGTCATTTTGCGATCGATTTGTCATCGATCGTGGTCATTTTTAATCTTGTCATCTATCGATCATTTATCAATCTTGTCATTTTGCGATCAATTTATCATCAATCATCGTCGTCCTTCTCAATCATGTCAATTTGGATCAATTAGTCATTGTTCCTCGTCAATTGGCGCCTATCAGTTTGGTCTCTTTATCAATCTTGATTAGTTTGTCAATCAATAAAATCATTTATCACATTGGTCATTTATCAATTCAAAATCATGATCAAATCGAATCGACATTAATTATCTTTCATCAAGACCTAGTTGTCATGCTTGCATTGCTAATTCATCTTCTAGGGTTTCATGATTTAATCATTTAACCTTGTTTGTCATTTCCCTCTCTAGGATTAATAAATTATTTATTTATCCTAAGTCTTCTCATTGCAATTAAATGTTCATTTAATTGGCTAATTATTCCTCTTTTTGTGAATTAGTTAATAAATGACAAATTATTAATTAATTTACCTAATTTCTTAATTCCTAATTTTCCTCTTTTTCTAATTTTCCAATTTTCTTAATTTCTAATTTCTATTCCCTCCTATTTCATCTCCTAATTCCATGGGAATGACATTTCAATTTGTCATAATTTGTCATAATTGACAATCAATCAATTTTGACATAGAAATTTGTCATAAATTGTCATGAATTATCAATCAATCAAATTTTGCATAGAAGGTGCATAATTTGTCATAATTTGTCATAATTGTCATGTTTGATTTGCAATTTCCATTTGAATTGAATCATGCTAATTTGGTCTTTTTCTCCAATTTCTTTATAAATTGGATGAATTTCTTCAATCCCAATCTAATCACATTGTCGAATAATCACAGAATCAGATAATGAGAATAATCACTTTTTCAAATCAATCACACTTTGAGTACTCTTGTGCCAATGACAATCTTGCTTTCACATTAGGTTTATGCACTTGAAGGTGAGATCCACAAACAAAGGCTATTTGGAGAAGAAAGGACAATGGAGCCGCATGAAGGAGCATTCAGATTTACATTTGGTTTGCATAATCTTTAGTATTGAATGTTTTTATTTCATGTCTCTATTGAGTGTGCTTAGGATTGATCATTACATTTGAGCTTTCATGATTAGGCTAGATTAGTATTAATATTGTTTGTGATGATTCCTAATTTCCTAGCGTACACCAATATGTTGAATATTTAAACATCTTTGCTTCTCAAGGGTTCTAAAAGTCTAAAAACATAACTTCCCCTAAATTGATACCCCTTTAAATTTAGTTTCTAGAAGAGCCATATCTACCATCTTGAGGTGCAGATCCATCCTTCATTTCATCATCTTTCTTTTATTCTAATTTTTGGGCCTACATCTTTTCCATCTTCTTTATTTGAGTTAGATAAACCTTCTTCTGTGAAAGAAAAGACTTGGTATTATTTCCTCTGCAAAACTTATTAATATTTTTCTATTTGTTACAATTATAACATGTAATGTCTTGTGGATCATTTCTACTTCTTGTATTGGATATGTAGTTAGCTACCTTATGACCAACCTTGTTGCATGTATAACAGTGACTATTGAAAGATTGAGTATTCTTGCATTGTTTACATTCATTAAACTATTCCCTATTATTAGTAAACAAATTTGTCTTTTTAAAACAATAATTAAAATGACTTGAATTACCCAACCAATAAAGACAAATATCACTAATAGTTAGAGAAATCACTATTAAATAAGTGATTTTCCTCTAAATTTTAGAGGTACAATTCCCTTGTTTGATGTAATTTAACTTTTTTAGGGGTATGCTTTTAACTAGAAAGTAGAAAAGGACACTAACACCTATAAATAGTCATGACACATATGAAACTGTGAATTTAGAATCAAAGGAAAATAGAAATAAATGACACAAAGATCATAAGCAGTAATTCCTTTTAGATGATATGAACAATTTAAGACTCATAAATCATTTAAAGAACACAAACAATCTGATATACTAGGTGAAAACATTAAGAAAGTATTGCAAATTAGAAAGGAAAATGACAATCAAAAGTAAATACAAATGAACACAAATATTCCTAAAATCTCCTTCATTTCCTTGACAAAATCAGAGAATTTAAAGGCAAAGAAAATATACTTCTATCTCTCCCTCCAAAACTGAATTAAAATGCCCTCCTTCTAATCGGTTATAACTCACATGTGAAAGCATAAGAAGGATTATATATCTAGCCCCCTCCACCATTATCTTATTACCTATTATGAAATTAGCAATGAGCTATTTCAACTTCTGGTAAGTACTTCTTGAAAATTAATTACAAAATTATATCTTTTAGCTTCCCACCTTCCCGTAAATGCAAACATTTCAACTTATTAATGAGTTTAAATATTAAAATGAACTTTAAAATAAATGGTACCACTTCTTATAAATTTTACTAGCATGTGCCTATTGCCAAAACTAGATTAGTAGTACAGATGTGACAGGTTCATTAATCCAATTCTACCATGTCATTATAGGAATATCACTACGATGCCAATGAATATTTTTGGAGATTAAGTCCTTCCT
Source organism: Cryptomeria japonica (assembly GCF_030272615.1). NCBI lineage: Eukaryota > Viridiplantae > Streptophyta > Pinopsida > Cupressales > Cupressaceae > Cryptomeria > Cryptomeria japonica. The sequence goes on along the minus strand of NC_081414.1, from coordinate 197,291,518 downwards.
TGAGTAGCCCCACAATTCACCATTATTCAATGGACACTAAAATACGATCTTCTATTCACCATTATTCATTGTATAGAATCATAGTCACGACTATTTTTAGGCTTGTTCATTGTTCTTTCTTTTCTAAACTACAAATTTAAATGCATCACTTTAGCTCCACAATAGCCACATGGATCTCCACAATAGCCACATGGATATAAGTAAAAATTTACATTAATTCCAAATTAAAACTTTGTGTATAGATGATATTGAAATTCAAATACTTAAACTGCAAAATTTCATAATAGTATTCTCTCTATGCTTAGAGATATTGCCTACTTGTTGAGAGCTTTTATGAAACAACTACCATCTCATGCCATGTCTAAGCTTCCACAATTTACATATATATCTAATAAGAGCATTTGTAATATTTTGATCATCCACTTGTTAAATGATGTTTTACTATTGCAATAACCTTTTTAACACATTTGATGCCTTTTGATTGCTACATTCATTGCCCAAATGACTCTAGATGGGAAGCTTACTACTCCCTTCATTGTTAACATTAGTTGGACTAATGAAGGAAAATAAAATGTGTGACATGACAAATTTTATCTATTCTATTTGTGAGCATTAATCATTATAGGTGATGGAAATCAGTTTGAAACCTCTGGAGCATATTTTATGTTATTTTTATTTCGCCTACAATGGGTTGAGTCTTGTCACAAGAATAATGCATCCTTCATCAGAGAGGTGTGATCCAACTATGCAAAATAAGACAGATCTTCTGGGGTAGCCCACAGGTGTTGAATTTTGTGCAAGACCAAGTAAATTGTGCAATATCTACTCTCTCTCTAGTAGCCTTTGGTATTTCTTGGTTTGTTTAGAAGTCTGTAAACTGACCCCCCAAATAGAAAATATAACCACCAAAGCGTCTTTGACTAATAAACTAGAAAACATAACCACAAAATATTATAAAAATATTTTGGCTATTTAAAGTTTGGACTTAAATATTTAACCAGAACCTCAAAAAATACCTGGGTTATATTAATGTACCATCAAATGCAGTCAGATATTGGATATTTGAATTAAAGATGAGATTCAATGATATTGAAGAACTAGCTACTAACTCCTTGAATTGCTTCAAGTTGTTGATCTAGGTGGCTTGAGGAAAACAAAGATCAAGGATGATGAACCAATTTGTGTTGATGCTCTGATGATGAACCGATTTGTGCTGATGCTTCAAAGTAACCAAAATAAGTAGTGGGCCCCATTGGAAAGGTCACTTGGCAATTGGACTCCCTTTAGAGCCTAGGTAAGTTGTGACATCCCTAAGTTTGATGGGAAAATTGATGTAGATGTTTTTGATGATTATATTTCTAAATAGGAGATGTATTTCTTTATAATTTCTTAGATTAGAGAGAATTATGTCTACCCTACTTAAATTAGAATTCTAATTCAATAATATTGGATTACTATCTTGCTAGCCAAGGAGGAGTTGAAGGAACTCCACTTGATTTAGTGATGGAGGTGAATTTCAGTTTGGGTGGTTACATGGAGGTCATCAAAGAAGATTTGTCCAAAAGATACAAATGAAGAAAAGTAAATTTTGTGGCGACTATGAGAGAAAATTTGTATTTGACTACATCAATACTTAACACACATTGTGTTAAAAAATTGGCATCAAGAACTCTAAGAAGCATTAGCTCTTTACAAATTGTAATGTCTAGCATCTGTCATCTAGTACGTCAAAATATTGATTGAAGATAAACTCAACCCCAAATGTAAGAAAGGCCCTAAAATATGACAAAGATTTATGCTATTGTTTAGGTCTACATATTGGAAGGAGACAATCATCCATACTTATCACAAGCTTCTACAGCTCATGTAGACTCAAGGTGAATTGCAAAATGACAATTAAAGGTGCTCCACCTGCCTACAGTGGTGAGCCATTTCTAACATAGTGTCACTTGAGACTTTTTCTATTTACCATAACAAGATGTTTAATAACATAGTGAGTAAGTACCTAAAATAGTGCTACTGCTATTTTTTACAAAATTATTCCTATTGTCTGCAATAGGGTCATAGAAGTGTAGTTTCAAGTGACATGCAAAACAAGAAATTGTAGATAAAGAGCAAAACTAATTCCCAATGTGTTGGAGTATGACAGCCATGTTCTCTCCAATCTCCATTAGTTTGATAGTGGCTGATGCCGAGAGCCAGTTATCATCAGAGTTGAGTAGTCTGCATAAGGGATCTAGATTCCCATTCCTGACCCCTACCCTAAACACCTCCTATCTCTCCTGGATGAAGTTCTTCCTCCTCTCCCGTGCTGCCCTTTTCTGGGCAATTTCTTCATCTTTATTGTCTGACTCCTCCAATTTAGAGGAGATGTAGTTGGTATGGTTAAAATAGATGCAGAGGGTGCTTACCCAGCAATTAGAATCCAACTCTAGAATGGCATTTTCCAGGGCTTGTCCATCAGATGGGCGGACAAATTCATCGATCCTCTATATGCTCACTTCCTTTGAATCGAATATGTCAACCATAGGGCAAATGATAGCCTCCTAAACAAACCCATCACACTAGTTTCAATTACCACCCACTATACCATTAGCCACCCGCCATACAACATTCCAGACCACATCATTTTCTTGAAATAGTCAGTTCAATTTGGCCTGGATCGATTCCTCTCTACACAGGCAACTAAGACCAAAATGATGCACCATCAGTTGAGATCAACTTCCAGGCTTAAGACTGCAATCTGAACCATTCTTTCTATAAAGTTTTTCAACTTTCTAGAGAAGTCTAGAGACCAGAACATGCCCGACTTCCAATCAAGCTTCATCCAAACATCATATCTTTACTATTCTGAGAACTTGTCAAGTCGTTGGTCATACATAATTTATCTAACCAGCCTGATACCAATCTACCAAAGTGCATGGAAAAAGAGAGGTCTCTTATTTGTCCTTTCACTAAGGTATGGCCTACCTCTATCTAAAACGAAGCTCCCATGGTCAATCCACATTCACCAACATCCGATGCACAATCATAAGAGAGCTTGATATCTGCGTTGGTTATGTCTACACCTTGGGCCATAGAATTACCCATCGAAAGTTTCCATGATGGCCCATGTACCTTCTTTTTTCTTATCCAATCCCTGACTTGACTTTGTAGATCAATTCAATGAAATCATCTTTTACAACCTGTTTGAACTCATTCTGCGAGTAAAAAGTCCATATTTTCTATGTGTATGATTCCAGTGAGACACCAACATTAGCTAGATAATCAGGTGGATTTTTTTTGTCCCAGTTCAAAATATATTCTATCTTCCTGCAATAAGCCTTGGCTGATATTGTTGTTATTACAATATATATTAAATTTTAATTGCCACTTAGGCAACATTAAAATTTAATCAACATAATCCGATCTAGCTATCACATTTATGTTGGAATACAATAAATCCAAGAACACTAAGAGGGGGGGGTGAATCAGTGTTCTGTCGATAATATAAGATTTTACCTTATTACCACATACACATGTAAACTGATAAATGAAGAAGCATATAACATGAAGTAAATAAACCAGCCACATGAATGAACACCATAACACACAGAATTTATACATGGAAAACCTCAAAAAACCACAGTGGGATTTGTGACCCACAATATCAATTCACTAGCCATATGAAAGATATTACATAGTATGGGGGGCCTGCACATGCAAGAAGGCACACTGCCTAGAGCACACTGCTCAACACCAAAAAAAGTCACTAACTACAAGATTTTGTTGAGATATAACAATAATGGTGAACTCACAAAATGCATCTGCTATGCCAAAAAGAGTTTCAGTTCTAGCTCTATTCTGTACCGATTCTTGTACCCTTTTACTGGTATCTCCTTTTATCCAAGAATGCTTTACATACCATCGATTGATCATTACATGATATTACTTTCACATACAAATGATCTATATACACATCCTTCACATCATATTGTTATACTTCGTTGTCCTACTCACTCTTCTATATCACAATGACCTAATAAACTGACTTATATACCCTTTACAAACAATATGCCTTATGTCAGCTTACAATACATTACAAAAGATATTCAATATCGGCCCTATACAATAATTACAAAATGATTAAATACTTTTCAGATCCCAGACCGATGGCTTCACAGAAGTGTTGGATGTTGATGCCGGTGTTGGTTAAGACCTTGATTACTCCAATGTCGATGTCTGCCAGTGTCTGTCAGTATATGCCTTCTACATAATCTTGTTTCCATAAATGATAACATATGAATCTAATGAGTGTCAATTGCCAACAACCTCCCCATTTGGCATTGATGGCAACACTCATGTGAAAAAAATGGATTCCCTTCTGGTTCAACTGAAATATGCTCCCCCTGAGCTAATTGACTATGTTTGCAATATACTCTCTGTCTGATATCCTCCCCCTAGGATTATATACATATTTTTCACATACACATCCTCCCCCTTTGGTATAAATGCCAAAGACCGGTGAAAGAGTTGAAAGAATTGTTAAGAATCTCTACAAAAGAATGAATAATTACATATTACTTTACCGAAGCTTGACCAATTTCAAGATTTTGGGATAAGCTTTCTCAAGTAACTATATATAGGTATCCCAGCCAGTTTTGAATGTTTTAGATATGGATACAAGTCCACTAAGTAAATGTGCAAGTGTTTCTTTCTTAGTGACTTATGTCGGTGTGGGCTTCACAAGCATTTCCATGCATTCCCTCTTATGTACACCAAGTGAATCCAATCTTGGACTCACCAAACCTTTGAGACTTCTTGTTCTCCAAATAATCTTGTCTCTGTCATTTTCAAAAGAAAAAAATTGACTCTCCAAAGTCAAAATTTGTCCATCAATAGATGTTGTAAGTGAAGTTAGTCCATCAAAAGAATTAGCAATAGTAGCAATCTTGTCTTGTAACTCCTTTATCCTCTTATCTACATTTTCTATGAGAATTTCCATATTACAACAGACCCTATAGATGTTAGTACATTGTTTCAAAGATTTTTCAATAAGTATAAGTTTCTCCCCAATCTTACTCTTTTCATTCTCAATAATTTGATCAAAAGCAGCTCTCTTAGCCAAAGTTAATCTTTCAAGTTCTTGCTGGTCACAAATCCATTGTAATGATTGAAATTTTTTAGATACGTGCTATGTCAATACCTTAAGCTTTCCAAAAGGGCTTTCTTTATTTTCAATCATGCAATCAGGAATCAATCTGTGTAAAACTGTTATTCACTTATCTATTATTCCTTTGTCTACAAATCCCTCCTTCATTAGCTTTTGAGTAGCCATCATCATTAGCTCTATGGGACTCATCTCTATGATTGATTTCTTCTCAACTTGAGAAGTGTCAATTGCCAAAACTTTTGCTAGGGAATCAACTATCAGTATGGTACTGGGTGTCTTATTATTCTCCTTTTCCTTATGCTCTCCCAGTGTATCTCTTTTCTCATCCCCTTTTGCACCAGTGGCTTCGCCACTTGGTGTGGTATCTGTTACTATCGATGGATCATTATCCACAATATTATCAGTATCATGTACATTATCTATATTTCCTTGCTCGAACTGTACAAATGTTGTCTCTGCCGATTTAGTCTATACACTCTCATCAATTTTAGGTTTACCTTCCAGTGGAATCTGTACACTCTTATTTACTGTCGGTTCATTCAAATTTTGATCTAAACTTCCCAAAATTCCTTTTCCTTTAGATCTGTCTGGAATGGTGGGAGTTGTTGCTTTAGCAAATTCTTCTTGAGAAGTAGTGAAATTAGAATTTTTTTTGGAAGAATTTATACCAACCATCTCTGGTCTCATTTATTATCTCATTTACTCTACCCATCATTAAGCTTATTTATCGGGGTTTGTTGCTAAAAATTGTTTTGTTGGCAACATCTATACATCTTTTTCATTTCCTCATTATTTATAGAACCACACATATTCAAAAGTTCAAGTTCCTTAATTTCCCTATCCCTCTTGATTGCATCTAACTTATTATACAAGGCTAAAGGAATTTCCTTCAAAATATCTACCAAAGCCTTCTTATATATGTCTATATGTAACAAAATTGCTTCTTCAATTTCATTTTGCTCATTTTCATATAGATGTTCATATAAATTTGACACATTCTTCAAAATACTATCTTTTGTTACCTCATCAATCAATTCTACACAAGTCATTGGGGGGATGATGGTAACATTACCGGTTTCAATTGCTTCATCAATATGACTCTTTTTCTTCTTGTTGTTGGGGGTTGAAGGGACAGATGGAACTTGCTTCCTCTTCTGAGTAGGTTTCCTTGCTAGAGGTGTGGGTGCAGTACACTTTGTCACTTTTCTTACTGGTTTCCTCCTTGGCTCCACCTTCTTCTCCTCTACCGAAGGCTTGTCAGCTTTCTTCCTTTGTACCCTTTTGAATGCAAGAGGTTGATTATCCTCTGAATCTGAATCAGAAGTGATAGGAGAAATGAAAGGTGTTGGCCTCTTTACCTAAGGAGCACTAACCGCTGCCAGTTGATCTACCGGTTTAGATCCAGAACCTAGTTCTGTATCTATCCTATGGATAACATTTTGAATGAAGGCAGACATTTTGTCTATTTTCTTTTCCCTCCTTTTCTTGTTGAAGCCAATTTTAACTTCAAGAGCCTTCTCCTCCACAATGCCAAAATGTTCAGTCTTGTCATCTAATGGAGCATCAAGCAGTATTTTTGCATAAAGTTCCAAGATGTTGTCATCAACTTCACATCCCAATTCAATGACCCATATTATTCTTGGTTCCATTGCTTCCATGAGAGTCTCATCTATTTTTACCATGAATCAAATATAAGTGGAGTATTTCTCCATAATGTGCTTGGAGATTTTCTCCCTCGGTCTCATGTTCTCTTGGAAAGATTTAAAAATCCCCATAGATTCTCATCCATGTTGCTGTTAAGACTAGTGATTGCATCTTTAATCTACATGCCTACTGGTATGTCATGAGCCCAACGTTTCTTTCCCAAACCCGATAGCTCATTCATGAAGTATAGCATCAAGCAGACAATGAGATTGCCAAACCAAAATGTTCCTTTCTTGACACCTTTGATCTTGCCAAGATTTAACATTAATTAACTTCTTAACCATTCACACAAATCATACTTTCCATTATTCTTTAACATTTCGTATGTATCATGGATACAGGAACTGGCAATAGAGTTCAATCAACTTGATTGTGTTACCTTGTAGCCGATGATCATGCTGGCAAATTTCACATTTGTATCTTTGATGGTGCTGATCCTCATCAACCTTCCATCATGGGTTGTGTCAGTGATCTTTTCAACCTCAATGTTGGAGATCTTCTTCCCTGGTCCCTGTCCAACTTTGGGTAAGGTGGTGACTGCCTGAATTGATTCTTTGGTGATCATGTAAGGCCGGTCCAGCCAGATGAATTCATTATTGACCCTACTTAGAACATATCTAATCATTTCATCCTTGAATTTTGGTATATAGGATTCTGATTAACCCTGGGTCTTCAATGATTTGATATTCCAACTTGATTATTCTAGAGCTACCTAGTATCACAGATTGATACATTCCCTTGATCTCCTCAGTGCCTAAATCCTCCAAGGTGTAGTGAATATAGGCCCTTACATCTTCTACATAAACTATGCCATCAGGAACCCTTGAAAATGCACCAGTAGAGTCTTCCTTCTTTTCTATTTGAGGAACTTCCTTAAAAACAAGTCTGAGCCTATCCTTAACCTCGAAAATAGTGGGATTCATAATGACAGTAGGACAAGATGAAGATCTAGATACCATTTCAAATAAATACCTGGATAATGATCATCGGTTTAAAAGATCTTGATAACTGTTGGAAATCTTTTCAGAATTCCTTTTCTCGGTCTTGATCGCCTATGATTCGCCTTTGTTTTGCTCTAGTTTGCTTGAGTGCTAGGTGAGTGAAAATGAGTCCATTTTCCCTTTTTTATCAATGAGTAAACCCTAATCCTTCACTGTCATAAATTCTTAGTGGTGTACCCTACCGGATGTCAGTTTCACAGTTTTATGTCAGGTAAACCTTCATCAATGATCAATATGATTCTCCAAATCTCTTCCAAGGAATATGCAAGATTTGCAATGAATTTTCCAACCCCTAAGGCATATGTCTCCGTTACCAGTTGAATTTCCTACTAGTGCAGGAATGTTTTGCTCTACTGGTGGAGTTACTGGTGCAATTTTCGATGCAGTTGCATCTCCACTTGGTTCTTCAAACTTTCTTACCCATCTCTTGGTGTGATCATGTTGTATTTCATCTACCTTTTTCTTTTCTTTCTCATCTATTTTAACATTGCTAACCAGTTTAGTCTTGCATCTGTAGTACTTAGCAATATGACCTATTTTGTTGCATGCAAAACATGTAAGATTGTTCTTTTGAATTGCTTCCCCATATCTGGTGTCATTCCTTGATCTGTGTTGATTAGCCAAATATCCAAACTTTCCACATGCATGACACTTAACATTCATTCTCCAATCTTCTAACTTATGACCATATTTCTTGCAATTTGTGCATTGACCGAGAACTGAATTGTAGTTTTTATTTTCTCTATTTCTACATTGTTTAGCCATATGCCCAAATTTATTACAAACAAATAATCTACCATTGAATTTGTAAGAATTAGATTGCCTTATCAGTTTCCTCTGGTGTTATGAATTTTACATACTGGTTATCTAATCTTGATTTGCAGTACCAGAGATTTCACCTCGTACAAATCCAAGGCCTCTAGAATTATCATTCTGCCTTTGTCTTTTCAATAAATCATCCAACTGTGCAACACTAATCTTAAATTTTTCTTTATAGTCACTTACAGTAGTCAGATCATTTCTCATGGTTATTATTTGTCTCTCAAGCTCTTGTTCATTATTTTGGGATTGTACCAAATTAGTTTTCAACATATCATTCTCATAAGCCAGTCTGCCATATTCTTCAAATTTGTTCTTCAGAGATACAGCAAGATTTTCTTCCTTCTTCTTTATGTCCTCAATTTCTTTTGACATCCTCATAGTGAGGTCTTGAATTTCATTCTTCATGATCATGTTTTCTAGACTCAGCTTCTTACATTGTTCTTTAAGTGCATTTTTCTCTTCATCATCCTGGTTTTGCAAAATTTCCATCCTCCTACCTTGAGTTGATGATAACCTTTCTTGCACAACAAGAATGAATTCATTAGAAGAATTCAATTCATATTGCAGCTTCAAGTTCTTCAACCTTTGAGCATCATAATCCTCAAGTGTCATCTAAAGTTTCTTCTCCGTAGCCATGTTCAATGATTCCAATTTTAGGATCTTCCTCAAGCTATTAAACTTCCTCTGAGGTACCAGGCTCCAATACCAATTGTTGGAATACAATGAATCCAAGAACGCTAAGACGGGGGAGGGGGTGAATCAGCATTCTGCCGGTAATATAATATTTTACCTTATTACAACATACACATGTAAACCAGTAAATGAAGAAGCATATAACATGAAGTAAATAAACCAGCCACATGAAGGAACACCATAACACAGAATTTATACGTGGAAAACCTCAAAGAGGAAAAACCACAGTGGGATTTGTGACCCACGATATCAATTCACTGACCATATGAAAGATATTACATAGTATGGGGGGCTTGCACATGCAAGAAGGCACACTGCCTAGAGCACACTGCTCAACACAAAAAAAAGTCTCCTTGACTACAAGCTTCTACTAATATATAACAATAATGGTGAACTCACAAAATGCATATGCTATGCCAAAAAGAGTTCTGGTTATAGCTCTATTTTGTATCGGCTCTTAAACCCTTTTATAGGTATCTCCTTTTCTCCAATAATGCTTTACATACCATCTACTGATCATTGCATGATATTACTTTTGCATACAAATGATCTATATACATTTCCTTCACATCATACTATGTTGCTTCCTTGTCCTACACACTCTTCTATATCACAATGACCTAATAAACTAACTTATATACCCTTTACAAACAATATGTCTTATATCGGCAAGTACAATACATTACAAAAGATATTCAATGTCATCCCTATACAATAATTACAAAATGATTAAATACTTTTCAGATCCCAGACTGATGTCATCTTCACATAAGTGTTGGATGCCAGTGTCGGTGCTAGTTAAGACCTTGATTACTCCAATGTTGGTGTGTCGGTGTATGCCTCCAATGCCAGTGTCTATCGGTATATACCTTCTATAGAATCTTGTTACCATCAATGACAACATATGAATCCAATGAGTGTCAATTGCCAACAATTTCAACATTGAGACTGACAATTTTGGAAGTGTGGAATTGTTGAGAGCCAACACTTAGGTGTGAACCCTGTCTTCACAAATTATGATCAATTGCCATGATACTTGACCATATCCTCATGGTGTTGGCTCAATTCATATTATTTTTCCCTAGCCTAGAAGCCAAGTAATGTATCCAAGGGTTTCTAGAATAATAGAGTGTATGATCATTGACTTTGTATGTTGAAACCATTATACATACCTCTCCATTAAGGGTATTCAGGAAGATTGGGAATAGTGTGTTTTGTTGAAGAAACATGATGTGAGAATTTTGATGCAGAGGCAAGGGTAGAACTTAGCATTTCATATTAAGATATAAATTACATTGATTAGGCAAGTCAAATAAGGTCTCTCCAATGTTTAGGATACACAAGGGAAACATTACTCATGTAAGTATGCATGAGCATGGGAGTGGATAGTTACTTTCCTTTTAGACTAACTTGGGTTTATGAATCTCAATTATTTTCATCCCAAAAGTATATATAATATCATTCGCTTGCACCCAAGGTGTGACTAAGAATTTTGTCTTACTTGTCACTGATTTGGACAGTATTGAGAGGATCCTATAAGGATGACTATTACCATACTCTTGATGTCTTCACAACATTGATAATGAATTCACATTAGACACTCATGGATTACCCCAATTAGACATTAGTCAACTTAAGCTATGATACAAGGATTGCATACCACAAAGCCATTAGCATATCACCTGCTCTAAATCACCACAAAGTCATTAGATATGTTTTGAGATGAAAATGAAGACTTAAATGCTTTTGGTTCAATTTACATTATTTCTATGTTCAAGTGATTTAATTTGGTATTACTTCTATATAACTAGTTCTACAGCCCAATTTGTTTGCTTGTGATGAAAGACTATGTTAGGCAATATCAACGAACAACAAAATAAGGAGACAATTTCTAGATTGTGGTCTAACTTGAAAAGAAAAGGTGATGGAAAATGTTATTGTCCCTACAAAATTTGTAAGGGGTTAAAGACTAGAAGACTTCTAATTAAAACAACTAAGAAATATTGTAGTCTACATGGTCACATTGGAGGGGGACACGATTATCATCCATTGGTAAGTTTTTCATTATATCATTTTAGCAATTTATATACATAAGAAATAACTTGATGATGATATCATGATCATAGTTTATTTATGTTAATCATTTTTATATAGGTCGAGCACCCTAGAGCACATGATATGGATCAACACAACCTAGAGAATATGGTTTTCGAAGTGGAGCAACATGGAGGTGTGAATATTGAAGCTGAAGATAATGATCCCATGGAAGATGATCATGAGCAACAAAAAATAGTTGAAGATGATGGTACAAATACATTGATCCATGACACATTTAGTACTGGCGCAACTGATCATGATGATGAAGATGACCTTGATGTTGTTCATGATTTACCTCTACTTGAGAAGGCATATGAGGCCCTTTACGAAGGCTCCAAGACAACTCTTATCTCCATTGTATTGTTGTTAGTGAACTTGAAGGTTATGAATGGTTTATCCAACATAACAATCTCACGTATGTTAAGGTATGTCATATATGTCATTATAGTTAATAAATGGTGAATCATGTACCATTAATATTCTTTATATTAACAAATTATATATTTCATTATAGTTAATAGATGGTGAATCATGTACCTAATAGTAGAACTATGCCACCCTGAGGAGATGGAGATAGGGAGAGTGAGTATTTATGGGACATTTTTTAAACTTTGTGTTTATTTATGGAATTTGGCCTATTTATTAGCTATGTGATGGATCTTGATTTAAAATACATATGTGATGGATTACATGTTTATGATAATACATGTGACATTTTTTGAACTTTTTTTTAATTTATAAAATGTGAATTGTTTATTACCTATGTGATGGATGGTGATTTATGATACATATGTGATGTATTACATGTTTATGATGACACATATGTGATGCTTATGATGCTCAATTACATATGTGATGCTTATGATGCTTATGATACATATGTATTTATTGTTTATCAACTTACAAATGTAATGCTTATGATGTTCAATTGATGGTGTTGATTTCATGTATAGGTTTTGTGTGATGCTATCACCCTTGGTGGAAATGATTAATTGACTACTGACATCATCAACCCTTTAGTTGAGGATCCTGCATAGTCTACATAAAGTAAAGGTAAGGAATTAAAAAATTTACAATGATTTTGATGACAATAATTTTTTTTGAATACTCTTCTTGTCTACAAAGTTCATGTAGTTCATGTTGTGTACTATGTAAATTTTGGTATACGTATCATGTAATTTTTAGCTAACATAAGATAATTGAATTACATGTGGAGGAACCTGAACCCCTTTGATGAGGATCCTACACAATCTCATGGATCGACAGGTATAGGTTAATACACTCTAGAGAAATAGTTTATTTTTAAAAAATTACGCAGAAAACAAACTTCTCCAGTTCTTGAAACCTCGACATTAGCAGCAAATCTAATATAGTTATCAACACTTGAGGCCCCAGTTGGACTTATTCAATTTTTAATCTCAAAGTCAACTTCAAGGCCAACTTCTTCATCACTATTACCCTTATTTGCAAAATATCTCTCTCATTACCAACTAACTCTCTCATTTGATGGAGTGCAAGTACCACCAAATAGGTATTTGTCAGATGTGTCTTCCTCGAGTGAGGGAAATGTAGGAATAGTCAACAAAAGTGAGACATGTAGTAGGTCTAAAATAGGAAGATCAACTAGAGGTCAAAAGATTAGAAGAAAATTCAATAAACGCATGGAATTTTTTCTTGCTCAAGGGGGTCATGTTCTTATGATGATGAGACCAAAGGCAACATCAAGGTGCCCTTGAGGTGTAAACATCTATAGAAACAATGGGTACCCAAGGAATTTCCTCCAATAAACACTGATTTTTGTGTTAATGAGAGGATATATTGCATAACACCTTCGTAGTTACATGGTTTGGGCCTATTTTCCATGGACAACATAAAGGTTTGTTACAACAAAGTTTTGAACTGATGGAGTATGTCAGACCTTGTTATAATTACAAAAGTTGGATGCAGATTGTTCGATGTAAAAAAAGTATGCGTAGGAATGCACTGCCAGCAAATTATATACAACATAAAGATAATGATCAAAGTAAATGAGTGGTTGTATACATTGATGGAAGGCTAAAAACAACAGGGAATATTGCAGGTTTTATCAATAGTACGCGACCTGCCTCAACTAATAAGCAACCCAATTGTATATTTGAGGCGTGCGAGGGAAATCATGTATTCGTATGTGCGATAAAATCAATAAGTGCAGGAGAAGAGTTGCTAATCGATTACAATTTGAATCGTATAGATACAAAAAAAGTTACTATCATGGGGGTGGCACATACCATATACCATTTAAATTAACCAACCTCCAATTAATGACTCGAATATACCATTTTATTATTAAGTTTTTTTGTTAATTCTATTGGTTTCATTTCGCTAACGTTTTAATATTTTTTCTTTGTCACAGGGTGACATGGATCCATTACATAGCACAGACAGGGATGTAGGTCGCAACACTTCTACCGAGCAGGTAAACCTCAATGTAATTGTACAAATTAGATAGAAGCAAACTATTACATTATTATGTTCTTTTCTTGAAGTGTTTTGGAGTAATTTTGATATTGTTAATAATATTCTTGTCACAGACGGATGTTCGAGGTAAGGGAAAGCGACCTGCAGTACATCAGCACCTCTATAGGGATGTGGACCAAATAGTATTATGCGATGATGACATCACATCAACCACAAACCCTATAGAAATGATGAAAATGTCTACTACAAAAATTAATAGAGAGATTCTTTCTTTAGCATCCATGAGCCATCAGACCAATGAAATAAAAGAGAGGGTGCAACATTTGATGCAGGCAGCACAAAACTTGCAAGTAAGAAGTAATGAAAGCTTTAATTATAACAAAAGTTCAGTAATGGTTTATATTTTATTCTCTTTTATGTCATTAAAATAAAATATGTACGTGTTATTTTTACAGGATTTTATGTGTCCTCATCAACCTAGTGGTCATGATCAGGGTATTGTAGGTAGTTCAGGTGATGATGATTTTCTTGGCTTATCACTTGCTTGGCTTATCACATTGAGTACCCAAAACACATTATACTTGATACTATCAATGTTCATAATAAAGTTTCATCCTTGTTTACAATTCTTGCAGTTTTTCATATATTTAATGTTTTATATATTTAATGTGTTATTCTTCAAGTGTTATCAATGTTCCTGTGCAAATGTTGCCTCCTTAGAGGTTAGCCCCACCTGTATTGTCGGCTGCAATGTCGGCAACACGCAGCATGCAAACATCCTCTACTGCACTTTATGTTGGCCTGCCCACTGTTGGTAGATCCCTCTTTTTCTCTATCTTTTGTTATGTGTTTATTTCCCTTCAAGTGTTCTTTCTTGGGGGCATTTCATAGTGGATTCATTTTCTACAGCATGAGATGCACATGAGGATGCACCAGAGGTGACTACTGTTGATAACATACCATCATTTCTTGGATCTTCTCGTATTTCTAGTACAGGAATGTTGCAAGCCACATTGGTGGTGAGTGACGAAGAATTGATTCCCTTAAAGATACAGAAGGTTCCGGGTACTTTAAAATTATTATTATTATATATAGTCTAGTTATAATTTACTTACTGATCACTCATTTTGGACTAATTAATCCCATGAATTTTTTGCAGGAAATGATATTTTTTATAAAAAATCTTAATGACAATGCATTGCAGATATTTGGGCCCACCATACGTAAAAGGTGGAACATCATATGTGAACTAACTCTAATCCACTATTTTGATTTCATATCATTGCTAGAATAGTTTTCCTTTGATCCATTTCTTGAACTATAATAAATGTAGCTTCAGTTCATTTATGAATCTAATAGGTTTGTATTTGCTTTGAAAGGTGGAATGACTAAGAAAAAAGGTTAAAAGATGAATTGAGAAACCATATGGTTGAGTTGTTTTGAAATAACACATTCAACAAAACCAAGCTCCTTGAAAAAGATGGCACATATCTAAAGTATGTGAGGGACAAATGCAGGACCCATTTAGAGAAGAACATAAAGTAGGAGCGTCCCCCATGATTCCAGAGAGGGGGTGAAAGGACCTGATTTTGGATGCCAAGGAGAGAATTGAAAGGAAAAAAGGAAATACACAAACAGACAAAAAAATAAGGTATGGGATACTATTAAGAATGTAATTATGTACTAATTAATTACTCTTTATATTTATATAATCTAACATATTTCAAACTTTTCATAGACTGAGTGACACGTCAAAGGCAACCAAGGCAAGACAAGAAAAGCATGGGCAACACAAACTCAACTCTGGTGGTTATATGAAAATTGCCGCACAAATTGTAAGTATTAGTAAATGAAATATTGCATCAAAATATTTATAAATTGCAAATGATTTTTCTTTTTATCAAACAATGCAAGAAAAAATTCAGGGCTCTGAATTCAATAGAGCACCCATAGAAGATGACAAGAGAATTGCCTACCAACAAGGCTATACAGTTGTGGTTGAACGACTACAAGAATTGAGTGGGAAAACACAAGATTCTGATGCATCTATCATGCAGGTAAATAAGCTAAATGAAAATTATTTCAAATTGAATACTTTACCAATAATCTAATTGATGTTGAGTTCCAACATAAAGTGACTATATATGTTTTAAATAAGCAAGCAATTACAACAATATGCATGACATTGGAATGCAACCTGGTAATCGTGAAACATGAACTATAGATGAAGGTCTGGATGTGCATCCCAGTAGTGGAGGTATTCATTTTCTATTCAAATTTATTTGTGTAATTATTATTACAATTAAATATCTTAAATTTTAATTAGTGTAGTAGTTAATGTAACCTTTTTTGTTAATATTTTAGAGCATGTAGTCGGTGGTGACCAATTGGAGCATGATCCGGGTACACAACATTAGGAACATGATGTTACCCAATCAGGTAAAGAGGACCACTATTATTTCTTTCAACAAATTTAATTGCAATTGGTGTTCAACATTAATGTAACCTTTAGTATTTCAACTCCAGAGGATCTAGAGGGTGTTCAACTTGTTGAGGTTGAGGCTAGACAAAATGATGTGGCCCCATCAGGTAAAGAGTGCCACGGTTATGTTCTTTAAATTAATGAAATACTTGTAACAATAATAAAAAATATTTTGAATTTAACCCATTTCTTTGTTATTGCAAAGGACCCCCCTTCGCTTCAGTGTCCTCATCCTTAGTATAGGACTAGGCATACATCGAGATCCTGAGCAGAGGGCAAAACAACTGAAGAGGGGGGAAATGATGAAGAGCACAATGCTCCACTTATTCTTTACATATCTTCAAAGAAAAACAAAAAAAGAAATGATTGTAATCTACCTTATTTGATAATGACTATTTTTTATGTGTTAATGAATGTAATTATGTGCTAATGAATGGCTATGAATGATATGTGTTAATTAATATTGATGAATGTTACATGTTAATTAATATTAATCAATGTTGTGTGTTAATGAACGTATGTGATATTAATGAATGAATGTTATATTTTATTATTGGTAGAAAGAATGAATGAATGTTAGATGTTAAAAAGGAGTTTAGAGTGATGTTAGGGGGGGAGGGGGAGGGGCGAAATGAGCTTCCACCTTCATGTCGTTGGCCCTGTTAAGTACAGAATATTAAACTATTCTCGAAACCAAGCGAAGCTCAATAAGATAACCCACTTTTCAATATTTCATTATGTTGCACAGTTAATCTTATTGAATAATGTATATTGAATCTTAATTGCAGGGTCCAACAAAGCCAACATGAACAACAACACCACAAGTTGATGGGTATATTGAACTCTCATATTGTCTTGTACGTACGCTAATAGTATGAGTTGCTTCTAGTGTTGATATCCATGGCAGGACTGCAAAAGTTATGAATATGCCTCATCCTTGTAAGTTTTTTTATTAGTTGACATTTTCTTTGGCATTTTTAAATTTTCCTTATCATTTTAAGTCTAACCACTTTTATATAGAATTTATTGTTCTAGTTTTTTACTATCTGCGAGACATTATCAATACAAGGACTTCCATTGCATCCATTTTTTCAATTAGGTATTATAAAGGGTAGGTTGTATTTGTAAATGTCTCTTTGAGTTCATCCAAGTTTTATAAATGTTACCTCACATCTCGTTATTGCTGCAATAGGGATTATGGCCATCATAGGCTATGATTGCAACCTCTTGGTGCCATAGAATCTATATGTTCTTAAAATTGTAGCAGACTGTCAGGTGCATTCCCTCTTTTACATTTCAAATTGTAGCGGTCAATGCACATGACCAAATTTGCTTTGACATCTAGAGCATAGTATTATCTTTTAATTAATAGGGGGAGGAACCAAGTATTCAAATTGCTACCAAGTGATATATATATATATATATATATATATATATATAATATTACTACTGCTTCTATCTTTATTTTTTGCTTCATGGTTTAAACTATTCATTTGTTCTTTTTTGCTTCATGTTTTGAACTATTCATTCCAGAACTTATTGTCTTTTTCTTTAGTTCTATATACTTTTTTTTATGCATCTTGGATTTGCAAGTGCATCATAACTCACATCCTCTAATAGATTTTTCTACTACTTGCATCCTTGAAAGCACATGCAACTTTGCAAATGAATCACTATTTTTCTGTCACCAAAATAGTATAACACACAACCTTTCTGCACAGAGATTTAGAGTAGCAATCATCAATTATAGATGATTATAATAGAGAATTGATTTTCACAATGAAAGAATCCATAACACCATTAGCAAATAAAGGAACTAGCTTTGTATTAATCTGAAAATAATGTATTGTTCTTTAGTACAAAAAGAAAAAATGTTCTTCATTTTTTTTTTATCTATTTTCTCCTACCAAAAAAATCCCCTATCAAATGATTACATCAAATATTATATAACATATCAAAAGGTCATGCCTTTTGATCAAAGTATTTTGAAAACAAAAGAGAACTAACAACTAATCACATAGTTAAACACAAATGCACACTAGTTAGATGTGCTAGATACTTCTCATTGTATCTGGTATCACAATAATGGATGGTGTCTCGGGCTTCTACTTCCATCAAAACCATGCTCTCTATGAAGTCGGCCACCTTTTCAACATCTCGGTCTTATGCTTCTTTCAGTGCACTCCAGAGTATATGCTGGCAGTCATAGGTCCAACCCACCTTTTACTTTTGTTCTCCATTATTGTTCAGTAATGAAGGAATGTTGTCCATTTTTCCATTAAGGAAGGCTGCTCCTTCTTCTCTTAACTCCTCTAGGTATTCTTTGTGAGCCTTTATCAAATCTTCACAGTTTGTATATCACTAGGCTATCTCTCATCCCTATTTTGCAGTTCCAGGATTTTCTCATGTAATCACTTATCCAACTGCTCATGTTCTTCTATAACAGTGTGGCTCTTGTTGTATGTATCCCAATATTTATCCATCCATGTCATCATATTAGTGAATCTTTTTTGGATTGGGGCTGACATAGTTTCACTTTTGTTGTCTTCAACTTGACCTGCAGTTTATAGTTTTCTTCCTTTAATTGATCAGCCTTGGTTTGGGGTTGGGAAGATTCACCCTGTATTAACAATCTTTGTGGCTCCCCTTGTTTTGTCATTTCTCTAAGTCGATCAATCTATGTTCTCATTTTTAAAATTTGAAGCTTATTTGATTGGTTTTATTTCACTAAGAATTGAACATGTGATTTGTTCAGTTTGGCTATGTTTACTCCTAAATTTGTTGTCATCATGGGGTCTGTCTCTTCAACCTACAAGGTCATAATGTGCTCGAAGACCTTCTGAGTATCAATAACCATAGGCTTTCTGCTAGGAGAATATAGTGACCATATTTGCAGGGCATGTTTATCAAGGTTGTATAATGATCCCGTTTACACTTGGGTCACACTCTTGGGAGATAATTTATGCTTTGCACCAACATCATGAAGAAAATTGTCAAAGATCAGGGCTGAATTCATGTCCAACCCAGGAAAAATCAAAATACCGGCATCTTTTAGAAGCTTCCTCCCCTTTTCAGAAGTCATCAGAGCCATTTCTTGTGCTACTTAATTTTCTAAGGTGACTGATAATTGCCTTTCATTGGAGGTATTGACCTCATCGACACTTTATTTGACTGCTTTTCCTTTTATCCTATATAGAAATGACATGAACTCATGAGATGCTATGAAGTCATCATCAAATATCAGAGTGTCACATTCCAATTTCCTTGGATCATCTTCCACTAGGGCTCCTTCATTAGGATCTCTTATGAGCGACATGTGTTCCTCAATCAGTATTATAGAAAATTGTTCCAATGAGAGCTCATCATCCTCTGATGATTCCTTATCCTCTAAAGAGGATATTTGGTCATCTATAGCCACTTCAACATCCTTTTCATCCAGATTTCTTATCAAGTCATCTCTTAGATATGGGATGTGTTCATAGGCACCTAGTTTTTTGATAGTTATAATACTAAATGTTTAATATAGATGCCAAGCTGATAAGATGAGAGGGGGGGTGAATCATATAAACTTAATCTTCCATAAAAACAACAGATTCAACCTTGGTAACATATATAACCAAAACTGCTAAACATGCAAACTCATAAGCATATAAACATCATAACACTCATAACACCATATTTAATGTGGAAACCCAAATAGGGAAAAACCATAGTGGGATTTCGGACCCACTAAGAAATATACTCTTCTAGAGTATGCTCAGTTAAAAGAAAATCCTGTTAAAGATTACAAACACATTGCTAGATGTGACCCAATTAAGGGATTTCCCTCAGATCTGTTAAGATCTTCACCTTGTTAGAAGTGACCTTGTTAAAGGATTTCAAACACTCAATCAGAATGTCACCTTGCTAGAGGGTTTTACAAATAAGACTGTTAAGTCCACTCGATTAAGAAATTTTCTATCACTTCACAAAATAACAGTAATAAAAATCTATCTACAACTTCACACCTAAAAATGCTAAAGCAGATTCTTGTTTGCTCAATACAATTTAGTCATAGGACTTATCTTGTCCATCTACTAGGCTATATACTCTATTATTCAAATAGTTCTTCAAGCTTCTATGCTTAGTAATCACCATGTAGCATCCATGTGCTTACACTTGCCCGCATGCATTGTTTATCAACAGTTCCTTATTTATAAACAATTTGCCAATCGCTTAATCTCCTTGATCACATATCCCATGATCAATCATAGCCATCAGATCTTCAAACTTGACCAGGTTCAATGTATCCTTCGATTTGAAAAACATTTTACCCTACCTTGGAACTTGCATACATTTCTTGGAACTTGTGCTAGGGTATTGTGGTTCAATCTAAGTTGTAGATCTTCCTGTCAATTTTCCTTTGCCATAGATTCTTTAACAAACTTCATGCATGGCATACCAATCATTTAATCATAACCAGCTCATCAGCTTCCTTCATTAAATAATACTTTTATTCATTCAATGCATTTTGTTATTACTCGGTTGCAACTCGGTAAATACTAAACTTCACTTGATAAACATTTTGTCTTCATTAAACGATAGTGATAACCTTAGGGTTTACCGACTAGGTTCTTTGCTCGGTAACATAGTATAGTATTAACCTTACAATCAATAACATATGTATGATATCAAAACAATCTAAATATCATGATCTCATCATTGCCTAACTCGGTAATAATGGCCCATTGAATAACTGATTCCTCTCCTTATTCATCACATTCTTTCTGTGTCTTTTACCGACATCTTTATACTCACCAAATCATACTTGTTAAGATATGGCAACATCATACTGAATTAGAAATTTCTTGACATCAATGACAAAATAATAATATTGAGAGAGTAAACATCCTTAATTAGTTATATCCATAATCAACAACAACCTTCTCAATATCCTAATTGAAATGCCAACAATCTCCCCTTGTCTGTTATAATGCCAACAGTTTTTGCCTCTTCCTTATAGAATGGATATACCCCTCTATGTCAAAGACTTTTCTTGGTGCTCCCAATTTCATGTTATAATGGAACAATTTGTTCCATGTGAGCTCTTTCCCTTCTCTTCCATTTACAACAAATTCTCCTATGCATAGAGTCCCAGGCAGAAATGATTGCTTATCATGTGAAGCCAAATGCATAGAATTTGATTCCCCCATTTGCCTTATGATCTCCATATAAGCTATCTTGTTGGGAACTATTTTAGGCAACAATAGTGGGGCATCTTCAAAGCCATAAACCCTTATCATGGTTACATCGAAGAAGCAGTACCAATCTCCCCAATTGTGTTTGGCAGTTTCTGGTCCCCCAAAGTCTACAAGCCTCAAGAATCTCTTTACATCTTCTGAAAGTGCAGAGTGGTAAGGATAACTATAAAACCTGTAAAGTGTTTTAAAAAAATATTCTTCAAAATGAATGTAATTAGTTCTGAAAAATCTGCAATCCCATATTGAAGTCCATAATTGGACTGGTAGGGAATGTTTGTTATCATCATGTCCTCTTATCTTCATCTCTTCGAGCCATAGACCCATCTCATGCCCATAGAATAGCACCATATACATAAGTAGAGAATAGTGCGAGAAGTGAATTTTTGGCAGAGGCCTTCTAGATGGTTGTGAGTCCAAGGACAAGTTGTTCTTCCACGAATGTTGCATAATCAAATTCTCTAGCTCTCTGCGATTGAATGTCTGCTGCAATGACCAGATATTCAATTCTCATGAAATCTGGAGTATTTAGCCCCAATACTTGTTCTACTAAATTAATATGTGTATTTGAAGTAGTCCTTGAATATATTTACATGAAATGTCAGACTTTCTTCTATTTCCAATGGGACCTCAGGATTCAACAAATGAAATGGTAATCTCCACCCAATATAAGTGGTATCCAATCTTTTGTATTCCTCCAGCAAATTTTCAAGAATGATGGGATGATCATAAACTCCAGGCAAATCAAAAACCTTAGAAACTACTTCTCGTGACACAAAGGAATAAGGATTTCCATCTCAGTCACATATTGCTCTTTTGTTTGGATTAAAGTTCAGTGCTAACAATTCTATGAGATCAATATTAACATAGACATTTGAGACAACAAGTTTTCCCACACCTAACTTCCATGGATTGTAGATGGGTTATGGTTTCTCTTGTCTGTGATAGTGAAACAAAATCAATTCATATCCCTTGATGGTTGTGTACATGTCTCCCACACTAGTATAATTATCCTCTAATTTCCACTCTACAGATCTCTTAGGCTTTGGGGTGGAACCTGGCAGTTGATCTAGCAAGTCCTGATTTAGTTTTATATATTCATCCTTAGTTTTAGGACTTGTTTCACCTCTTTTTTGTTTCTTTCCCTTACTCTTTCTTGTTTCCCCTCTTTGTCTCTTTGCAGATCCACTAGGATTTTCCATTTCACAGGCAATTTAACAAACTATTTGAAACAATAACAGGGGAATCAATCAGAGCACTTACTCACCACTCTCCAATGTGCCTTCAACTTGCCTCAATATTGTCTCAAAGTCTCTATAATTATGAATGCAACGTTCTCCTGAATATGACTCTCAAAAAGAATCTTTTGTGCAACAATAAATATGCCTTAACTCTATGAATCAATGTGCCATCTTTTTGAAATTTGAATTTTCTAATGATGTGGGACATCGGCTTAACTCCTTCCATCACTACTCCAAATTTGGCACTTTTTTGACAAATGTGTTGCCATAGATAAATATGGTTATATTAGTAACCGTCTGCCTCTTGTGTCATTTTGGCTTGAGCTATCCCAACAAGTAATCCTCAATTTGTTTTATTTTTTATCTTCTACACCTATAATTTCTTGGTCAGTGTCCATCGGCATTGTTTTATCTATCAGCATACCCAAAGTTCATTTTCTCGACACTACAAGTTATCCTGATAAGGATTTTATCCTTCTCCCATCTTCGATCGAGTTGTTTGTTTTGTGAATGTCAAATTGGGATAACTTTCCTGACGTTGTTTCATTTGTAAAGCATCGGGATAACTTCATTGATCAAAGCAGCTTTTATCTGCGATTCCTCTTATGTAAGATATCTTGAATACCTCTTAAGCAATGCTTTATCAAAATTACCTTTACCATCGACAAAGTAGAAAGTTGTTATCCCATATTTATAAGTTATACCGATATAGGTACTTAGAAGAGGATGCATTTTTTGGCAAATGCACACTCCAATGAGAAATTGTAGGTGATTGAAGGTATTGTCATTGATTTGCAACCTTACAATCCTATGGCACTGGCAGGCACCGGAAAAGATGATTACCGGCACCCTAGCCAATAGGATTTTATTTTGTATTTAATTGTAAAATCTTTTTGTAAGCCAACAAGGTGAATTGTAATAGGACTCATATAAGTATGAGATCTTGTAGGATCATTTATGCAAGGAATGTATGGAATGTAATAGGCAGATGCGAACATGTGAATAATAAGGCAGATTGTGGAATAAGGTTTATGGAAGTTGTATGAGCTTAAACTGGTACTAAACCTGGCATAACATATATTGAACCAAAGCAGTACATGATATTGGATTTGCATAATCCATTTTTGTAAGTCAGTGAGACTTCACTTTTGTAATTAAGCAATGAGCTTTAGGCAGTTGGCCTTCCTGCATGTGCAGGCCCCTATTGTAAGTAATATTCATTTATTGGCCAGTGACTGAATATTGTGGGTCATAAATCCCACTAAGGTTTTTCCCACACCGGGTTTCCTCGTTAAAAATATTGTGTTAGGGTGTGCTTTCTATGTTGTGGTTATTAATCTTATTTACTGCATTATTTCTGGTTTACCGGTATACTATTTTGGAATGCAATTTGTTTAATAAGTTTGGAAAATATGTTAACCAGCAAGATACTGATTCACCACCCCCCCCCCCCCCGCTCTCAGTATCTTTGGGAATCCTAACAATTGGTATCAGAGCCTAGTCCTCTATTTTCAAAAGCCTAACAACGTGAGGAAGATTCTAACACCGGTACAGATGGAAAACCTGAGAAAGCAACTGGAAATAGCTCTTGCAAATTATGATGTAGAAAATTTGAAAAATATGAAACTTGAAGATGATCTGAAGGCTGCACAAGAAATCATTCAAGGACTTCAAGAAAATCTCGCTATTGCTAGGAACAAAAGAAGAGAACTTCATGAGAAGATATAGAGCGATGATGATGAAAAGGAAACTCTTAATGATCTTGTAATCAAGATGAAGCAAGAAAATGTGGCATTGAGAAATGAGATGCAAGATATGACTATGAGGTTTTGTAAAGACATTGAAGACCAAAAGAAGAATGAAGATGAATTGACTAGGAGAATCAATGATGCTGGAAATGAAAATCTAAGACTCAGTCATGAAAATGATATGTTGAAGACAAATATGATTCACTTGGAGCATGATAAAACTAAACTCATGAGACAGAAAGGTTTTTTAGAAAATGAGTTGGCTACTACAAATCAACACAAGGAGAAATTCAAGAAAAGCTCAGAAGAACTTGATGACATGCTGAAAAATCTGAAACCTAATGGAGATACTAATGGTCTCGGCTTTGAAGTTGGTGAAAGCTCTGGTATTGCAAACAATCATAATCACAATAAACCGGTAAGACAACCTAATGCCTAAAAATTTAATGGGAAATGCTTTAACTATAAAAAGTATGGTCATAGAGAAAATTAGTGTAGAAACTATCAGAACACCAATGCAACCACTGGTCAATGTTCTAAATGCAACAAAATTGGTCATAATTCAGAAAACTGCAGAATGAATGTAAGATGTTATGTTTGTGGAAGATTTGGAAACTTATCTAATCAATGCAGAACACATATTGGCATAGGATATGGAAAAGCTATTCAGAAAAATAATGTGACTTGTTATGCTTGTAACAAGATTGGACATATTGAAAAATTTAGTAGAAGGCATTATCAGCAAATAACAAAGGACCCAGTTTGAAAGGTAAAGAGAAGGTTGAAGAAGTAAAGCAAGAATTTTCAAAACAATGGATTAGAAAGTTAGATCAGAATGGTAATGAAGCTATTCCTTCATCGGTAGAATAGAGTATCATTCCACTGATAGGAGATTCTGCATCTAACTGAAAAGAAATCCCTTGGGGGTATGGCACCAAATTGAAAAACATGCTAGTTTACCCTTGGTTGATGATGAGAAGTTGAATTACTTCTTTACCGGCAGATGTGTTAAGTTTCACTTAACTGGCAGGCATTTAATGTGGTAGTTGAAGGAAATGACATTATAAAGAAAGTGTTTTTCACTCTCTTTCATCCACCGAGCCTTCAAAATTCCTTAGAGTGTGAAAAACCCGAGCAAAGGAAACCACAACGATAAGTGAAGCAAATCATTCAAGCATTTAAACCTAAAGGCAAATTAAGGTTTTTATACAATGGCCTCCTCCTCTGCACCTGAATTCATAGCAAACCCTACCTTAATTGAAGTGATTAAATGCCCTAGGCCCATATTTAAAATCATTCCTGAAGTAGCGAAGAAGGATGATACCCTAGGAGCATTTTCTAAAACACCCAAAGGAGTTGCTTATGCTGAGGATCCTAGAATTTAAATACATTATCATATTGAAGAACTAGGTGCTGATGAGATTATGAATATGTATAGGACAATAATATGTGATGAAAATGGTAATGTAAAACTGGAACACAAGATAGTTGAAACCCTAGGTTTTGTGGAGATACTTAGCATTCCTGATTTTCCCAAAGAGATTATAAGGATTGTATTAAGCAAAGTTCATGGGGAGTTATTTTGGCTAGATTCCATTCATAAGATAACAAAAGAAGAAGTTAGGGCAGTGACATGCTTACCTTCCACCGGTAGTAGGTCTGACAAGACTAAAAAGGTTCCAAACGACATTGTAATAACCCTAACTAGTGCAACCTTTGACAAGAGATCCCTAAGAGTCAATGATGTTAAGGATATCAATGTAAGCTTCATTAGCATGATTCTTGGATACAAAGCTACACATGTCAATAGATTAAACTTTGTTTCTAGTTTATGTATCAAGAGTGCTTATGACTTAGTAAACAGTAATGCAAAGATTGACATTTGTGAATGGTTAAAAGATGAGCTAATAGACAATCTGAAGAAACTTAAGGGTGACAAGAAAGGCACATTCAAATTTGGTAACTTACTTGTATGTCTGTTGCTGTATATCACCAAGGAATCTCTCGATATTGGTAGAAAGGATTTTGGATTTGACATTCCGGTAGGAAAATAAATTTTGGATATTCTTAATAACATGGGAGATGACAGGGAGAAGAACATAATTGAACACTTTCAAGCACTAAAGGCTAGACTGAAAATTGGGGAAAGACTATCTCAATCCATAGTTGATAAATATCAAAATGAGATATGTTTTGTTATAAAGAAGGATGAAATCTGGATGGAGGCAGTGGTTCTAAGGATAGTTTGGGTTACAGAGATGGGTTATGAGGCTAATGAGAACATAATAGAAACATATGCTAAAGCCCTTCTAGAAGCCCCCAAAGAACCAACAAAAGAAGTATTTGGAAATGCAGAAACCATTGAAAGAAAAGTTCAATCACAGAAACAAATAAAGAAAATAGAACAAACAATTAGAAAGGCAACCAGATAGGCAAAAGAAATCAAGGAAGATATATTGAATATGACTAGTATTAAGGAGAGCGACTTAGAAGGATTACAACCGGAAACACATCTTTCACCGGTTGGTACCTCCTCTGATAGTGAAATGCATGTTGAATTTAAAAAGGTAGTAAGAAAAAGAAAACCTTCACCGGTACCTACTCCTACACCTAAGAGAACAAGACAAAAACAATAGGTAGTAAGGCCTCCGGCAAATAAAACAACACCCAGGAAGAAAAAGGTAAAACAAGTTGTCCCTCCCTTAGACAACCTTTTGAATGAAATAACTAAACATGGTAACTTGTCAAATGTCAGCAAGTTGTATAACACTTTTACTAATGAAGAAAAGGAAAGCATAGAAAATAGTGTTATTCTAAACTTAGATGTTTATAAGAAATTTTTGATAGAAGTTGTAGATGATCTACCTAGTGACTTGTACAGAAGGTTAGATGCAAAAAGGTTAGCAATTGTGGAACTAGATAAGAAGATTAAGGTAGAGAAATTACTTGCAGTTCACCCAGTAAGATCAGTAGAAGAGATTGATGAATTGATAAATGAAGCAAACAAAACTGTATTTTCCACCAGTCACTGACATGTAGCATTAATGGCTGGCAGAGTAAATGAGATCACTGAAGAGACATCAAACAAATGGGATATATTCTTTGTAGAGAAGGAAAAGCAAGAAGAACTCAAACAACCAAAGACTTTCAAAGTCTATCAAAAGGAAAAGGAAAAAGATAAAGGTAAAGGCAACGCAGTTGGTCCTCCGAGCATAAAAGTAACAGATAACTGACCCCACCTTCTTCTAATACTCCACCGGCATAAGCTGTTGATACACCACTGGTAATAGATAATGTGGAGAGTATGGAAACTACACATGAGGACCCTAATCCCAATTCAGAGGTGTTGTATACCATGAATATTGACACACAAGAAGTCAACATTGTGGTTGATAAGGAAACAACTGAGAAGTGAGATGTGGCAACTGAGCCACCAGCAAAAACCATTACAGTTGAGACAAATGTTGAGGATATAGTTGGAAACATTGAGATTGGAATTGAAACACACACTGAACTATCAACTAATCCCCTGGATACTGGAAAGACAGATACCACAGATGTACAAACTGAAAAACCTACTAAGCAACTAGCTACTGATAAATCTATTGAGATATCGGCAGTTGACAGTTCTAAGGTACTTACAGAAAAACTGGTAGAAAACACTGAGACACAATTAGAAAAACTGGCAATGGAGAGCACAGAGAAACCGACAGAGGTACATTCTGAGAAACATGAAGAGGAAAAGGTTCAGACAGAGACTGTGCCACTGGCAACAGCTGAGAAACCCAAACCTTTGCTAGTAGAAATGCAGACTCAAACTGACCTACCAGAGGTCAACATAAGCAAAGAGGTTACTCACACCAGTGAATTGCAGATTGTTAAGGTAGTTGGACAATCTTCTGGTTCCTCCTTAACAAAATTCAGACTGATAAATGTAATAGAGGTTTTATTGGATTCCATCAAGAAAATCACAATGTAATGCACAAGCATATAAGGCTATTGATGACACTATTCCTTTATTGAAATTGATTGTACCTAAGTGCAATGTGGAAAATAAAGATTCTTTGAGTCAACTAGACACATTGTCTAAGTACATCATCGGCAATCTTTTGACAATTGATCAGATTAATGAGGTGACATTTAGTGAGAAAATGAACAAGGAAAAAGAAATTTTCTTTGAAGAGACAATAAAGAAGTGCACAGAACACATTGACATCCTTCTACCGACACTAAACAAAACCTTAATGAAATTTAAGGAACTGTATAGAGACACCTGCAAGACTGATCTTCTGACAGTGGATATTGACAAGGAAATCAGCATTGCACAAAAAGAAATAAATGATATAGCTGACAATCTCATTGGTTCATCAAAACCCATATCAGTTATAGAATAGGAGATAGATGGTTTTGAGGAGAAACTTGAGAAATTGGAGAAGGAGAAGGAAAGAATAAAAAACAAGGCTAAGGAACTCAAATGCAGACTTGGTCCGAAACTAGACATCCTCATCTCTTTGAGAAAAGAGATTTCAGAGGCCCTTGTTCTAGGACTTAAGACACTAGAAGAGAAAATGCACATACTCACCGGTACCATCCAAAGGACAGAAGAATCATTGAAGTATGGTGAGAGGTTCACTAAAAACTTGAATTTTGCATTAGCGGATCTATATCAGATTGTAACTCACCGGTTATAGGGATCCCAACAAGAAATGCACTCAATTGACATTAATTGACAGCCTTTTTCATTGATGCCAAAGGGGGAGTAGTAGAATGAGAAAAATGATTGACAGAAGAGATCATCTGCTCAGGGGGAGCACACATTTTGGAGCACACAGTTTTGGCAAGATTTTTTTGGACAACACATTTTTTATACAATTTTGACTTTTTCTCATGACTGTTGCCATCAATGCCAAAGGGGGAGATTGTTGGCAACTGCACACTCCAATGAGAAATTGTAGGTGATTGAAGGTATTTTCATTGATGGCAACCTTACAATCCTATGACACCAGCAGGCACCGGCATAGGCACTGGCAAAGATGATTACCAGCACCCCAGCCGACAAGATTTTATTTTGTATTTAATTGTAAAATCTTTTTGTAAGCCGACAAGGTGAATTGTAATAGGACTCATATAAGTATTAGATCTTGTAGGATCATTTATGAAAGGAATGTATGGAATATAATAGGTAGATGCGAACATGCGAATAATAAGGCAAATTGTGGAATAAGGTTTATGGAAGTTGTATGAGCTTAAACTGGTACTGAACCTAGCATAACAGATGTTGAACCGAAGTCGTACATGATATTGGATTTGTATAATCCATTTTTGTAAGTCAATGAGACTTCCCTTTTATAATTAAGTAGTGAGCTATAGGCAGTTGGCCTTCCTGCATGTGCAGGCCCCTATTGTAAGTAATATTCATTTATTGGCCAGTGAGTGAATATTGTGGGTTACAAATCCCACTAAGGTTTTTCCCACACCGAGTTTCCTCATTAAAAATATTGTGTTATGGTGTGCTTTCTATGTTGTGGTTATTAATCTTATTTACTGCATTATTTCTGGTTTACCGATACAATGTTTTGGAATGCAATTTGTTTAATAAGTTTGAAAAATCTGTTAACCGGCAAGATACTGATTCACCACCCCCCCCCCTCTCAGTATCTTTGGGAATCCTAACAGCATTATCAGAGTGTCTTATTCTGATGTTATTAGATATATTCATTTTGGCTTGAGCTATCCTGATAAGTAATCTTCAATTTGTTTTATTTTTTATCTGTCCACACCTATAATGTCTCGGTCAGTGTCTATCGACATTGTTTTAATTATTGGCATACCCAAAGTTCATTTTCCCAACACTACAAGTTATCCCAATAAGGATTTTATCCTTCTCTCATCTGTTATCGGGTTGTTTGTTTTGTGAATGTTAGATCGCGCTAACTTTCCCGATGTAGTTTCATTTGTAAAGCATCGGGATAACTTCATTGATCAGAGTGACTTTTATGTGCTATTCCACTTATGTAAGTTATCCCGAATATCTCTTAAGCACTCCTTTATCAAAATTACCTTTACCATCGATGAAGCAAAAAGATGCTATCCCATCTTTATAAGTTATACTGATATAGGTACTTAGAAGAGGATGCATTATCAGATTGTCTTATTCCAATGTTATTAGATATATTCATTATCCAGATAGGATGTTCTATCAGCCTTTTGATGATCCTATTACTCCAATTTTTATCAGCTTTGCTGATAAGGGTATCATTCTCTGTATCCCCATAGATTCCACCGATATCCATCTTCCAACCATAGGTGTATTGTTGGGATAGTTTCCCTGATACCACCTTGTTTACATGTCATTGAGATACTTCTCACTGGTCAGAATGTCTCTAATATGTTATTCTGACTTCATAGGTTATCCCGATAAGCTCAAATGACACTTACGCTTATACTTTCTTCATCTAGAGAACTTCACCTCATTGCTATTGCAAAATGTTGCTATTCTACCCTTGTTAGTTATTTTGACAAGCTTCTCAATATCGACGTTTGATATAGCTATTCTGACTACCTCCTTCAATACTGGTATTACTAGATCAGGTTAGCTATCCCGATATACTGGAACCAACAAGCACCATTATAATTGGCATTCGTATTATTTTATTTTTATAAAAAAAAATCACCGTCAAAATTCTGACATCCTCCCAACTTTGCACTGATGACCAAACCGTCGGACAAACATCCTCATCAGTGCATAGTTCATGGCAAGAATCAGAATTTTGACGTCCATCTGACGAGGATTCTTTATGCCCAACAACATTATCTCACCGGATGAGCAGTCATGGCCACCGCTAGAAGAGTTTAGGATCTCGTCAGAATTCCGACATTAGATGGCACCGTCAGACTGATCGATGATGAGTTTTTGATGGATTCATTTTTTGGTAGTCCGACAAAAAATAGTCAAAATTCAGACAATTGGCTATCGAAAATCAGCCCCAAATGTACTAGTGCATGTCTACTCACTAACACCAGTGGAGGTAGTGGTACTAGATGCTTCACCTCTATATTTCTTATCAAAGGTATCAATCATTCTTCTTACTTTTCTTTTCATGATTGGCACCTGAAATTCCTATTTAATTTTGGAGCTTGTCTCCTCACATGTTCCAAATCTCTTTGCCTTAGAGTCTACTAGTTTAGAGAGTGGCATATTGACATGAATTTTAACAAGATCTGCTGCCACCTCATAGCCCATAGGTGTAACCCAAAAAGTTCTTGGTTGAACTACTTGAATGATACAACAGTCAGTATCTACAAGAAAATAAATGTTGTCTTTGTATTTTTGAATGATGTCGGTTGGAATTCTTTCCCTCTTGTGCATCCTAGTTTCAAATTCCTTAAAATATCCCTATATTGTTTCAACAAATTTATTTCCCATATCCTTTATCATTTCACCTATTTGAACCATGATAGGTTTTTCCTGTGACCATACTACATTACCCTTACCGAGGAAAAAAATTTGCACATAGAAAAATATACATACCAACTGTGAGTCGTATTTGAAGGATTGCTTCTTGTCCTTCTTAATTCTTTCCATGTTCACCATAAATTGGCTTTGAATCATCTCACATATATCATAGGTTGAATCGTCTTTGATAATTCAATATCCAGCATGTATGGCACAACTCGGCACACTTTTCATCCGACTTGATTGATAAACCCTGTAACCCAACACTGTAGAGGCAAATCTTACTTCAGCATCCTCAATATGGGTGATTTTCATTGCTCTACTATCACACCGGGATTTGGTTAACCGGATGACTTCAGTTGATGAAATCATTCTTAGGGTTAATGCTTCACCGGTTCCATTGAACCCTGTCACTCTTCGAATCACCTCCTTTGTAACCTCGATCGGTGCATGAGCTTCCAGCCACAAAAAATGATCATGAACCTTATTCAGTACATATCTAACCCAATCGTCATGAAATTGATTAGGAAAATCAACAACATTAGCCAAACCCTTTGTCTTCAGAGGTGGAAATTTTGCCTTCAATTGATCATTCTCACAGAACCCTTTAAACTCATTTTGAATGAACTTGTCTCCAAGTTATTCAAGCTTGCAGTGAATGTAGGAGCGAATATCTTCTACTAACAATACACCGAAGGGCACAGATGATAAAGCATCGATCATGTCGATTTCACTGGCTTTCATTGGGTGCAACTTGAACTTGGGTTGGGGTTCATTGATAGCTTCAACTAACACATGAGTCGATATCAGTGCTACCATGATGATCTTAAAACAATCTTTTCTTAGACAAGGTTGAATACCTTTTCGCCAGGAGTACCAAACACCACTATTGCTCTGCTTGAATTTTCTGCACAAATAAAGCTTAGGAAGATTCAAATCGCCTTTGATCGCACAGGAGCTCAAGAGATTCTTAAGAAAGGTGGGATAAATGAAAATGTGTTGAAATTTACTTATTTATCTATTGAGATTTATTGGCATTATAATACAATGGTTGGTTTGAAACTTTCAACTTAAAGTACACTGATTTGACTTTACCAGTTATTTGTTACCGATACCGATACACAAATAACTAACTTATAAGACATTCTTCAACAAAGAACTTTTAGACCAGATTTTATGAATCACAACTATGCAGATAGACATATCCTTAAATTTGTTAAGGGGATGCAAAAGCAATCTTACCATATGTGCTCCCCCTGAGCATTGGTATGTCTAGTTTGAAGAGGAACTGTCATGACCAGTGGATGATGACTTGGTTTCTGGAATATTTTCTTCTTCTTTGCTTTCTTTTTCTCTTAATCCATGTCTTTTTCATTTCTTCTCCACCTCTTCAATTATCTTCTTCCCTTTCAGTTCATTTTGTCCTTTCTTCTTGCCAGACCAGTTCTTGTCTCCAGACCAGTTATAGGATTGATTCCTACATTCTCTAGCTAAGTGACTGATCTTATGGCAATTGAAACATGCCATACTAGTTGTCCTCCATAGTCTGTATTATTTCTCTGCCCCATTCTCAATCTACAATTAGCTACAACATGACCAAAATTACCACAGGTGAAATAGGTGGCTTTGAATTGATTATTCCTTTTATGAGGACTAACCGGTTTGAATGGTTGTCTTGATACATTTGACTTGAGCTTGCATTCTTCATATTTGTGTCCAAACTTGTTGCATGTGAAGCAATGTCCATTAAAAAAAATTCTATTTGACATACTGCTAGATTGAGATCTATACTCATATGCAGTGTGGCCATACTTATGATAGTTATGGAAGTACCCATCGAATGTGAAATTCTTCTTTTGACTAACCGGTTTATTTCTACAGTTATTAGTCTTATGACCTGATTTAACACAATGAATATAGGAAGATTTAGAGAACTTCATACCTTTCACTTCAGAATGATTCCTTTTATCATTCTTCACCCTTTTGGATTTGGATGACTCACCGGTTTCCATAAGATCGGTACCAAGGTAACCAAGACCAGTTGTTTCTTTTGTCCTTCTCTGAGCCTTCAACTGTTTATCTAACTTCTCAAAGCTTTCATTGAATTTTCTCAGCTTCTCATTTCTCTCATTCTCAACTTTCAACTCACTCTTGAGTTGTTCAATCTCTTTCAACATCTTTTCTTTTTCTTTTGTGTTATCATGCAGTTGCTTATGTATGTATTCATTCTCCTGAGTGAGAATTCGGATTTCTTCATTTTTCTCAATCATGATTGCATCATTTTCTCTCAAAGCATCTTGAGCAAGCCTCTTGGCTCTTTCAGCCTTTGATAGTTCTTGTTTTGCTTCCCTTTTTATTTCATCAACACTTTTGCTAGCTTCCAATATCTTAGTCATTCTTAGGGCCCGACCTTCATGTTCTCTTTTGAGATGTTTGATTTCTTCGATCAATTTATTTTTCTTTTCCATGAGTTCTGAGACTGCTTCTTCAACTTCTTTAGATCCACTTTGTTCAGAGAGTTGATCTATGATGTCCTAACTCTCATTTAGTTGTTGAGCTAATTCTTGCCTTTTTGCAAGAGATTTTCTTAGTCTCTCTTTCAGTTGAGCAATGATTTCATTTGCTTCAGCAATATGCTTCTGATATCGATACTCTTCCATGATCTTTATCCTCAAGCTGTCAACCTTCAATTGAGAGGAATATGGCTCTGATACCAATTGTTAGTCCCAACCGGTGCTGAGAGGGGAGGGGTGAATCAACACTTTATCGGTTTTACTTTAATTAAAAATTTTAACTTAATTTATCACTAAATTAGCATTCATTAACATAAATAAATATTGCAGAAGAATAACCATGCATGAAAAGAAACACAGTGACACCAAGCTTTATCTCATGGACACCCAAATTAGAGAAAACTGCGGTGTGAGTAGGAACTCACAAAATTTGTACTCTTCTGGAGTGTGCTCGGGGAAGATCCATCCCTGTTAGGAGATTACAAAGATACTGTTAGGTGCCACCCAGTTAAGGGATTTTGTCTAAGGCATGTTAGTGCCTTTACCCTATTAAAGGTAGCCTTATCAAAGGTCTTAAAATTGTCAATTAAGATGACACCTGGTTAAGGGATTTATACAATGGGACCTATTAAAGTCCACCCTATTAAGGTATTTTAGTTGCAATGGTTAGAGAGCAACATAAAGATGATCTGCTAGAATGGCTACTAATTAGCTTGATCAAATCACACTGAAGAACCACACTATGTCTACATCAGTTGTGTCTACTCTACACAACACCAATTTCCTGAATACACCTTCAACTTTGCCCCTTTGCCGATTTGCTGATCCTTGGATTATACTCTTCTGATCCTCTGTCACTTGGGTCGCCACTCTGTTGAACTCCACTCTGTCGGTCCTCTGTCACTCAACTCTGCACTCTGTAAAAATCCTCGTGTACACTTTCACATTATCTTTATTCACCTTGACAACAACTATCTCAAGAATGAGATATGTGAATTTACTGACCCTTCAGTCTGTCGCAAACTTTCCATCCAAAACATCCAATTCAAAATTTTGTTATCATGCCTTAAATCACACCTCTGAAACCATTACAGGAATCATAAATAACTCTAGGGTAAGTGCACAAAAATGGGGGACCAAAAAGGGGTCTTAAGATGCCACTTTTTTTTTTTTTTCTGAAATCAACAAAGTCTGAACTTTGACGAGAAAATGAAGATAGTTACACTCATAATATGAGAATGTAGTAAGAATAAGAGTTGTAGTTCTTCGAGTCTACTTTCTAAACTACTATTGTTTTTAAATGGTGGAGATTAAGGGTTTCAAAAAGGGGAAGCACACAAAGTAGAAAAAAAATAACATAGCACCTGGTGTGCTCCCTCTAAAATGTCAACTTCTTTTTGGAATTTTTAAAATCACTCAATTGAGAATTCAGCTAACACCATGTAGTTTATGCTATATTTTTTGGCTAATTTTTTAATGAATATATATATTTTTTTTACTAATTTTTGAAGTGGACACTAATTTTTTAGTGAAATTTGAGCGTGCTCCCCTTAAAAATTTGTGAATACTAATTAAAAATCATTTGTTTTAAAATTGTGTAGAATGGAGTCTAGTTTCTGAAAATGTAATTTTTTTCAAAATTCGATAAACGAGTAAAAATCTATGGTCAAAATATGACATGTTGTTTTTTGACAAAAATCAAACACACTAACAAAAAAAATTATGGATGAAGACCTTAACATTATCAAAATTTGAAAAGAATTATATGGTTGGATAGCTAAGAGTTTGCTTGATGATTGTATGGTGTTTTCTTTAATTTCATTGAAACACGTGCAAACCTAATGGAGAGAATGAACAAAAAAGTAATAACTTTTTTAATATTTGCTCAAAAACACGTCTCATACCTGAGAAGGGCGTCCAAGCCTTTGGGTTGGATGTCCAAGGCCTTGGTGGTGCACACCAAATGAATTTCATATAATTTTCTCATATTAGAAAGAAAAAAGTGTTCTCTCCCTTGGAATATATACATAAAATATAACATTGAAGTATATACTTTAAGTTATATTTTATATATATATTGTCAGTATGTTTGAGAGTGGTTCCAGATCTCGAGGAGTTATAATGTAGATTCTAGTTTTTTGAGCATTCATATAAATTTTAGACTTAGTCAAATTTTAGAAATCAACATGCTCATATCAACATTATCTCTCTGGTCTCTTCCCTACATTCTCCCTCTCTCTTCCTTAACCCCTACCTCTCTATCTCACTCTCCTCTCTCAAGTGTATCCCTCTCTCATTCTCTCCCTTTCTCCTTTTCACTTAACACACACACACTCTCTCTAACTCTCTCCCTCTAACTCTCTCTCCATCTCTCTTCCTCTATCATTATTTATCTCTTAAGTCTCTCCCTCTCAAACTCCTTTTCTCTATCACACTCTCTTCCTCTCTTAGGTATATCTCTCTCCCATTATTTCCTTCTCTCCTCCCCCTCCCTCTCTCTCTTTCTCATTATGTCTCTTTCTCACTCTCTCCCTCTCTTCACCTCTCTCTAGTCTCTTGTAATCTCCTTTCATCCCTTCCTCCCTCTCACTCAGGACCTCTTTATCTCTTACTCTCTATTTCTATCTCTTTCACCATCCCTCCCTCCACCTCTAAGGTATCTCTCTTACCTTCCCTAGCTCCACCTCCTAGGTCTCTCTAACAATCTCTCCATCCACCACTCAGGTCTCTATATCTCCTCCACTCCCTATCCCTCTCTTCCCCTCTCTTGGGTGTCTTTATCCCATCCTTTCCTTCCCCATCCCTCTCTCTCTCACCCATCTCTTTGGTGTCTCTATCCCATCCTTTCCCTCCCCATCCCTCTCTCTCTCACTCTCCCTATTTCCCTCTATCTTTATCTCTCCCTTAATGGTATGATGAAAGAATAAGTATCTGGTAGATTACTGAGAGGGGGGGGTGAATCACTAAATAGAAAAACTGATACAAACTTCCCAAACTCAAACTCACAAAGTAAACGTATCAATGAAATACCATTGTCAAAATCAATACTCATAAAAATACCGATTGACTGTTATAGAAACTTAACAGTAAACAACATTCAACTTGTAAACATCCAAATGCTTCATTTCTCAATGCTTCCGGTTATCATGTCTCATCAGAAATAGTTAAGTAGTAAATCAAATCAAGCAAATGATCATAACCACAAAAACATTCACCACATGACACAAGTATTTATACATGGAAAAACCAAATAGGTAAAAACCACGGTGAGATGAGACTCACAAGAAAAATATTTGAACTCTTCTAAAGTTCACCCTGTTAGGAGCCTAGCCTATTAAAGCATTTACAAAAGTTCTGTCAAGAACTGATCTTGTTAGGAATAACCCGGTTAAGGGATTGACTACAAATGCCTTGTTAGAAGCAAATACCCTGTAAGGAGTAACCTTTGTAGAGGATTTGAGAATCCAATCTAATGGACCACCTTGTAAGAGGATTTAATAAGTAACCAAGATTGTTAGAGCTTACCCAGTTAAGGGATTTCAACTACACTATAATTGTCAGAAAACAACAGGACTTTCTTGATCTGTCTGAATAGCACTACATTTGCTTGATCAAATCCATTTAAGCTTCTATCTGCCTTTACTCAAACTATAGACTCATTCTTCGATTAGGCGATCACACACTCAACTGATTTCTGTCAACTCTTACCAACACCAAAATAAAACAACTTCATTGACCTTAAATACAAATCAATTAGGTCGGTAACACGACAAAAATCTAATCTTCTCATCATCAAGATTACAAACAAGTTGGTACAAGCATGAATATTAGATTTCATAGCAATCTCTTCACATCAAACAAGAAAACCTCAATCGCTCCTTGATTACCACTTTACCAAGCTCAGTGACTCATCACATGCTTTGCATTAGATGCAATACACTTTTCTCCTTCCCAAGACAAACAAACGCGCCAAAACAATTTGAACTTGTCTTCATACAATGACCTTACGTGTCACCATCATTGATGAATAATGATGAATAGAAAATACCCTAATCAGTACTGAGAGGGGGGGGGTGAATTAGTACAGCCAAAAGCTTTCTCAACAACTTATCAGGTTAAAACAATACCAACCAGTTGTCTTCATCACTGAACTTAACCATGGCAATACCGGTTAAACATAGTAAGACTTCAGACAACATAAACTGATAATTCTGAACACTTCAAATACATTCAATACTTGTAACAACTTCACCCATAAACATATGCATGTGGTATACTAGTAATACCATAACCTAATATCTCTGCATGCTTAATTACTAAAACACAAAATACTTAATCATCACATGAAAAATGCACAACTCATGACACACAAATTTTTTACGTGGAAACCCAAATGGGAAAAACCACGGTGGGGATGAATACCCACAAGCTTTTTTTGAACTCTTTTGAAGCTCACTTTGTTAGGAGCCTAGTCCGGTTAAATACTTTTACAATAAGGTTATGTTAGGAACCGATCCTGTTAAAGATCACCTGATTAAGGGATGGATATATACCTTGTTAAAGATTGAAACCCTGTTAAAGGTTACCTCGCTAGAGGCTTTGAAGAACTCAATGATCTTGAGTCACCTGATTAAAGGATTTACAATAAGCCTGTTAAAGCTACTTGGTAAAGGGATTTTCCAACTGTTGAAATGGTTAGAAGATAACAAGTAAAACTCTGATCTGATAACAACACTACATGCCAAGGCAGATCCTTTTCATTTCCTCTACTCTGCAGTTTTCCTCTTACTGGTCTGGCAAGTATCTCATCAATCGGATACACACACAACATTTGCCAACAACAAACAATAACAAACATCATCGAACTTATAGACAACACTTAGGTTGGTGGCATAAACCCTAAACCCTAAGCATTTTAGGTTTACAAGACAAGCGGTCCAATCCTGACTATCCAAACACTTTACATAGAGCAATACAATCTTAAATAGATCACAAGACAATCTGCATCATTCATTCTTCACCACATATGGGAATCAGTAACCCATCATGCTTTCTTCTCATACCGCTAAGAAGAATGTTCATTCCTGAGTTAGACATTTAATGCAATCGATCTTCACATGCAATATCCTCAAGGAAATCCTTCACGTGCACAAAACTGATGTGGCACCTCGATCTCATTCTCATCTCTTAGCTAACTCATCACAGAGTATCATCGGTTGTATCGTACAAGTTGGATTGCCAAACCAGAAACCATAGAGCTAAGACTACCAACTGGTAGTCACGCTTAGTGAAACCCTGACACCAGTTCATAGCATCTCTTCATGCCTCTTTATACCAGTTTACCAACTTCTTTTAATCTACATACCAGTTTACTTGTACTTATTGACATCAATGACAACATACATTATCATCATATCAACATGTCGATTCATCATATGCCAACAATATCCAACAATCTCCCCCTTTGGCATTGATGGAAATACTCAGTGTAGCATTGCAATTGTAAACATCATAGACCAGTGTATCTACATTATCAGATATCTTCTCTCCATTCATCGGATATCTTCTCCCCCATTCATCAGATATCTTTTCCCCCTTTGACAACAATGCCAAAGTGGAGGCACAAGCTTCCATTCTCTATTATGTTGCTCCCCCTATG
Organism: Cryptomeria japonica; assembly: GCF_030272615.1. Taxonomy (NCBI): domain Eukaryota; kingdom Viridiplantae; phylum Streptophyta; class Pinopsida; order Cupressales; family Cupressaceae; genus Cryptomeria; species Cryptomeria japonica. The sequence continues at coordinate 197,251,256 of NC_081414.1, read as the reverse complement.
GGGTAGCATCCTTTAACACATCAATCCTGAAAGATTTCTCACTATAGTACCTGACTGATGCGGAGCACACAACTTTTAGTTGACTTCATGAAAGAGCAGAACCCCTAATTCACCTCTCAAATAGGTAAATGTATTCTTTGGTAAGGGCTTAGTGAATACATATGCTAGCTACTCCTTACTGGAAGCATGTTGAAGTACAACTTCCTTATTCTGAACTTTCTCTCTCAAGAAGTGATATTTAAGCTCAATGTGCTTAGTTCTAGCATGCAATACCTGGATTCTTGGAGATATTTATTGCGCTTGTGTTGTCACAAAATATATTCACCAGTTTAAAAACAGGTACTTTGAAACCTTCCAATACATGTTTCATCCAGATTGCTTGAGTGCAGTTCATAAATGCTGCCACATATTTTGCTTTAGCTGTAGACTGGGAAGTACAACTCTTCTTCTTACTCATCCATGATACTAATCTTCCACCAAGAAAGAATGCTCCACCGGTTGTGCTCTTTCAGTCATCCACATTACCTGCCCAATCAGCATCGGTATACACTTTGAGATTGAAGTCACCATTATATGGATACCACAATCCATAGTCAATTGTTCCTTCAGATATCTAAGAATCCTCTTGACTACTACCAAGTGGGATTCTATAGGACATTTGTGAAAATGAGCTTTTATGCCCACTGCATGAGCAATATCTGGTCTGTTGTGCACCACATAGTGCAGCTTACCGATCATTAAATGGTACTCCTTTTTATTTACCGGTGTTGAATCATCTTCCTTAGTCAGTTTACAGCCAGTCACTATCGGTGTACCAACCGGTTTGCTTTCCTCCATGCCAAAGGTCTTCAATACCTCTTTGACATACTTGGAATGGGTAATAAAAATACCCTCTCATTTGTTGAATTTGTAAACCAATGAAGAACTTTATCTCTCTAATTAGAGACATATCAAACTCTTTCTTTATTATATCCGCAAATGCATGGCTCATTTCATCATCTCCTCCAAATATTATGTCATCTACAAATACTTCACAGATCATAATCTAATCACCCTCTGATTTCAAGTAGATGTTGCTATCTACACTTGTTCTCTGAAATCCAATCTTCACAAGATGAGAATGTAACCTTTCATACCATGCCCTAGGTGCTTGTTTCAATCCATACAGGGCTTTGTGTAATCTACACACCATGTTACTATCTTCTAATAGGGAAAACCCTTATGGTTGCTCTATATATACTTCCTCTTCAAGGATTCCATTCAAGAATGCATACTTCACATCCATCTGATATACCTTAAATCCCTTAAATTTTGCAAATACAAGTAGCATTCGAACACCTTCTAGTCTAGCCACAAGAGGAAAGGTTTCTCCATAGTCTTCTCCCTCCTCCTGAGTGTATCCCTTGCATACAAGCCTAGCCTTGTTCCTTATAACTGTACCTTCTTCATTTAGCTTATTCCTGAAGACCCATTTGGTACCTATGACATTTTTGTGTTCTGGTCAGGGTACCAAAGACCATGTTACATTCTTTTCTATCTGGTCTAGCTCCTCTTCCATTGCTTTAATCTAGTCTTCATTTGTAAGTGCTTCTCTGGAAGTCTTGGGTTCTAATTCAGAAATCATGCAAGAGTTTTCCTTCACTTTTCTTCTTGTCAGTATCCCTGCATCTTTATCTCCTATGATCTTCTTTGGATCATGATGCAATTTCACATATCTAAGAATGACTCTAGCTAGTTCTTCTTTCTTTTCCTCTTCTCCTTCTTCTCCATCTTCTTCTTCTCCTACCGTAGCTTCTATCGGCATAGGAACATTGAGATCTTTGCTTGTTTCTGTTGTAACCGGTTCCCAAAAAGCTATTTTCGGTTCACCTTCCACTTGCTCACTGTTGGTTCCCTCGGATTTCTTAGGAGATTCATCAACCTTGACATTGATGCTCTCAAAAATCTTCTAAGTTCTGTTATTGTAGCACTTGAGGGCTTTGCTCTTAGGGGAATATCCTATAAATATTCCTTCATCACATTTATTATCAAATTTGCTCAAATGCTCACCTCTCTTGATATAGCACTTACTCCCAAATACCTTAAAGTAACTCACAGTGGGAGTCTTCCTAATCTAGTACTCATAAGTGGTTTTATCTTTTCCTTTCTTGATAAGTAACCAGTTCATTGCATAGACTACAATGCTCACCGCTTCTCTCCAAAAAGTGTGAGCAACCTTTCCTTAGATCAGCATTGTTGTCGCCACTTCAACTATAGTCTTGTTATTCCTTTCTGCTATACCATTCTATTGTGGTGTCCTAGGAGTAGACAGTTGCCTCTTGATGCCGATCTCTTCACAGTACTTGTTGAATTCATCAGAAGTAAATTATCCTCCTTGATCAGTTCTTAGGCACTTTATCCTTTGGCCACTTTCCTTTTCTACTAATGCTCTGAAGGCTTTGAATTTTTCGAATGCTTCAGACTTGTCTTTCAAGAATTTGACCCACATCATTCTTGAGCAGTCATCAGTAAAAATAATAAAATACATATCTCCCTGAATACTTCTAGTTTTCATAGGACAACACAAATCAGTATGCACAAGGTCAAGTAAATTTTCTGCTGAAAAAGACTTACCTTTAAAAGTTGAGGAAGACATCTTCCCAAGTTGACATTCTCTACACAAAGAATTCTCAAGTTTGTTCAACAAAGTTAATCCTCTTACTGCCTTGATCTTACCGGCTTTAATAATATTGTCAAAGTTCATATGATAGAGTCTCCTATGCCATATCCAACTGTCCTCAAACTTAGCCATCAAACACTGACTAATATTGGCATTCAACTGAAATAGGTTACCTCTAGTCTACTTACCAGTGGCAATAAGTTCACCACTCTTTCCAATTATACTACAGATTCTACCTTTGAACTTCAGAGTGAGTCCTTTATCATTCAGCTGAGCAACACTTAAAAGGTTATGCTTCAGACCTTCTACCCAGTAGACATCATCTGCACTGCTCTTTCCATTCAGTGAGATAGATCATTTACCTTTTACCAAGCATGGTGCATCATTGCCAAATCTGACAACACCTCCATCATATTCTTCTAGAGACAGAAACTTTCTCTGGTCACCAGTCATGTGGTGAGAACAACCACTATCAATAATCCACTCATTGGAGTTGTCAATGCGAGAGACAAGTGCTTTCTTGTCAGACACTTCTTCCTTTACAGCTACAAACACTATATCTTCACTCTCTTCATCCTCCAATTCTTCATCAGTAACACCTTCATCTACAGTAACAAGACAATTTCTCCTATCTCCTCCTTTATACTTTCTAAACCTCTCCGATTTATCCTTATTATCACTGTTAGGACAATTAACAGCTATATGTCCTATCTTGTTGCAGGAGAAACATTTTAAAGGAAGATTACCTCTATATTTACCAGTTCCTTTTGGAAGTCTTTTAGCAAGAAGAAATTCAAACTCCATTAGAATCTCTTCATCAACTATATCTCTACATTGTCTAGATTCATAACTAGTGCTAGTGTCTTTTCCTTTTCTGGATGGTGCAGCAGATGCTCTAAAGGCTAACTCAATCTTCTGAACATTGTCATCATAGCTATTCAACTCATATGCAGTCAACTTTGCAATGATAATACCTTGGTTTTATCAATTGACCTTAGTTCCTAGATAGCAGCAACTCTGATTGCATAGATTAGTAACAATGATCTCAAGACTTTACTAACAATGGTGGCATCCTCAATCATTCCACTGGTGCTTTTGATATCTCCAACCACAGTCTTAATCCTAATGCCATATTGTTGAATGGTCTCTCCTTCAACCATCCTCATGTCTTCAAATTTTCCTCTAAGGCTCTCTTCCTTAGCTTGCTTTACATGCTCATCACCACCATAAATGGTTTCCAGTGCATCCCATACATCCTTAGGAGTGTCTTTGTCTTGTACATCAATAAAGTCAATATCTGACAAGTTGTTGATAAGGGCTTCCATGACTTGCCCATTTTCCTGAATCTCTCTCTTCTAATCATCAGTCAGAGTGCCAGTGGGAGTCACATAGGCATTCTCAACATAGCTCTAGTGTTGAGCACCCATACTGTTGATGTAAATCTTCATTCTGTCCTTCCATATCTTGAAGTTATCTCTATTGAACTTAGGACCTTCCCTCTTCATCATTATAGCAGGATCTTTTACCTCAAGCAATTAAGCTTATATCACCCAGGACTTGGAGAGGATCTTATACCAATTGATGAATAATTATGAACAACAAATACCCTAATCGGTACTAAGAGGGGGTGAATCAATACAGACAAAAACTTTCTCAACAACTTATCAAGTTAAAACAATACCAACCAGTTGCCTTCATCACTGAACTTAACCATGGCAATATTGGTTAAACACAGTAAGACTTCAAACAACATAAACTGATAAGTCTGAACACTTCAAATACATTCAATACTTGATAACAACTTCACCCATAAATATATGCATGTGGTATACCAGTATTACCATAACCTAATAGCTCTACATGCTTAATTACTAAAACAAAGAATACTTAATCATCACATGAAAAATGCACAACTCATGACACACAAATTTTTCACATGGAAACCCAAATGGGAAAAACCACAGTGGGGATGAATACCCACAAGCTTGTTTTGAACTCTTTTGAAGCGCACTATGTTAGGAGCCTAGTCCAGTTAAATACTTTTACAATAAGGTTCTGTTAGGAATCGATCCTGTTAAAGATCACCCAATTAAGGGATGGCTATATACCCTGTTAAAGGTTGAAACCCTGTTAAAGGTTACCTTGCTAGAGGATTTGAAGAACTCAATGATCTTGAGTCACCCAGTTAAAGGATTTACAATAAGAATGTTAAAGCTACTCGGTAAAGGGATTTTCCAACTGTTGAAATGATTAGAAGAAAACAGGTAAAACTCTGATCTGATAATAACACTACATGGCAAGGCAGATCCTTTTCATTTCCTCTACTCTGCAATCACACTCTGCAGTTTTCCTCTTACTAGTCTGGCAAGTATCTCATCAATCGGATACACACACAACATTTGCCAACAACAAACAATAGAAAACATCATCGACCTTATAGACAACACTTAGGTCAATGGCATAAACCCTAAACCCTAAGCATTTTAGGTTTACAATACAAGCGGTCCAACCCTGACCATCCAAACACTTTGCATAGAGCAATACAATCTTAAATAGATCACAAGACAATATGCATCATTCATTCTTCACCACATATGGGAATCAGTAACCCATCACGCTTTCTTCTCATACCGCTAAGAAGAATGTTCATTCCTGAGGTAGACAATTTAATGCAATCAATCTTCACATGCAAGATCCTCAAAGAAATCCTTCGCGCGCACAAAACTGATGTGGCACCTTGATCTCATTCTCATCTCTTAGCTAACTCATCACAAAGTATCATTGGTTGCATCGCACAAGTTGGATTGCCAAACCGGAAACCCTAGAGTTGAGACTACCAACTGGTAGTCATGCTTAGTGAAACCCCGACACTGGTTCACAGCATCTCTTCATACCTCTTCATATCGGTTCACCAACTTCTTTTAATATGCATACCGATTAACTTGTACTTATTGACATCAATGACAACATACATTATCATCATATCAACATGTCGGTTCATCATATGCCAACAATATCCAACAATCATTACTGCTCAAATCATAAACCAACATAACCAATTTGACAACCTTAATCGGTTAGGGTTTAAAGGGTTTACCAATTACATAACATAGAAAGGGTTTAACCTTATACACTGGTTTAATGATTCAACTTACAAACTTACATACCGGTTTACAACATCTTTTACAAAGTTCATCCTACTGATTATAAGACAATATCAATATTAACAACAATATCAACAATATCATTAATGTCATTACCGGTTCAATTGACATCAATGACAACATAACATATCATTAATGCAATCTTCATGCAAATGCCAACAATCCCCCCCTTTAGCATTAATGGTAATACAAATATCAACATCATTGCTTGTTGTTGTGAATGTGAATAGGAATTGTAAGAAGAATGTTCATTCCCGAGGTAGACATTTAATGCAATCTATCTTCACATGCAAGATCCTCAAGGAAATCCTTCACGTGCACAAAACTGACGTGGCACCTTGATCTCATTCTCATCTCTTAGCTAACTCATCATGGAGTATCAACGGTTGCATTGCACAAGATGGATTGCCAAACCGAAAACCCTAGAGCTAAGACTACCAACTGGTAGTCACACTTAGTGAAACCCCGACACCGGTTCACAACATCTCTTCATACCTCTTCATACCAGTTCACCAACTTGTTTTAATCTGCATACCAGTTTACTTGTACTTATTGACATCAATGACAAAATACATTATCATCATATCAACATGTTGGTTCATCATATCAACATGCCGGTTCATATGCAAACAATATCCAACAATCATTACCACTCAAATCATAAACCAACATAACTAATTTGACAATCTTAATCGGTTAGGGTTTAAAGGGTTTATCGGTTACATAACATAGAAAGGGTTTAACCTTATACACTAGTTTACCGATTCAACTTACAAACTTACATACCGGTTTACAACATCTTTTACAAAGTTCATCCTACCGGTTATAAGACAATATCAATATTAACAACAATATCAGTAATATCATTAATGTCATTACCAGCTCAATTGACATCAATGACAACATAACATATCATTAATGAAATCTTCATGCAAATGCCAATAATCTCCCCCTTTAGCATTGATGGCAATACCAATATCAACATCATTGTTTGTTGTTGTGAATGTGAATAGGAATTCTGGTTTAAATTACCAAGTATTCACATGCTCTCTCTGTCTTCAATCTGTCACCGGTTCTCCTTTGCATAATCTCATAAATCTTCTCTCCCTTTGACAGCAATGCCAAATTGAAAGATTTTCACTGTGCATCAACAACATACTACAACTTGATGCTCCCCCTATGGAATACATCCACTTCAACATCAACCCTTGTAATATTTTGCAAGTAATTTAGGGATTGATGCAATCAGGATCATATTCCACTAACTTCATGAAGAGGGATAACCCCTAACTAACTTCTAAGATACTCAAAAGTAGTCTTAGGTAGAGGTTTGGTAAAAATATCTGCAAGCTACTCCCTGGTAGAAACATGCTCTAAGATAACATCTTTACACTGAACTTTTTCCCTCAAGAAATGATACTTCAATTCAATGTGCTTGGTTCGTGCGTGCAAAACAGGATTCTTAGAAATATTAATGACACTTATGTTATCACATAAGATCTTTATAGGTTCTGAGATCTTCATCTTAAAACCTTCCAAAATGTGCCTCATCCAAATAGCCTATGTGCAATTCATATAAGCTGCAACATACTCAGCTTCAGCAGTAGATTGTGAAGTACAACTCTACTTTTTACTACTCCATGCAACAAGCCTTCCTCCAAAAAAAAATGCTCCAACGGTTGTGCTTTTCCAGTCATCAACATTTCCTGCCCAATCAACATCTGTGTATGTCTTCAAATCAAATTTTTCTCCATATGGATACCATAATCCATAGTCAACAGTACCTTTCTGGTATCTAAGGATTCTCTTGGTTGCTATTAGATGTGTTTCCTTAGGATTCTTCTGGAATCTAGCAACTAAGCCAACTGCATGGGCAATGTTCGATGCTGTGAACCACATAGTATAACTTGCCAATCATTGACCTGTATTCCTTCTCATCAACAGACTTAGAATCATCTTCCTTGGACAATTTACAACATGTAACCATTGGTGTCCCAATTGGTTCATAGTCACTCATGCCAAATGTCTTCAAAACCTCTTTCACATACTTAGACTGTGAGATGAAAATACCATTCTTCATTTGTTGTATCTACAATCCTATGAAATTTTTTATTTACCCTACTGAAGACATTTCAAACTCATTTTTTATTTCATCTACAAAATTGTTGCTCATGACATCATTTCCTCCGAATATAATATCATCAACAAACACTTCACTAACCTATATTTCATCTCCTTTAGACTTGAGATATATGTCATTGTCATCACTGGTTCTTAGAAAACCTATCTTCATTAGATGTGTATGAAGCCTTTCATACTATGCTCTGGGTGCCTGCTTTAATCCATATAAAGCCTTATGCAATCTACATACCATGTCTTTCTCATCAGTAAATGCATAACCATCTGGCTTCTCTATGTACCTCTTCTTCCAATATCCCATTCAAAAATGCAGACTTAAAATCCATCTCATATACCTTGAACTTCTTATGGGCTGCAAATGCAAGTAAAGTTCTGACACCTTCCAGTCTTGCTACTGGTGCAAAGGTTTGGCCATAGTCTTCTCCTTCCTCTTGAGCATAACCCTTGCGCACTAATATTGCCTTGTTGCGAACTACAACACCATCTTCATTCAATTTGTTCTTGTATACCCATTTAGTACCTATAAGATTCTTGTTTACTGGTTGGGGTACTAGGGTCCAAGTGTTGTTCTTCTCAATTTGATCCAATTCCTCCTCCATAGCTTTAACCCAATAATCATCACCAAATGCCTCCTTAGTAGTTCTAGGTTCAATGGTGGAGATCATGCAAGAATTCTCTCTGATTCTTCTTTTGGTTAGTACTGCAGCATCCTTATCTCCAATAATCTACTCTCGATTGTGATTCAGTCTCACATATCTAGGAATAACATGATCATTAACTTCAGGCTCAGCTTCTTCTTTGTCATCATCTTCATCTGAATTTATCTGTTCTAGTTGGACAAGTGCATCATAATTTTCTTTGTCGGTTTCAGATTTCATAGTTTCTGGTTCCAAAAACAAAATGCAAGGATCTTCATCCTTCTTCTTTGAACTGGTTCCTTCTGAGACTTCAAGAAATTCATCCACTCAAACGTCGGTACTGTCAACAATTATATGTGTCTAGTTGTTAAAATATTTGTAGGTCTTACTCTTGGTGGAATAGCCAATAAATATTCCTTCATCACTCTCAGCCTCAAATTTGCTAATGTAATCACCTCTCTTAATAAAACATTTGCTTCCAAATATTTTGAAATAGCTAACATTAGGTGATCTTCCATACCAATATTCATAAGGAGTCTTTTCCTTACCTCTCTTTACTTGAACCTAGTTCATTGTGTAGACAGTTGTGCAGACAGCTTATCTCCAAAAGGTTTTCGCAACACCTCCTTGTATCAACATTGTCCTAGCATCTTCAACAACTGACTGGTTGTTCCTTTCTATGATGCCATTATGTTGTGGTGTCCTTGGTGTAGAAAGATATTGTTTGATACCATTCTCTTCATAGTACCTAGTGAATTCTTTAGAAGTAAATTCACCACCTTGATCCATCCTTAGACATTTTATCTTCTTACTGCTCTCTTTCTCATCTAAGGCCCTGAATGCCTTGAACATTCCAAAAGATTCAGACTTATCTTTCAAGAATGTGACCCACATCATTCTTGAGCAATCATCAGTGAGAATCATGAAATATCTATCACCTTGAATGCTTTTTGTTCTAATTGGTCCACAAAGATCTATAGGAACCAAATCTAACAAGTGCTCTGCTAAAAAGGATTTTCTTTTGAAAGTTGAAGAAGTCATCTTACCTAACTGACATTCTTTGCAAAGAGAATTAACCAGTTTGTCTAGCTGCGGAAAACCTCTCACTGTCTTGGACTTACTTACTTTAACAATGTTATCAAAGTTTATGTGACAAAATCTCCTATTCCAAAGCCAGCTATCATCTATTTTTGCAATAAAATAGTTGCTAGCTTTAGAATTAAGGTGAAACAGGTTACCTTCAATTTGTTTCTCGGTTGTAATCAATTCATCTTTATTGTCAAAGATTTTGCACATACCATTTTTAAACTCCAGTGGGTGTCCTTTGTCATTGAGTTGTGTCACACTCAAAATATTGTGCTTTAGACCTTCAACCCAGTAGACATCATCTGCACTTCTCTTCACATTAAGAGAAATAAATCCTTTACCTTTAACCATGCAGGGTGAGTCATTGCCAAATCTGACAACACCACCATCAAATTCTTTCAAGGAAATAAATTTTCTCTGATCACCAATCATATGATGTGAACAACCACTATCAATGATCCAATCATTAGAATTATCCATCCTAGATACTAATGCCTTCTAGTCTGATATCTATTCCTTAATAACTACAAATGCAATATCTTCACTAGCATCATCATCAAATTCTTCATCAGTGATACCACTATCAATAGCAATAAGACAATCTCTCTTTCCTTTACCCTTATACTTCTTGAACTTGTCTCTCTTGTGTTCATTTTCACCATTAGGACAAGTAGCCACTATGCGACCAATCTTGTTGCATGCAAAACATTTTAAAGGTAGTTTACCTCTATATTTACCAATTCCTCTGGGCAACCGCTTTGCCAACAATGCTTCAAGATCCACTAAATTTTTTTCATCATCAACATCTTTGCTGGATCTAGATTCATAACCATGACTAGTATCTCTAATTTTTTTCACAGATGGGTTAGAAATAGAAGCTCTAAATGTAGACTCACATTTCTGTATACTACCATCATAACCGTTTAGTTCAAAAGCAGTAAGCTTGCCAATGATGGAGTCAAGAGTTACCTTATTTTTGTCAATGGACTTCATCTTCTGAATAGCTACAACTCGAATAGCATAGACTAGTAGCATGGTTCTCAGTACCTTAGTGATCACTTTGGCATCTTCCACTTTCCCTACTGCACTCTTGATTTCACCGACTATCTCATTTATCCTTTGACCATACTGCTAGATATTCTCACCTTCAGACATCCTCATGTCATCAAACTTTCCTCTTAGACTCTCCTCTTTAGAAATCTTAACATGTTCATCACCGCTATAAATCTCTTCAATTTTTTTCCATACTTCATATGCAGTTTCAAGACCATGGACATCTACATATGCAACATCTAATAGGGAACTAATAATAGCTTCCAGTGCTTGATGATTTTCTTGCTATTCTTTCTTCTGATCATCAGTCAGAGTTCCAGTAGGTGCAACATACTGTGTTTCTACATGATCCCAATATTGACTTCCCAGACTCTTGAAGTAAATCTTCATTCTGTCACTCCATATCCTATAGCTATCTTTGTTAAACTTTGGACCTTCCTTCTTCATCATGATCTAGAAGATCTTTTCCTCAATTTGTTAGGCTTAGATCTTAGAGGACCTGAGATGCTCTGATACCAATTGATGGTATGATGAAATAATATGTATCTGGTAGATTACTGAGAGCGGGGGTGAATCAGTAAATAGAAAAATTGATACAAACTTCCCAAACTCAAACTCACAAAGTAAACTTATCAATGAAATACCACTGTCAAAATCAATACTCATAAAAATATTGGTTGACTATTATAGCAACTTAATAGTAAACAACATTCAACTTGTAAACATCCAAATGCTTCATTTCTCAATGCTTCCGGTTATCATGTCTCATCAGAAATAGTTAAGTAGTTAATCAAATCAACAATAAGATCATAACCACAAAAACATTCACCACATGACACAATTATTTATATGTGGAAGACCCAAATAGGTAAAAACCACAATGAGATGAGACTCACATGAAAAATATTTGAACTCTTCTAAAGTTCACCCTATTAGGAGCCTAGCCTGTTAAAGCTTTTACAAAAGTTTTGTCAAGAACTGATCCTTTTAGGAATCACCCGGTTAAGGGATTGACTACAAATGTCTTGTTAGAAGCAAATACCCTGTAAGGAGTAACCTTTGTAGAGGATTTGAGAATCCAATCTAATGGACCACCTTGTTAGAGGATTTAATAAGTAACCAAGCTTGTTAGAGCTTACCCAGTTAGGGGATTTTGATTCTGCTGTAATTGTTAGAAAACAATAGGAGTTTCTTGATATGTCTGAATAGCACTACATTTTCTTGATCAGATACATTTAAGCTTCAATCTGCCTTTACTCAAATTGCAGACTCATTCTCCGATTATGCAATCACACACTCAACTAATTTCTGCCAACTTTTGCCAACACCAAAATAAAACAACTTCATCAACCTTAAATACAAATGAATTAAGTTGGTAACACAACAAAAATATAATCTTCTCATCATCGAGATTACAAACAAGTTGGTACAAGCATGATCATTAGATTTCATAGCAATCTCTTCACATCAATTAAGAAAACCTCAACTACTCCTTGATTACCTCTTTATCAAGCTTAGTAACTCATCACGCACTTTGCATTAGATGCAATACACTTTGCTCCTTCCCAAGACAAACAAACGCACCAAAATAATTTGAACTTGTCTTCATACAATGACCTTACGTGCCACCATCATTACCACTCAAATCATAAACCAACACAACCAATTTGACAACCTTAATCGGTTAGGGTTTAAAGGGTTTATCGGTCACATAACATAGAAAGGGTTTAACCTTATACACTGGTTTACTGGTTCAACTTACAAACTTACATACCGGTTTAGAACATCTTTTACAAAGTCCATCCTATCGGTTATAAGACAATATCAATATTAACAACATCAACAATATCATTAATATCATTACCAATTCAACTAACATCAATGACAACATAACATATCATTAATGCAATCTTCATGCAAATGCCAACATCCCTCTCTTTCCCTCTTTATGTCTCTCTACTTTTCTCTCTCCTTATCTCTCTCACCTTCCCTCCCTCCACCTCTTTGGTCTCTCTCTCACAATCCCTCCATCCACTTCTCAGGTCTCTCTCACAATCCCTCCATCCACTTTTCAGGTCTCTCTATATCTTCCCTACTCCCTATTTCTCTCAAGTCTCTCTCCTTTCTATCAAATCTCTCACTCTCAACCTTTATATATCTATCTATCTCCTCCTCTCCCAGGTGTCTCTCTCCCATTATTTCTTGATTGTTCCCTCTAACTCTTTTCCCTCTCTTCATCTCATTCCATCTCTCCCTCTCTCTCTATCTCTCTCTCTTTAAATCTCCATCTGTATCTTTCTCTCTGATTATTTCATTTAAGTCTCTCTCCCTCTCTCCCTCTATCTCTCTATCTCATTCTCCTATCTCAATTGTATTCTCTCCCATTCTCTAAAAGAAGCATCCCCCCAATATACAACTTTCCAATTGAATACTAGGGGGATAGTAGTCTCGAAAATCTTGGGTGAACATTGGGAACCTTGCTAGAAATAGATAAAAAGATGATAGAGGAGGATTTATTCACATAACCTAGATTGAGGATTGCGATGGTTAAAACTATTCTATCTCATGTAACTCTTATCACTTCAGAAGGCAAATGGAGACAACAAATTGAGATCGAGAAGGATATTATTCCTTGTCAGAGATGTGGAAGCAAGCTTCATTTTCCCCAAAAGACAAAATGTTTGTTAGAAGGGCGTGAAGTAATCAGCTCAAGAGGCATAAGAAAAATTGGGTGGTTAAGGATAATACAAACTCTCGGAACCTTCTATGTTTGTTGTATAATGATCAATGCTTGGGGAGAAATGATCACCCATCGGTTCTTGTTCCAAAATAGAATCAACAGATTGCAATGGACCATGTAACCAATTCTTTGGTGTTGCTATCGCAAGTAGTGGACGAGACCATTGAGAACAAGCCTATAGAGGTGGAGGCTTTATTTTAGGAGTTAGAGAATGAGTTTAAATTATTTTACAAAGATGGTGAAATAAAAGGAGGTGAACTAGACAACATGGACTCAAGATGCATCATCCAGTTAGCAAATGCTCGGTTGGGTAGAATGAAGGGTTGTAGGGATCGTAGGAGCGAGAGGTAATTCAAGGAGGATAGAGCCTTTGAAGAAGGTATTGTTAGTGTGTTGGATTTCATGGGTCTTACAACCCCTAACAAAATGGCTATTGATATAGTTTTGCTTCAAGAGACCAAGCTATATGATGATAAGGGCCGTGATTTCTTGAAATTTTGTTTTAAGTGGAATGGTATGTTTCAAGTGGCTAAAGGCACATCGGGGGGTCTAGGGGTTCATTTGAACCTGATAACTACTTCAATATCTCCAATTGCCTCCAATTCTAACTGGATGATCTCTCGGGTTTCCATCATTGGTGGTATTGTGGATTTTCCCCTAATCAATGTATATGAACCTATTAAAATGGAGGAGAAGGGAAAAGTATGGGGTGAGATCATTGAACATGTTGACCGGCTTAACCTATACATAATTATAGTGGCTAGAGATTTTAATGCTATCCTTGACATAGATGAAAAGATGGGCAGTCTCAGAAAAAGTTCCAAAGTCATAGAGGAGTTTAGAGACTTCATCAAATCTATCAAAGTGGCAGATGTGATCCCAAAGAATGGATTGTATACTTGGACAAATAGGAGGATTAACTTTTCAAAGATATCTAAAAGGTTGGCTAGTTTTTTTGTGGGTGATTTTTGTATTAACGGGAATTTTTGTGTATCCACGGTCATTTTCTTACAAGCTGGATCGAATCATCTTCCTATTCTATTAAGTTTAGACCAAGACAAGGCAATTCAGAGGATTTATTTCAAATTTCTCAACATGTGGTGGAGAGATCCTCCCTTCAAAAGTAATCTCAAAAGGTGGTGGGAAGAAGGGAACAAGTTTGTGGGCTCTCCCAATTTTTGTTTTGCGAAAAAAGATGAAGTATTTGAAACAAAAAATTAAAATTTGGAATATAGTGTCTTTCAAAAATATATTTGCAAAAAAAATGAATAGAAGAAGAATTAGAAGGTATCAATGAGAAAGTGATGATAGCCGGTATGACAAACGAGGAATTTACTTTAGAAAGCAAATTGAAAGAAAAATATATGGAAATCCCGAAGAGAGAAGAACTTTATTGGAGAGACAAATCCAGAGAGCTATGGATTGCAGAAGGGGATTCCAATTCCAAATTTTTCCATGCCTCCACCAAGTCCAAAAGGACTTTTAGCAAAATAACTTCCATCAAAGGTGAGAAGGGCAATTGGTTCTCTTCGGGGAAAGATATTGAGTAGGCAACGCTAGATCATTTTTTGCAGGTTCTGGGGAAAGGAGATCCTCTAAGTGAAGATCACATTCTGCTCATCACTGAGACTATTGATACATTGGTCTCCCTGGAAGATAATATGATTCTTATGGATCCTTTTTCTAAAGGGGAGGTGAAAAAGGAAAGCTTCCTCTTGCATCCACACAAAGCTCCAGGCCCTAATGGTTTTATAGTCAAAGTATTTCAATCCTGTTGGGATTTCATGGGTAATGATATTTGGGCAATAGTTGAAGAATTCATAAATAAAAAGAGGTTTGTGAGGGAGATGAATCATACCATGATTGTGCTTACACTAAAGAATAGGAGTGTGAGTCGATGATGGATTATCAACCTATATCCTTCTGTAGCACGATATACAAGATTATATCCAAAGCAATGGCAAATAGGCTCAAAAATATTTTGCCTAAACTAGTTGTTGATAATCAGAATGGTTTTACTCCAGGCAGAGAGATTGCGGACAATATCATACTAGTATCAAAGGTTATTCATTCCATGCACAAAGAGAAGATGAAAGGTATGGCGATCAAGCTAGATGTGTCAAAAGCATATGATAGGGTCATTTGGAATTTTCTGTTACAATTTCTTGTTTGTATGGGTTTCAATAGTAAGTGGATAGAGTGTATCAAATTCTGTATTTCTTCTATTAGTTTCTTCATTCTAGTTAATGGATCAGTGTGTGGTTTCTTTGATGCTACTAACAAATTGAGGCAAGGAGATCCCTTGTCCCTATCTCTGTTTGTTTTTATGGTGGAAGTGCTAGGTAGTAGGATTAGAAGGATATGCAGATCAGGTAGGTGGAAAGGGATTTTTGTAGATTCCTAGTTGGAGCCCATCACTCATTCCCAATTTGTGGATGACACATTGTTATTCAGGGAAGCCACTATGCAGGAGGCTTCAACAATTAAGAATGTACTAGAGGAGTACTCTAAGGCCTATGGGTAGATAATCAATAAAGAGAAATCATAGGTGTATTTCTCGAACACTAACATACAGGTCCATGTTAAGATTGCTCGCCTGTTGGAATATCAAATTAGCACACTCCCTTTCAAGTATTTGGGAGTCAATATCAACTTGGGTAGCAGACAAAACCAAATATGGGAGGATGTGATTAAAAAATGCAAGGGTAAATCAGAGCAGTTGAAAAATAGATGGCTATCTCAACAAGGGAGGTTAACAATGATTAGATTGGTATTATCAACCATCCCTATGTACAGTATGCCATGCTTCAAGATGCCTTATGTGGATAGTAAGAAGCTATATGGGATGCTCAAAAAATTTATTTGGGAAGGGGCGAAGGAGGTAAGAAGAATCTCATTGATCAATTGGGAGACCGCGTGCCTAATTAAAGAAGAAGGAGGGATAGGGTTGAGGAAAATGGATCTTCAAAACCTTTCTTTAGGAGCAAAATTAGCCTAGAAAATATATAAATGTTCAGAGAGAATCTGGTGCAGGTTGTTTAGGAGCAAATTTTTGGATTCAGAGGAGCCAAAGAGAATATTTATAGTGGAAAATGCAAATAAGGGATCTGTTGTTTGGATTTTTTTATGGGAAAATAGAAACATCGTCACAAAACACCTATCTTGGCAAGTACGGAATGGGCGAAAGGCAAAATTTTGGGATGACTTGTGGGAAGGAGAGTGTAGACACCTAAAATTGTCTTGTCTAATTAAATAAATATCTTTATTTATTTAATTACTTTAGCCTAATTCTTCTATTAATTAAATAAATCTATTTATTCAATTAATTCATTTATCCTCTTCTAGCCTTATTTCTCATTTAAATAAATACCTTTATTTATTTAAAATGTCTTTTTCCTAAATTAAATAAATATCTTATTTATTTAATTGATCCCACTTCCTCTATTAATTAAATAAATATTTATTTATTTAATTAATTCATGAACCTTTTCTACCCATGACACATGTCATTCATCTCTTAGTTCATACACTACCTACCCTCTCATTATTTTATTATTTCATCTACCTACCCTCTAATCTTAGCTGACCATTTATCTTTTACACCTCTCAATATTATCCCTCCATTTCTTATAGTGTCTTCTATATAAGGAGATGCTTCCTTCATTATCAAACCGGACCTGACAACTCTAGCATTCGAACTTTCATATGCGATCAAGCCTACTTGCAACCACATTTTCGTTCTTTGTTGAGCTCTTGTGCACACATAAAATCTAAGAGAAAATATATCAAGCAAGATCAATGGAGATAGGAAGAATGGAGATCCAAACCCTATTGGACATGTGATCATATAATCTCTGTGCTTTCATTTGATTTGCATTGTCTTAGGTAATCTTCATATGTTATGGTGGATCTTTGTTGTTGTTAGGCTAGGGTTTTGTGGTTGAATCTATTTACTCTTTCAATATTGTTGTTATCCATTTTCACCATATACATTTTGGCACGCCTGGTGGGACTCTTGTCCCTTTTGCATTTAATATCTTTTGTTGCAGATTTTGTGTTTTTGAAGTTGCAGATCTGACATTTCTGGCAACAATTCGATATTTACGTGTTTGTGCATTTTGAGATCATGTTTCTAAATTTATGTCATGTCTGTGATATCTGGACTCGCGTCTGCATCTTCGACACTAGTTTTATTATCTTTTGCAGATTGCAGGTCATGTTTCTGTTCCAAATTCACGTCTGTGAAGCCTTCAGATGCGTTTGTGTTTGGTAATCGGGTTTGTGTCCCAAAGATGCATCTGTGTGAAATCTAGGTGCATCTGTGTTTTTCTGTAGCATTTGTGCTAGGTGAAATCGCGTCTGTGTTTCAGCTTTTGCATTTTGGTTTTGGGGTTTTTATTTTGTCATTCAGATTTCAGATCTGGTTTATATTGAGCTAACATCTTATGATCTAGCTAACGAAATTGGTGCACCTTGTCTTGAAAGCAAAATTGTATTGTCGAAGACCCCTATTTCACAAAGTCTTTTGGATCTAAAATTTACCTAACTTGTGTGCTTGCAGGAAGGGGTGATCATTTGAAATAATCCAAACTACTAACAAATATTTGTTGCAGGACCTTGACAAGGATTTTTCTTTTGATCTTTATTGCAAGTGCCTTGTTTTCATAGAGTATCAAACACTTCAATTGGTGCACTAAAATTGAACCAGTGTCTTTTGAGTCTTGGGCAATATGCTCTTTTTGTTTCATCTTTAGAGGGCCTATCTCCCTATGTGGTCATTAGGACTACTAGTGAGGAGAGAATGACCCAAGTGGTAGCGAGGAAAAGACATCCTCTTCTGAACCACTATAAACAACAGTATCCATGGTGAAAACTATGGATAACGTGTGCTAATTAGTTCATACCGACACTATGTCTCCCCATAAACCTGTTTGATCAAATTTATTTAATCAGTTGTAGGGCGTAACCCTACCAACTGGGAGCCTTATGTATTTACAGAGCTAAAAGTGTCGTATGTATGGCCACACGAGTAGATGCCCTTACTAGCACATTTTCATTTTAGAAAGCCAAAATCCTACTAGTTGTTGGGTCAGGAGGTCGGACCTCTGGAGTGACCCACACACATACGATTCTTAGTAGAGATACAAAGTTCACCACAGGGAGTTTTCATGGGGACTGATGCTTGGCTGCCCTAGAGAACTGAGTGCCAAGGGTGGAGCCAGTGGGGTCAAGCATCTAAGTATCCTCTCTGAATAGCGTAGCCTCAGGGGAAACCCCATGTGGGATCAACAACTATTGTCCTGGCCAACCATAAGAATTGTGCTTGTCTTATTTTGAACTATTAAACATTCAAGACCAAACATCAAAACATTGTGTCTTTTGTGTCTTCAAGTGTATGCAAAACATTTTTACATCAATCAACACACTTTTCTTTGAGTCATTTTGAGTCTAAACACTTACAAGCATTGAGTCTTCATCAATATTGTGTCCTCTTGTCATGGAAATACAGTCAAAAATTTTAGATTTGGTCACAACAAACAACTTTATGGATTGGAAAAATTGCACTAAGTTTTTAGAAACGCGTCTGTGTCTAACAGAGTTGTGTTTGTGTCATCTAGCCATGTCTGTGAAGGGCAGATACGCGTTTGTGTTCTCTTGAGAAACATTGCATTTACAAAACCTCAGAAACACATCTGTGTCTGATAGAACCATGTCCGTGTCATTTAAGTGTGACTCTAAAGTATACAGGGACGTCTGTGTTCAGAATTGGAAAACTTTTACAGTCCAGCAAACAAGAACAGTCAGTTTCAAACTTCTTAAGCTTCCTAGGTTATTTCTTTGGGTTTTCATCTAGCATTTAGCCTATATTTGGGTCTCACAAAGTTCATCATTGCTTTACACCTTGCATTACATTCACATTTTTCTAAACTTGAGTCAAAAGGTCACTTGCTTGTCCTCATCTTTCTTTGCCAATACACTGCATACAACAACATTTTGCTAAGTGGTCCCTCATCAAGGTCTATCACCTTTGGGTCTCATTTGGTCTTACTTAGAGTCAAGGTCAACTTACCTCATCAAGATAAACTATCATCTCTTTGGAAGCCACACCTACTCTACTACATACATACTTGGTCTTACACTTTGGACATTGCAAGTACACCTCAGATTCATTTACATTCCATTCAAACTCGTGGTCTTCCATACTCTTTCCATTTTCATCTAGTCTAACACACCTTGGTCAAGACCTAGTTCATGGTTGAAACCCGTTCCCAAAAATCTAGGAGAGAAGCTAAAGAGGCTCAAGAGTCTACAAACATGAGTGCCTATGAGTATGACAATGATGTCTTTTTCAATTCTGATCATACCACATTACCTGACATGGATGCCTATAGAAACATTCCAAATGTTGAGAACATGGATAATACAAACAACAATGATACACACAATGACAATATGGATAACTTTTCTATACATTCAGCAGAAGTGGAAGACTCCATTATGGATCCCCATTTTAATATATTGGTTGAGGAAATAATGAGGAGAGATAGAAAATATTTCTTACAAGTGATGGCACAAAGTGGAGCCAAGATCCCTCATGATTTTGACATGTCTCAAATAATGGAAAATCGACCTTTGCAACAAACTCACCTCAACATGGATCAAAGGAGGCCTAATAGTGGAGGCAATAGAGGACCACATATGGTGCCTGAATCACCATCATCTTTGTTTCAAAAACCTGAGGTCCCACATACGCATGGTCAAGCATATGATACTCACCTTCGCAGACCATTGTGGAATTCTTATGTAGAAAAATATGCTCAATCACATGCCAATGCTAAGGACCAACCACCAAAGCAATTGGATATCCAAAGGCATGTTCAAAATCTGGACACAAGGAAACCCCGCGTTGAATTTCAGGGCAACGCATTAGAACAAACTCATGACATGCCTGTAGAGTATGGTATACATGGACAAAACAGATATTCCATTCCTCATCGTGACTTTATACCAAGTGGTCCATATACGCAAAATCATTATAGACCTCCTCCATATGAACATGTGTATGATCAATACCATCCATATATGCAACATGCTCCTCCTCCATCTAGTGCTTCAGGCATGGGGTATGGTGCAAGAAGTCGATCTCCACCTAAAAACAATTTGGAGCAGAAAATTAAGGACTTACAAAAGAAAATGGAGGACATAAATACACCAAAGCCAACTTACACAAAGAGAGACATATGTCCCTATCCATTTGAGAAAAGCATTCCAATGCCTCCATTTCCTACACATTTTTTGATGCCTAAGTTCGATAAGTACAGAGGAAAAGGGGATCCTAAGGCACATATAAGATAGTTTTTTAGAGCTTGCATTGAGGTAGCAGCAGAAGAGACATATTTGATGAGATTATTCCCACAAAGCTTAGGTGATCAAGCTATGGAATGGTTCTCCCAACTCCCACTTGGAATTAAGTCATGGGGTGACTTAGTAGAGGCATTTATCCAACATTTCTCATACAACATAGAGACAGACATATCAGTCACTACTTTGTGCAACACCAAGAAAAAGGATGGAGAATCTTTTTCATCATTTTTACAAAGATGGAGGAATCTAGCCAACAAATGCTCTTGTGAAATTCCACAAAAACAAATAGTACAGATGTTCACGCGGAATGTTAACAAAGACATTGGTTATGACTTGAGAAAAGCTTGTTTGTCCACCTTCAAGGACATCATTGAAAAAGGCTTAGCAATAGAGAAGGTCCTAATTGAACAAGGAGTCATTAAGATATTCAAAGAAAACAAAGAGGACTATAAAGGAAAAGACAAACCAAGATTTTGGAATAAAAACAAGAACACAGTCAATGATGGTGTTGTGGATGCCAATACAATGCGAGCCAAAATTGTTTTTTCTAGATCAAGCTCTACAAACAATCAAGTGAATACTCAAACAACTTCCAAGTCACGAAGGAAGTACACTCTATTGGGAGAACCACTAGAATCAGTTTTCAAGAAGTTAGAGGCAAACAAAATAATAACAATTCCAGATTTGCCTCCATATGAGCCAAAGGTTAAACCAAATTGGTGGAATGATGAAGAGTATTGTGAATTCCATAAGAGAAAGGGCCATAAAACAGGAAACTATCATCGAATGAAGAACATCATACAAGATCTCATTGATAGAGGTGACATTGAGATTGAAGGGCATTCATCCAATCAAGAACATGAGATGTTTAAGGAACCATTCCCAAAACATGACAAGGGAAAAGCTAAAGCCACAGATGACCAAACCAACTATACCAGAGCATCTTATAACTATGATTCAACTATCAATCACATTTCGATGGACAATTATGTCTCTACCATTATCATCAAGGACAAAATGCCTGAGAATTCTACCCAAAGACCTCAGATTGTCCTAAAAGGCATTGGATCTTCTTCCGAACCTACTTCTGAATGTAATATTACAACTCGTCAAGGTAAATTCACCTTGCAAGGTGCTCTAGTTAAAAACACCGCTTCCTCATCAACTAAGCCTGAGCATGACCTTGTAGAATAGTTAGGGAAGACACCCGTGCTTATCTCAATCCTTGAGCTCTTACACATATCCCCCGCACATAAAGCCATTCTTGACAAAATCTTGAGAGACAATTCTATCTCTACTGATCTAAACGTGGACCAGTTTCAAGCCATGGTGGGATACCTTTCTGTTCCATACTCCCTTACATTCACAAAAGCTGACGACGCCTCCGTGAGCCAACCACATAATGCACCTTTACATATTGAATCCTTCCTACACAAACATTGAATAAAACGAGTCCTGATGGATGGAGGAGCTGGTCTTAAAATATGTACTTTGAACACAATAATACAATTGGGATATTCTGATAAAGCCATGAATGCTACAAACAAAATTACCATCAAGGCATATGATGATGAAGAGTGTTCATCCAAAGGCACAGTCACCTTACCTGTCAGAGTTGGGCCAGTTACAAAGGATGTGGTTTGTCAAGTCCTAGACCTAGATCTCACATACAACATATTGCTAGGACATCCTTGGATTCATGAAATGAGGGCAGTCCCATTTACATACCACCAATGCATTAAGTTTCCTCACAATGGAGTTGAAATAGCAGTAATGGTGATCCTAATCCATTTATATACTGCAATAACTTGAGACCAAAAACTAAGATGATCATTCCAATAATAGGGAAGTTGTCCCTTCTTCTACATACATTGATCCTAAATCATTAAAACCTTCAACATCAAAACAAGGTGAGCTTAAAGGGAAATATCAGGACAAGGGCATGGGTGAATACACTTTGAATCAAACCATGTGCTTACAACAAGTTATGATTTCACCAAAAGAAAATGGACAACCACATCCTTCTAAACGGGTATCTATCATTACACTCAAATGGGATCCTACTATCTTCCAAAGATGGGGTGAAATGGAAGAAGAAGACTTATACAAAATGCTTTACAAAGACCTTGAAAATGATACACAAGATCACATCAGCATACCATGTGAAAAATATGGCAAAGGATTCAAGATCCTACAAAAATTTGGGTATGATGGTAAAAGTCCTCTTGGCTTAAGAAAGGAAGGTATCATTCAACCTTTGCAACCAGAATTGACATTCAAAAAGGAATGCTCGAAAGGACTTGGTTTCATGTCTTCCAAGGTAAATACTCAGAAGAGAGAAGAAGCATTACAACTCAAAGCTACCAAAAATCAACAAGAGAACCGCTATTCCACAGACTCCAATGAATGGGAATGGGGTTCGGACAAATCCTCTAGTGACTATGAGCTCACTGAGACATTTAGAGAACCATGTGAACCCACAGAAGAAGAGGAATTTTATATAAAATTCAAAGTTGGTCAAGAAACAACCCTTGAGGATCCCACACAGTCCTTGCCTCTAGGTTCTTGGTCGAAATCACAAAGAATGAGGACACCCGTCCCAAAATGCGCTACTAGTGATGGCAATTTGGATTCATTCACAATCGAGATAGATGATGAGAGTGCTAATGATGACCTCAACAACTACCTCGACATACCTGAATATAACTGCATTTTCACCCTTAGTCCCGCTAACCTTGAAAACATCAAAGGCCTTCCCCTTGTTCATCACCAACTTATTGACTGGGACCATGAAAGACCTATACAGTCTGACACATTCCAAAATGATGAAGCCATTATTGACTATCTAGGCATACAAGATGATCTTCCCCCTAAGGACCATAAGGAAGGACACACTATAGAGCTCAACAACATGGTATATTTTGGTGAGGGTGTTGGGCCTTCCAATCGCAAAAATATAAAAATAAAAATAAATCAAGGGTCTTATGGTGAAAACCACGTTGTGGCACTGTTTGACCCCAAAAAAGTAAAAAGAAAGGACGTATCCGAGGATGAAAACCTCTCTGAGGCACCCGAGGATGGAAGGCTTGACTTTCTCCCAGCATCATATGCAGAAAAATCATTTATGTTAGTAGAGGAGACCATCAAAACAAACATTGGTACAGAAGAAATTCCACATAACATATTCCTGGCTCAATCTCTAACAGAGACTAAAAGACCAAAGTTCATAAGTTTCTTCACAGAATGACAAGTCGATTTTGCATGGTCATACGCTGATATGCCTGGACTGGATCTGGATTTAATAATGCATCATTTGACAGTCAAACCGGGGGCAAAACCAATGAAACAAAAATTAAGAAAGATGCATCCACAAGTGGCATTATTAGTCAAAGCGGAGCTTGAAAAATTATTGGATGTCAGATTCATACAACTAATTGATTACCCTGAATGAAGCTCCAACTTAGTGCATGTCAACAAACCAGGTCGTAGCTTCAAAATATGCACAGATTTCAGAGACATCAACAAAGCTTGTCCTAAGGATGATTTTCCATTGCCAAATATTGACCTGATCATAGATCTCACAATAGGGCATGCGATGTTATCTTTGATGGATGGATTCTTTGGCTATAATCAAATAAAAATTGCATCCAAGGATCAGCACAAAACAACATTTACTTATTCTTGGGGAACTTTCTACTGGAATGTCATGCCCTTTGGGCTAAAGAATGTAGGCACTACATATCAAAGAGCCATGACTACTATCTTTCATGATCTCATGCACATTACCATGGAAGATTATGTTGATGACCTCTTGGGAAAATCAATAGACACAGATACACATTTGGACATACTTTTAGTCATTTTTGATCGGTTGGAAAAATACAAAGCAAGGTTAAACCCCAAGAAATGTGTCTTTGGAGTAACCTTCGGGAAGCTCCTCGAATTCATTGTCTCAAAAAGAGGAATTGAAGCCGATCCAGCAAAAGTCAAGGCAATCCTAGAGATGCAACCACCAAGAAATATCAGTCAACTTTGATCTTTGCAAGGGAGACTCCAGTCCATATGAAGATTCATAGCACAACTTGTAGATAAATGTCATCCTCTTCAGCATTTGCTACACAAAAACATCAAATTCAAATGGGATGATAACTGCCAACAAGCTTTCCAGATACTCAAAGCTTATCTTCTGAATCTGCCAATCTTGATGCCACCGATTCTAGATCAACACCTATTACTATACATATCCACTACTTCAACAACACTGGGGGCACTCTTAGCACAACAAGATGTTGAGGGCAAAGAAAAGGCAGTCTACTACATCAACTGCACTTTGGTGGGATATGAGCTAAACTACACACCAAGTGAGCGTGCATGTCTCATTGTTGTCTTTTCTTCGCATAAATTATGACATTACATGCTAACTCATAAAACTAAGTTGGTCGCAAGGATCAATCCATTGAAATACCTTCTCAATAAAGAAACGCTTACTAGTTGACTAGCCAAATGGGTGATGCTCCTGAGTGAATTCGACATTGAATATGTAGATAGAAAAGCAATAAAAGGACAAGCTATCACAGATCAATTAGCAGATGCTCCTATGATAGATGACGCTCCTCTAACTTCAGAATTTCTAGATGAATCCATCTTGACAGTATCACACGCAAAGCCTTGGCAGCTATACTTTGATGGCTCATACACACAACATGGTGCAGGAGCTGACATCCTCTTCATCACACCTCAAGGGGATTCCATACCAAAATCATATCGATTATCATTTCCTTGCACTAATAACAAAGCAGAATATGAGGCATTAACAACTGGATTACGGATTGTAGTTCAGTGGAAGATCAAGGAACTTCATGTTTCTAGGGATTCTTAACTTGTAATTTGTCAAGCAACTAATGACTACCAAACAAAAGATGAAAAATTAATGCCTTACAAAAGAATGGTGGATGACCTAAAACAGCATTTCGCAAAGTTAGATTTTGAGCAAATACCAAGAGAGCAGAATCGAGCCGCAGATGCCATGGCTACTATTGCTTCACTAATCGATCTACCACATAATGAAACCCGCTATGAGTTCTTGGTGGATAGCCTTTTGGTCCCCTCGTATGATATCACTCCTACTGAGATGATATGTGTCGTTGGTCCCGATTCCTAGTTATATGGTTCCATTTTCACATACCTTCGTAATAATACCCTTCCTCTTGACTTATCGAACAATCAACATCGTACTTTCATTCACCAATCTTCTCGATACGTCATTTTAGCTGATATCCTATGCCGTCGAGGTCTAGATGACACTCTTCCTAGATGTTTAGAAAGGGATGAAGCTCGGATTGCGTTACATGAAGTTCATGAAGGGATATGTGTTCCACATTCTAGTAGTCCTACCTTAACCAAGAAACTCATCAGGACTGGATATTACTGGCCCAATATGGAAAAAGACTCATATTAGTTTGTCAAGAAATGTAAACAATGTCAACTTCATGGAGACCTAATTCATGCGCCAGCACAAGAACTTCAACTGATTGCGACTCCTTGGCCCTTTTGCCAATGGGGACTCGATCTCATATGCAAGATTCACCCTCCTTCCTCCAATGGCCACAAATTCATCATCACCACCACAGAGTATTTCACAAAATGGATTGAAGTCATGCCTCTTACACAAGTCACTGAAAAACAAATTGCTATATTCATTCTCAATTACATCATTTATCGATACGATATTCCTATTTCCATCATCATCGATAATGGGCGTCCCTTCAAAAATCAAGATGTTCATGAACTTTGTGATCGCTTCCATATTACCCATCATTTATCCACACCTTATTACCCCCAAGGTAATGGCCAAGCTAAGGATTGCTACATTCATTCTCAACTACATCATTTGTCGATATGGTATTCCTATTTCCATCATCATCGATAACTGGCATCCCTTCAAAAATCAAGATGTTCATGAACTTTGTGATCGCTTCCATATTACCCATCATTTATCCACACCTTATTACCCCCAAGGTAACGGCCAAGCTGAGGCATCAAATAAAACCATTCTTAAAATCCTAAAAAAGACAGTCGATGGCGTTGGCCGCAATTGGCATATCCAACTTAATCCCGCACTTTGGGCTTACCGCACAAGCATCCGCACACCTACAAGAGCCACACCTTATTCACTTGTCTACGGAACTGAAGCTATCTTACCTATTGAGGTCAAGTTGCCCTCTTTATGAGTCTCTCTACAAAAAATTATCAGTGATGAAGACTACAGGGTCTCTCACTTACAGGAACTTGAACTATTGGATGAACAAAGACAAACTGCTTTTAATCATCTCAAGGCTTATCAACAACGAATGAGTCACAATCATAAATTCAAGCCTCACACATTTGAGGTAGGTGACTTAGTTCTCAAAGAGAATCCTAAAAATCAGCAAGACAGAGAGAAGAAGGGCAAGCTCGAACCAAACTGGCTTGGTCCTTATATCATCACAGCAGCCTATGGATCCAATGCATATCAACTCTCAACCACAGAGGGCAAACCTTTGGAGGATCCCATCAACAACATGCACCTTCACAGGTTTTACACATAGCTCTTCAGAGTATCCTAATTCAAAAATACGAAAAAAAAAAAAATTCAAAAATTCAAAAATACACAAAAAAATCAAAAAATCAAAAAAGTAAAGAAAAACATTTCGTCCAATGATGAAAACCACTTTGGTGGCACCTAGGCAAGTACCATGGTGAAAATCGGGTCACCGACGCCATGTGTAGAGACATTGCTCCTCCCTCCTCTAGGATTCCATTTCATCCTTTCACTTCCCACACACTCACAACCCCTCCACTCATAATAAACTTACCCATTCCCATCATGGCTTGTTATTGATCTACCCAAGATTGGTTAGCCATTCATAATAAACCTCCCTTTTCACCCCTTTCCATCCATAATAAGTCAGCTCCTATCTGTGGCTAAGGCAAATCCTATGTCTAGTGATGGGTGTGGAACTGAGAGCATCACACGTTCTGAGGAGTATTGTTTCTTCCAATTTTCTTCAATCTATTCGTGCACAATCTGCAATAAAGCAACATTTGCATCGCCAATCCGCAATAAAGTTTCATCTTCTCTGCAATAAAGTATCAGTTTCACGGATTCAGTCAGTTTCAAATGAGACACAACAACAACAATGGGCTTCAACAAATCAAATCTTTCAACAGAATCAGACAACATTATGGTTCAGTGCTATCTATCCTTTTTGTGAAAGTAAACATTGTGACCACAATCAAATAAGACTTATACAAGTGACAAGAGACACTAAACTTGAGGACTACAGTGGATGTTGGTTTTGAGTCTTGGTTTTCTTTTGATTTTATCTTTCTGGTGACATGTCTTTTAGCTTTTATGGGATGTCTCTGACTAGAGATTTTATCTCCAGGATGTCTTTGACTAGAAAGGCAAGGATGGGGTATCGTCACCTATTTTTCTTTGTTGTCTGTGGATTGTCTCTTAGTAATGCTATGACTTGTCCAAGGACATGAGGACATTGTGAGTCTAGTATGAACTAGGGCATTCCTTGTTTGTGAATATCTTATCTCCATGCAAATGGGTACAATGACTTTCTGGGTCGAACATATGCCTCAATTGTCATAACCTATTTTCCATAATAAAGCTCAATGATGATGACGCACAAGAAGCTCTTTCACTTCCATATCTTCTATCTTCCATCCCCCTTTCTTGATTGACCTCCATCATCCTTCCCAAGTCCGTGTAGTCTGTTATCACATGACTGAGTATAATGACACACCAAAAATGTTTGCATTTCATGTAGTTGCACCTGTATTACCACATCTCTCATTTCATACATATATATAGATATCAAAATTGCACCACATCCTGCACACAACACATATTAGCACATTTTACATCCTCATCATATTTGTCTGCATTTCATACATTCACATTTGCATTTGCATAACATATAAAACATAAAATAACAAAAACATTGCATTGCATCATGTACATATTTGCATCCATATCATAAGCATCACATAGAAACATACATCACATAGGTACACATGCATATAGTTGTTGCAAGGATGAATCATCACACACACACACACACACACACATATATATATATATATATATACAATGATATCAAAATACATATGGCTACAATCACCCAAAGGTGTCTACTGTTGGCATTTTTGATGTTTTATGTTGTGGTTGTCATTGATGGACACACACTTGCATTGAGATCCTCTTTATATGTATGAGTTAGAGAACAACCGGTATTTGGTTGTATTATAGTCTTTAGACTATTGATGTTTTACAAAATGTGTTTCCTAGTCTGAAGTGGCATGTTAACCTTAAGCGATACGAGGGATTAAAGTGGCATAACACATTTCTACCAGTCTTCATTTTTGTCAAACCGGCAACTGACACTTTATATGAACCAGTATACTCTGTGATGAGTTACCAACCGGCATTGTGTGATGAGTTACCATCCACTAATTGTTTGACGGTGCCGACTCTGTAGCGGTGCTTTTTGTGACGTATTACCAAGTATGTCCAGGATCATTGAACCTAGGAAATTGTAATGTAATCCTATTGGACCGACATGAAATTAGTTTCCTTTATAAGGACATCATGTCTAGGGTTTTAGGTTGTTGATGTTGTGGTTGTTGCGAAAGTTGATATTGCGGCTAGGGTTTAAGGAGGTTGAGGAGTTGGAAAGAATATGAATGTGTAGAAGATTGAAGTAATGTAGGAGTGTATTAAGAATGAGCTATCAAGGATCTAGCCAAGTAGTCTGTGCTATTAGATAGATCAAACACTTGTTGATTACTTGTGAGTTCTATTTCACTTAGGGTTTTACAAACACTTGTTGATTACTTGTAAATCCTAAAATCAACAAGGGTTTTACATCATTGAACCAAGGGTTTTAGGTTGTAAATCCTATAACAAGGTGGTTCACATCTGTGGATCTAAAATCCTCTAGCAAGGTAGTCTTTAATCGGACTTGTCTCCTAACAGAGATTGAGATTCCTAATAGGATCTGTTCTGGTAAAGAATATTGTAAGACCTTAACCAGTCTAGTTCCTATTCTGCAGATAGTTACTTGTGAGTTCTATTTCACCGTGGTTTTTCCCATTTGGGTTTCCACATCAAAATATCTTGTGTTATGGTGTTTGTGCTTCTATGGGTGAATGCATTATTAGCTATTTGGTTTGCATGACTATTAACTGGTTTGTCTATTAAACTGTTTTACCGGTTTACTGATAGTCTTGCAAAGTGTTTAAGTACAAAGATTTTTGGCATACTAATTCAACCCCCCCCTCCTCTTAGTGTTCATCAATTGGTATCAGAGCCAACCTTTCTATAAGTTTAACCACTTGGAAAGAGATATGGGGGAATACACATTGAGGGAACTTACCCACCGGCTCACTCAGTCTAAGCAAGCCTATGATGATCTTCTGGTCAAATACAAGGCATCTCAAGCAAAACAAAGAGAACATGCAGAAAAGCTGATGGAGCTATCTGAAAATAGTTCTTCAAATAAAGCAGACATGGAAGCCCTAATTGTTGAAGTAAATAAGTTGAATAAATCAAACTCCAACTTGAGAAAGGAGTTGGAAGGACTGACTATCCAGATATGTCAAGAGCTTGAGAATCGGAGAAAAGTTGAAGACCTAGTGAAAGAAAGAGATAATGAGATCTCCAAGCTGAAACAAGAAATGAGTGCCCTAAATGCTCAACTCCATGCAAGAAAGGTGGAAAAGGAAGACATGCAAGGAGAACTGAACACTACCATCTCTGAGAATGAAAACCTATTGGTAACAAATGCTGCTATTTCCAAAGAACTCTCTGAGTCAAAGGAAATACTTGCTAAGTTCAACAAGAGTACTGTCAAGCTAGAGCAAAAGCTTGAATCTGCCAAACCGGTCAAGAATACCAATGGACTTGGTTATTCCAATCATGAGGAAGGTGAGACCTTTGGTGCAAATGCTGGAACATCAAAGAAGCAACCGGCATCAAAGGATAAAGGTAAGCAAAAGTTTAAACCTGTTTTCTTTAATTGTCTTAAAGAAGGACATACTACAAATGTGTGTAGGAGTAAGGCTTACAACAATTTTCCTTATTTCCTAAATGATAAGCCTAGATCCTATAGATTTGATGGTAACTATTATGCATGCAACAAGTATGGGCATAGAGCATCTGAATGCAGGTCTATTCTGAATAACACTGGAAGATATCCTTAGAGGACCCAAGGAGCTGGTCCTGAACCTTTTGTGAACCGGAATCACAACTAGTTTAATGCCTTCAATCATCAACCAAGAAGCGGTGGTTATCAAGCGGCAACTGGATGGAGAGAAAATTGTATGATCTGTCATGGTCATGGTCACACTACTGCAACATGCAGAAGGAAGAATGGAAACATGAACAATGGACCTTGGAGAGCACCTAGATTGGTCTGCTATCACTGCAACAAATCGGGTCACATTGCCAGATTCTGTAGATCAAGAAAAAGAATATCTGATGATATACCGATCACTCTAGAAAGGAAACATTGATGTTGACACTATTCAAGTGGACATGAACAAAATCTGGAAGGAGAAACCAGCGATGTTACAAGAGGAACCAGTTTCTACACCTAGTGTGGAAATCATGGAACCGGCAAACTAAGCTTCAGAAAAGCTTAGGGGGAGCAAACGACTAAATGTTTCAAACCCCCGATTTACACCGGTAAAAGACCTTAACCTGTATGTGATACCTGTCATTTGGCAGAAGAACGAAAATGGTAAAAAGGCAAATTAGGGTTTACGCCCTAATGGAGGAGCATTAATGACGGTAGGTGAGGAATATGTTTATAAGCATTTTTCAAATCATTTCTCACTATTAGTTTTCAAGCAAAGAAAAGTTTTTCAAAGAGCAGAGTGACGAAAAGGTGATTTGAGCAGAGATTTTGAGAAATTGAGAAACCGCGAAGGAGATTCAAATTCAAACTGGAAACGGTCAGGTGGAGAACACAAAGCGGTGATTCGGCAACCGACAGAGTGTGAAGTGAAGGAGAATTGGCAAGCCCTAATTTTGTGTGTTTCAAAAGGTATTTCTCAAGTTCTTAAGATTTCTATCATGGCTTCTGCATCTCATACCAGTTCTAGTGCATCTATCGAGTCTGCAAGTTTTATTCAACGGAAGTCCAAGTATAATGCCCTATCACAAGTTCCAGCTGGTGTGATAGTAGAAGAGGGAATTTCTAACAACATAGATTACAAGATAGAAGATCTAGGGTCTCTTGCTATCCACACCCAGTTAGGTTTATTTTGTAGAAAAGATAAGAAGATCAAACCGAAGTTTAATATTCTGGAGAAGAAAAAGCTCCACAATGTTGTTTACTTCCTGGAAGATTTCACAGAGGATCATATAAGGATCATTCTGAGCAGAGTCCATGGTGATAAGATGTACCTGGAAAGAACACATGACATCAAGTCACAGGCAATTCATTTAGTCATCGGATTCCACAACATAGGGGAAGTGCCAGCCCTAAGAACTGTGAGCAAAACTGAAATGTCCAAGCTCACCGGTTCAGTGAGCGACTCATGTGGCATGACAATAAATTCTATCAGGGATGATCTGGTTGAGTATGCATGTATGGTGATTGGATACCGGACATTCTCAGCCAGCAAAATTAACTCTGTATCTACTACAGCGGTAAATGCCGCTTACCGGATGATAAAGGAGGATGCATCATTTGATCTATGCACCGGTATGCAGAGACAACTCCTATTGAATCTGAAGGTGATCAAATAGGATAATGCACTTAGGTTCAAGTTTGGACAACTACTGGTTGGGTTGTTCTTCTATTTCCAAGGCTACTTTCCAGAAGTAGGAGATGTCCAATGGTCTGATGACCAAGCAAATCAAGGAAAGCATTGAAGCAATTGGAACTAGCTACCCTGATGTTCTGAACAAGTATTTTGATGAGTTCAGAAGGAAAATGAGCCAAAGAGTGAGGATATTAGGTGACATCGTCAAGAAATATGAAGATGACATCTGCTTCACCATCCAAGTAGATAAATGCATAATGGAGGCTGTTGAGCCTAGATAGGAAGAAGTGGAGCCAATGGGCTATGAGGTGATGTATGATATGCTGGAAGGGTATGCCTCTACCCTTATTGCCTCACCGCTTGATCCTAAGGCAAAGAGAACTGGCACCTACCTAGAGAGGATAGCATCGGTTGAAGAACCACCAGCAATGAAAGAAAAAGAACTGGCAGTGAAGAAGGCAAAGGCAGTACCTGCAACATCAGCACCGGTTACTACTGCAACTCCAAAAGTGACCAAGTGGTCACCAGCTAAGAAGAAGCCGAAAGTTGCACCGACTAAAGTGTTCCAAAGAAAGAGGAAGACAAGGAACACCTCTCCAGACTCAGAAGAAACTTTGTCTGAGGAAAAGCCAAAGAAAACATGTCAAACAAAGAGGAAGACAAAGAATGAACCAGCATCGTCTGCACCGGTAAATATAGATATATCTTCCTATAAACCTTTGACACATTGTCAAATAACAATAAAGAATATTAGGAGATAAGTGCTAAATGACTTACTTGAGTGTTTTTATGACTTCAATGAGGATGAAAAGGAAGCGGAAAGGAAATAATTTAGTATTTATGTATTAATGACCGGTCGCGCTCAGAGATTAAATCTCAGACACCGGATTCTCTATATATGTCATTAGATAATAAATGGCACATTTCCATAGAGAAAGAATAGGAAATTAGGGAGAAAGTTTTTGCACAGTACTTTCCCGACCTGTCAAATTCTGAATTGTTTGATGTTATTGACCAAAATAAAGGACTCTTCTTCACTAGAAAAAGAAGACTCTGGCTGTTAGAAGGTAGAGTTACTGATGTCGAAAAAGACACTCATTTGTATATGAGAACTACTGTCCATACTCACAAAGCGCATCTGGCCAACCGGCAAGCTGAAGAAGAACCGCTTATATCCAAACCGGACAAAGTATTTGATGATGAAGGAAATCTGATTGTAGAACCGATCGACACCATTGATGTCAATGCTTTGGATGTTGAGGATGATACTCAGGAAACACCATCTGAGGCAACAGGACAGAAGCAACAGGCTAAACAAGCTGATAAGAAAGCCAAGGATAGACAGGAAGCAGCAAAGGAAGAGGCAGAGCAGAGGAAAAAGGATGAAGAAGAGAAGAAGAAGAAGAAAAATGAAGAGGAGAAGAAGAAGAAAGATGAAGAGGAGAAGAAGAAGAAGAAAAATGAAGAGGAGAAGAAGAAGAAGAAGAAAAATGAAGAGGAGAAGAAGAAAAAGGATGAAGAAGAGAAAAACAAGCAAGAAGATGAAAAGAAAAAGAAAGAATAGGAAGATAAGGAACAGGAGAAAAAGAAGGAAGCAGAGAGGAAGAAGAAGGAAGAGGAAGATAAGGAACAGGAGAAGAAGAAGGAAGCCGAGAGGAAGAAGAAGGAAGAAGAAGATAAGGAACAGGAGAAGAAGAAGGAAGCAGAAAAGAAAAAGGCTAAGGAGGACAAGGAAGCAGAGAAGAGGAGAGAAGCGGAGAAGAAGAACATAGAAGAGGACAAGGCAGGAGAATCGAAGAAGAGCACCCAGATGGAGACTCTGAAGGCAACCAGGATTCAAGCCAAACTAGTTGACCTCTCCGTTCCTATCGATCTCCAGTCTGTAAGTGAAATAGAGCTAATGTAGAGCATCAAGGTAGCTCAAGAGCGCCTTGAAATCATTCGATAGAAGAAGGAGCAGGATGTAATTCAAGCGGCTATGGATACGCTTACCAGTTTGATACCCAGTACAAATCTTCTAAACACCGATTCATCACTAGCTAGACTTAAGCTCCTATGCACAGTAGTGGATAATTAGGTGTAGAGCCTTGAAGAGGCAACAGAGGCTAATGTCAAGAAGGAGCATCAAAAAGCTCTTAATATAGCTCTAGTGAAGAAGTTGAACGAGCTCTGGATTGAACTGAAGAAAGAACAAAAGGATATAAGGGACTCTCTAGATGAGGGGAATTTTCTACTCAACAAAATCTATCAACCCCATCTATTCTATGATGATGTGCTAGCTCAGAAGCAAAAACTTGAAATGGACTTACAGTCCTACTTGAGCACATTCAAGTTGCCTTCTGATTCCTTTACAACTTATGGGCAAACCATTCTCCGGTTTCACATCCAATCAGCAAAAATAGAGCAAGAGATCAACACTTGGTTTAGAGATTTGCAGGAGCTACAACTAGTTCTACTCCCACGATTGCAAATTCTTCAGAAGTGCTATCTAAACTTGGAGGCCTTAACAGTTACATAGGAGATGAGCACAATTGATACCATGGAAGAACAGGTCTCCTAGATGCAGACAGAGCAAGAAGTAGCCATCTCCCTACTTGAGTCCTAGTCTTTGTCAATGAAACAATTCTTGCAGGACTTTAAATCTGTTTTTGACAAGTATCATTCCTTGTTGTCATAAACTTTTATTATTTTTTAATATCAAATGAACACAGGGTTGTTCAGCTATACTTTGTCATTGTTGGCAAAGGGGGAGAAGAATTCTATTTGAAGAAGTATCTAGTAATCAAATTTTGATCATATGCTCTGTATATCTCAATTGTTTATGCTCTATATGCAAAAATGTTATACATTGTATTGTTAAAGGGATAGTGTATATGCTTAGGGGAGCAATTTTGCTAATGGCATGATTTTGTTGTAAAACACTAAGATGTCAAAATTTTATTTTCCTAAGTGTTGCCATCAATGCCAAAGGGGGAGATTGTTGGCATTTTTGATGTTTTATGTTGTGGTTGTCATTGATGGACACACACTTGCATTGAGATCCTCTTTATATGTATGAGTTAGAGAACAACTGGTATTTGGTTGTATTATACTCTTTAGACTATTGATGTTTTGTAGAATGTGTTTCTCGGTCTGAAGCGACATGTTAACCTTAAGCGGTATGAGGGATTAAAGTGGCATAACACATTTCTACCAGTCTTCATCTTTGTCAAACTGGCAACCAACACTTTATATGAACCGGTATACTCTGTGATGAGTTACCAACCGACATTGTGTGATGAGTTACCATCCACCGATTGTTTGACAGTGCCAACTCTGTAGCGGTGCTTTTTGTGACATATTACCAAGTATGTCCAGGATCATTGAACCTAGGAAATTGTAATGTAATCCTATTGGACCGACATGAAATCAATTTCCTTTTTTAAGGACATCATATCTAGGGTTTTAGGTTGTTGATGTTGTGGTTGTTGTGAAAGTTGATATTGCGGCTAGGGTTTAAGGAGGTTGAGGAGTTGGAAAGAATATGAATGTGTAGAAGACTGAATTAATGTAGGAGTGCATTAAGAACGAGCTATCAAGGATCTAGCTGAGCAGTCTGTGCTATTAGATAGATCAAACACTTGTTGATTACTCACATCTTTGACAAGTTGGCCCAAAAGCCCTTTTGTAAATCCTCTAACAAGGTGGTTCACATCTGTGGATCTAAAATCCTGTAGCAAGGTAGTCTTTAATCGGACTTGTCTCCTAACAAAGATTGAGATTCCTAATAGGATCTGTTCTGGTAAAGAACATTGTAAGACCTTAACTGGTCTGACCTTAACCGGTCTGGTTCCTATTCTGCAAATAGTTACTTGTGAGTTCCATCTCACCGTGGTTTTTCCCATTTGGGTTTTCACGTCAAAATATCTTGTGTTATGGTGTTTGTACTTCTGTGGGTGAATGCATTATTAGCTATTTGGTTTGCATGTTTATTAACCGGTTTGTCTATTAAACTATTTTACTGGTTTACTACTAGTCTTGCAAAGTGTTTAAGTACAGAGATTTTTGGCATACTAATTCACCCCCCCCCCTCTTAGTGTTCATCATCTACATCATCATACAAAATGGTACAAAACTGATACATAGGGAGCCCTCTAGGCTAAGATGAACTCCCTCTCTCAGAGCTGGCTGGCCTCGACAGAGTCTGAGCTCTAGAAGGACCTGCCCCAGGATCATCTCTCATGTCCTATCTCTCTGGTGGTGGTGGAGGACCCATGACCCCACCGCTCGATGCCTGTCTCCTGTCCCTCCCTCCAGTGGTCGTCGTTGTCCACGATGGTCTATGGAAGCTCCTAGCTCGCTGCTCTGGTGGCACTGCTCCATAGTATAGGTCTCTCCAGTAGCCTATCTCCTCCCCGGCTTGCAGAACATAGGCATATCCAGCTCCTGTATCCTCTGCTGCCTGTCTCCCTGCCCTCAGTTCTATCTTAGCCTATGTATACCACTAGATAGCCTGATCCCTCTCCCGCTCAAGATCCTCAATCTCATCTGCCTATCCCTGGAAGATATCCCTCAAAGCTAGTAACTCATCCTCCTCCTCTCAACCCTCACTATGTGACCCTGCCATGCCCGCCTCTCCTCTCCACCCTCTCTCCTTAGAGCCATTCTCCTCTCTCCTACTACACCCTACCTCCTCCATTGGCCTCTACCTCTGCCATCTCCATCATCATCCTCATCACCTCCACCATCTCCATCTATCGCCTCCCCTGGATCTGTCAGTCGTGGAAATGGATGCTCTGCCTAATATGCAATATACTTTGCATCCATCCCTGCATCCTCTATCTCTGACCACATATCCCAAGGCAAGGGAATCATCTCTACCAGTTGTGTCACTGCCTAATCATAAAACAATAATGGCCCGAATTGCACCTGATCTCTCACTGTCTGAGCATACATCCCGAAACCCCATGGCATCCGCTGTATCCTACCGAACTGCCTGCCCACCCTATCCACCAAGTGCCTCTCAAGAACATATGGCATCCACCCAATCAAATATCTACTCCTAAACACATATGGCAACTCCACTGCATCATCCTCCCACTCCTCGCACTCTCAGTATGGCCTCCATACTACACTATCGATCTCATCAATGACCTTGTGCTAGTACTCTAATCTCCCAATCCACGGTTGAGATGTAATCATATCATACAGATGTATAAAACTACACCCATGGCCCCTGCCTCGAAAATGAATCGGTTGTGTCACTCGTAGATGCTCATATGCCCACACCTACAACAATGTAACTCTGCAGCCCAATCCTGTTGATCCATGGTATAGAAACTGATGTAACTCATAGTACAAGTGTGCCAGTAGACATAGTCCCCATGCAAACCTAGTGTGCTTTGTCACCAATGTCTCCAGTGTACTCCCTCATCCCACAGCCAATCCTTGTGTCGCCCTATCCGGACAGTGGAACCCACTGATCGCTCCTGCCAATACTGTTGGTAGTGCTAATCCTGTCCATGTCATGGTATCCCAAGCCATGTGTCCAGCCCTCATCTCCAATCTTGGATCCCAGAACACTCATCTCAATGCATCCCTTTCTCTGTCTCGATCATAGGGTACTAACTCCTTATTGATCGGTATCCTCAGCATCCTATAAACATCCTCCAAGGTGACTGTCATCTCACCCATAGCCAAATGAAAAGTACAAGTCTCTGAGTGCCATCTCTCAGCCAATGCAGTCAGCAACCCCATGTTCGCTTGAAACTCAGGCACATACAAAATATGTCGCAGGACCATAGCCTAAACCACTGCTCTCTCCTCGACTGTCAGCTCTGCTTGCAAACTCTAAGTCGATGGGAATCTCTCTCGTGACTCCAGCATAGGTAGGTCCTCCTGTAGTCAAGCAAATCAATTGTGTCAATCATAGTGGCATTCCCTGTTCATCACAAAATGTTGCTTTTTATCCTAGTGCTTATGGCACTCTATCCTAGTGGCACTCCTTGTTCATCACAAAGTGTTGCATTTTATCCTAGTGGCACCCCCTGTTCATCACAAAGTGTTGCTCTTTTTAGTACTCCCTGTTCATCACAAAGTACTATGTTTTGGCATTCCTTGTTCATCACAAAGTGCCTTAATCTATCCTATCCTAGGGTCTCTGCTTGAGTGTATCCTCTTGAGTAGTTTCCTGATTGGGAACGTATGTTCTATCATAGAATTGTCAATCCTAGCCCTATCTGCTATCCTAGTTTTCCCTAGAGGACCTACTTGAGTGTATCCTCTCAATAGCTTATCTAATCGACAGCGTATGTTTATCACAGAACTGTCGATTTGACCTAGAAGACATAAACGCGCTTACATACTACACATACGTGTCTGCTCTGCACAGACATGCCTAACATACATAGACATACCCCTGCTCTGCACAGACGCGCCCATATAGCATAAACGTGCCTGCACAATGTAGACATGCTCACATTTGACATAAACGTCTTTGCATTCATAGACACACCTAGCACAAACATAGACGTCCCTAGCCAACCCATACGTGCCTGGCACCAGCACAGACACACCTTAGCATTTTTTGACACCGCTTGACATATTCTAAAAAGCATTAAATGTGCTACCTAACATGCATTTATGACAACATTTATTGCGACAAAGTACAAGGAGATTTGGCGATACTCACCGGCTCTCCTACATCTGCTGGCCTCTGATATCGGCGAACACGATCGAATCTATGAACCAATGCCATCGCTCATGACTACTGCTGCTCTATGCTCTCTCTACTTTCTAATCTCTTGGATGTGTGGATGACAATGAGGATTTTTTCTCCTTGTGGTCTATCTTATGGAATACCCTAGCCCTAGTCTCCCGTGTCAGTCTTTGTTACCTCGTGACTCTGTCACTTCATCGGGTCAGTCCTTTCTAGCCTTTCTTTCTTATCGAGAGATTGTCTGTGATCCAATCTCTCGAGGGGGCATATCATTCCCATCTTGGGGCAACTTTGTATCAGCTCATCTTATCTTCTTTGAAACAACACGACAAGCTGCATTGTCTCAAAGAGGGGCAAAATGTAGACACCTAAAATTGTCTTGTCTAATTAAATAAATATATTTATTTATTTAATTACTTTAGCCTAATTCTTCTATTAATTAAATAAATCTTTATTTATTTAATTAATTCATTTATCCTCTTCTAGCCTTATTTCTTATTTAAATAAATACCTTTATTTATTTAAATTGTCCTTTTCCTAAATTAAATAAATATCTTATTTATTTAATTGATCCCACTTCCTCTATTAATTAAATAAATCTTTATTTATTTAATTAATTCATTAACCTTTTCTACCCATGACACATGTCATTCATCTCTTAATTCATACACTACCTACCCTCTCATTATTTTATTATTTCATCTACCTACCCTCTAATCTTAGCCAACCATTTACCTTTTATACCTCTCAATCTTATCCCTCCATTTCTTATAGTGTCTTCTATATAAGGAGATGCTTCCTTCATTATCAAACTGGACCCAACGACTCTAGCATTTGAACTTTCATATGCGATCAAGCCTACTTGCAACCACATTTCCATTCTTTGTTGAGCTCCTGTGCACACATAAAATCTGAGGGCAAATATATCAAGCAAGATCAATGGAGATAAGAAGAATGGAGATCCAAACCCTATTGGACATGTGATGGTATAATCTTTGTGATTTCATTTGATTTGCATTGTCTTAGGTAATATTCATATGTTATGGTGGATCTTTGTTGTTGTTAGGCTAGGGTTTTGTGGTTGAATATATTTAGTCTTTCAAAATTGTTGTTATCCATTTTCACCATATACAGAGAGAAACCTCTTAGGGAGACGTTCGAAGATCAGAACTGGGTGAATGATGTGGTGAATGTTATGGGGGACAAAGTGGGTCAGTATTTTGAAGAAGGAGGACTAAGGGGAGACATGGTCAACTGGAAGAATATAGGGATAGAGAGTAAGGAACTTTTTTCCAAACTAGAAGGAATTTTATGGTCTAGGATGATCCTGGTGTTAGAAGAGGAAAACACTCTTTTCTGGTGTGCTGCCAAATCAGGGGAGTAAAGTGTAAAGCTTGGAGCTATGAAATTTAAAGATGGACTATGGAATAAAGGAACACTTCCTAAAGATGGAGCCTTTCTTTGGATTTCCCTTCATGACAAGGTACTTACTGGGAGTAGACTGAAGATCATTGGCATTGTTGGACCCAGTCGATGTGTAATGTACAAAAGAGAGGGAGAGACAATGAATCACTTGTTGTACAACTATCCCTATGCCAACAGGTGTTGGGATTGGTTGTTTGACATGGTGAACTTGTATATTGTCAGGAATGAAGGATTGAAATATTTTCTATTGTCTTGGCCTCAAATGGTCAAATCTAAATGGGGAGACATTTGGTTGGTAGGACCGGCTATGGTAGCATGGCATATTTGGAAGGAGAGAAATAGGATAATTTTCAAGGAAGTCGGTCTCTCTATTAAGCAAATTATTTCAAAAATTAAGGTATCCATAGAGGAAATCATATGTGGTAAAAATTCTAAGAGGAAGACTTATAGATATAATAATTGGGATAGGTACATGGAGACAAAGTTATCTTTGAAAGGTATAGGGCCCGGTTTCTCATCCAAGAGACAAGTGGACAAGAGTTAGATTAAATGGACC
The DNA here is from genome assembly GCF_030272615.1 of Cryptomeria japonica. Taxonomy (NCBI): domain Eukaryota; kingdom Viridiplantae; phylum Streptophyta; class Pinopsida; order Cupressales; family Cupressaceae; genus Cryptomeria; species Cryptomeria japonica. The sequence goes on along the minus strand of NC_081414.1, from coordinate 197,209,911 downwards.
ATGCCACCAACAACTTAGGTGAAAGTTAATTTCGATGGTGTCGGTAAAGGAAATCTTGGTAGGGATGGCTTCAGGGCAGCACTTAGAGATGAGAATGGGAGTTTTATTTGTGGAGTGTATGGTAACTTAGGAGAAAGTTCAAATAATGAAGCAAAAATCAGAGCATTGGAAGCAGGTCTGAGCATGTGTCTTAAGGAGAATATCTCTAAGGTCATCATAGAAGGAGATTCCCAACTCATCATTAATGCTGTGATACAATCCTCATTTCATAATTGGAGATTAAACAAATGGCTGCCTTGTATCAATAGCTTGTTGGCTCACATTGGTGTTTTTGAAATTATCCACACCTATAGAGAGGGTAATAGAGTGGTAGATCTCCTGGCGAATATGGGAGGTGAAGGGGAGAATTAGTTTTTCTCAATCAAGAAAGATGATGTTTCATAAGAATTAATGGAAGCCATCAAAAAGGATGTCCCCTGTTGTCTTCGATGAGGTATAGGTTAGGGGAAGACATTGTATGAGACATATGAGGTGACCATCACTTCTTTTCATAAGGAACTTAAAGTGTACTGGAAGATTAGTAATCTAGACATGTATTGTAGACTAGGGTTCAAATTTTTTTATTACCATTATATAAAACAATATATCACAATTTGCCCAATCACGGGGAGAGGAAGATAGGTATTTGGAGATTGAGGTGACAATTTCCAGAAGGACAAGACATCTCAAAGATGGTGACAGACGCATAAATAGTACGGATTTGAGATCTAAACAAGATTTGAACAAGATTTCCTTGACTTGGGATTTGATATGCTTTTAGATTGTGGAGACCACCTTAGTGATTTCTAGAAGCGATGGGAAACTATATGTGGAGATCTGTTGAATAGATTTTGACATCTCTAGGAGAAAGAAAGAAGACTTGTCGATACAAGATGGCTCCGTTTGCAGGGATTTTGTGCATGAACTATGAAGAGACACTTGAGCATCAGTATATCACTCTGCTTAATGTAGAGGATGATATTTATGAGGTGATTTTGGAAATGGTGGACACTTCTCTGAATCCGAAGAGGCATTGGTGCAATGACTTCATCTATGAAGTTGTGTTAGTGCCGATTGTGGATATACTGGAATCGAAGGAGAGATGTGTGGAGATTCTAGGGGATTTTGTGAATGAAGACTATGGGGATGCGGTGGCGGAGGCCCTGTGCGAACTGTAAAACGATGTAAAAGAAATTAATTTGAAAGTATATTTCAACCCAACAAATTATTATTCTTAAGATTCTGAAGAGGAATCTGAAGTGGAAGGGGGTCAGACTGAAGATGAGGAGGATCCCGATATGCAGGATTTGAATGACAGTGATGAGGAGAGAGAGGAAAGGGAGCGGAGCGCTATGAAGAGGAGAAAGAGGAAATTTGTTAAGGAAGCATGAGCAATTTTTAGAGATAGAGTATTGAATAGTGAGCTGATAGAATTCAGGTAGCTTAAGGGTGCAGAGGATTGGTGGCTGACAAAGGAATCTTCAGATACTCTCTTCAACTTGGGAGAACTGATATTGCAACTATTGCACTTCCTGAGAAATGGGTAATGGGCGATATTTGCTGGTGTTGGTATGTGTCGACTAAATGCTATGTTGGGTCTAGGTAGGGATAAGGTAGTTTTTGGAGTTTGGTCTTGGAATGAATTTGTGGTAGGTTTGAAATTATTCTAGTATTGTAATGCGACTGAAAACTATATGTAAATTTTATGGAGTAATATAGGGAGCTATCCCCATAAAAGATAGCACTTACCATTAAAAAAAAGACAGAAATTATTAAAATCAAATATTAAATTAATGTAAATTAAACCTTAAAAAAGAAGATGATGATTAGAATAATTTAATAAAAAATTAAATAAAATATCTTAATAAAAGAAGATTAAATTAAAATATATTCTTAGCAGAAAAATATATAAATAAAAACTAGATTTCTAATTAAAAAAATAAGTATCCTACAATAATCAAAATTTTAATAAGAGAAATAACTATAATTTAAATGAATTCTAATAATTTTGAATTATTATTTGTAATTTCATTTAAAAACATAAATATAATTAAAATAAGATTTTCATTCAATGAAAAATTAATCATTAAAAAGGTTGCAAAAATAGCTAATTCTTTCTATTTTAATAATTTTGTCTTTTCCACTTTTTAAACTTAAAAAAATATGGAATATTAAAAAAAAAACAAAGATATTATTATAAAAAGCATAAAGTAGTAGATTTTTCTTTTGTGCACATTCTTTTTCTAATTAATTATATTAAAATATGTTTTCTTAGTTTTTAATCATTTTCTAATTAATCAAAATTAAAATATGTTTTTTTAGTTTTTAATATTTTTTAAAAATTAATATTAATATAAATATCAATTTTGAATTTTGAACTAGTAAGTTGAAAACTTCATTCATATAGAGTATACCTTAGACATAAAAATAAATTAAATATAAATATTATAAAGAAACAAATTGCCCTATATAAATAATTTAGATTTATTATTTAATATAAATAATTAAAATATAATTAATTTAGAATAGTTTTAGAATTGAATTCATAATTAAAAAATATAATATATAAAAATTAAACATAAAAGATTAGGTACTCATCTCTAACAATTATGATGAAGAATTCGTATTAATTTTTCTTAGTTGGTTTTCTATAAATGAATTAATATTAATATTCAGTGTCATGCTACTAAAATGTTATTATATTAAAGAGAAAATAGATATATTTTTTTAGATAAATGTAATCTTGTGCTCTCTTCAGTGTGAGATTTTTTTCCCAAAAAAAAATTCTATATATTTTTGGATTTAAAAAAAAAAGGGATTCTATATATTTTTGGACTTTTTCTGAAGAAAAAAAAAAAATTGTATATTTTTAGTATTTTTTTTTTTCAATTTTGAAGTCAATGCACAACAACACTCATATTGTAGGTAGGCTAGTGGTGGGCTCTGGTTGCCTATGTTGTATTTTATTGCACCTTTCTTCTTTGGGTTCCGGATTTTTGCTAAATCGTAGGTATAAAGCATTTACTAGTTTCAAAACTTGAATGGAGAGAAGTCAAAACCAATCCTCCATAAAACAGGATCTCTCAGATTTTCTCCTCCTGTTGTTTGTATGTGCATCTCTTTCCTTTTTAGATCCACCACTTTTCATCTTTCCATCCCCAACCTTTTTCTTTTTGTTGCACCGAGATACTTGCTCTTCCAACTGTGAAACTCGCAGACTCAGATCATGAATAATCTCATTCTGTTTCTCACTTTTCTTCAACAGATCAGATACACTCCTCATTAATTTCTCATTCTCTTCTCTTACCAAGCCAATATCTTCAATGGCCTTTACTTGCTCTGTCATCTTATCCCCTGCTCCTTCATCATCCCTTGAATTTCCTGTTTTAATACCTTCTTCTGTGCAAGGGATTGCAGGTGATGCATCAGTCTCCAACAAGCCTAGAGATTTACAAGGGTTTTCATCATCCCTTGAATTTCCTAACTGAACACCTTCCTCTGTGCAAGGGATTGCAGGTGATGGATCAACTTTGTTTCTTTTCAAATTCTCTGCATCTTTATCAACAACATCAACCATTGTTTTTCCAGCTTCAGAAGAGCTCTGTTCAAAAACTTCTACTCCAATGTTATTATTGTCTTCTTCAGGGGAAGCCTCAATTTGCAAATCTCGCATTGGAGAAGGCAAAGACTCCTCTGCTAATGCTTTTTCACTACTCACAGAGACCTCAATTGCTCCACCTGGCAACTCCTTGCTCTTGAATTCCTCATTGGGATTCTCCTCCAAGCACCTAGCAGATCCATTTTCTTCAACAATGGTGCAATCCTCCACTGTCGCTTCAGAAGTTACTGAAACTTCTGTAGCAGCATCTTGCCTGGATTTGGGTGCAATTATGTCATCTACAGTCTCTTCCAAGTTAACCAGCTCACGAATCACAGCCTTTCTTGATTCCCGCACAAAAGGAATCACTCCCTGAATTTCGTCGAGCCTGAGCAGTAGAGACATGATCCACTCCGTCATTTTCACCCGCTCCTTCTCATCTCGTCTGATCAACTCCACAACATGTTCGTCATTCACACGCCTCCGAATTTCTGCAGCCTCTGCCTTGGTTTTCATTATAACCCTCAATTTGTTCAGAGGCCTTGACTTCCTCACACAAAACCCTAGGAAAGCCGATTGAATTTTTACAGCCGCTGTATTTTCGTCCATGGCGGGCGCCTTTTTGGATTTGGGTGTCTCAGAATCGACGAAATTGATTGGAATTGAGACGACCTTCTTGGCCTTTACCTTGGGCGTGCTCTCCGATTTTACTGGAGTTGCGTACGAATTTGCAGCGTAAGGGTTTGGATGATAGTAATGCGGCCTTTGATAAGATCGCCCTTCAGGGACTCGATCCCAAGACCCACCGAACAAAGGATTATCCATAGCAGCAAAATTACTCAGAACTCCCAACAGAAACAAAAAAATTCAATTGAATAGCCTGTAACACAAAAATCTAAATCAAAATACTCCTTCAGAATCCAGGAATACTTATGTTAATGAGATAACGGTCCATGTTTTATGGGAGCACGATGAAAGGCCTGGAGGGTTTCAGACACGCCTGTTCGAGAATGATGCCGAACCTTCTCATATATTTTTGATGTTATTTTTTCATTATATTATTATGAGAACCTTTTAATAATATATTTTTGAGGTTATTTTTATTATATTAATATTAAATCATTATTATATTATTATGTTTTAACATATTCTTATTATTATATTTTATTTATTTATTTAATTTGTAATAAGATTTCTTATAATTAATAATATTATTTTGAATCTATTATTATAATCTTATTTTAGTATATAGTCCAAGGGGTTGAGTTTAACTGGTTAAAACACTGGGTTCTCATGGTGATGGTGGAGACCCAAGTTCAACTCCCAATAGGGACATCTAAAGAGGAATTCTAAGTTGTGACTCTTGGCCTTCCATAGGATGGGGAAGGTCTTGGGGTCAATCTAATCAAACACAATAATAATAATAATAATAATTCAAAGATATGTAATGGGGATGGGGCCCCCTACTGTGGCCCCACTGGTTCATAGCTCCAGTCAAAAGCTATTAAGGCTTCGGCCAATTACCTATCAAAAAAAAAATCTTATTTTAGTATATATATTTAAAACAATGTAATTTTTTAAAAATATATTTTATTAAGAATATTAATGTACTAATCTTATAATAAATATAATATAAAATTAAAACATAATAATAAAATGATCTTTTATTTTTCATGAGTTTAATTGTCACAAATGCTTCAAATTAAATGCTTCTAGTTTTTATTGAGAGACATTTTAACATGCATATATGAGTGTAAAATATAAATAATATATAATGCAATTAAATCATCAAACAAACCTACAATATGTTGAATGAAGCTTTGCTAGTTCAAACCCCATCACATATACAATCTAAAAAAAAATTAGTGATTCAAAGATTCAATTGTTTTTAATTTAATTTTGTTTTTTATTTATTTGTTTGAAGTTTGATTTGAAGAAAAACTATTTAAATATATATTATTATTATTATTGTGGTATATTGAAACTACCTTTTCAAGGTATCCTGAGCATGATCAAACATGTCCTGGCTCGAATAGAGTGGAAAACATGGGGACCTTATGATCTTAAAGGACCATTCCAATGGATTTTATTGCAAAATCGAACAATGTTAGTGCTACGGCACTCAATTCTTACCTATCGAATTCACATGCTTGTCTTCATGAGTCGAATGTTATAGTGGAAAATATTGCTATTGCTGCTTATGAGGGACACTCCTCATGGCCCTGTGTCCATTATGCCTTAAAAATCTATTGACACTATTACAAATGAATCTTGCTATCGGTCTGATCGGCAGATGCAATAGCTTTAAAAGTTAAGTGGGCAGTTGATAGCTATAGGTAGAAATTTGCATTGAAAGTGTGAATTGATTTGAAAGATGAGTCAATAGTATGTATGAGTCGCTCACTTGGAGATGACATAGAAGACAGTGGTGCATTCAATAAGTGCGGTCCAACGAGAAACATTTGGACAAGTTGAAATATGAATGGCGATGATTGATGGAATGGTCTTGTAGTACCTTTAAGAGTTTATCAACCGGGTAAGTGCACAAAGATGGTGGTCAAAAAGAGGGGTATAAGTGGACACTTTTTTTTTGAAATCAGGTGAACCTGAACTTGGAGGCAAAATTTGAAAGTCATCCACTCAAGATATGAAGATAATCAAAGAACAAATATTGTAGTACTCTAAATCTAGTTTCCAAACTACTAAACTTTTTCAAAATTGGATAAGATTAAGGGGGTCAAATCCTTCGCGCACGAAAAACTGACCCTGATTTTTTCTGAAAAACATAACATAGTGTCTGACGTGCACATCAAAAAAGTCATAGTTAGATTTAGTATTTTGACAAATCCTTTGGCAGAAAGATAAATAAGAGTGAGCACTAGAAGATGTGTATTTTTTTGTTATTTTTTGTTGAGTCTTTTTTTTTAATGATTTTTCCAATCGAGCACATCCTGAAAATTAGGTACCTGTTCGTGCGCGAAGCATAAGTTTCACTAAACAAATCGAAAATACAATTTATTTTTTTAAATTGTAAAGAATCAAGTACACTACAATAATATATAAAGTTTTTTAAATTTGGATAAGTATATCAAAATTTATTCAAAAAATGGTGGACCTATGTTTGTGAGAACTATGGAGACACTGGTAAAAGAAATTCAATAATAATATGTTATTGTTGTTCAAATTGAAAAAAAATTATATGGTTAGAAAGTTCAGAAGATGGGTGAAAATATGGTGACAATTTTAGAAATACCCACTTGATGAAGTGTAAACCTGATGATGACAAAGTTGATAAACCAAGTTGATAAAATAAAACACATCAAAAATGAGAGAAATGGAGGGAAATCAAACTTCTAAACCGTAGCTTTGTCATCCAGGCCTATTTCCAAGCCTAAAAAGTCAAAAGCACGTACGGGGTACTTATGGTTTAAAAAGCGCATACCGGGTACTTATAGTGTAAGCAGCATGTACATGCTTGTTTCCCCATAAACAACACATACGCACTAACTTTACTATAAACAGCCGTATGCGCTACTATATAATATGATATTGTATATATAATATGTTTATATACATATAATATATTAAACATATATACACATGTAAGTGTATTGTCTCCCCCTCTCAAACGCATACAAGGTGCCTCTCTCTCTCTCTCTCTCTCTCTCTCTCTCTCTCTCTCTCTCTCTCTCTCTTCTTCTCTCCCTCCCTCCCTCCATACCCCACTGCAATTGTGTCTACACTTCTATAGAAGTAAGTGAATTTATTTCTTGTCTGCAACTTCCTCTTTGATTTTTATCATGTATGCCCTCCTAAGAAAATTGACAGATGGATTTGTGTGTGTACATTGAATAGGAGGAATAGGGTTTGAAATTGAACCACAGGTGTATTACCGTGACAAACAAGGAAACCTGTAGCAATATTCTTCTCGAATGTGTTTTTAATGAGCAGAGCAGATGTGGAAAATAGTGTCAACAAAGCAACATGATGAGTCAGAGTACCTGCAATATGTTTTTCAGAAGGAAACAATAGGTAGGAAGAGAAAGAGGGAGAGTAACATAGATTATGTCATGTAGAATGATAGTGGTGGGTATGCGAGAGTTCCCATGTTGTTACACAACGCATGTCACCTAAAGAAATTAAAGTTTGTTGTATGCATGGCAATGGTAGTATATGATGATCATCACTTGTCAAACAACTTGGAACGATACATTCCCATGAAAGAAATCAAGTGTGTAATTCCTATAGTCACAATCGAGATCAATCTTATAACCTTGCAGATTTAATAGCATCATATGTTTTAGAACTTAGGCAATACTCTTAGGGTTAGGTCAAGCTCTTACACTTGCTTTTTAGCGAAGCCTCATTGTTTGTTCACTTGGAGTCTCGATGACTGATGGATTTGTGTGTGTATATTGAATACGAGGAATAGGGTTTGAAATTGAACCACAGGTGTATTACCATGACAAACAAGGAAACCTGTAGCAATATTCTTCTCGAATATGTTTTTAATGAGCAGAGCAGATGTGGAAAATAGTGTCAATAAAGCAACATGATGAGTCAGAGTACCTGCAATATGTTTTTCAGAAGGAAACAATAGGTAGGAAGAGAAAGTGGGAGAGTAACACAAATAATGTCCTGTAAAATTATAGTGGTGGGTATGCGAGAGTTCCCACATTGTTACACAACGCCTGTCACCTAAATAAATTAAAGTTTGTTTTATGCATGGTAGTGGTAGTATATGATGATCATCACTTGTCAAACATCTTGGAACGATACATACCCATGAAAGAAATCAAATGTGTAATTCCTATAGTCACAATTGAGATCAGTCTTATAACCTTGCAAATTTAATAGCATCATATGTTTTAGAACTTAGGAAGTACACTTAGGGTTAGGTCAAGCTCTTACAATTGTTTTTTAGCGAAGTCTCATTGTTTGTTCACTTGGAGTCTCGTTGTATGATGTTCTATTCATAACTTTAAATTTAATATATCATTTTATTAGCCCACCATATGACCCCTTAGGTGTCATTACAGGTCGTATTGTTTCCTAAGAGGTCATATGGTGTCTTGTGACCCCTTAAGACCCCTCCTCTTTCCGTCCCCCCTACTCTCCCCCCTCCATATCTCTCTACCTCCCTCCATCTACCTCTCTCCCTCTCTCTACCTTCCCTCACCTCTCTCTCTCTCTCTCTCTCTCTCTCTCTCTCTCTCTCTCTCTCTCTCTCATACCCCTTCTTTTCTCCCACCCCCTCCTCTTCTCTCTCTCTCTCTCCCCTCCCTCTACCTTCCCCTCGCCACTCTTCTCTCCCTCTCCTCCCTCCCTCTCCCTCCCCCCTCTCTCCCTCTCCCTCTCCCCTCTCCTCTCCCTCCCTCCCCACTAC